>NC_134238.1:30718870-31343870 GCF_965152275.1 Natator depressus
ATCCAGGGGTGGCCAACCTGTGGCTCCGGAGCCCCATGTGGCTCTTCAGAAGTTAATATGCGGCTCCTTGTATAGGCACCAACTCCAGGTCTGGAGCTACAGGCGCCAACTTCCCAGTGTGCCGGGGGGTGCTCACTGCTCAACCCCTGGCTCTGCCACAGGCCCTGCCCCCACGCCACCCCCTCCCCTGAGCCTGCCATTCCCTCGTTCCTCCCCCTCCCCCCCCAGAGCCTCCTGCACACCATAAGACAGCTGTTAGGGAGGTGTGGGGAGGGAGGGGGAAGCACTGATTGGCAGGGCTGCTGGTGGGTGGGAGGCACTGGGAGCGGAGGCGAGGGGAGCTGACCTATTATTGTGGCTCTTTGGCAATGTATATTGGTAAATTCTGGCTCCTTCTCAGGCTCAGGTTGGCCACCCCTGATCTAATAATAGGTATTTTATCAAACACCATTCTCCATTGTAACATAAAGGGCCATATTTTGCTCTTAGATACACTGATGCAACCTCACTGATTTCAGTGGGTTATGGGCTCTGGTATTATGTTGGGTTGACCAGAGTTGCATCCAGTGGTTCAGGGAGACTGGAACAGAAGGGGAAACTCACAGCACCAATTAAAGAGGATAAGAGGACGAGAAACTGTGGGGATATGTTGCTCCCTCAAAACAGGGAGATGTGGGAGTCTTGTCCCATCATGGTCTCACCTAATTTTAAGTCCTTGCTACATCAGTGTAACAGATAGCTGAACTCTGCTTGGGCTAAGTTCTGCTAAAAGGAGATATGATTATGTTCTAGTTATACACGTATTTTAAATATATACAATTCAAAGAAGAAGTAGAATTATTTAGGATAGCTTTAGAGGAGTTACTTATAAGTAATGGGATGAAAGAGAGCAAATGATAATTAAGGCTGAAAACTACAAAAGATTCCATAGGGGTTAAGAACTATTAGGTTGTGGAATATTTTCCTCAAAAAAGTAAAGGAAGCTTTCTTACTGAAGACACTTCAAACTGGACTGCACAAATGCTTACAGAAAAAACAGCAGGAAACAACCTTGCAGTAGCAAGGAATAGTCAAAATAATTATAGATCTTTTCCATCCTGTAATGTCTATGAGTTCTAGTAGATCCAAACAACTGGCACTATCTGTCTCAGCAATATCATAGGAAGAACTGGAATTCAGGCCCTGTTCAAGTCTATCATGTCACATAGCCAAAGTGTGTAAAGCCTTTGAATGCCTGATTTAGTAATCATTTACCTTGAATGTTCCTAATTGAAGCTTACAGATCAGAAGAATTACCTGCCTTTTGACAACTGTCACTTTATATGAAGGAATTTGCAGAACACTTACACATTAGAATGTATTTAAGACATGGAAAAATGAGACACAAAAAGGGATAAATATACAACTAAATGTGAAGGAACATTAGAGTCTGACATGACATGTTTAACTCTCCAACTGTGGCTAGCTTGTGTACCATAAGTAGATTTATAATATGGCTAATTTATCCTAAGGCCTAATTTGGCTGGGGCCTGTGGTACAACATTAATTGAATTAATACTTATATTTAAGATAGCGGTGAAATATAACTGATATCTTTTATCCTTGGCTACACTTTTCTCATTTGAATTTGTCTAACTTCAGCTTCCAGCCATTGGTTCTTATGTCTTTTGCAACTACATTAAAGAGACCTATAATACCCAATAATTTCTCCCCATGAAAGTACTTATATACTGTAAATAACTCACCTCTCAATCTTCTTTTTAATCAGACAAACAGATTGAGCTCTTCATGCATCTTTATGTAAGACATTTTCTCCAGCCTCAGGGTGGGTTTGTTTGTTTGGGGTTTTTTGTTTGTTTCTTTGGAAGCTTGTTTCTTAACCCATTTAAATTTTTCATTTTAAAATTACAGAGAACAGAACTGTACATAGTATTCCAGTGTGAGTCTGAAAAATATCATATACAGGAGTAAAATTACCTCTCTGCTACTACTCATTATTCTCCTGTTTATACATCCAAGGATGGAATTAGCCTCTTTTGTTCTGGTGTTGCACTGGGATCTGATGCTGAGTTACTTATCCACTCTGATCCCTAAATCTTTTTCAGAGTCCCTCTATTGTGTACAGCTCTTTTTTTACTATATAAAGGGGTTTGATTGCTCTTTCTTTTGAGACACCTATTATCTTTAATGTGGCCTGCAATTGTGTTTAGATCTAAGACTAACCTGATGATAGTCATTAACAACTTTCAGTATAATATTTCAATAAGATCAGTTACTGTATGCACATTATGTGTTATGCATATATCTATAATACAGTCATGCATATATGTATAACAGGGATAGATAACGCATTTGATTATTTTGCATGTATGCCTAGACTTCTATTTTATATATTTGGATTTTTAATTATGAGCCTTAGACTATTGAGAACTGGAAACTCCTCCAATACGATGGTCACCTTGTCATGAATGTGTCTGTGGCAGAGAGCCCCCTTTTACACTACATGGAGGGTGCATATGAGTCCAAGTACCTCCCACACACCAGCATGTGCTCTGGGGCATCTGTCTAGTGGGTCAGCACTCACTCTCCAGCCAAGGCCTCTGCACTGTCTCATCCCCTCTCAGGGTCCCAGGTAGGGTGACCACAGGGCAAGTGGGAAAAATCGGGATGGGGTGGGGGGTAATAGGTGCCTATATAAGAAAAAGCCCCCAAATCGGGACTGTCCCTATAAAATCAGGACATCTGATCACGCTAGTCCCAGGTGTGCCACAAAACCTGCAGTCATCAAAAGGGGTTAAAAAAGAAAGGTAGAGAAAAACCTGTAATCTGCTTCCTCCAGGATATGGGCCTGCACCTCTTACTTCAGAGGGCCCTGGGAGTATCTTTGCCCACCTCACAATTTACTGGGCTCCAATGCCAGACTTAGTCCTTTTCCCCTTCAACTCAGAAGTTCTGCACCCTCCTTCTGTGAGAGAAGGGGCTCTGCAAGCTGTCAGTTCTCTCTTCAGGTCTGGAGAAGTTCATTCTGTTGCCTTTCTAAGGTGGCCCCTATCTGAGTGGAGTTCCTTCCTTCTATCTCCTCCTCCAGTCCTGGCATGATTTGCAGGTGCCATGGGACAGGGCCACTCCAGCCCGAAAATGCAGGACAGAGCTAATTTTAAGGGACATTCTGTGATGAACTGGGCGATAGCCATAGACCGTACATATTGTGAAGTTGTATTATCAGAAACTGCTGGGTCATGATTGCCTAAAAGTATGTAGATACACCATTGCTGTTAGATCCTGTAGCAGGGACACACCAGACAGATACAATGGGAAATATGTAAGGTTAATGATGGCACTTAGCCCTCATAAACGTTATGCTTAAAAAAAAAAAAAAAAAAACCTGTATCCTTAGAAATCCAATTTTAGCTTATCCGCTCGGAAGGGAGGAGGAACGCAGGAACAGTGGAAACTTATCAGGAGTAGAACAAAAAAGACCAAGTGACCAGGAGAGGTTTAAATAAAGAAACACAAATAGATGAGCAAGACAGGAAAGAGCAAGGTTAAAGGAGCTGGGTAAGTGGCCATTTTCTTCAGTCCGTGCCAGAGATCACCCACCATGTAACAGCCTGCATGAGACAGGCGGCATCCTACCTTCAATCCTGGACACTGATGGTTCCTAAGGATTCCCCAGGGAAAGGTGAGATAGAAAGTGTAATGATTATTGTTTTGTGTGATTTCTACACTCCTGAGATATACATGATTACATCTAAAAGAGCATAAAGGTGTTAGTCTCTGCAAAGTGTGTATGTTGACTGCTTTACAACAGCTGCATACCCCTGAGAAAGTTAAATTGTAAACAAGAAGCTTCACACCTTTGGCAGGGAGTTCTGGGACAAGGGAGTATGTTAGTAACTGGGATATCTCAGAGGTCAGTGTTTGTCCTGAGGGCCTAGGCAGGTATGCTGAGGAACTCCATTTCCAAGAAAGGGGTAACAGACTGAGAATCGATGCCCAGGAAATATACCAGAAAGGTGAAAGGAGGAACTGGTGGTCTGCCCCATGGAGGTTCCAGAAGCTTAACGGGATCCAGAGCACAGGAGGCTTGTATTCCCCTTGCATCAGTCCAAGTGGGTGGTCAGGAGGGGGCATTCACTAGGATCTACGATACACTGACCACGTTTTATTTGTGTCATAGAATCATATTTGGTACAAAATGCACTTTTTCACGGTATCTGATTCTTGCTGAAATAAAGGATTGTACTAGCTTGATACAAAATATTAGGCACCAAATAAGGGACCTCTCCTAAAATAAGGGCATTGTGTTTACCAGCTCCTTAAACTTGATGCTCATAGAAAAACTTGCATGGATATATAAAAAAAGTGAAAACAGGTGTTGCAACCCAGATATTTTAGACCTCTGCAAGTACATGAGTGAAGCCAAATAATCTCAGGTTGCATGAAATACAAAAAGAAAACAAATAGAACTTTCATAATTAACTTTATTTCTGCCATTTATGCTATCAGTTTTAGTCATCTAGAGTTTCTAGACAGACATTTAAAATAATGATTTTGAATTTTGGCCCTCACTCTATCTATTATTCTACAATCTTTTCACGAGTTGAAATCCTAGTCCCATTGACTAATGGGATAACATTTCACCCCATCTACATACGCTCACATATGTAGAGGCTGTTACATCCCACTACACTAAACAGGCATCCAGGCTGTTAATTCATTGAAAAGACTTGCTATTGGGACTAGATCTCAGCTGCCCATATATTTAGAAGAGCACAATGGCAGCTGGACTAAAGTAATTATAGCTACTGTATCAGGCCAGACGCTATATTGTTCATAACTGTTTACCACAGGATACAATAAATAAAGGAAAATGAAAGGGTCTGTGCTCTTGGAATCATGTGTTTTGCCTTTACTAATGTCTTGATAATAGTTGTTCTATTTTCAACTTAACAGGTTACATCTAATTTCACAGTTGAATTGATAATAGAAATTTTGAGCAGTGGTCTGGTATTTACAAGCTGTTTGGTGAATACACAAAGCACTGGCTTTTTCTAACAAGACTGGATACAGAGCCTACTGCAGTCAATGGAAATTTCCTTTAGACTTAAGTGGGCTTTGGATCAGGCCCACAGTGAACTCAGGGCTTGTCTATACAAACTGTTAGTACACAGCATGCTGGGATGTAAGTCTACTTAGTAGTAGCCTGCCATGCCATGCACTGTGTGAACTCTGCTGTTGTACACCAAGAGACCCTTAGCGTGCTCTGAGCAGGCTTCACATGGACAGTTAATGTGCAGCAGACTATTGAGAGGTAGATTTACACTCCAACTTGCCACACACTAACTGTTTGTATAGATGAGGGCCATTTTCAGACTAGAACCTGATCCAAAGAGCATTGAAGTCAGTGGAAACTGTGGGCATTGGCTGAGGTCCCTTGGTAAATTAATGGAAGTGAACTTGCTTACACTATGTGTGAATTTGGTCTCTGGTCTGAAGTCCTATAAAAATTTGTGAAAACAGGGATGGGCCTGAGCCCCAGATTTCACACCAGGAATTAGATACAAATCCAAACTTTCCCTAGGGTTTTGTGGGGTTTTTTGGGTGCACTCAGGAGAAGGGAGTGTTAGACCTAGGTTTGGTTCCAGTTCAGGCCCCCCGGCACTTAAAATGTGATTTAGCTAAAACTAATCTTGTCAGTTAAAATTAAAGTTCAACTTCCTCATCTCATCAATACCTACTGTGGAACTTTAGTTCATGAAAATGAAATGTTCGCTATCACTGTTGACAGACATCATCTACACAAAGCATTACTTGACCCCCCTATGAAAAGGAGAGTTAGCTGGCTTCGTGTTTTAGCCACAGTCATTAAAGATACATCAGTTATTTTCAAAATTACTTTGGGATCTAACTTTGACTGTTCCACAATGGAATCAGATTCTCAAATCACTCCCAAATCCTTATTCAAGCAGAGTCAGATTTACAAAGGCATGATGCAGCTACAAAAGCAACATGCAGATTAGGTGCCTAACCTCCATTGAAGCCTAATAGGAAGTAGGTGCCTAGCCTGCATAAAGAAAAGGAGTACTTGTGGCACCTTAGAGACTAACCAATTTATTTGAGCATAAGCTTTCGTGAGCTACAGCTCACTTCATCGGATTCCTTCCCAGACATTCACACAAGTCAGACACCATCTTCCTCTCTCTGATTTGTTATGCCTGATGGGTCTCTCACTGGGGATTTGAATGTTAAGGTTGAGAACTATCTATCCTTTAGCTTCCTCCCAAAATTTGAGTCCCATAGCCATATCCAGATGACCGTTTTTATCTCATTATTAGTAAGATTCATTCTCCACTTTCATGTTATATTTATGGTTTCATCTACTTCATAATATTTCTCACCAGCTCACTTTGTTCCAGATCATTGCCATCTCATCGCTCCCATAAGCTAGGGTTGCCATGTCTGAGGCCCAGAAAACCTGACCTCTGCCCCCATCCCAACAGAACAGTCCCTAGTTCCAACCCTGCTAGACAGTCTTGGGTCTATCCTGCTTTTCAGAGCCCTTGCAGGAGCCCCTCTACTGTCCCTCCCATCTCCCCCACACTGCTCCTTACCCCTCTCTGGTGTTGAGCCTTGGGTCCATTCTGTTTCCGAGCCCCCAGCACTGAGAGGAGTCCCCACAGTTTCCACAGGTGAGGGCCTGGCATGAGCAGGACCCAGGTGCCAGCCATGCTACCAGCTGTGTATCAGGATCCTAACAAGGGCAGTCAGGGCCAAGGGTCAGAGCAGGGGAAAAGCTGAGGCTGGGAGTGGCCAAGTTCAGGGTCAGTTCCAAATGTCAAAGTCCAAGTCAGATTTCAGAGTCCAAATCAGGAGGTGATGTCCAAATCAAGCTAAGTTCAAAGCTAGGAATTCAGGAGGAAGGCCCAGGAACAGTCATGATACCTACAGAAGAGCCACACTATTGCCTGGACACTTCCTAGAATGCCCCTTGGGTTTATATAGGGCAGGGAGCCAATCAGGAGCCATGAGGCTCCATGTTATCTGTCAAACCCTTGAGGCAGAACTTCCCATGGGCTGTGTCCACAGCAGGTCATGGGAGGTGGAGCACAAAGCTGTTACAGCTGCTACTGGGTGGCAGCCTGGAGCTGCCAGTTATCTGGTAACTCTCCAGGTCTTGGTTCTAGATGTGTGGTTACATTATATTATGTTATATATAGTTACATTATATTATGATGTAACTACAGGCACAAGGTTGCAAGCCATGCATGAACACAAAAAACAAAACCCAGGACATTACATTTTTCGACTAGCAAGGCAGTACAAAACAAGCAGCCAGGCAAGTTAAAAACTGACCAGATGGCAATCCCACCATAAGCATCTTGATTACGTCTGTTGTGTTCACTAGATGGCTAATCTCATCCCCAACCTTTCACATGGTTAACTACTGTCTCCTGTCAACTGATCTTAACCACTATGCCCCCCATTAAATCAACACAGGTTGTTTCTCCCTTTTAATCAAGAATATTGGTATCTTGAAGACCAATGGTAAATGTAATATCCGTTGCTATTGCAGTGAAAAATGAACCTCTACTTTGCAGTTCACCTGCCAGTCACCGAGTTATATACCATGCAAACCATTATACGCCTTGTTGCACTCCCTGATTGCACTACACTGACGGCAGGATCCCACTTTAGATTTACACACTTTATGGAGGTAACTTGATCTGTCTAAACCACATTTAGATCCACTAACACCTCTTTATTCTATGGAGCAGAATTTAAAATGTTCTCTACTCACAATTGGGACCAGATTTTCAAAGGAATTCAGCTTCCATTTAGGTATCTAAATAAGGGCCAGATTTTCCAGTGTTCAGCTGCCTTTGATGCTTAGGGCCGGATTTTTGAAAGAGCTCAGAATGCTTTAGAGTTCTGCTGAGCTCCTTAGAAAATATGGTATTATCATTATATAACAGAAAATACTCCCAGAATTATCAGTTAATATGGCAATTATCAGTGTTGTTTATATTTTACTGGATATTAAATATTAAGATACATTGATAATTATGTATTTTAATATTGTATGTATTTTAAAACTCTTGAATCTTATTGATACATGAAGCCTATATTTTACAAATTACAGCAGTTACATTTGTAGGCACCTCAAAATCACTACTCATTTCTGAAAACTTTGGTTTATATTTTACATATTATAAAAATATTCTGGTTTCCTGTAATTTAAAATATCACTTCAATGTTAACAATATGTTTTGTATATTTGGTGACATACAGTAACAGTGTATGTTTCTCTAAATGTCATCCCAATATATATTCTTCTGACTGGTGGTGACTGGACTACGTGGTGCTACAAGGAGTTGCTTTGTCCGGTGGCTTGAACAACTGAGAGGGGTGTTTTTAACTGGTTCTTCTTCTGGGGGCTTGTCTACACACAGAAGTCGCACAGGTTTACTTAAATTGGTTTGAGAACCTATTTAGGTTAAATTGGTGCAAACCACTGTGTTGGCACTCATAGATTTCAAACTGGTTGGAGTTTAGCTTGAATCCATAAGTGCAGTAATCAAGTTATACAACTATTAGACAAGTTTAAACCAGTGTAAGAGTCCTCATGTGAACCTGCACCTGGTTAAATAAATTGGTATAAAACCACGTTTAGTTAAACTGATTCCACTTTGTGTGCAGCCAAGCCCACAGAGAAAGCAAGGTGGAAAGAGGAATTAAAAAAAAAAACCCTTAGCTTTCTGCCTCTGACAAGTGCTGTGTCGGTGAACAGCTTCCTTACTGGTCTGTGTAAAATAGGTGGGGAAAGGTTCTTAGACTGACAATTATATTAATTATACTGTTCTATCTCACCCACCATGCGTTTCCACCTGTCAGATTTGTACGCTTTGTGCTATAGAATCCCAGCTTGGATTTATTCCATAGAACACCTGCCCTTCAGAATTTGGTCACATATTTCTAAGTTGTTGGTTTTATTAAAAGACATGCTTGGGCAGTCGTTCTGAATGCTAGTCACAAAAATAAACAGAATAAGACAATACTTGGGGCTGCGTAACTCTGGCAGCGACTCAGGTGTTATAGTTCAGCCCGGACAACGTTTTCGCTAAAAATATTACTATCTCCAAGCAAAAATGAGGCACCAGTCATCTATGATCTAATTATTATTTAAATTAATGCAAGTCACTTGATTTTTAGGAGTCCGTTGGAGCCGCAGCTGCTCAGTGCCTCTGAAAGTCAGGCCATTAGTGTATAACAGCATCTAGGAGCAATCTTTGGGCCTGATCCTGCAAGGTGCTGTGATCACAACCTCTCTAGAAGCATGTAGCACCTTGCAGGATCAAGCTGTATGTTAATAAGACTACAATATTCATACACCAGCTCGTTTCCTACAAGTCACCTTTCAGCACACCAAGGAAATTCATGTGTTTTCACCTCCAACGAGCAAGTGAAAGGAATTAGAAAAACCACACAAGTGCCTGGATTCTGTACAGACCTTTACTAGCGTGCAATGACAATGATTCCATGGTGGCTGGTCGGTCCTTCTGTAGAGATTACAGCCATTTTTTTTGTTTTTCTGAAGGGATTGCTCAATAATGCCAGCTCTCTGTTCTCTCCACACCTTAGCAGCAGGCCAGGTTGAGAGCAGCTCTCCCTGCTGTCCCTTTCAGCTCCACTGAGCTGGAGAAACCTGCATATATTCCCTGAGCCTCTGTGTGCAGCAGGGAGAATTTAGAGACAGGCACATAACACTGATTAAGCTGCCCAATGCTTGCAACCGAAAAGTGTGATTCCAACCTGGAAAGGGACTACCAAAATGATATTGGGGAGTTTCAAGTTTATTGTCTTTCTGTGACTTCCTAGCTGCACCTGCACAGTGTACAAGTACACTGGTGGGATTTTCCCCCCAACTGCAAGCCCTGGATTCTCACCCTGGGATCTAAAAGTCAAGCTAGGTTGGTTGCACATCACTGACAATAAATATTCCGCAATAGGAAAGTTAACAATTCTACCCATTATGCCTGAGTTATTAAAGGATCTCTGGTCATGACAATTTAAAAGAATAGTATCAGGGGAGCGGCCGGAGACTCTCTCCAGTCCTTCACCTGACAGAAGGCGAAGTGTGAAGGCTGCCTATTCCCCAAATAATCTTCCATGTGAGCCAGATTTGCCATTCACACTCACATTTTGCATCAATACTCATAGATTGAAGTGCTGCTGCTCACTATAAGTAAGGAGTGCGTGTATGGTGGGGGGAGTCTAGCCTTTGAACTAGTCCTTCTTAGAGTTACCCTGGAGGATAGAAGATTGGGAAGGAGAACAACTGCTACCCAACAAAGATTATGGAAGGAACGGTGGGAGGCAGAGGATGTCAGCGATAAGAAAGGCAAGAGCCAGGAGCCCTTTGAAGAAACAAGGCTATAGAGCACCAACATCTTCACCTCTTGCATTCAGGAAGGGATAGAGCTCACACACTTCTCAAAGAGACCAGGGGAGGAGGAGACTAGCAAGATAAATTGTTTTTTCCCCTCCTCCTCTCCAAGGCCCGTGAAAGGAAGGCCAGCTTTGTAATTATTTTCTTCCCTTCCATGGTGCTTTTAGAAAAATGCTGATACTGACAGTGGCAGTGGCAGCTGATCAAGGTGAGGGTGGTCTATCCTAGTGGCCAGAGTGGTCATCAGACCTAGTGGTCAGAGTCACAGTTAGTCACCACAGCCAGGGGTCAGAACAGGAGGTCAGGAACTGGATACCAGAGCCAGGGGGTCAAGTCCAAGTCCATAGTCAGGAGCCAGAGGTCAAGAAATTGAACAAACAGTGGCTCAAGGTGGGGACAGGACAGAGGCAGGGCAGGAGCAGCAGGAACAAGGTAATGCAAGAGCCAGCACAGTGATAGGCCTAAGCATTGAGAAGCCAGCAAGCTGCTGCTGTTGCTGGTTCAAGAGCCAGCATGCTGGCTTCAGCAGCCAATCAGGTTGTGTGGCTAATCGGGCAGGTACTGCAGCACAGCTGTGCTGTTGAGGCTGCCTGGAGACTAGCTCTGCAGCAGGCCCTGGATCCTGAACAGGCAGACTGGCCAGTGCTATATTTAAGAAGAGAGTGAATAGATGGTCATATCAGGTACCCACTTCTCACTATTGTAGGTTGAAAAAAGGGGTTGGAGGGAGTTCATAAAAGGAAGATTAAAAGATGTTGCAGCATCGCATCACTTTCTGAGATGTAGTGAAGGGCAGGGAATATCATCATTCTCCCCTCTCCAGCTGAGCACTGACACTGCCAAACTATCTCCTTCCCATGGAACGTGAATCTCGGAAGTTTTCACTTCTGTTTTTTAGTTTTGAATGCACAAAGTCTGAATGGGTTTCAGATTTGCGCGATTTGGGGCAGCTCAGGAATTCACCTGGGCTTTTGTGCATTCCTAATTCAGGGCTTGATCCAATGCCCACTGATGTTAATGGGAACCTTTCCAATGATTTCATTGGGCTTTAGATCAGGCCCTTATAGCCAAACAACACTGCTTTTGAAGGCACAGCCCATCTTGGATGAAAATAGCAAGCCTAGTTTCCTAGAATATGGTGATCACAAAAGATGAACTGTTATAATTTTAAAAAAAATTGCCTGTTTGTAAGATATTTCAAGGAAATATTTGAAACTGACAACCCTTATTTTATAGATGTGCACCATTTAATAAGTATATTTTTCTATTTTAACTCTGCAATATTCTTTTTACTAGCAAAACCCTACTGTTTAGCTAGTGATTTAAAGAAAAAATATTGTCAATTCCCCTCACACAAGTACTGTAGTGCAGTCTCTTTATCGTGAAAGTGCAATTTACAAATGTAGATTTTTTTTATACATAACTGCACTCAAAACCAAAACAATAGAGCCCACAAGTCCACTCAGTCCTACTTCTTGTTCAGCCAATTGCTCAGACAAACAAGTTTCTTTACATATGCGGGAGTTAGTGCTGCCCGCTTCTTATTTACTATGTTACCAGAAAATGAGAACAGGCATTCGCATGGCACTTTTGTAGCTGGCATTGCAAGGTAGTTACATCCCAGATATGCTAAACATTCATATGCCCCTTCATGCTTCAGCCACCATTCCCGAGGACATGCTTCCATGCTAATGATGCTCGTTAAAAAAATAATGTGTTAATTAAATTTGTGACTGAACTCCTTGGGGGAGAATTGTATGTCTTCGGCTCTATTTTACCTGCATTCTGCCATATATAGATTTACCCCAAGGGGTATAGACCTGGAAATTAAATTAATAGAAATTAAAGAAACAAACACGCTCAAGACACTGTTTAAAAATTTCTAAGTAGCTATGTATTTGCTTGTGGAAAAACCACTTTTCCTCTCCACCTTCTTGAAACCATTGCACAATGTCTCATATACTGGAAATTGTAAAACCAAGATGCAGAAGGGAGGGAAGATAGTCTGTGATGCTGTTGCTAGTGGTCACATCTGAGTTTTATTCTGCTGATGATTCCTGTGCCTCCATGTGCTTGGTAGGTAGCTTCACAGCATGGCGGAGGCACAGAATTGACAAGGGAGGGCAGTGGTATAAAACTGATATGAGCAACCACGAGATCATGAGCACCTAAGCTTTTTCCTGAGCCTTACTTACACGTTGTCCCATTATATGAATATATTTCTGAATATATTATTTGTATCTTTCCTGCAGGAAAATCTTAGCAAAGCAAGCTATTGCTTGCACTATCACTAACAAATATTAATAAAAGAAACATAGTCTTTCAAATGCTAAAGGTAATTTGATAGAGAATAAAATCCCATCTTCTAATTCCCCCTGTCTTCTCTAAAATGGTCCTCCCTTTGTAACTGTATCCTAAAAATGGTCTTTAGGTTTTTAGGTTCTTAAACCATGCCTATGTATTTATTACTCCTCTACCCTTCACTCATTTGCACAACTATTTTCCAAAGAGAAGTAATCAGTCTGATAGTGATTCTTGCTTTCAAATAAATACTTTGTGTAAACCTTATGGACTTCAGAAAATCAATCTCAGATTTGCAGAGGTTGAATTGGAATGGAGAGGGGCAATGCAATGGAATGACTGTTCGACTACGTTTTCCTCAGCTGAGTTTCGCATGTGGCAACTGGTTTTTTATGGCCTATGATCCCATAACTCACTCTGTCATCAGGAAAGAGACGAGAGGATTGTTATGCTCCAAGAATAGCCCTCCTTGCCCCTCTCTATCTAGGTTATATTGATGCCCTCACAGTAGTGTTTGATTGTTCTAAAAACTTGAAGCCAAGAAGTATGGGGGAAAGGGGGAAGTGGAGCAACAGAGTGGGGGCAGAGAGTCACATTGTGCGTGTGGTAAACAGGGGATAGAAATATAACAAATATTCAGAACACAAGATCTGGTAGTAACAGGACTTTACCCAGCCATCTATTGGAAAGCTATAGATTGTAGCTTCAGCAAAAACTCAGAAGAAATCAGATGGGATGGTTTTTCAGGGGACCAACAATGAACAACAACTTCAGTTAATAGATTAGCTCAAGTAAGATTTGCAAATGGGCATCTCTCAGGGGAATTGTGTTTTATGGCTGAGATAAGCTACTCACATTTATGGTTTAGAAGGCCCTGGAAGTATTCATATATATCACATCAGCCCACCACTTTTGGGCATTAACACTGATTATCATTAGCTTACCACATCAAGACCAAGACCTCCATGTTCCAAAAACCAACAGCAGTGAATTTGGCAGCAATGGCTTTTAAAGCATCATTTTTTCTGAGTTGGAGATTAAAATTTGCTTGCTTCCTCCTTGGCCAACAGAGGCTATTAGGACCTCTGTGTTTTAGCATCACAATAGTGACACGGTCGTTGAGGCAAGGCAGAGGGAGCAGAATCAGTAGCAAAGGCAGATGGAGAGTTTAGTAGGCGAAAAAAATACGCAGATTCTTGTGGCAGATTTTTAGTTAAGAGGTTGATAGAGGCATGGTCTCAAACCTAAGGCCCTAGGGAAGATTCCTGACTTCCTTCACTGTTTAGTGTCTTTGGGACCTGGTGCACATTCTTCCCCAAACATGTTAATGCAACCAGGCGGTTGCCCTGTTCAAAGCCACCTTCCTGGGGGCATTTCCTGGAGCATTTAGAGTCAGAGAACTGGTCGTTGGGTAGGCAAGGAATACTTCAGGTAGCACTTTAGGGACTTACAATGGGGTGGACTATTGGTCATCTTTACTTATGGATCAGGGTAAAAACAGAGTAGGGAGGGCAAGGCATATCCATAGTGGTACAAGAGTTGTGGTAAGGCAGGACTTTGGCCTATTCTGGCATTAAGGAATTATATAGTAATGAGGCCAGCTGAGTTGGGCTGGGCCTTTTTTTTTTCATGGTGACAGGATCCCCATCACAACATACCAAAATGTAGTGATTTTAAAAAGGAACTTACAATATGAGGGTGTCTCGCTTGTGAATTTGGATCCCGCTCATTCAGGATTGGGGCAGTGACAGCTGCTGACTAACTGGGCTTAGGGGATACAGCCAATTAGATGCTGGCATTAAAATGTGTACAGGACATATGTGAGGCTCCTAGTCAGTGTGAATGGCTAATTTTACTATCTATCCAATTTCAGAAGTGGACAAATGGGTCAGGCATATAGATCTGTGGGCCCAGGTATTGGAGGTTCACAACTGGGCCTCAGTAGCAAGGCTATCTTGAATTGGCATGAAAGGAGGGGCATGCTTTAGGGCCAGCTGATGAATGTCTTACCTGCTTTGGGAGGCAGCGAGCAGCAGGGGGAGATGATTACCATTCACTGCGTGAAAATGATTTCGGATTTTGTAAGGGGATTGGCTTGATCATCAGTGCAAAGAGAGATTTGGGGTAGATTCATTATCTTTTCTCAGGAGTGCTTATGAATTGGTTTAAAATGCTGCAGCAGAGTGTGGAGGGAAGTGACGAGCATCCCTGAGTTGACAAGACAGAAGGTGCTTGAACAGAGAAGTAGCTAAATTAATATGCAGCCAGGGAGGACTGGTAATTATCCATCAGAAAATATCATATTGGGCCCCTGAATTGTTGAGGGATGATGTGGAACACCTATCTGACCGGGGAACAGATGTATTTTTCACAAATGTCAGTGAGGGAACTGTTAACGATCTGGGAACCCGCCTAATAGGGGCTGGGGAGGCAGCCAAGTTAATTGCTGGTGCCTCCTTGTGGCAGGTGTCTAGGTCAGATACTCATTCCATAGGGGGTCCAGTTCCCAGATAAGCTGGAGAGGAGGTGAACTTAGGGGAAGGGCATTCCCTAAGGAAGCTGAGGAAGAGGGATTGGTCTCCAAATGTCTGGTACAGCAGGGAGACATCCCTTTTCCCCTCATTGCGGGGGCCAGCAGTTGAGTCTGAGCAATAGGCTGGGACTAAGTGTGAAGGGAAAGGGTGACAGCAGCCCCTCCTAAATAGGTGGAAACAATTAAGGAAAATATGAAGCTGCACTGTACACTTGTTGCCAGGTATTTCCCAGATGAGTAATAAAGTCACACCCTAATTAAACAATATCTCTTGTATCTTGTGTTGCATGGCCAGCACATTAGGGTTTGGTTGCTCACTCCTGGGATAGGAGAGCCTATTAAGACCTCTCTGTTTGATTATCACTACAAAAGGTTTTTCCCCCCGCTCTCCTGCTGGTAATAGCTCACCTTACCTGATCACTCTCCTTACAGTGTGTATGGTAACACCCATTGTTTCATGTTCTCTGTGTATATAAATCTCCCCACTGTATTTTCCACTGAATGCATCCGATGAAGTGAGCTGTAGCTCACGAAAGCTTATGCTCAAATAAATTTGTTAGGTGCCACAAGTACTCCTTTTCCTTTTGTGGGTACAGACTAATACGGCTGCTACTCTGAAACCTGAGTACTGACACTGTAAATAAGACTAAGCAGAGGCAGACAACAGCAGAACTGGTAGCAAAGGCAGATGTAGAGATTTGGTGGAAACTTCTTTAGGCCAATTTCAATTAATTAGGTAGGCCCTGCAAACCATCATTACATATTTTAGGTCAGTTTTAAATAATATAGGCAAATGATTAGCAACTAATGAACGGGAATTTAATAACCAAGCCAATGCAATGTTGCGGGGGGGTTGTTACATTAAAATGAAGCAATTGGGGGCAAGAGAAAAGGAACTAGTTGATTAAGTAGATGATGCAGAAAACAGTGAAAGGAAAATTAATATTAAGATGATGGGTGTCTGAGTCTAACAGTAGGTAGAAAAATCTTTCTACATCAGACCTGCCTAGTGCATACATATAGAAGTTTCAAAGGACAAATTTCCTAGTCACAGTATTTTAAGCACAAACTTAACATCCAGCCTTTCAGATAAAAATTGTAGATAAAAACTTTTAGATTCTCAGATAAACTCCCCTCTCTCAAATCATTTAAGCATTTTATTTTTCCATGACTGCAGAATAAGGTAATGTGACTGCAATGGGTTGAAAATGATATACAAAATGAAAAATCGCACCTAGTGCCACGAAAACATAATGCAGTGCTGTGCAAGGCCAAGTATGCTGTTATAAACACAGATTCAGCTCACTCAGAGATGCAACTAGACAACCACATTGTTCCCAGAAAGTATTCTTTACAGCGGAGGTCCATTCTGATAAGTGACATTGTGAGGCTTTGTGTTTAGTGGGGCCCAGTGACTCCCAGTCAAATTTGTTCAGGGTAAAAGTGAACAAATATTTTTTCCTAATTGCCAGACCTGAACACACGCCCTAGGAAAAGAAAATTTTGCTGTGTGCTTTCTGACTCATGCATCATCCCAGAAATAGGGATTCTGTGGACCAAATTGGCTGGTGAAAGAGAAAAAAGAGTAGAGAATATCTGGGTCCTCCTGCTCCTCCTCTTCCCCCAGGCCCTGACCCCTTTTCCACCTCTTCCCCCAAAGCCCAACCCCTGCTCTGCCTCTTCCCTTCTACCCCCAGATTAAAAAAAAACAGACATAAAGGCTGTCAAATTGCACCCAGACACACAAGCTGAAACCTGGACTGTCTGGGTGAAAACCCGACAGGTGGCAGCCCTACTTAATACAGCTAAATATAAAGTTATACATGTAGGAACAAAGAACACAGGCCACGCTGACAGGATGGAAGACTCTATCCTGGGAAGCCACAACTCTGAAAAGGATTCAGGGGCAATAGCTGACCAAGAGCTCACAGTGTGATGGTGTGTCCAAAAGGGATAATGTGATTCCAGGATGTATGAAAAGGGGAATCTTGAGTAGGAATATAGAGGTTATATTTTCTGTGTATTTGGCACTGATGCGACCAGTACTGGAATACTCTGTCTAGTTCTGATGTCCACAGTTCAATAATGTTGATAAATTGGAAAGCGTTCAGAGAGATGTTGAGATAATGTGGTGGAGATTATGCCCTGACCATTACCTGCCTATTGCTTGGACTCAACCTGCTGCTCCTCTGCCTTGTGGCTGGGGCATACTTCACCTATCAAAGCAAATAACCTGTTTGCATTGTAGGGTGCCAAGGACTCTGAGGAAAAATACTTCCTTGCTAACAAATCAATGGTTGCTGGTTCAGTGGATGTTATCGTGATGTGTTGTGCTCCACCATACAGTAGCTCCCTGGTTTCACTCTCAAAGGCCAACGTGATTCAGACGACCTGCAAATAAAGAAGTAGGAGAGAAGATGACTACAGCACCAGTGGGGGATCCTATGCTATAGTTCAGGAAGCATCATCACAACCTCTGTGAAGTCCTGATGAGCAGTTCAGTTCCATTATTTTGTGGATAACATCACTCAGACTCAACTTGGTACCTTCCGTGGTGGCTGAATCTATTTTGTGTGTGGGGAAGATAAATGCTTGTGTTTCAGCCCAAGATGCTTGACAAGGCTCTTGAGATGTGGGCCACAACTTGAGCAATAATTCACGTCACTCTAAGCTGTTAAAAAACAAAATGGAGGATGTTGAAGGACATTGTTTGAACTGAAAAATACATGTGTGGTGAATGGTGAACACGATCAAAATGAATATGATGGACATGGTTAATGGACATTTTTCACATACTCACCCAGCTACATCAATAGAGGTCAGAAATCTAGAAATCAGTAAGTGTAGTAACTGTACTTTGTTAGCTATAGAAAATATTGCTGTATATGTCTATATAAGAAATAATGGAACATTTAACAGCATTTCTCCCGTCCCCTCAAGTGCGTGAGGTACCCCTGAGAGTTGGAACTAAAACATTAAATAGAAGAGGGACATGAGTACTTGACAGCACTCCTCACATCTGGAAGTGAGCTCCTCACCAGCCCCATGGACACTAGCACCGGTGGCTGTATTAGCATTTCAGCATCCCCTCTCCCTCATCAGAAACAACCCCCCCTTTAAGATGGGTCCATGAACAGCCACAATCAAGAGCTGTGCTGTAAGGGATGGAAGTGGTGCTCTGGGGTGCCCAGAGCCAATGCAGGGACACAGATTCTCTGCTGGGATCGCAGGCTTTGAGGATGGATCTGTGGCTCTTTCAGTGGATGAGTCTGGTGTGCCTCTTCCCTTTCTGCATACAGAATGATTTGGAGAAAACTCCTAGATGGTATCCTTTAGCATTTCCTCTTCTTTATCCCCCTCCTAAGGACCATCTAGACCATGGTGTATGTGTGAAGAAGAAGGAATTGAATGCAAAGTCTGTTAAAGTCAATAAATCTCTTATGTCTCTTTCTTCCTCCCTCAGTAAGGAAGGAATCCATATATTTTTATTCCTGGTTGTTCATGTATGTAGCCAAATATTTTTTCTTTTTTATGAAAAAAAGGACAATTATCCTACTGCTACCTTGTTGCACTCTGCAGTGCTACCCACCCTTTTTCTGAGCGTTTCAATGCTGCAATGATTTTGTCAGGCACTACTCCTGTTTGTAAAGGTCATCTAATTATGGCCCAGAAACCACATCACCAGACCTCAGCACACAGATTCAGAATATTAAATATGCAAAGGAGCACTTGGTATTGATTGTTTGTGAAAACCCACAGGCTCAGATAGGTTTGTAACTTACCAAAGGCACATGATCTGCTCTTGGACAATTTGTAAACCAAAACCCAAAGGATAAATTGTGCACAACAAAGAGCTCAATCAGCTTTAGTTATAACATCTGCTGGTGTTTATGAGGCAATGCTTATGGCATAGGTGCATAATTTATGACAGAAATGGTTTTCTGTTTCTATATTGAAACTCTCTTATTTGTGTGACTATCTAAAAATTAAAGGAATGTAACCGGGGGAGGGGGTAGCAATTACAGAGCTTAAGAGAAGGGAAAGTTGCTGAAATGACCACATATTCCCAGTGCAGTTGAGATAGTGGTTTGTTTCAAGATCAGAACATCTGAATCTTGTTTTCTGGTTGAACATTGTTGGCAAATTATAGTGAAACTGGGTCTAAAAGTTTAAAAAGAAAATGTGGGGAAAAATACTTCAGAAGGAGCAGGGACATTTTAGGCTAAATATAGGCTATACCGAGCAACCTCCACAGTGTTGAGCAGATACTCACACGGGTAGACATATTGAATTTGGTGAGTAAACTAATGTGAATACACACTAACAACATAAGCATTAGTGTTGTCCTATCAGATGCGAATCAATGAATGATGAACTCTACTGATTAAAATAAAATGTAGTATGGTTCAGTTTTGCTTCCAATCCACCCTTAATCAGGTTGAATGAGTATAAGGTGACAGGTTTCAGAGTGGTAGCCGTGTTAGTCTGTTCTTTCTGAGTATAAGGTGTAGCTCAGCAGTGGCAAAATCAGCTCCTAAATCCTAAAATTAGGGACACTTTTTCCATACATGAGCAGATTAATGGAATTTCAGTGCTTCTTTAAGTGTTTCTCCAGAATCTTGTAAAATCCTCCAGAACACACATTATATGAAAAAATAAGACTCGAGGCAGCGGACCCATGTGAGGCCCTGTTTTGCATCCCTATACATGTTCAGTGGTTCTGAGCAAGGGATATATCCAGACAGAATTTGGCCCATTGTTAAAAAAATTCAGGTGAAATCCTGACTCCACTGAAATCAATGGGAGTTTTGCAATGACTTAAGTCAGGATTTGACCTTAGCAATACGAGATACAAAATCATTTAAATATGAATGAAGAATGTATCTGTGTCGGGAGATATCGAATCATGATGCACATTAAGGCATCATTTACAAATACAACCATTCATTCTTCTTAAAGTATAATTACAAAAACCTGCGGTTTATTGGGGTAGTATTATTCAGTATTATTTAGTATCTTGCGCCTATTCAAATTATTGGAAAAAACTCCCACTGACTTGACTGATGCAGAATCAAGCCTTTGGTTTCCTGCTACTTCAGAAAGTTTTAATTAAAAATATGCTTGCTTGAAATAGGTATCAAACTGCATAAAAGTTTGGATGTATATCATATGGGATTAGCAAAATATAGTGAGATAATGTTATAACGTTGAAAAATATGACAGAATACAATTTATCAAAACAAAAAACTCTTTTGGATTGGACCCAGGCACAGTCAAAACTGCATTAAAAATAAACTTCAGTTTCCAATATTTGTATTTGAAAAAGTGGGACATTTTAATGGCACTAGCTTATTAGTTTAAAAGCTTTAGCAAAAATTAGAATATTTTGGAATATAATTTTCCTTTATCCTGCACAGGAGATATTGCATACTGGGAAATGTTCTCATAATATTCTAAGTCCTCCTCCTTTCTAAAGTTATTGTGTGTCCATAATTACTCATTGTTTGCAGGGTTGTTGTAGCCGTGTTGGTCCCAGGATATAAGAAAAACAAGGTGGGTGAGGTAATATCTTTTATTAGACCAACTTCTATCAGTGAAAGTGACAAGCTTTTGCTCTGTGTAAGCTATAAAGCTGGTCTCTTTTATGAGCAGAAGTTGGTCCAATAAAAGATATTACCTCACCCACCTTTTCTCCATAATTACTCATGTTTTTCTAATATCAGCTGTATATTAATTTGGAAGTTATGAAAAGGAAAAATAGCAGACAATCTGCACTTTATGATAAAACAAGACATGCTTGGTTATAAACATATCAGATCAAATCAAATATTCATTTTTATATATTTTGTTCAATTTATTAATAATCTTTTTATATATATTTATGGCTTTGAGCAAAGACAAAAGAAAAAAATCTAACTCATCCCTGATCATACAGTCATTGAAAGAATCAGTTAAACTATTGTCTTCCCAGCAGCAGTAAGATCCAACCTTTTCATTAATACATTTCATCCTGTACAGATGTGAGATTCCATACATATGGGCTTATTTATGTACAGAGAAAATAGGTCAATTCTGGAACTAGCAATGAACATTTATATTACAGGAATGTGAGTCATTTGTTTCTTAACCTAAGTATATATACATTCATACATATATATATATATAATGTATATAATTGTATACCCTGTACCATTTTTATTGAATTAACATACAAATCCTAGATTTTGTCCACTCGATTACAAAGTCATTAAAAAGATTTTTTTATGGTTTCACTGAAAGACCACATGAATTAATGTTTCTTCATAGTGCTTAAAATAAAATTATATATATATATAAAAATATTTCACTACTAACCCCATTATACCTATTAAATGTAAACCTTAAATAGTGTCAAGGATCAGAATATGATCTTAATAAATTGGATCTAATTCATTATAAGTATTAAAATAAAATAAGGGACATTGTACTGATAAATAAATGGTCTTGCAGCGTATCCATAATGCTTCAAACATTTTTAACAATTGCTTCCTTGTACACTATTCCTGACCACTCCAATTAATAATGTCAGCAGCATGTTAATGGGATAATTACATTGATTTGTACTGGTGAGTGGGAGTTGGCAAAAATTCTAAAAAGTTTTTTTTTTTTTTTCAGCTTGATGTACCCAGTTAAGTAAAAAGGACTAACAGGCAGCATGGGTTCAAGCTCTGTTAGCCTTAGACCATTTACTTGGCTCTCATGTATATCTGAATGTACTGCAATACGTAGTTGGTGATGTTATTTAATTCTACCACTGATCATTAAGGCCAGCATTAATGGCAAAAACTCCTCCTCTGAATTCATTCCTTTCGCATGGTTGGCTTGCTTTTTCTTAAGGAATATGATATATGCTTTGTATTATAGTTCTGCTGTTTTATCAATAATATTTGAAGTATGACATATTCCGTTTCAATTTCTATTTTACTGTGACACGTCAGGCACAAATGATTATTAAAGAACTTCTTTTGCGGAGGTACTGTCGAATCACAAGATAATGTGAAGATCTGAGCAAACGAAAGAAAATGTTCACAAAACAGTATGCTTTAACCCTGCTTTCTGTCACCCTTTCCCTTCTATTTTTAAAGACTTTAAAAAAATAAACCTCATATCTATGGGCTATGTTTGACACTACATGCCATAGGATATACTATCCATTTAATTACAATATACACAGACCAAATCGTGCAATCCCAGACAGACTTGATGCTATATTCTATTTATTTCTTTTAAATTAACACCACAGTCAACTACAAAACTACAGTGAAGACACAGAAAGCACCTGAAAGTCTAAATTAAGCTGTGGTTTACGAATAATCCTTTAAATGAAAAACCTCACTTCTAGCCTTAAAACAGAGATTCAGAGTCAGCATTATAGGAAATTTTAAGGTAGACACAATTAATGAATGCTTATCATTTTCTAAAGCCAAAAAGTTACTGTAAGCCTTTTCCTACAAGGGCTGACCGAACCTATATTTTTGTTGTTTTTTGTTTTTTTACAAAAGCATGCATGGACTATTTTCAGATGCTGCTTAGGGCAAGGAAGAAAAGTGATGGTATTGGTGAAGTACAAGCACTTTGCAGGATCAAGCGTACAATTTTGCATAAAAACAGTGCATGTAAAAGTAACATTGCCATTGTATTACAATTTAACAGTTGTGTTGCTCTTAAATTTAATAAATTTTAAAACTGTAAAGTTATGAAGTGAAGAGCTGAAACTAAATTTCTAAACAAAGACCTTGCAATGATACACCACACAGCAGCTATTTTTGTTTGGGTCTAAAAAGTTTTTTACAATGACAATATTTATAGTTTTCATCAAAGTCTTTTGCAATATTAAGGTAGAAGTCCACCCAGTTTTCTGAAATAACAGAATGATTTACATGTTTTGAGATTACAATTATCCAGAGCAATGGTAATGCTAGTTCTTCTACTGCATACGGCTGGAGTATATTTCTTCTTCAATCTAATTGTCAATGGAAAGCACTAAAATGAAATTTGGACCAATAAAATGGGAGATTATGATTGATTTTCCATGATAAATGATTTACAATTTTTATACAGAAATTAATGAAAGTTAAAAGTTATTATTCAATAGGTGCTATTTCCTAGCTAGTTTGAGGGGTGTTTTTTTAAGTTTATTTCCTGGAATAAATAATACGGTCATTTAACATATAAAGTGTATTATCATTGGGTTATTTTTGTCCCCTCTCCCCTCCCCTCCGCCATTGAAATAGGACATCTCTTCAGAAGTAGAGAAATATGCTAGATTAATTTTAAAGTAACACACATTAAAAACAAATAATATTACAACAAAATTTAGGCTCCTTTAATGAAAAAAAGACAAATTCTAACCAAGTCTTTTAAATGCCTTTTTGGATCTATACGTTGTATTCATTATGAAGGGCAGAGCTGTCTAAAATATTTTGTTTCATAGTAGGCTGCCAGGGTCTATCAGGAAACAGGCTAAAATAGTTTCTGGGATGTTTTCAGTTCATTACAATGTCTCTGCTTTTCACAGTTAACAAGGATCATAAGTTTGAAGCAAATCGCGGTTTGTCTCCTTCTTGGTCTGTGTTTAAGACTGTGGAAGAATCCCTTTGTAGAACAGCTGTTGGCGGCGGGGCCCCTCGGTTAGGAGGAATTGCTCCTGAAGACATCTGACGGAAGAGAGCAACTCTCTGAGGGACATTGCCTCTGCTCCCAACCTGCATACCTGGACCTTGGACACTAGAGACAGGTTGTGGAATTGAGGCGAGAGACTCTCCCACCGTTGGATGAGGTCTAGAAACGAAAGTGGAAATCTCATGGGGCAAAGAAGGCTGTGAGGCAGAGAGAGGCCTCACCTCTCTTGTCAGGTTAGTGTTGTGAAGGGCTTGTGTACTCTTGTGAACTTCATTTTTCTGCGATGAACTAGGCGTCTGCTGCTGCTGCATCAGTGACAACTGTGAAGTAGTTGGGGATGCATACTGAAAAGTTCGACCTGCCAGAGGGCTCTGTACTGGCGGACTACAGACTGCAGTAGTATAAGAGCAAGGAGAGAGAACGACAGCTTGCTGGGGCACCTGTGTGCTCGGTGTTGGAGAATGCAAGTTTCCATGAGATAGGCTGGTCACAGTATACACAGGAGGAGACTGTGTCCTGATTCGCGATGATGATGCCGTAGTTGAAGAGCTAGAATTCAGTGCTGGCATTTGCTGTAGACTAACTGGGACAATAGCCTGCACCATCTCTCTGTCATGTTTTACTATCTGCTTCAAGATCTCATTCTCCTGATTGTTGAAAACTCCAGTATTGAGATCTTTCTGGAACTTCTGCAGGAGAAGCGAATTTTTCTTGCCTTTAGAAAGAAAGAGGTACAAGAGCAGATGGGTTAGCAGGTCTGGCGCCCAGTAACAGATTCTCACACTCACAGTGTGAGTGCATGCAAGGTGTCTTAAGACCGTGATAAAACACAAAGTCCATTGTCAGTCATGCAGTACAGCTCAAGTTCTGGGTGTCAGACAGCCTACATAGTAGTGCTGTAATGATCTTCCTAGGGGGTGAGGGATGAAATAATTCTTCTTTCCTAGCTGTGGAGCCGTGCTGAACCACTCTTGGGGTACTTCTGCAGTAGCTCTCATACTGCGCACACAACCCAGACCAGCTGACTCTGCTACACACCCCACATGCTCTGTAGCTAAACTGCCTGCCTTAACAACACCGTACACTGAGAGAGATGTGAACTTTCTGCATCAGCATGGTACCTCTTTACTTATAATGCACCATTATTATTAAAATGATTTTCAACATGTAACCTTGACAATTTACTGAACAACAGGGGGTGGGAAAAGCGACTAGACTAAGTGTAAAAAATTAATCTCTCTCTTTATCAAGCTGTCCTAATTTCCTGCATACTAAACTGTTACATAAGTTATAAATATATCTGCTATTTAGCACATTTCTTGGAACTAATTATTAGACATTTGTAACTAGTGACTACCAGACTCAGAGAAGTAATCTCTAAATATCTGTGACCTAATATAACTCATTGCTTATGTGGTACCTGGTTGTGTAATAATCACTGTAAATTGAATACCTGGGATCTCTCACAGGTTATGGTTTGACTAATGGCTGTCAGTGTTTTGCCCATCTGTGAAGGTACAGGCAGGCAGTATTTCTCTGTGTATCAACTGAATCAGACATACAGGAATAACAATTCCAACTAAATTGATCTTATTTTTTATATGAGAATTTGAACTATTTTTGTCATCTGTAGATTTCCTATTAATAGAAACTCTATTAAATGCTACCATTAATAATATTTATTATTTGTTAAGCACTGACCACATGCATAGCTCTGTGCAAGGACATAATCAAAGATATGATCCCAGAACAAAAGAGCTTGCAGCATCTTGATTTGCTAACTCAGTGCACCACATTCTCAAAAGCTAGTCTCCTTTTTTATGTCTGCAAAATATTTGCACAAATATTTTTAAATGTATTTGCTAAATAAATATTAGCAAAGGTCTGTTATAAATATTGAATTCTTTGCCTGTTTTTCATAGTAAATATTTTAAGCCGTGTACACCTTCTTGTGCCCCTATGACCAACATACTTCAAGCTCCCTACAATCGCCACTTGAAGAAACTGCTAAAACTAAACCACTTTGGTGAAGTGTTTAAACTCTAGTGCCAACCCTACTGAGTGAAAATTCTGTCTGTCTGTTCTGTTAGGGTCTGATCCTGGAAGGTACTTGTGGGAGTTCAAGGTGTCCAGCATCTTGCAGGAGTTACAGATTTTAAAGTGAGAAAGAACCACTGTGATGATCTAGTCTGACCTCCTGCATAACAAAGGTCAAATAACTTCTGTATTAAGCCCACAATCACTAGCTGAACTAGAGCATAACTTTGAGAAACAAACCCAATCTTGATTTAAAGATTTCAAGTGGTGGAGACTCTACCTCATCACTTTGTCTTTCACTTGGACATCTTAGACCTGATTTTCTGAACATCAGCAGATTCCAGCGATTTCAATTCAAGTTGCAGATGCTCAGCACCTTTGGAAATCAAATCCATAGCAACCAGCTTGTGAGGTAAATGAGGGCTTCAAGCAAAGCACAGAGTGGCTTCAACTCCCATTGGCTTCTGTGGGTGTTGAAAGCACTCAGCTCCTCTCAGCATTGGTTTCTTTGACTATAAACTATATGGGGCAGGGAAATATTATCTATTTTTCACTAACCTAAAGCACTGAACAATGTGGTGCATATTAACAGCACTATGCATGATTAATAAATAATAATCTTGATACTTAAGGTATAGAAAATAAACCCCAGACTGAAATAAAGTCTTTTTTAGTATTTAAAAATAACTTTGCAGAACTTCTTGTCTTACCACATTTCTTATTCATAAGTCAACAGAACATTTCCTGCAGTGGAAAAGTAAGGTAATTTTTTTAAAAAGGGTTTAATTTTGGAATATTAGATTTCCACTCAGAAAAAGGTTAATATTTTAAGAATAAAGTCAAATATAAAAAAAAACAATACCTATTCTGTCTAGTCTGTCAATGGCCACCGTTTCAAAGGCCCTCCTCATCATGGGGTACTCCTCCAGAACCTCGTTGAAATTGTCCACGGAGAGGGAATAGAGACGGCAGTATGTATCGGCTCTGACACTGGCAGTGCGGCGGCCCTTAGTCAAAAGGCAAATCTCTGGGGAAAGGGAAACAACACACACACACACACACACACACACACACACACACACACAGGAAATGAAAAAGTCAGTGAACCATGTGAAACTTCACAGCTAGAAAGGGATTTAGTGCTAACAAATAATAATTCTGTACACAGCACCAATTTCGCTGCTGCTGCACATCAAGGTTCCAGGGGTAATTCTGAAAGAGTCTGGTTCTCTTCAATAAACTGAAGGAAATCAATTTGGTTTAAAGGCTATGGTTTCTGCTTATTTTTTCTAAATACATACACATAACAATTAGTTAAACTTTTAAATGATTCTTCTTAAGATGCCTGAAATAATCTATCCAGTTTCAAACTTATTTTGCGGATCTGACTCATCCAAGTAGTTCTGTTGATTTCAGTAGGCATATTCAGGTGAGTGGAGGGACTGGGTCAATATTTCAACAAGTTTGCTAACACAATTTTAATGCTTATAATGAAAATAATATTAATATAACAATAAATTATAATATTATAATACATAATATTAATAACAGCTATAAGAGATACAACTTTCTAATATTAACATAGGGAAACATTTGGGATATTAATTAACATTTTACTACTTTCCCTCTTAAGGCTATATTGTACATCTAAAGCATCTGTGATAGTAGATTCATACTGGATAATAAGAGCCTCAGACCTACAACTGGCTCCACATGGGTAGACCCCTGAATCCACATGCATGCAGTTGTTGGATAAGGGCCAAAGTTACCTTCAGACACCATACCTGTGCAAGAACATAACAGGGCCCAGCTCAGGCAAGGCTCCCCACTGAAGTCACCAAACGTGTCCAGTACACACGTGAGTATAGATATTACTCTCACATACGTTAATGCTTTAAATTGACACTATAGTAGAATATTGTTAATTTGTAATTTGCTAATATTCACAGCCCATCATTTGCTTGCCCCAGTCTTTTCCCATTGCTCAATGAAGATGTGTTCGTGAAGTTTTGTATTACATCATTTGTAATGCCACAGAACATTAACTACTACATATTATATAGCGCTAATCAGGAATTTTTTGCCAGAAAGTCTAAACCGAAAGTATTCGTGGGAAAGGGTCAGTGTGGACAAATTTCCTGGTTTAAATTTTTTTTGAAACAAAAAGTTCTGCTTTTTGGGTCAAAATGTCTTTTTGTTTCAAAATTTAAATAAATTTACAGTAAAGAAATGTAAAATAAAAAGATTGAAAGTGAAACAAAACATTTAAAAAATTATCAAAATGAAACATTTCAGCTGAGCTCTTCTGACTTGTTCAGGGATTTCTGGTTCGCAAAAAATTTCAAGGTTTTTACTGTGTCCCATTTCAGGACAAGAAAAAATTTTGAAATCTCAAAACACTCACGTTATGGGAAAACTGTTTCCTGCCCAGCTATAATATCATAACAAATGTTAAAAACTAAATTACAGATAGATGAACAAATGGATGAACAAAGCACATTGGGTAGGGTGACCATATTTCCCAATGCTGAATACTGGACACCTGGTAAAACTACTCGTATTCAAGTGAGTTTGACGGCAATCAATCAGAACTATGCAGTATAAACAAGTCAAATTAATATATCAAGTTGACTGAGCCCCTGTTAAAAAGAAATACTGCATAGTTGGATTCTTTTTATTTACCTTATCTTTAAGACTTTAGGGTTCACACAGGGAGGGGTGACACACACACACACACACAGAGGTGAAACACACCCATACACCTCTCTCATACACAGGGGGGAATGGCTAACTGAGCCTCCCCTCCCTGCCCAGCGCTCTCCGCCCTCCATACTGGGCTGGGCCCCTGGGATGGACCTGCCTCTCCTGATACCTAGTGCCGCGTCTTCCTGAGGCAACACATGGGGAATGGGGGCATGCAGGGTCACATGTCCCCCCTCCCCATATTTCTGCCAGGGTTCACACCAGAATGTGGCCAGCCTTTCGGCACTTTGTGGGAAAGCAGGGATGGGAGCTGCTTCCAGTCACTGGGGGGTAGGGCGGGAGGGATGACCTGTCTTTGCAGAGCTCATCTCTTCCCCCTGCCTCCATCCCCTGTATCTGGAAGCAGCTTTTCCCTTTCTGCTCACACTGTGTCAAACTGCAGCTAACACCTCCAGGCTGCTGCTGGCCATGGACCTAATCCAGCCGCCTCCTGTCCCCTGGCTACAGCGAGGCCAGGAAGGGGTTAAACTCTAAGGATGCATTGTGCACCGGGGCACAGTGAACCTGACTGCAGGGGCTTCAGCAAACCTAGCCAGAGAGGTGGCTCAACAGGGGAGGGTGCCTAGGGGTCAAAGCAGCCCCATGCTCCCTGGGGGCAGGACCCAGGGCGGGCGAGGGGTGGGGGGGAAGAGGGTGCTAAGCTCCTGCCCAGGGGGTTGCTGTGGATCCTGCAGGTTCAGGGGGTGAACAGGCTGGAAATTGCTTCTCCCCCACTCCAGAGCTTAGCTGAGGGGTGGAGAGGCTACCCTGTGCCAATGCTGTGCGGGGCTTTAGCACACGCAGGTCTCGGCTCCTCCTGGCCAGCACCCCAGGCCGGAGGGTCTTGGGCTTTCCTGGGGCGCTGACCCAGCCAGAGGCAGTGGGGGGAAGGAAGGAGCCTGCCATCCAGGCTGTTGGTGAGCTAAGTGCTCCGATAAGGGGCTGCTTCTCCACACAGCACTGGGAGCGTGACGGGATATGGAGGAGCAGCAGAGATGCAGGGGTGAATGGGCAAAGCAGGGAGAAGACAGTGAGAGGGGGAGCATGTAAATGGCAGATGGGTGGGTAGCAAATGTGACACTTATTCCTACATCATGCCCATAATTTCTGGTTGAGCTAGAGCATATCTTTTAAAAAAGACCTTCAATTCTGATGTCAAGTCTTCAAGTGATAGATAATAATGGTAAAAGAATCAGTGGTTTAGGTAAGGATTGAGAAATACCTTGGAATACCAGGAAATACCAGGATGGAGGAGAAAGAGCCCCTAAGAAAATATCAGAGAGGGCTCCATATTTTCGAATCACAGAATATCAGGGTTGGAAGGGACCTCAGGAGGTCATCTAGTCCAACCCCCTGCTCAAAGCAGGACCAATCCCCAACTAAATCATCCCAGCCAGGGCTTTTTCAAGCCTGACCTTAAAAACCTCTAAGGAAGGAAATTCCACCACATCCCTAGGTAACCCATTCCAGTGCTTCAATGAAGCTGAACTTTTTCATTCCAAAACTCAAACTACAACATTATTCTGAAATTAATGTGTACATCTCTGGAGTTGTGATGGGCATTTCTAGCAACATCTCCTGATAGGTTCAAATTCTAACAGCGATTATAAATACACTATGTTGCTCAGGTGTAAGGATTTCATTTCACTACATCATCAAGTACCAGCTGCAACCCAGCCATGACAATTTTGTAATTGATTTTATTTTTACATTTGAATAAGTTCTATCTTGTCAACTATTACTCCAGAAAAAGCTCTTGGACATAATGAAACAGAAAAAATATGAAATCTCATTGTACTTCGACTTTGCACAAGGAAAAGGACTAGAACACAAAGCATTTTAAGTTGCCCTGTCAACCACCATGCTGCTTTTGAAAGACCTGCACTATTTCACACAAATGGATCAATATATTTTATGACGAGGATACAGGAATGAAACCCACAATGTTGTATTTTAAATCTGTCTCATAGGTGTCAAATATAATAGCAAATATGCACCATGTCCAGTGCCTAATAGTTAAGACACTTCTTGATACTGAACTAGTTTAAAAAGGCTATCAAATGTAAACAATAGTGGAGAAAATATCTGTAAATAGCGCAAAGAAGCAGAGGTGTCCTTTATTATAAAAGGAAAGAAGCTGTGACCCACTACACACTCATATTCTCATCTGTGGCTGGCATGGTACATTGCCATCCTTTTCACACTGTGAAAGTGTCATACACTTTTATTTTTCCTCCTCAAGCTTAATTATTTCTTCAGTTCCAATTAATGATTTTAGGTGATAGACTGCAATGAATCTGTAATTCAACTCTTATGTAGGTTTATTTTACTAAAAACACAATCTTTTTGGACAATTGTTCCCTGGAACATTACAAAACAAATGCTAATCACAGTCCTAATGAGAAATGGCTTTTGAAAGCACTAAACAATGCTACAGACATCAGTTTATTTTTATAGCCCATCTTTTACATAACTGTGATTAACTCAACAGTTTAATTAAATGGGAAAATCACGATTTGTACTTCGTTATCATGGGACTGCTTCACAGATGGCACCATACAACTCAAAAGTATAGGGAAAGTGGATCAATTACAATGCACATGTACCTTTTAAAAAGTCAAAGTAACATACGTAGTAATAACAATTTTAAGATAAAAATGTTTTGAGGATTATGGGCATTAATATTGACTATCTGTAATATTAAAACATAAGAACAACAATCCAAGTAAGAGGCTAAATGAGTTGTGCTCATCAGTTATCTTCCTACATGTCAGTATTTAAATAAGTATGTCAATTTTCAGACTTCTACACAATATACATTTCCAAAGAAGCCTGTACAAACAAAAGAACATCTATATCTGCACCATGTAAAACTAAGTGGAAAATATGTGGAATTACAAATCTAGGTCTGCAAGCAGAATTTCCTGAAATAATGCATAAATGCAACAGACTTTCTGGACAGGCACCTCTAGATGCCCAAATGATACAGCTAAGAAAAATTAAATAGGGATGAAATAAATGAGTTGGCCCATATTAAATGACTTCTTAGTAGTTTGGATTAGCACAGGGAAGACCTTTGCAAGGAGCAGAGAGTAGAAAAATAATAAGAGAGTAAGGGGCAAACTGACTCCTAAAAATAGCCAGTGCTAGCTAGCAGTGGCTAAAAGGGTAAGTTACTGACCTGTAACTGAAGGTTCTTTGAGATGTGTGGTCCCACTGTGGTTTATGCATGTGCACTATGTGCCCAGAGCCGGAGAATTTGAAAGTAATGTCTGGTGGTCTGTGCATGCACCCTGGCTCACCTTGTGTCTCCATCCAAGGGAACAAAAAAAAGTGGACTGACCGCCTCTACAGTTCCTTCTCTACCACAAATTAGATAGAGCTGAAGCAGAGGGGAAGGAGGGAGGATAGTAGACTACAGATTGAAACTAAACATCTCAAAGACCCTCCAGTTTCAGGTCAGTAACTTCCTTTTCTTCTTTGAGTGATGTCCCTATTGTATCCCACTGTGGGTGACTCACAAGCAGTACCTAAGTAGGAGGAGGGCGTGAGGATGTAGACGGAAGGGCTGAGAACTGCCATCCCAAAGGAGGCATCAGCAGAGGAGTCCCGCACTGGGACATGTTTTGCAAACATGTGAACGGAGTCCCATGTGGCTGTCTTACAGATGTCAAGGAGGGGAACATCCTTAAATGATGCCATTGTTGTAGTCTGTGCTCTGGTGGAACGAGCTCTTTCCCCATTGAAGGGAGTGGGGGGTTCAACAGCTGATAGCAGAGTAGAATGCAGCCAGAGATCCATTTGGAGATTCTCTAGGTCAGTGGTTCTTAACCTATTTACGATTGTGGGCTGCATATACAGCTCTCTATGTGTTATATGGGCTGCATCCACACACTATACATACTACCTGTACATCTAAAAAACCATAAGGTTTAGTATTTGTTATAGGACAGCAATATGATTCAAATTGATACAGTACCTTTCATTTCAACCCAGGCATATGTCTACCAAGAACATTTTAAATTAGCAAAATAAGTGAAAACATCACTGTTACAATTATTAATTTATGGTAAGGGTGGCATGGCATGGTATATTGTACCTACTGCTCTAGGTGGAGATGGAGTGCCCCCTAATTCTTTCTGCTATAGCAACAAATAGTCTTGGGGATTTCCTGATTGGTTTTGTTCTTTTCAGGTAAAATACAAAGGCCCGCTGAACATTGAAGGAATGGAGTCTTAATTTCTCTGCAGACGTGTACAGTTTTGGGAAGAGCATGGTAAGTGAATTGATTGGTTAAGGTGAAATTCTGAAAATACTTTAGGGGTGAATTTGAGATGTAGAAGCAAAGAAACCTTGTTCTTATGGAATATAGTGTAAGGAGGATCTGCCATCATTGCTTCATGCTTGCCAACCAACCCTTCTAGCTCAGGTGATGGCTACAAGGAAAGTGATCTTCATGGAAAGGAGAGACATGGAGCAAGAAGCTAAAGATTCAAAGGGAGGGCCTTGTGAGTACCAAGAGAACAAGGTTAAAGTACCTCTGGGGAGTAGGCTTCTGAATAGGTGGAAAGGTTCTGATTAGTCCTTTCCAAAATCTATTGTCAGTGGATGTGCAAAGACTGAGTAGTTCTCAGAAGGGGATGGTATGCACTACTTGCTGCCAAGCAGACTCAGAAGGAGCTGATGGACAATCCTGATGTCTTCAAAGAGAGGATATAGTCCTAGATGAGAGGTATATCTGCAGTTTCTGGGAGAATGCCTCTTTGATGTGCTCAAGAAGAAAAACGCCTCCATTTAGATATGTAACATCTTTTAGCAGAGTCCTTTCTACTATTAGCAAGGTTGTCTCATATGGTTGTGGAGCATGAACATTCTAAGATGGATGCCCATCCAAATACCAATCCCTGAGGTGGAGTGAATGTGGATCAGGGTGCTTGATCTTGCTATTCCACTGAGTCAGGAGTTTGGGAAACACTGGGAGGATGATAGGTGGGCGGGGTGACATGCATAGGAGTTTGGGAAACCAAAACTGCCTGGACCAGAAGTGGGCCATCAGGATGACTCTGTCCTGCTGGATTTTGTGTAGAACCCGTGGCAGGAGCAGTAGTGAAGGGAAGGTACTGTTGAACTGATCTGACCAAGGAAGAAGCAGAGTGTCACCGTGTGAGTGGTGACCTACGGCGCCTCTGGAGCAATATGTGAGGCATTTCCTGTTTTCTTGAGAGGTGAACAGATCCCGAGTTGGGGTTCCCCAGAGAGTGAAAGTATTGTATGATGCCAAGTCATAGAGCTCCTACTTGTGGTTGACAGCAAAATATCTGTTAGGTTTCAGAGTAGCAGCCGTGTTAGTCTGTATTCGCAAAAAGAAAAGGAGTACTTGTGGCACCTTAGAGACTAACCAATTTATTTGAGCATAAGCATCCAATGAAGTGAGCTGTAGCTCACGAAAGCTTATGCTCAAATAAATTGGTTAGTCTCTAAGGCGCCACAAGTACTCCTTTTCTTTTTGCAAATATCTGTTAGGGGCATCTGCAACCATAGTTTGCTTCCCTGGAAGGGAGGCTGCTGAGAGGGTGATTCAATTGCTGATGCGCCAGTTCCACAGGCTGACCACTTCTGCACACAGGGAGATGGATCTTGCTCCTTCCTGCTTGTTGATGCAGAAGACAGTCATAACATTGACTTACATTACAAGGACATGGTGAATATGGATGAATGAAAGAGAGGTCTTGCATGCCTTCCAGAGTGTTGCAACTCCAGTATATTGATATGCATCCTGGACTCTCAAGGTGTCCAAGTGCTATTTGGCTTTTCATGTGGACTCCCCAACTTAATAGGGATGCGTTTGTTGCAACACTCTGTACCTCAGAATAGCAACCTGGAACCCCCATGTTCACCACTGTTATATGATTATGATGAGGTATCATCTAATAAGTCTTGATTTGTTGAACATTAATATCCTGTTGAATTATGTGTATTACCATTGAATCTGAAGTTATGAAGTTTTGCTATGTGGGTTACTGACATATGTTGTGAGGTTGGGAAACATCTACAGTCAGCCTTTCAGTGGCAACAAAGGAGCACCCAGTAAGACAGATTTACATCAGGACCAACCAGACATGTGTTTATGGGCCATTAAGGGGAATCCACTCTCCCAGTGGCCATCCCAGAGACTCCACAGAGAGGGCATGTACGCAATGAAGGTGGCCTAACCCACATCACAGCAAGGATCTTTTTAGCAGCTGAAATAAAGTATAAAAAAGGACAGTGACATAATCACTGGAGCTCGCTCCTCCCCCACCTCAACATCTGGAAGATCATCTGGAAAACAAAGACTTTGAACTGGGGAGATTGATCCCAGGCTGAAAGGGAATACAGCCCGTGTATTAAGGACTGTGAGCTGCTTGTAACATCTATTAGGGCGAGAATAACTCTTTGAGTCAAATCTTGCTTAGTCTGTTAAAGTTAGAATTCTATTTTTAATTTCTTTTGTAACCAATTTTTATTTCTATGCCTGCTACTTATAATCACTTAAAATCTATCTTTCTGTAGTTAATAAAACTGTTTTATATTTTACCTAAAACAGTGTGGCTTTGGTTGATGTGCTTGGGGAATTTCAAATGAGGTTAACAAGAGCCACTACCCCTTGTCAGAGTGGCAAACTAATTAATGAGCTTGCATTGTCCAAGGGAGTCTTGAGCAGTGTAAAACGGTATAGTGCTGCGGTGCAGGGCTGGGATGATTAGCTAGGGCCTCTTTCTGTATGATTCATGAGTGGCTTAGAGAGCATTCATACAATTTAGTATGATACAGTGCCTGGAGGTGTTTGCTGTTTGTCACTGGCATAGCATTGTGAGAGACAGCCCAAGCTGGAGGGTGAAGGGGCACAGAGGTCCCACAGTTCCAGTTTGTACCCTGGGGATCCCTTCACATTTGTAATAATGGTTCTTTCCAGAGAACAAGGGATAAAGGGGATGCCCACACATACCAGGCAAGTATTTGTCCATCATAGCAAGAAATACACTACCTTGGTTATTATAATGAGGTTCATGTAATGGCGATTTTGAAAGTATACTGACTGAAGCCACATTTGAAGGCAATGCAGTTGGAGCCTTGCAAACAGGGTGGCCTAGGTGCATGAGGCCATATGACCTAAGAGAATGACATGTTTGGACTGGTATTTGAGCGTTGTTTGTAATCTGAGCTATATTTTTCATGGGCTGGAACCTGTACTGGGTATGTTCTTTCAGTGACAGAATTAAAGGTGGCTGTGATGAAGTCCAGAGACTGTATGGGGGTGAGAACAGATTTTTCTGTTTATGCTGACTCCCAGTCAGAAAAGGAGGTGCAGTATCATAGAAGTTGGCACATAGGCTTCCTGGTGGTGACAAGAAGCCAGTCATCGAGGTAGTGGAAGATAATGAGACAATATCATCTGATGTGAGCTGCTAGTACCAAGAATATATTAGTATAGAATCTGAGGGAGGTTGCTATTCAGAAAGGGAGTAGTACAGTGTGCTGAAAATGGTCAGAGCCCACCATAATCTGAGGAAGCATCTGTGAGCGGGATGAACATCTATGTGAAAGTAGGTGTCTTTCATATCGAGAGTCATAAACCACATTCCCTTTTCTAAAAATGGGATTATAGATGTTAATGTGAACATGCGAAATCTGAGCTTGTGAATGAAGCAGTTGAGATGGCAGAGGTCGAGGATTGGTCTCCAACTGCTCTTCTTTTTGGGTATCAGGAAATAAATCAAGTAAAATCCACTAACTTGGTATTGAGGATGGATATGTTCTATAGCTCCTTGCTGTAATAGGGAGTTCACCTCTTGTTTGAGGATACCCTTGTGAGAGCAGCCCCCAAAGGTTCACTTGGTGGTTAGGAATCTCCCAATGACGAGAATGCTGATTCCAGTTCCAGTGGCAATACTGTCAGTACCATTGGGGGGACCGGTATTCTCTGTATGGGATAGGCAACAAACTCCTTCCAGAGAAAATGCTTTGTGGAGTGGCAACGGATTCAGATCTCCCTGGTGTGAGAGGAGTTCTACTTGTTCAAACCGCTGGAGCTGAAGAGGAAGAGAGTACCTGAAGCTGATGAAAATTGATGAAAAACTTGTCAATGCCAATGGATCCTGGGGTTGGAGATGCTGAGGATGACGGTACTGATGGATCACAGTTTGGTACTGATGTGCTTATGGGCTTTCTTGTTGTGCCTCTGGGACTTAGGATGTGCTAAGTTCTCACAGGCTGAGGTGATAAGCTTGCTTAGAGCCAAATCTGACTTCTTTGAAGTGGATTTAGAGGAAGACCGAGTCTCATGCTTCTGAGAGTGCTTCCAGGATTCCCAACGACATCCCAACAGAGAGTTTTGGGGGTTGAATCTCCTGCTCCAGAGTCAGATTTTGCAGCAGAAGGTGCACTCCTTACTGAATCAGACCAACAGGATTCCATGGCCTGGGTCTGATCTGGAGCCTCCTGGCCTTCTCCATAAGGTATTTGCAGAGATGAAGTTCCTGCCCTTCTCGGGTAAGGCTGGGGAATGATGGGCAGATACTGAACCTCACAGTGATGTGGACTTCCCCAAGGTAATACAAGCATCACTGATGGTCATTGCTGACTGAGAAGGTATGCAGGCATGAAGTGCAGAGTTTAAAGCCTGGAGTCCAGGGCATAGTCTAGTACTCGAATGGAGTACAGGGCTGGGGGGAGTTCCCTAAGAGACTAAATCTAAATATTAATAAATCCATAAAACACTGAACTATAGACTATAAAAACTGTAAAAACTATTTACAAAACTAACCCTAATTCTTATTTTGTAGGATGAAGCCGAAGCTACAGACACTGGAGGTTCCCACCTGGACCATGTGGCAGTGAGAAAGAACTTGAGAGAAAGAACTTGAGAGGCCCCACTCCTTATCCCCTTGGCCTGAGACACTGATGCATGGACCAATAGATGCTACTTTCAAATTCTCTGGCTCCAGGTGCATGGCGCTCACCTGGAATACAATGGAATACAGTAGGGACCATCACTCAAAGAAAAACTTAGGACTTTGTGGAGGTATACATATAGGTCTTGACCCAGTGGGAGTGTTGAAATCAGTGGGAGTGTTAGTATTGATTTTATTGGGAAGATGATCATGGCCATAGTTAATTGTATCAACATGCCACCTTTGATGTGAACATTTTTTGCCATTTTCTACCCAGTCCCCAAACTCTACCTCTTACAGAAAATTATTGTGAAGGTGGTGACAATCCAACTCCAGCATCATGTGTAGGAATCATTGCTTAAAACCAGTGAATAAAAGTTAATGCCCTTTGGTGAATGAGGAGAGAGATAGAAAAGCCCTGTTATGGCATCTAGTCTATCTCCAGTTGTATGGTTCTATGAAAAAGTGTGGCACCATTCTCTTTCAAGAAGCAGTAAAGTGTAGCAGACACAGTGGCATCTATCCAGTTATTGTCACTTCATTTCCCATATAAATTACACTCAGAATGTAATTACTCAACTTGCAAAGTCACATTAACATTTGATTAGAAATTGAAAATAAAGTCAAATTAGCAACATAACAATGTGCAGTTGCCTTGAAAGAATAATTTGGTGACAAAGAGATGAATTATGCTGATACAGGAAACAGAAATGAGTCAAATGGTTAGTTGGCACTTTAGATGAATGTGGCCCTGTTCATCATATCAGACACTGCCCTAACTTAGGGATGGGCTCGAATAATAGTTTAAAAAAAGAAATACCCAACAATTTGGTAGATGGCATGTCAGAAATATGTGCACATACTTCGTTTGAAGTAGGAGCCAAAGATCAGAAACGGTATAAGGCTCTAGAGGCAGATTTTTGCTTTACAGATAATTGGTGCTGAGATGATTAAGTAAACTGGCTCTGCATGTTAAAACAAAGTACTACTGGTTGGAGGATCCTACATGGATTTCCAAATCTGCTACATATTTGAGAGCTAAAGAACTTTAAATAAAGTCCTGCTCAGTCTTTTGTTGTCTGCCACAGAATCCAGATTGCAGGATATAATGAACAGTGTCCTTCCAGCTGAGGAAAGCTGACTACTGCTCCAATTTCTCAGCAGGGGGCCGGTGTTTCATCATGAACTAGGTATATTACATGGTCATCTAAATAGGCAAGCCACTATTTAGGCCATATGGCAGCTTTCATCAGCTGAAGGAGGAAAGAAAATCACAGCAATCTAAATGTTTTGGACAGGCAATCTAATCTTTTCATTTTTTGTTAGGTGAAATGGACAGGACATTAGCATGCTGGTGTTATTTCTTTTTTTATATTCTAATGCATCAAGAAATAATTAAACTATTACCAATGGGGCTTTCATGCTTAACGGAGGAGTTTTCTGCTCCTCAACTTTATGGCAATTATCCGCAAGCCAAGGATTTCCCGCCTCCTCTCCCAATAAAAAAAACTAGATAAAGGATTCAGTCATCAACTTTCCTAATACACTGTGCACAGAACTGGAAATACAATTTCACACTCCTGGGTCCATTGTAAACTTTATCCACTATTATTCTTGTAGTTCAGAAGTCAGTGGGAATTAGATTTTCACTCAGCTATCTCCAAAACAGAAAGGAGAGAAAATGTTTTATATGATAAGGTTTGAGTTCTTGAATGTTGCGCTTCAGTATTTCTGCCTCTATTTTTTTTTAATTCCCTGCCAACCTCGAGTAAGACCTACCTTATAATGTCATCAGCTTCTCACTGGGGCATAAACTGTAAAACCATGAAAGATTCTGTACTTTCCTTTAGGTCTTTTCATATAGACTACACACTATAGTATCAGCCACGAGTATCCAGATTACAATCTGAATGTAGCTGAGGCAGTCTAAATGAGTACTGGTTTCCATTCACTACAAAAGTAACTATATTCTGTGCTATGCAGCTGTTCAGATTTTTGATTCATGAACAGCTGGCGAAAAAATGAAATTGGTGTTGCAAGATGATCTTGATATTCTGTTGTGATAAATGAAAGGCATCTCTCCCAATCCAGTGTTATAAGAGGCAGTAGGGATCAAAGGATCATGTGACATCTGACTAAATAAATCACTTGCACATCAACAAAATTTAAAATGCAAACAAATCTTAAAGAGAAGATGTATTTTTACAGAATAGAAAAGATATTTTAAAAGAAAGGGAAAGGAATACAATACTGCCATCTTCCAAAACCAGGTTTTTTGTCAGGAAGGCTATCAACACTGGAGCACGTGGAAATACGTATTGAGGAGTTGTGAAAGCCTTAGCTTAACAGAGGGGCAGTTCATTAGGGAAAGCGTGGGATTTGTAAAGTGCTTTGTATTATTAATTATTATTATTATTATTAAAAGGGACGCTGGCCATTATCAATTATAATTAAGGATGCAAAACAATTTCCATTCTAGCCTCATTTTCAGACACCCATACCTTTCAGAATATTCTATTTAAATCCAATTTACATTTCACCATTTATGCTGCTTCTTTATTTTGTGTATTTCACCCAATTTAAACAATGAAAACAGGCCAGTAATTTTTAATTTTGTTTATGGTCTTTTTCTGGTCAGTTGCACTTTCTGGTTCTCATGTCTGAGTCTCATAGTGTGTTCATTGTCTGATTTCTCTTTGTTTTTTAAAGCCAAATATGTTACATTTAGGTGCCTAGAGTTAGGAACTTAAATTTATAGCTAGGTGTCTAAGTAAGTGGCTGTATTTTCAGAGATGTGGAACAACCATATTTGACTTTGCTCCCATTGTTCACAGCTTCTTCTGTTGACACCATGCTCAATACCTCTCAAAACCAGGCCACTTATTTAGATGTCTTAGGGATAGCTTCAATCTTAGGCATGCTAGCTTGAAAATTTTGTCTTTAGATTGTAAACTCCTCAGGACAATGACTTGGTTTTTCTGCATTTTGTACAAGGCTGATCACAAATATTAAAATACTGCTAATAAATAATATTAATGATAAATAAAATTATTCTCATTGAAGTCAAACATCTCATGAAAACATTTCTGTTTGGATTCAATTTTCTTAAATTCTTCTTATACACAATGTAAGGGCCTCCTCGCTAGATTTGACCTCGCGTGGAAAAAAATCCTTTAAAAAATCAATGGCATGTTTCTGACAATGGCCTGACATCCATATCCTCGTCCAATAACACAAAGAGGTTCCCTGAAAAAAAATCAAAAAGTTGCTACTTCTTGTCCCACATCTATTGGGTTCCATTTAAAAAAACCACAGCAATATAGTCATGTTAACACAATTGCTGTACAGTGTGACAAAGTTCCTGCTCTACCTTGGTGGGTCTTGCACTTATTGGCGGATTTGCTCACCTTAGAGCTTCACAGCAGCCCTCAGCTTGGCCGTTTTTCTGAACCCACAGTCCAGGTCAACTCCTCCTGTGTCTGACCAGGAGTTGGGAGGATTTGGGGGGAACCCGGGCCCGCCCTCTACTCCGGGTTCCAGCCCAGGCCCTGTGGAATGCAGCTGTCTAGAGTGCCTCCTGGAACAGCTGTGCGACAGCCACAACTCCCTGGGCTACTTCCCCATGGCCTCCTCCCAACACCTTCTTTATCCTCACCATAGGACCTTCCTCCTGGTGTCTGATAATGCTTGTACACCTCAGTCCTCCAACAGTCCTCGTTCTCACTCTCAGCTCCTAGTGCCTCTTGCTCCCAGCTCCTACCACACACACCACAAACTGAAGTGAGCTCTTTTTTTAAAACCCAGGTGCCCTGATTAGCCTGCCTTAATTGATTCTAGCAGCTTCTTGATTGGCGCAGGTGTTCTAATCAGCCTGTCTGTCTTAATTGTCTCCAGAAGGTCCTTGATTGTTCTGGAACATTCCCTGTTACTTTACCCACGGAAAAGGGACCTACTTAGCCTGGGGCTAATATATCTGCCTTCTATTACTCTCTTATAGCCATCTGGCCCAACCCTGTCACAATAGTTTGTTTAAAACTGGAAGTATATCATCAGTAACTGTACACAGACACTGCTTTTAGAAATCCAGCCCAATGTAGCTCAATTGAAAACTATATTTATATGCATAAGTTGGTATGAGGACAAACAATGTCATCAAGAAAAGCATATAAGCATGCGTTTATCTTTAAGTATGTGCATAGTCCTGCTGGATTAAATGGATCTACTTATGTGCTTAAAGTTAAGCATGTGCTTAAATGCTATGCTGAATTGGGGTGTATACCCTGAAAGCATTAATTCTCCAATGCCTTGAAATTTATATAGTAATTTGCCCTTGTGTAAAGTGGGTGTGAAACCCTGTCACATCACCCTCCACAGGTGTAAACGACAAGGTGCAAAGCAGTGGATAACCAGGCCCTTAAATGGCAATTTCTTCCTCAGTTTAGAGATACATTATACTGTGATTACTTAAAAGTACCCCAGTAAAAATGTGCTACCTACAGTGCACCCAGAAAAACAGGAGTGACAAAATATAATCTAAAGTGACTCAACATTTCCTGTGGTATTATTTTCCACTGCACTGACCTAAAATATACTGACAGTTATGCTTCTGAAATGGGGAAGAAGTTTATAAATAATAGGTAGATCAAAACAGTTTTGCCTAATTGGTCTTCACCAGGCTGAAGTGAACAGAAGATACAATCTATTAGACAGGTTTCAGAGTAGCAGCCGTGTTAGTCTGTATTCGCAAAAAGAACAGGAGTACTTGTGGGACCTTAGAGACTAACAAATTTATTTGAGCTACAGCTCACTTCAGACGTTCAAGTATGGAAGGATTATTGTTAAAAAGATAGTCAATAACATAAGAAAAATAAAATATAAAAACCCCAGTGTGCCACGAGATACACAGACAACAGTATTATTGTAAATAACCAGGGGAGAAAGTAAGATGCCATAAATATGTTAATGACTAGTCTATTTTAAGAAAATTAAAATGTCAGCAGGGACAAAAATCTGCTTTATTTACACTAGTATTACCCCAATTAGGTTCCCAACAGAGTTGATGGCATTTCTCTGACTTTAAATAAATTACACAAAATATATTTTGTCTTCTCTCACAAAGCTAAGAACTTGTTCACTGGATACTTAAACTTTGAGCCAGCCCTTCCTAAAAATCAGGTATGCATCTCTCTATGTTAGTCTTATGTCTAGTACCTGGAAGTTCTCAGAATAAGATGGGTTTCAGAGTAACAGCCGTGTTAGTCTGTATTCGCAAAAAGAAAAGGAGTACTTGTGGCACCTTAGAGACTAACCAATTTATTTGAGCATAAGCTTTTGTGAGCTACAGCTCACTTCATCGGATGCATACTGTGGAAAGTGTAGAAGATCTTTTTATACACACAAAGCATGAAAAAATACCTCCCGCCACCCCACTCTCCAACAGGGTGAGGTGGGGGGAGGTATTTTTTCATGCTTTGTGTGTATAAAAGATCTTCTACACTTTCCACAGTATGCATCCGATGAAGTGAGCTGTAGCTCACGAAAGCTTATGCTCAAATAAATTGGTTAGTCTCTAAGGTGCCACAAGTACTCCTTTTCTTTTTTCAGAATAAGATGACAGCAAACTGAGATTTTGAGCAACTTCTGAACCAATAAAAGGTAAATTTCACATTCTTGGCCATGTGGAGAGCCTGAGAAAATAGAAAAGAGGTGGGGAAGGATCAATGTAAGAGATGAATTGGAAAGACACAGCTGAATAGGTGTCCTAATCGGGACACAATCAGTGAACACTTGAACATTTGAAATTTAAGATCCTTTCCAGCTGCAGACACAGAGGACATCATTATGGAACCTAACAGGGTTAAAATGATTAATAATGTACCCTGTGAAATGATGTATAGCTATGTATCAGACGGCATTCTTTTGTATATTAGAAAATATTTAATGAAGAAATCATTAAAAATAAACTATAGAATAAGTGGCTTTGGTTTGGGGTTTTATAGCAATTGGTCAATATTTGAATCCCCTGGGTTCGAAAAGCATATCTGTAAAAAGGACAATAGTTGCTTGGAATGTGTTTCTTGGGATCTGAATAAAGGACAGACTTATATAAACATAGGTAGGGAACCAGATGGAAAGGACATCAACTAGAGGCAGTTGGCTTGGGGACATAAGGCCTAATCCTGCTTCAGTGGGAGTTTTGCCAGTGATTTCAATAAGAGAAGGATCAGGACAATGGTGAGAAAGCAGCCATTTGTCCATGAGCAAGAAAGCAAATAAAACAACAACAGAGCACTGAACTGGCTCCCAGAAGCATCTGTTCTACTAGGTACTACTTAAGAGGCTATAACTAGAAAAGTGTGCTTGAGCTCTCTCTCTCTCTTTTTCCTAATCCAGAAATATAGATTCCAATCCAGCACATCATTTAAGCATAAAGTTAAAGTTAGGCACATGCTTAAGTGCTAGCCCTATCCAGAATGGTACATAAACACATGCCTAACTTTATGCTTAAGTGATGTGTTGGATCAGGGTTATATAAAAAGATTGTTTCCAGTCATTATATATTATCCACCACAACCCCAAATCCTTTTCAGAGTCACTGCTTTCCAGGATAGAGTCCCCCATCTTGTAAGTATGGCCTATATTCTTCGTTCCTAAACTAAAGAATTTGCATTTAGTAGCATCAAAACACACATTTGTTTGCTTGCACTGAGTTTATCAAACAATCCCAATGGATCTAAATCAATGACCTGTCCTCCTCATTATTTACCATTTCCCCAATTTTCGGTCCATCAGCAAACTTTATCAGTGATGATTTTAATGTTTTCTTCTTAGTCATTGATAAAAATGTTAAATAATGTAGGGGCAAGAACCATTCCCTGTGGGACTCCACTGGAAACACCCACTCAATGACAATCCCCGCTTACAATTACATTTCGAGATCTATCAGTTAGCCAGTTTTTAACCCATTTAATATGTCAATTTTATGTAATTCTCATTTTTTAATCAAAATGTCAAGTGGTACCAAGTCAAATGCCTAAGTATGTTAAGAAAATGCTATTTCTTCTATTAACCAGACTGGTAATTGAAGCAAAAAATGATATCAAGTTAGTTTGAAAGTATCTATTTTCCATAAACCCGTGTTGATTTGCATTAATTACATTACCCTCCTTTAATTCTTTATTAATCAAGTCCCGTATGAGCCACTCCATTACCTTGCCCAGGATCAACATCAGGCTGACAGGCCTATAATTACCTGGGTAATTACTTGGGCTACCACATTTACTCTTTTTCAAAATTGGCACAGTATTATATTGGACATCTGTTGGAAAATAACACAGTAGGGCACAGATTATACAACAAGTTGGAGATAAATATTTAGTTCAGAAGGTGGAGAAAGCTACTAGGGGAGAGGTTGTTTTAGATTTGATTTTGAGAAATAGGGAGGACCTGGTTGAGAATTTGAAAGTGGAAGGCAGCTTGGGTGAAACTGATCATGAAATGATAGAATTTATGATTCTATGGAATGGTAGGAGGGAAAACAGCACAATAAAGATAATGGATTTCAAGAAGACAAACTTTAACAAACTCAGGGAAATTGGTAGGTAAGATCCCATTGGAAGCAAGTCTAAGGGGAAAACCAATTCAATAAATTTGGCAGTTGTTCAAGAAGACGTTATTAAGGGCAGAGGAGCAAACTATCCCACTGCATAAGCAAGAGGCTACCTGCACAGGCAAGAGGCTTCACCAGGAGATCTTCAATGATCTGAAACTCAAAAAAGAGTCCTACAAAAAGTGGAAACAAGGTCAAATTATGAAGAATGAATATAAACAAACAACACAAGCATGTAGGGATAATATTAGAAAGGCTAAGGCACAAAACAAGATTAAACTAAGACAGGGTAGGCCTGTTACTCAATGCGGGGATGGGGGGGGGCGGGAACAAAAACAGAAAATGTGGAAGTGACTGTAGTGCTAAACAACTTTTTTGTTTCAGTTTTCACCAAAGAGTTTAGCAGCGATTGGACATCTGACATAGAGAATGCCAGCTAGAAAAGTTAGATGCCTTCAAGTTGCCATGGCTTGATGAAATACATCACAGAATACACAAGGAGCTGACTGAAAAGATATCAGGGCCATTAACGATTAGAACATAAGAACATAAGAATGGCCACACTGGGTCAAACCAATGGTCCATCTAGCCCACTATGCTGTCTTCCGACAGTGGTCAATGTCAGATCCTTCAGAGGGAATGAACAGAACAGGTAATCATCAAGTGATCCATCCCCTGTCACCTATTTCCGGAGGCTAGGGACACTTCAGAGCATGGTTTTGCATCCCTGCCTATCTTGGCTAATAGCCATTGATGGACCTATCCTCCACAAGCTTATCTAGTTCTTTTTTAACCCTGTTATAGTTTTGGCCTTCACAACATCCTCTGGCAAAGAGTTCCATAGGTTGACTGTGCATTGTGTGAAGAAATACTTTTGTTTATTTTAAACCTGATGCCTATTAATTTCATTTGTGTTATGTGGAGTAAATAACACTTCTATATTTACTTTGTCTACCCCAGTCATGGTTTTATAGATCTCTGTCATATCCCCCCTTTGTCATCTGTTTTCCAAGCTGAAAAGTCCCAGTCTTTTTAATCTCTGATCTTCAAAAAGGCATGGGAGAGATTCCAGAGGACTGGAAAACAGCTAATATAGTACTACTATATAAAAAGGGGAATAAGGACAATCCGGGGAAATACAGACCAGTCAGCTTAAATTTATCACCCGGAAAGAAAATGGAGCAAATAATTAAATAATCAATTTGCAAACACCTAGAAGATAATAAGTGATAAGAAACAGTCAGCATGGATTTGTCAAGAACAAATGGTGCCAAACTTACCTAATGGCTTTCTTTGACAGAGAAACAAGCTTTGTGGATAGTGGGGAAACAGTAGATGTGGTATATCTTGGCTTTTGATACTGTCTCTTATTACCTTCTCATAAACAAACTAGGGAAACACAACCTAGATGGAGCAACTATAAGGTGGGTGCATAACTAGTTGAAAAACCATTCCCAGAGAGTAGTTATCAGTGGTTCACAGTCAAGCTGGAAGGGCATATCAAGTGGGGTCCCACAGGGATCAGTCAAGGTCCAGTTCAGTTCAATATCTTCATCAATGATTTAGATAATGGCATAGAGAGTACGTTTATAAAGTTTGTGGATTATACCAAGATGGGATGGAGGGGGGAAGTTGCAAGTGCTTTGGAGGACAGGATTAAAATTCAAAATGATCTGGAGAAACTGGAGAAACAGTCTGAAGTAAATAGGTTGAAATTCAATACGGAAAAATGCAAAGTACTCCACTTAGGAAGGAACAATCAACTGCACACATAAAAAAATGGGAAATGATTGCCTAGGAAAAAGTACTGAGGAAAGGGATCTAGGGGCCATTGTGGAGCTAAATATGAGTCAACAGTGTAACACTGTTGCAAAAAAAGCACACATCATTCTGGGATGCATTAGCAGGAGTGTTGTAAGCAAGACACAAAAAGTAATTCTGCCGCTCTACTCTATGCTGATACAGCCTCAACTGGAGTATTGTGTCCACTTCTGGGAGCCAAATTTCAGGAAAGATGTGGACAAATTGGAGAAACTCCCAGAGAAAAGCAATAAAAATGATCAAAGGTCTAGAAAATGTGAACTATGAGGAAAGACTGAAAAAAATGGGTTTGTTTAGTCTGAAGAAGACACGAGTGAGGGGGGACATGATAGTTTTCAAGTACATAAAAGGTTGTTACATGAAGGAGGGAGAAAAATTGTTCTCCTCTGAGGATAGGATAAGAAACAATGGGATTAAATTGCAGCAAGAGAGGCTTAGGTTGGATATTAGGAAAAAATTCCTAACCTTTAGGGTGGTTAAGCACTGGAATATATTGCCTAGGGAGATTGTGGAATCTCCATAACTGAAGTTTTTAAAATGTGAGCAAAATATATTTCCCCCTAACTATTCTCAGAAACAGCTGAGCCCTTTTGCTAAAACTTTTTTTAAAAATACTGAGCCTAAGGCAAACACCAGTATGGAAAATTTCATCCCAACTGGCTGAAGTTTGGCAAAGTTATAAGCAACTGAAAACAGAGTCTTTTAATGGGGAAAATGTCAGACAACTTTAATTGTAGGCATCACTTTCAGCTCCATCTATAATAAATTTTACAGCCATTGATATCGGACAGAACTTTGAGTTTCCTTTGTTTAAGTTTTGTTCTATGTTTTTGTAACTTGGTTCACCTTTTTTTGACATCCAGTGGGATGTTGGTGTTTCCCTTTTAGGGTATAAGACGTATTCTGGGCTTTCATGATACGATACTGTATTGTCCTCAGGAATACTGCTGCAATTAGTCATCACAGCATATAGACATGCATTTTTGCTCTTTTGGTGTAGAAGAAGTGTTTTTGACATTTTTAGAATACAGCTCCTTGCCCATCCACTCTCAGAATCAGGAAATTTTTGGTGCACTGCCTAAGGCTAAAGGAGACCAAGGTTGCTTGGCTTCTTCATCCTTCAACCTTTTCTTTCTCCTTAATCTCCATTCTGTAGCAAATACAATTATGTGCCTTGCCTCCAAGCCTGTAGGATAAGCACATGATTCCTTTATTTAACTGATGCTGCAAGTGCTGGCACAAATCACCTGGAAAGGGCTACTGTGCAGTGACAAGGCCTGCTGGCCAGGACAGTAGGAGAGATTTCAGTATACTTCTGTAAGATGAAATTGGTTAAAGAACTACATGCCCCAGTTCAAACAAGAACTGAGCTAAGTTCACAGCTCTGAGCTTTTCATTTCTGTACATCTAAATGTCACTTGTTAGGCTTTAAATACAACTAAAAAATTCTGGAGTACTTGTGGCACCTTAGAGACTAACCAATTTATTTGAGCATGAGCTTTCATGAGCTACAGCTCACTTCATCAGATGCGAGCTGTAGCTCACGAAAGCTCATGCTCAAATAAATTGGTTAGTCTCTAAGGTGCCACAAGTACTCCTTTTCTTTTTGCGAATACAGACTAACACGGCTGTTACCCTGAAACCTAAAAAATTCTGAAAGGCTTTTGACATAATTTTTCAATGCTTCATGGGATTTAGCTAAAATTAATACAAAAACTAACTAGCTATGAGCCAGACCTACAACTCCAGTTGCGGCTAATGGTAGCTCCAGGTACTCAGCATTTCTGAAAATCAGGCTTATTGCTACTCTTAGTAGAAGATTCCTATTCTATTGCACTAGAATATCTTATCACAGCTGATATATTTTCATGCTAGTCAGATATTATATGTAAAAAGGTATATTCTCATCCATATGTAAATATTTCATATACCTTCAGTTAAATGCAAATCTGATTTTCATTAGGGTTACCAGTGAATTGAATTAAATTAGACCAAAATTTATGTTTAGTTCTTATTAACTTACATCTAACAGAGAGCTGTCCAGTCCATTAGAGATGCCAGTCTATGACAGCACATACTGGAACTCTAATAATTGTGGGTTGTTAAAAATTAGTGAAAGAGCACTAATACCAATCTGAAAGCTCCAGGGAGGATATCAGAAGTATCCCATATATTATGGTCCTTTATCAACTCTCTAACTTTTTTATACGTTGGAGTCTATCATGTAGATATACTTTCACATTGGTGCCCAACAACCCACAACCCCCTTTAAAGAAGATGAATTATGTTTATTTTACCTTAGAAATATTTCAGCCTGTTAAAAATTACTTTGCAAATTATTGCTTTTCTTAGTAAGATACAGCACATTACCTAAGAGTGCTCTTTAATTCAATGTCACTCTGAAATCAGACAGTTTAATTGAGAATATTACTTTAGGAAATACCCGAGAAAGCTACTAGCTGTAGAGGATAACCTATCACTGAAATGGTAAGCAGTCTCTAAATGTATTATACAAAAATACTGAAAGCACTATTCTCTGCCATCAGAATTCTCTAGGCAACAAATGCTCACCAGACACATTCTAATATCTCTATATATCTGACATTTGAACATGTTTTGTTCTAGCACATTCACCCCATATGTTATCATACATTTCCTTATTACTCACCTCCAAAGTAAGAGCCATCTGTCAGCTTCATCTCCTTACTGGATTTAGTGATGACACCAGCGACCCCATGTTGAATGAAATACATCTTTTTACCCACAGCCCCTTCTCGGATAATATAATCGCCGGGTTGGAACACCTCAAACCGAAGCTTGCTCAGCATGGCTGTCACAAAATTGGGGTCTGCGTTAGCGAAAAGAGGCATTGTGGCAACCAGCTTGCGACAGTTGAAATTGACTATCTCCTAAATGGGAGGGAAACATAATGATAGTAATAGTCAGCAAATAGATATCCTAGAGTGGGTAGGTAAAACAAAAAAACAAAAACAGTGTACACAATAAGACAAGACTTTTTTCAGTAGAAATTTTGTGTGTGCTTATTAGACATAAGTCTTTCATTTTGTGGCTCATTTCTAGTCATTTTCATTCCTGTTGCTACTAAAATGGTAAATGAAACAAAAAACCCCCAAACCAAACTAACAAAAACCCAAACAACCCCTCATACTTCCCCACCCCACAAAAGAAACCACACCACTATTTCTATTGAGGCAAAAGGTAGGTTCTTCATGGGTCCCCTTGTAACTTATTTATTCTCCTTGGCTTTTAAGAAAAATTATGGACAAACAGACACTACATATGAATTACAGCCACTGAAAACTCTGTAAAAAGGGCACAGCTTGCAAAACAAGATGAAACAAATTCTCTCCTGGCATAACTCCAATAAATTGAGTGAAGTTATATGAGCAGAAAATCTTAACTTTTATTTTTGACATTTGTATCAATGGTATCTTTACAACTGCAGCTGCTTTAGGGGTAACATAAATGCACATTATGGACTTCTTCCAAAGCCCATTGAAGTCAATGGAAAGATGCCTCTGGATCAGGAACCATCAGATCTGAACTTATGGTAACTAATCATAGAATTATAGGCTGCAATCCTGCAAAGGAATCCATACAAGTGGACCTTTGCATCCACATAGTATCCTGTTGACTTCCTGGGACTCCATAAAGGTTTTAAGGGTCCAAGGTAGCAAACCAATGTCCATTATCAGGGCCATTGGCAGGCATTACATCCAAAGGAGAACACTACAAGATTAAATATGCTACTTGTTTTAAATTGAAATATGTGTCATTCCTGGAAGTGATTTGCAAGACAATTCTTGCAGACCTTAATTTGTCTTACTTAGAAAAACTCCCTTGGACAATATATTCAGTTCCATGCACAGGGTTTACAAGCTATCACACTGAAGGACATTTCACGAGATTGATTGGTATTGGGCATGAAGAGGGATTCCAACAGGACACAGCCCATTGGGTACAGTTAGCATCCAATGTATTAAAAGTATGACAAAACGTTATACATGATCATCTGTATATAAATGCACAACTGCATTAAAAACACAAAAACATGCAAACAGTGGTACTATTTATATCATGCCAATTGCCTTAGAAAGTTCAGTGTTACTTCAGTAACAGCAGCGTATCCCAGGCCTTCACTACAGCAAGTATAAGGAGGTGTATCGGTAATGCAGCAAATACTGAGGTAAAGTCATCTAGGAAGATTTTAAGGGTGCCCACTAGATGGCACCAATCACAAAGATTGCCTTAGGTTCTACTAGATTTGTGTTACTTGCTGACCAATGTAGCACATGTATGGCACAAGAGTGGAAGAGAGAAAATCCAAACTAAAGAATGGATCCTCCAAAATGAAAAAAAAAAGAAACTGGAAGAAGAGCACAAGGCAAAACAAGCGTCCCAGTGGCAGGAAGTTATTATCCCCATCAATTTCTTACTCCCCACTAAAAGAAGCCCAGGGCAAATGTAAAAACAATGAGGAGTCCTTGTGGCACCTTAGAGACTAACAAATTTATATGGGCATAAGCTTTCGTGGGCTAAAACCCACTTCATCAGATGCATGGAGTGAAAAATACAGTAAGCAGAATATATATTCTAACACATGAAAAGATGGGAGTTGCCTTACCTAGTGGGGGGAGGGTTCAGTGCTAATGAGCCAATTCAATTAAGGTGGAAGTGCCTATTCTCAACACTTGACAAGAAGGGGTGAATACCAAGGGAGGGAAAATTACTTTTGTAGTGCTAACAAGGCCAGTGCAATCAAAGTGGCCCATTTCCAACAGCTGACAAGAAGGTGTGAGTATCAGCAGAGGGAAAATTACTTTTTGTAGTGACCCATCCACTCCCAGTCTTTATTCAGGCCTAATTTGATGGTGTCCAGTTTGCAAATTAATTCCAGTTCTGCAGTTTCTCATTGGAGTCTGTTTTTGAAGTTTTTTTGTTAAAGAATTGCCACTTTTAAGTCTGTTATTGAGTGTCCAGGGATGTTGAAGTGTTCTCCTACTGGTTTTTGAATGTTACAATTCTTGATGTCTGATTTGTGTCCATTTATTCTTTTACGTAGAGACTGTCCAGTTTGGCCAATGTACATGGCAGAGGGGCATTGCTGGCACATGATGGCATATATCACATTGGTAGATGTGCAGGTGAAAGAGCCCCTGATGGTGTGGCTCATGTGGTTAGGTCCTATGATGGTGCCCCTTGGATAGATATGCGGACAGAGTTGGCAACGGGGTTTGTTGCAGGAATTGGTTCCTGGTTTTTGTTGTGTGGTGTGTAGTTGCTGGTGAGTATTTGCTTCAGGTTGGGGGGCTGTCTGTAAGCGAAGACTGGCCTATCTCCCAAGGTCAGTGAGAGTGAGGGATCGTCCTTCAGGATACATTGTAGATCCTTGATGATGCACTGGAGAGGTTTTAGTTGGGGGCTGTAGGTGATGGCTAGTGGCGTTCTGTTACTTTCTTTGTTGGGCCTGTCCTATAGTAGGTGACTTCTGGGTACCTTCAGGCTCTGCCAATCTGTTTCTTCACTTCCCCAGGTGGGTACTGTAGTTTTAAGAACACTTGATAGAGATCCTGTAGGTGTTTGTCTCCATCTGAGGGATTGGAGCAAATGCGGTTGTATCTTAGAGCTTGGCTGTAGACAATGGATCATGTGGTGTGGTCTGGATGAAAGCTGGAGGCATGTAGGTAAGTATAGCGGTCAGTAGGTTTCCGGTATAGGGTGGTGTTTATGTGACTATCGCTTATTTGCACTATGTTGTCCAGGAAGTGGATCTCTTGTGTGGACCGGTCCAGGCTGAGGTTGATGGTGGGGTGGAAATGGTTGAAATCCTGGTGGAATTCCTCAAGGGCCTCCTTCCCATGGGTCCAGATGATAAAGATGTCATCAGTGTAGAGAAAGTAGAGTAAGAGTGCTAGGGGACGAGAGCTGAGGAAGCGTTGTTCTAAATCTCCTACATTTGGGACAGAGTTATGACATCTTAGGACACTCACTCAGGAGAATGTCACTATGTAAGGACAAGGTGAAAACAGTAGGGTCTCTAAGGACAAGGGGGCATTGCCTCTTCAAAAGGAGAACTATAGTCATTCCCTTTGACCTTGGTCTCAACCATTCAATAGCTCTGTACTTAGCTCTGTGCTATATATGTTTTTCCTTCAGCTTCTTCTTCTTCTTTGGGTGGGGAGATCAGGGGACAAACAAAAATTACACAATAACATGAAGAATAGCTGGAGACTGCAGCTTTGGCTCAGGAAGCGTTGAGTCAGAGACAGTGAGTGAAGAATAAGATGTGCATCAACTTGTGAAAAAATAAAGTTCTAAGGAGTGCAGAATGGGTCTAATTGGTGCAAAAAGGCAGATGGTAAAATCCTGACACCACTGAAATCAATGACAAATCTCAGATAGACTTCAGTGGGGCCAGGATTTCAGTTTTATTTGCAAGCTCTTCTTTAAGCAATGGAGAGAAAATAAAGAAACTCTCCTTTACTCACAGTTCTTTCTTTCTTTCTTTTCTTATTGTCTTAGCTCCCAAGCCATGAGTCAGGCTCCCTCACAAGGCATAAGCCCACTGCATAGGGAAGGGCATAGTGATTCTTGCTGTATGTGACTGCTGGGGCCAATTAGTCAGAGGTAATGGTAGTGTAGAAAATAACTAGAAGGAGCATCTCAGCTCCAAAGACTGACCCTTTCCCTGTGTTAACTCTGATTGGCTCCCATCATTGGCTCCCAGTGGCAGGAGGATAGTATAGCAGCAGAGCAAACCAGGATGGATTGAAGAAGAAACGACTGAGAGTTGAGGCAATTACCTTGCTCCTTCCCAAAATACAAAATCATTGCTTATCTTTGGCTGAAGCCAGAGCAACATTAAGGCATATGTCCCAGTCCTAAGGCCTCAGCTCCTGAACTCACATGACATCAGAATCTGAGCTTTTATTTAAAAAAACCAAAACCTCTAGACCCTGTGTTTGCAAAGAAAAGCTAGAAAATCTGAAGCGAGTTTAAACTGATGCTGTGAGGTCAATGTGAGTCTGCAATCAGCCTGAAACGATAGCTGAAAGGTATGAAATGTCCAATTCTTCTCCATTGGGGCGGGGGGGTAAGGAATCCAGAATCATTGTTCTGGGGGGTTACCATCAGAGGAAGGAGGAGAAGAGTGCAGTGACCCAGCCACCCAAGTAGATACACCCCATGTGATGGGATAAGTATTGCAGGGAAAGCCCTCCTGCCTCTCCTGTCTCTCTAAGGGGTGAAGAGACACCTGCTTCTTCTTCCTACTGCCACTTCTTAGTGGGGATTAGGGGATTCCTTGCTACTGTCACTGCCTATCTGGGAAGGGAGCACCCTGACATATCCATTCACAGTTGGGGGTAGAGCTATGGGATGGACCTATGTTACAAGTGTGCCTGGGACATCAGATTGCCTTGATTTGGCTTGGCTGAAGCCAGGGAGAAGACAATAGCTGGCAGTTTCTTGTTTGCCTGCCCAGTGATTTCAAGCAGCCTCCCATCCAGCCATCTGACCCCAGGCTGTTTTCTGTTTTGGTAGCAGCATTGATCTCTTCTGTAAGTGCAGGGAGGGAGAGCAAGAAAGACAGCAGGGAAAGAGGGCAAGTTGGGTAGACTTTGTAAGAGAGCTAGAAGAGAGGTGTGGGAACTGGAAATCAAGGACAGTGAGAAGATGACAGCGAGCTGGTAGACAGGAAGGGAAGGAAAGAGAGAAATGGATGGAATAGCAGGGAGAAAGAATGAAGATGGAACTCAGTGAGAGAGAGAGAGAGAGATAAGGGATGAGACATGAGAGAGAAAAAAAGGGTAAAGACAGAAAGAAGAAGGATTGGGGGAGAGAGAACAGGAGGAGAAACAAAAGTGAATTGTGAGAAAGAGACTGTGAAGTGGGATCTTTAGGGAAGGGGAGAAAAACCTTGCAAAAAGGCAGGATGGGGCGGGAAGATAAAGAATTAATAAGAAATCATCGGGGGAAAGAGGAAATAAGAAAATTGAAAAGGGGATAGTGAGAAAGAGAGAATGGAGGTGAGGGGTGAAATATGGAAATAATTCCAGAGCAAGACATAAAAGGATACAAGTGGGAGCTCATCCACCACATACAGAGCTTCTAACTCCAAAAGGGAGGGAACCACTGTCTACTTGGAAAATACATCCAACCATAATTATAAGTCTTTCTCCTTCTTTGAAAATATATATTTCCTCTTGAGAACTCATCTCTCCATCTACTTCTCTCTCTTGCTACGTATAAGCTATATGTACACCTACACCTACACCTACACCTACACACACACACACACACACACACACACACACACACACACACACACAGAGTTCATCAGGTAAGGCTGTCTTGTGGCTGCTTTGATTTATACAACCACTGCTGTGGTAATTTCAGCCATTACTGTTCTAGTGAATGCATTCATTTTATGTGTTTTTATTTCCATACAAGCTTAAGCTAAAATACAAAATTCCCTTATTTAAAATGTGAGAAGGTGGAAAATTACCAGAAAGGGAGAGAGAAATGCACGAAGACTGAGCAACAAAATGACATTTTTAAGTGCTCTGTTTTTCCATAAATTGTTTTTTTATTTAGATCTGTCAAGGTGACTAATATGGAATTTTTTGTTGGTCTTAATCACAAGTCATGCAGTAACCTGAAGTTCTTGTATATCATATTACATTTATTACATATTGTATTAATTGGGCAAATAGAAAGGAGTAAAGATTATGGATGTGGATTTTAGGTAACTGGAAAAGCACTATAAGAAATAGCTTGGTATGTCAAGAAATGGTAACAAGAACAAACTGCAGGAACAATACTCAGTCCTGAATTCTGTACACAGAAAAATCTCTGAGAAGTTTTTCCCGAGTAGGTTCTTCAGGATAGGACCCAGACTGTGCTACATGATATGGTACCATCAGGATCGAGCTTCTTGCTCCTCCCCCCCCACATCAAAAAACTACCCAACTAATGAGCAAATTCTTAGGGAGAAAATATTTATAGATAAAGTGGTTAAAAGGAAATCAGCACAGAGAGATTCTCAGGATAAGATTTAAATGGGATAAGCACTGATTTACAGGCTGCCCTATTACACCTTGGATTCCCTGACAGTTTTGTTCAACCTTTGTTGAAATCATCAGATCTTCTTGTTCTGCATGACTTCAATATGCCTGAAGATGATTGATGACCTTTCCAAAGGGCTGTCAGTTTGTTTGGGCCCAGCACGTGAAGCTGGTCAGACTTTGTATCTTGGTTGTGGTTTGGGGGTTAGAGAGAGATTACACCAGTGCTCAATGGATGGATAACTTTCTTAAGAAGACAGGGGCAGGTGTTTTTCTAGTGGGGTACTGCAGGGTTGTGTTTTTGGCTCCACACTACTTAACACTTAACAATGACCTGAAAGAAAAACATAAAATCATCACCAGTAAAGACTGCTGATGACACACAGCCTTTGTCTACATTTGATGTGGCTTGTAGGACATGAGTAGCTAAACCAAACAGTGTGGTATTTAGTTCAGAGAGCCTCTGATTTATACTCTTCTTAAACTCTGCTTCTGCTTAAAAGGAGGAAGAACTGTTTCAGGAAACTAAAAATAACTTGTGATCTTTGCCTCAATTTCCCGGTCTTTTGACAGAGTAGGCTGCACAGAATATGGTCAATATTCATCTTCCAGAGCAAGCAAATTATCCCAGGAAGAGATCAGCACAAAACGAGCAGTACTGAGAAAACAATTTTTCTTTGCAAGTAAGAAGAGACAACTACAGGAAAACCTACAGAACATTATGTCCAAGGACTCTGGAAGCTTAAGTATATTTTTAAACTGCTCTGATATCTTGTGATTAATCATTAACGCTGCACTTTAAAAAATATTTTAGTTATACCTGAAAACTATATAGTTACACATTAAGCTGTTAGATCAATGACATTTTCATCTGTCTCTCTCTCTTTTTTTTTTTAAAAGTGCATTAACTATTTTGCTCTGTCGTCTGTGGTGAAAAACTGGCATGGTGCTAGGTTTAATAGTTCAGTGCGTAATATTAACATTCTTCTTCCACTGTTTGAATATTGGAGTAATTAGCACTTTTAAGAACACTCAGGTCCCAATTTGATTTCACCTACACCAGTTTTACACTAGGATAATTCCATAGACTTCACTGCAGTTATTTATAACTTACACTAATGTAAGTCATCCTCCATAAATGCATAAGATAATGCAGAGTCGTTAAGATAAGGTAATTATGTATCTGCAACCCATGGAATGTAGCATTAACTCAATATATTCTTGGGAATCTATATAAATGCTGGCCTTCTGGATATTTTTCCTTCCTTTCCTACATGATTGTTGTTTTCTATTCAACTCTTTGTATACATTTTTATACATTGGAATTATCATTATATTAAGTTCAACTGCAGACAGGGTAATCCTTTTAAGGTTATATGGTTCAACCAAATCTTCAGTAAAGTCAGTCTGATAAACAATATTCAACTTCCCTCATTGCTGCTTAATTTCCTTGCTTGACCTTTGTGAGAGAACATTATTGGGCCTCCTGTATTGTATTTCTGTTGCACTTTCTAGTGCTGTTTAGAAAGACAGCAATGAAGGAAAAAAGACGTCCGATACCCAGCCACAAAGCCTTAGTTTCTTTTTATAACTGAGTATAGTCTGCAACTTCTTAAAGGTTCTGAAATGTTCTAACATGTCTTTTTAACTTTGGTTTCCAGCTGGGAGGAGAACCAGAAGTGTCAAAATATCATCCGGAACACAAGTGCTGGAAATACTGTAAGGAACCTTATGACTGTGAGATAACCAGCCCAATGTTACAGAGAGGAAGTCAAAACAGATATAAATAATGTAATAAAAAGAAAACAAACATAAGAATAGCCAAACTATCCATGACGACTCCAGAATCTTTTTCTTAAGTGGTAAAAGCTAATTTAGACCCCATCATTGCATATGAATAATTGGGAGTATTTTTCTAATGTGCATTAATTTGCATTTATCAATATCAAATTTCATCTGCCATTTTGTTGCACAGTCATCCCATGTTGTCAGATCCCATTGTAACTTTTCACAGTCAGCTTTGGACTTACCTATCTTGCATAATTTTGTATTGTCTGAAAATTTTGCCACCTCATTGGTTACCCTCTTTTCCAGATCATTTATGAATATGTTGAAGAGCAAAGGTCCCAGTACACATCCTTGGGGACCCAACTGTTTCTCTCTCTCTACTGTGAAAACTGAACATTTATTCCTATCATTTGTCTCTTCTCTTTTAAAGAGTTACTGATCCATGAGAGGACCTTTCCTCTTAGTCTATGACTGCTTACTTTGTTTAAGAGCCTTTGGAGAGGTACCTTGCCAAAAGCTTTCTGAAAGTCCAAATACACTGTATCCACTGGATCACCCTTGTTCACATTCTTGTTGACATCCTCAAAGAATTTTAGTACATTGGTAAGGCATATTCATAAAAGCCATGTTGACTCTTCCCCAACAAATCATATTCATCTATGTGTCTGATAATTATTTTCTTTACTGTAGCTTTAACCAATTTGCCTAGTTCTGAAGTTAGGCTTACTGGCCTGTAATTGCCAGGATTGCCTCTGGAGCCTCTTTTAAAAATTGGTGTTACATTAGCTATCCTCCAGTCATTTGGTACAGAAATTGATTTAAGCAATGTGTTATGTACCACTGTTAGTAGTTCTGCAGTTTCATATTTGAGTTTCTTCAGAACACTTGGGAGAATACCATCTGGTTCTGGTGTCTTATTCGTGTTTAATTTACCAATTTATTCCAAAATCTCCTCTGTTGACACCTCAGTCTGGGACAGTTACTCAGATTTTTCACCTAAAAAGCCCCTAAATAGCTTAGGCCCCATATCCTCTGCAGTGAAGACCAATGCAAAAAAGTATTATACCATCCCTGGATGCATAAATAGGGAATCTCAAGTAGCTGTACAGGAAGGTTATAATACCTCTGTATTAGGCTCTTGTGTGACCATTACTGGAATTCTGTGACCAGTTCTGGTGGCCACAGTTCAAAAAGGATGTTAATAAATAGAAGATTCAGACAAGAGATGCAAAAATATTTAAAGGATTTGACAACTTGCTTTGTAGTGATAGACTCCAGGAGCTCAATCTGTTTAACCGAGAGAAGGTTAAGGGATGACTTGATCACAGTGTGCAAGTATTTACATGGGGAACCAAAATTTTATAATAGAGAGTTCTTCAATCTAGCAGACAAAGGTATAACAAGATTCAATGTCTGGAAGTTGAAACTAGACAAATTCAGACTAGAAATAATATACAAATTTTTAAAAGTGAGGGTAATTAACCATTGGACCAACTGACCAAGTGTTATGGTGGTCTCACCATCACTGGCAATCTTTAAATCAAGAATGGAAGTTATTCTAAAAGATTTGCTCTAGTTCAAATGGGAATTAATTCAGGGAAGTCCTATAGCCTGTGTTATATAGGTCAGACTAGAAGATCACATAAATGATCCCTTCTGGTTTTATAATCTATTAATCTACTAAACATCTTGTAGGTTGTGCAAGTCTCAGCTTACTTTCCAAGTGATGGCATTTACTACAAAAGGACCCCCATATTTTGTTATGAAACTTATAGAGGCTTTTAGTTTTGATTACATATGAGATATTTCAGTACTTCAAACATATAAATATTTGAACTGACATTTTAAAATTAGGTGGTCTATATATCCAGTAACTTTTCCCATAAAACTCTTCATACAAGGTTATGCTCAAATAAATTGATTAGTCTCTAAGGTGCCACAAGTACTCCTTTTCTTCATACAAGGGTGTAGCTATTGTTTAGTTAATTAGGTTACTGTCCTTATTTCAAACATTTCTTCAAGTACTTTACTGTATTTTTAAGCCCTACATTTGTTTTGTGAAGAAGCAAACTATTAGAGACAAAACCATAAAGAATAAAGCACAAAATGAGTTACACCTATCAAGGGACATAAAGACAATAAGAAGAGGTTCTATAAATACATTACAGGCAAGAGAAAGATGACAAAAAGTGTAGGTCCACTATTTAGAGTGGAAAGAGAGCTAATAATGGACAACACCAAAAAGGCTGAGGCATTTAATGGCTATTTTACTTCAGTCTTCATGAAAAAGTTAATTGTGACCAGCTAACACAATTAATATTAACAACGAGGGGGAAGGAATGCAAGCTAGAATATGGAAAGAAAGAGTTAAAGAATATTTAGATAGGCTTGATATATTCACATTGGTGGGATCTGACAAAATTCACCCTAGGGCACTTAAGGAACTAGCTGAAGCAATCTTGGAACCATTAGTGATTATCTTTGAGAACTCATGAAGGATAGGAAAGGTCCCAGAGGACTGGAGAAGGGCAAACATAGTACCTATTTTTAAAATGGGGAAAAAGGCAGACCCAGGGAATTATAGACTAGTCAAATTATCAAGCAATCATTCTCATAAGTAAACCAGATAAATGTGGCCTAGATGAAATTACTATAAGGTGTGTACACAAGTAGTTGAAAAACTGTTCTCAAAGAGTAGTTATTAATAGTTCGCTGATAAACTCTATCTAGTGGGGTCCTTCAGGGGTCTGGAACTATTTAATATTTTCATTAACAACTTGGATAATGAGGTGGAGAGTATGCTTATAAAATTTATGGATGATACCAAGTTGGAAGGGGTTGCTAGCACTTTGGAGGACAGGGTTAAAATTCAAAATGACTTTGATAAATTGGATAATTGGTCTGAAATAAAAAAGCTGAAATTCAGTAAAGTGCAAAGTACTACATGTTTAAGAAGGAAAAATCAAGTACACAAATACATAACGGGGAATAACTGGATGGACATTAGTACTGCAGAAAAGGATCTATAGTGGATCAAAAATGGAACATAAGCCAATATGGTCCAGTTGCAAAAAGGCTAATATCATACTGGAGTGTATACAAGACTGTCATATTTAAGACATGGGAGAAAATCATTCTGCTCTACTTAGCATTGATGAAGCTGAGTATTGTAACTAATTTTGGACACCATGTCTTAAAAAGGATGTGGCCAAACTGGAGAAAATCCAGAGGAGAACAACAAAAATGATGAGTTAGAAAACTGGACTTATGAAGTTAAAAAAACTATGCCCAGTTTAGTCTTGAGACAAGAAACTGAGGGGGGAACTGAGAACAGTCTTCAAATATGTTAAGAGCTGTTATAAAGAGGACCGTGATCAACTATTCTCCATGCCTACTGCTGGTAAAACAAGAAGTCATTGGCTTAATCTCTAGCAACAGAGATTTAGGTCTGATACTAGGAGAAAATTTCTAACTATAAGCATAGTTTACCAAGGGAGGTTGTGGAATCCCCATCATTGGAGGTTTTAAAGAAAAGATTGGTCAAATACCTGTCAGGGATAGTTTAGGTTTACTTGGCCCCACCTAAGCACAGAGTGCTGGACATGCTGACCTCTGAAGGTCCCTTCCAGCTCTACATTTCTATAATTAGTTTTGAGTAGTAGCATACCAAAGCCCTGTTTGTGCATGCACAGATCTGTAACAACATTATATCACTGGTTCCTAGCTTCAACTGATTAATGATATGCTTGAAGCAAAACCATAGACTTTAACATCTTGGACTTTGGGGAATCTGACTCAGGATCTGAATCACAAGGTGGGTGAGGTAATATCTTTTACTGGACCAGCTTCTGTTGGTGAGAGAGACATCTTGTGTGTCTAATATCCTGGGACCAACATATTTACAACTAGATTATATACAGGATATGAATGACACACTGGAAACGTATTTAAATGCTAGCCCTGGGATGAAATCCTGGCCCAGTCAAAGTAAATGAAAAACTGCCATTGATTTCAAAAGGGCCATGATTTCACGACTGGATCTGAACAACCCAAAACTTTCGGTAATTTTGAACCCAGTTCTTGATCGGAAGTTTATTGTTTGGGTCCATCTTTGTAATTGATACAATACACAATAAACTGAAGTTTGACTTTTCAGGTGTAGATGAATTTATTGGTTTTAGTAAACTTAAATCAGAATATAAATGTTATTTTCACACAGTATTGTGCAATTCTAATAGATGTAGCTCCCATTCCTCCTCTTTTATTCTACTCTCCCTTTCCTCTTTTCTCCTCCTTTTGAGTTGACTTTGGACAATTCTGTATTGAGTAATGGGATTGTGGCATCCATGAGAAGTAACTCATCTCCACTTCTTTTCTCCTTCCTTTCCTCAACCTGGTATTTTCCTTTGTTATCAGAGCCAAGTTAAGGCAGGATCCTAGCAGCAGTGCCTCACAGTCAGAAGGCAATATGGAATAGTGAGGTAGAGTAGCAGGTGATAGCTCCGCACACAGCTAAGCTACCTGGGCTGCCTCACATAGGAGGGAAAGAGGACTCAGCAGTGGGCAGAAGCAAACAAATCACCTGGGGGTCAAGGGTGGGGAGGAAGAATCTGTGTTTAGGATGCCATTGTGAGATAGGCTGAGACTGAAAGAAAAGACTAAAATAAAGAAATGAATTATAGGGAAAGCTTACGAAGGGCTAGGAACAGGATCTGTGCCAAGATATTAAAGTCACTCTACCCTCTCCTCTCCTATTTCCACCTCTGCCTCTTTGTACTCCTTCCCACTCTTCCCTCTTCTTCTCTACTTTGCCCTCTTCCTCAGATCATCTTCATGCTGCAGTCCTATCTAGTGAAATGAAATGAGTCAACAAATGAGAAGGCTCTGAAGGGGACATACTTTGTCAGGATCCTACATATATAGTACAGCAGACACAATAAGAGTAAAAATTAGTTTTTTAAAAAAATAAGTGGTGATGTGTGCATTGATATTTTAAAAAAAACTATCCAAGGACTTTTGGTTCAGGAATGCTGCTATCTCATTAATTGGTAGGTTAATAGTTCTTTCCTATTATGACTTAAAAGCCCATAATCTCTCTGTATGAAGTGATGTAATGGTTTAATTAAATCTAACTGATTATATTGGATAAATCATAGTTAGCTGAGCTTTGAAATATCAACATTCAAATTATGTTTAGAGTTATCATAGTTACATTTCTGTTTGCATCTAATGTGATTTTTAGCCATTCAATCAAGTTCAAATTTAATATGATGAATAGAGATGAAGTTAGGAATTAATTTTTTTTAATGCACCATCTTACTGCATTGATATGCTGTGAACATAGTCCAACATTAGGTAAAGCCAGCATCGCAAAGCAGGGTAGGAGCAGACATTTAAAAACACTTAGATTAATTCTGCTTTTTTAAGCAGGAGAAACAAGAGAACAAGTGATAATCTTATTTACTACAAATTAGGATTTTTTTTTTAGATAAAAACATGGTTCTATACATCTCACAGGGATCTAAAGGGAAAGACAAACGGGAAGGAGAGAAGAGCATTTGTAAATAGATTGTATTACCATCTTTATCATTGGTTTACTATATGACCTGGGGCAAGGCACTTAGGACAAAATTTTGACTTGCCTTGCTTGGCTGTGCTATTGAGGAAGGACACTGGAGCAGGATCAGCTAGTGTCCTCCTGAGTGCTAGGGATGGTGGTGGTGGTAGGTGGTCTAGCTAACAATGTCAGTAGTGTTCTATAGCACCAAAGCAGTGTGGTCAGCCACTGCGTGGCAGGAGTGTGGTGAAGCCCTTATCCCAAACTTTAGCTAGCTATTGCTGTTATCGCAATTAGTGTTGCCTGAAGTCTCAGGAACATTATATCACGTTTGTTAATCCTGAAAGTATGAACCATCTTCATAAGCATGCAGAGCTAGAACAATAAAATGGTTGATTGAGATACATCCCAGAGAGTGTGGGAATTTAGTGACAATATTAATAGTGGATCCAAGAAGACCTGCGAAAGCCTTATATAATTTTACTAGACTACCTCCTATGGGCTTATTTAGGAATTATGCTGTACATAAGAACATATCAATGGCCATACTGGCTCAGACCAAAGGTCCATCCAGGCCAGTATCCTATCTACCAACAGTGGCCAATGCCAGGTGCCCCAGAGGGAGTGAACCTAAGAGGTAATGATCAAGTGATCTCTCTCCTGCCATCCATCTCCACCCTCTGACAAACAGACTAGGGACACCATTCCTTAACCATCCTGGCTAATAGCCATTAATGGACTGTACTTGTTCTCAATAATTAACCACTAAGACTTTAGTATTTGCACCCTTTCTTTCCTGCCAAGCTAGAAGGGAAGCCTCTTATGTACTAGATATGTCTCTTAGTGTGTATTGGTATCCAACCAAATGCTAGAACCTGTGGACCCTAGTACAGTAAGTATAAGGATACTAAATATCTGAATGGGACTGGTGTACCATGACACTCTCAATGACCCCCAAGAAAGGGGTCAGTGCAATATGGAAGACACTTTAAAAAGAGTATTTAAGTGAGGCAAAAACAATCTCTGTTCATTTGCAGGCCTGAAGCATTACATTTATTTAACAGTTAATAGCTTTTAAGTTGTGTGCCCATTACCTACCTTATGAATTAAATATGGACTGAGGATTATTTCCATAAGAAATATGGTCCCATGACTTATTCAGAAAGTTTCAAATTATATTAAACAAGGCTACATCTTAATCTTTATTTCTACGAATACATTTAAACTCTACTGATTTTATATCACAGGAAATCACTTGAAAGCCCTGTCATTGCAGTACAGAGTAACACAATATATTATAACTGCAGGTTGGTGGCATAGATAATGTATATCAGTGATATATTTTAAGAGTGACAAGTTAAGCTACTACACTGTTGAATATGGGCTACCTCTGTAGTTATCAGACAGGATGTATATTTCACCACCCTTTCGGTGAATAACCTGCCAATGATTTTGTGTAATGGCTTTGATACACTAAGTCAGTATATTTTAAGTTTACAAATACAAATTGAATTTTAAACATAATATGTCACATCAGAGCTACATTTGCAATTAATTGCACTTAAATGTAAGAGGAAGCTACTATAATTCATATAAAGGTGTATGCTTGTATAACTAAAGTATATAATCTATGTACAGTCTTAATTATGTACTCTGGAAATGAAATATCACAATGTTCTATATTCTGCAAGGACACATGATCTGTTTCTATATTCAGCCAACATCTCGCACTGTGGCCTAAAAATAGGCCAGCTATGAACTTTAAATAGTGGCTCAGGAAGGGTATTAACCTCTTTCTCACACGCTAAGTTTGTCACATAGCTATAAGTATTAGTATAATAAGACCATGTCTGGGGTTAGAGAATGACAAGGCACACTTTATATCAGCCAAGCTCTGCTCAACAGCTAGGCAGATGTCTTAGTCTTTTATATTCTTTCATGGTTTGTTTGTCATGTTTTTTAATGCAGTTAGGCATGATATTAAAAGCATCTCTCTCTGCAGGGCCTTATTTTGTGACAGATGCCAGAAAACACAACCTACTTTACTTCTACTAACCATTGATGGGAGACTTTTTATACTTGGTGGAAAATTTCCACATTACCTACTGTACAAGTAGACCTTCAGCACCTTGTTCTACTGTCATCAGAGAAAAGTTAAAGTAGGGTTCTAAAATATTATTTTATAAAGATCAGTGCATAAAACTTCAAATTGTATTTACTCTACTCACTATGATAATCATAACATCCTATCATCTAACCATGAAGATCCTACAACTCACCCACTATCCAATGCCTGAGAAGATGGGCCTCATGGTATGGATGGAAAGTTAACAAATATGAACTCTGGAGAACGAGGACCTTTTGTTCAGGAAAATTGCCTGCCAACAGCCCCTTCATATTTAAAGTAGGGGGCTATGATTCAGCACATCCACTGATCACAGATGTGAGAAAAATGGAATCTCAGATAAACTAGGTCCCAATTCACAATGTCCAGGTGCTCTCAACGTGAAGACCAGCTTAATGATTAGGCACCCACATTCTGCACCATTTCCCCTTCTGGAATACTGGTATAGAAGGGTACAGCTTGCTCAGGAAGGACAGGTAGGGGGAAAAGGGAGGAGGTGTTGCCTTATGTATTAAAAATGTAAACACTTGGACTGAGGTTGAGATGGAAATAGGAGACAGACTTGTTGAAAGTCTCTGGGTAAGGATAAAAGGGGTAAAAAACAAGGGTGATGTCCTGGTGGGGTCTATTACAGACCACCTAACCAGGAAGAAGAGGTGGATGAGGCTTTTTTTAAACTAACATAATCATCCAAAGTAAAGGACTTGGTGGTGTTGAGGGACTTCAACTACTCAGACATCTGTTGGGAAAATAACACAGCAGCGCACAGATTATCCAATAAGTTCTTGGGATATATTGGAAACAATTTTTTTTATTTCAGAAGGTGGAGACAGCTACTAGGGGAGAGGCTGTTCTAAATTTGATTTTGACAAATAGGGAGGAACTGGTTGAGAATTTGAAAGTGGAAGGCAGCTTGGATGAAAGTGATCATGAAATGATAGAGTCCATGATTCTAAGGAATGTTAGGAGGGAGAACAGCAGAATAAAGACAATGGATTTCAAGAAGTCAGACATTAGAAAACTCAGGGAGTTGTAAGGTAAGAGCCCATGGGAAGCAAGTCTAAGAGGAAAAACAATAGAAGACAGTTGGTAGTTTTTCAAAGAGACATTATTAAGGGCACAAGAGCAAACTATCCCACTGTGTAGGAAAGACAGGAAGTATGGGAAGAGACCACCCGGGCTTAACCAGGAGATCTTCAATGATCTAAAAATCAAAAAAGAGTCCTATAAAAAATGGAAACTAGGTCAAATTACAAAGGATAAATATGAACAAATAACAAAAGTATGTAGGGACAAAATTATAAAGGCCAAGGCACAAAATGAGATCAAACTAGCTATAGACATAAAGGATAACAAGAAAACATTCTAAAAATATATTAGAAGCAAGAGGAAGACCAAGGACAGGGTAGGCCTGTTACTGAATGAGTGGGGAAAAATAACAACAGAAAAAATGTGGAAATGGCAGAGGTGCTTAATGACTTCTTTGTTTTGGTTTTCACCAAGAAGGTTGGTGGTGATTGGACATCTAACATAGTGAATGCCAGTGAAAATGAGGTAGGATCAGAAGAGGCTAAAATAGGGAAAGAACAAGTTAAAAATTACTTGAACAAATTAGATGTCTTCAAATCACCAGGGCCAGATGAAATGCATTCTAGAATACTCAAGGAACTGACTGAGGAGATATCTCAGCCATTAGCAATTATCTTTGAAAAGTCATGGAAGATGGGAGAGATTCCAGAAGACTGGAAAAGGGAAAATATAGTGCCAGTCTATAAAAAGGGAAATAAGGACAACCCAGGGAATTATAGATCAGTCAACTTAACTTCTGTACCCGGAAAGATAATGGAGCAAATTATTAAGCAATCAATTTGCAAACATTTAGAAGATAATAAGGTGATATGTAACAGTCATCATGAATTTGTCAAAAACAAATTGTATCAAACCAATCTGATAGCTTTTTTTTTTTTGACAGGGTAACAAGTCTTGTGGATAGGGGAGACGCGGTAGATGTGGTATATCTTGACTTTAGTAAAGCTTTTGATACTGTCTTGCATGACCTCCTCATAAACAAACTAGGGAAATGCAGCCTAGATGGAGCTACTATAAGGTGGGTGCAAAACTGGTTGGAAAACCATTCCCAGAGAGTAGTTATCAGTGGTTCACAGTCATGTTTGAAGGGCATAACAAATGGGGTCCCACAGGGATCAGTTCTGGGTCCGGTTCTGTTCAACATCTTCATCAGTGATTGAGATAATGGCATAGAGAGTACACTTATAAAGTTTGCAGATGATACCAAGGGGAGGGGTTGCAAGTGCTTTGGAGGATAGGATTAAAATTCAAAATGATCTGGACAAACTGGCAAAATGGTCTGAAGTAAATGGTCTGAAGTAAATAAGGACAAATGCAAAGTACTCCATTTAGGAAGGAACAATCAGTTGCCCACATACAAAATGTGAAATGACTGCCTACGAAGGAGTACTGTGGAAAGGAATCTGGGGTTCATAGTGGATCACAAGCTAAATACGAGTCAACAGTGTAATGCTGTTGCAAAAAAAGCAAACATAACTCTGGGATGTATTAGCAGGAGTGTTGTAAGCAAGACACGAGAAGTAATTCTTCCGCTCTACTCTGTGCTGATTAGGCCTCCACTGGAATATTGTGGCCAGTTCTGGGTGCCACATTTCAGGAAGGATGTGGACAAATTGGCAAGAGTCCAAAGAAGAGCAACAAAAATGATTAAAGGTCTAGAAAACATGACCTACGAGGGAAGACTGAAAAAATTGGGTTTGTTTAGTGTGGAGAAGAGAAGACTGAGAGGGGACATGGTAACAGTTTTCAAGTATGTAAAAGGTTGTTACAAGGAGGGGGAAGAAAAAATGTTTTTCTTAACTTATGAGGCTAGGACAAGAAGCAATGGGCTTAAATTGCAGCAAGGGAGGTTTAGGTTGGACATTAGGAAAAACTTCCTAACTGTCAGGGTGGTTAAGCCCTGGAATAAATTGCCTAGGGAGGTGGAATCTCCATCATTGGAGATTTTTAAGAGCAGGTTAGACAAACACCTGTCAGGAATGGTCTAGATAATACTTAGTCCTGCCATGAGTGCAGGGGACTGGATTAGATGGCCTCTCGAGGTCCCTTCCAGTTCTATCATTCAATTATTCTCAGATGGTCCCTCTCATTGCACTAGTCTAGTCTTGAGGTGACATATAGTAGAGTTATTCTTGCGAACCATTAGAACTCCAAAACACTAACCTCCTATAGTTCTAGATACTTCTTATGGTGAATCAATTCAATTCACCATCTTGTTAGGTGACTGCCTCCATTCTTGTGGCCATGTGTAAGTTATCTCTAGAGGTACTGGAAGAGATACTGAAAAAAAATATTGAAAAGATATAAAGGTGCAGTGAGAGATGATCGTATTTTGGACAGAGAACAACCATCACTCCTGTCCCTATTACATTTTAATCTCTTATATAAGACTTGCCAGCAAAGGAGATGTTCATGCAGAGGTTATGTTTTGGTATGGAAGAAAAGACCCATACCTTTTCAGGAATCAGTAACTACAAGAATAAGGGATTGCTATATTAGACCCAGTTCAACGGAAAGTGATAGAATTTTGACAAAAAATATTTTTGTAAGTCCATGATTATGTTTGTGCAATGTCTCTCAATAACGGTCCAAAATACCAATTTATAGCAAAGTTTTGTATTTAGGGCTATTGCTGTAGAATACTGCACTGGTTTTTGTATGAGAGTGGCACTGGAAAGAAACAAATGTATGATAAGAAATCTATTCTTGCTCTGCTGTGGAGAAAATTAACTTGGATAACTTACTTAGCATTAATAGGATTTACCCTCTTAAACCACCAGTGAATCAACTGGAGAATTCATCTATAAAAGAACAGTCAGGACATTTCTTGCCTGGTTTCCTTACTCTATTCAGGCACTGCAGTTATTTAGGGCTATATTTTCAAACAGGAAGGCTGAAAGTTTGCATGGAAAAATGCATATGCAATTTTTGCCTATTTTGAATATACAATTGCCATAACTTCAAGTGCAAAGTGGGCGGTCTGTGTGCACACAAGTAGGCACATCCATTTTCTTCAATATCAATCAATGCATGCCATCATGGTCACCTCTTCTGTGTAGTGAACAACAACAACGTGCACTTACAGTGGACAAACTTACAGGACCTGATCAAAATCTGACTGAAGTCAATGGAAAGATTCTCATTGAGTTAAAAAAGCTTTGGATCAAGCCCATTCATTCTAGTTTAAAAGATTTTGCCAGACCCAGAAACATTCACTATCTTCTTGTTGGGTTGAATATTTTAAGTATGCCCACTCTATCCAGCATTTTTTATTTCAAGTGACCCCAAAAGCACTCTACCAATTTCAAGAGGATGTAGTAGTATAAAGGGATTTCCAGCCTGCCTTTGTGGTCCAGGTTTAACTTGTATTTTTCCATAATCAAATAGGCATCTAAGTTCCATGAATTAAAAGAGGATGCATGTTCTGAAACACAGAACCACATTAGGTTCATTACTACACCACAGTCTCTCTACACCACAGTCTCTCTCTCTTATGCTTGGCAGATAATTACTTTTTTTCTTTATCACAGGCAAAACCTCAGACTACAGTAAAATTCTAGATTTCAAAAACCATAAACTTTGGGGTGAGGGGGGTGAATAGAGACTCCTGACATATGCTGTTAGCACTTTATACTGGAACTCTTTGTCATGTCACACCTCTGCAGCACCGCATTAAAACCACATTCTATAATTTGATACCTGGGGATCGGTCCTGCTTTGAGCAGGGGGTTGGACTAGATGACCTCCTGAGGTCCCTTCGAACCCTGATATTCTATGATTCTATGATGGCTTACATGCATCCGATGAAGAGGTCTCTATAGTACCAGACATTGTAAGATAAGATAAAGGTAATTCAAAATTATATTTTTAAAAAAGCCCTTACATAGAGAGAGACTGCCATCCAAGAAAAAGCATGCGTGCTGCTCAAAGAGAACATATCAATCAGTTCTCATAGAGGAAACTTGCTCAGCAGGCACATGTAGAGTATGTAGTTAATGTCTGCCACCCAGGAATTCAGTTACCACATTTGTAAGTGCAATAGTAGTTTCACATATTATAGGAATGGTCATGCTGTGGTAAGCATAGTCTATTATATATTAATTTCTCCTGGCTTTTTAGCAGAAGCTGTAAAAGCCACATAAAAGAAACTGATGGCACTAATCAGACTCTGAGTAGGAGTCAGGGAGAATAGTCTCTCACTTTATTTGAAGTTGACAGGAACTTGGAAGTGTGATACTGAACTGAATGAGGCAATGATGAGGAATATTCCTCTGATGGACAGCACTGCTGTTGCAATGTCTGTTATTCTCTGAAAGAAGCAAACATTGTTTTCTAAGAAAGCTCTTTTGAATGGTGTGATTTATTCTAATTCAACTCTCCACATGCTTCAATAATAGTTCACAAAGTACAAGATATAAATTGCATGTACCCTCCTATAACTGACTCCTGATGACTCTCTCGCACTTTATTTAGTTTAATGGGTTTAACTAGCATTTTGAATCTACATTCCCCAACATTTTATCAAAAAAGTAACCTTTTTATTGAGATCAATTACTGTGCTGTTGATTTGGGGCTTACATTAGATTAATACATTATTTAAAATGATCATGAGAAGATTCATGTTGAAATATTTTTAAAGTAATTACATCAAAGGAATCACAATGAGGTTGTTAAATTGATCATTAATTATATATATTGTGAATATATCAATATCTGTATTGTTGGAATAAGGTAATTTTTCAATTTTGGACTTCACACATTTGCTGCTGGTTAGATATCTACAGTATATTACAACACTTAACCAGCCTATGTGGTCCTGCCAGTTGCTGCCACACTTTGAGGAGGAGGAAAGTGAGAGATTTATATCAAGGGCCCTACCAAATTCGCGGCCATGAAAAACGCGTCATGGACCATGAAATCTGGTCTTTTGTGTACTTTTGCCCTATACTATACAGATTTAATGGGGGAGACTAGCATTTCTCAACTTGGGGGTCCTGACCCAGAAGGGAGTTGCAGGGGAGTCCCAATATTATTTTAGGGTGGTCACGGTATTGCCACCCTTACTTCTGTGCTGCCTTTAGAGCTGGGAGGCCGGAGAGTAGCAGCTGTTGGCCGGGCACCCAGCTCTGAAGGTAGCACCCCGCCAACAGCAGTGCAGAAATTAGGGTGGCAATACCATACCATGCCAGGCTTACTTCTGCGCTGCTGCCCTCAGAGCTGGATGGCTGGAGAGTGGCGGCTGCTGACTGAGAGGCCAGCTCTGCAGGCAACAGCGCAGAAGTAAGGGTGGCAATACCATACCATGCCATCCTTACTTCTGTGCTGCTGACTTCAGAGCTGGGCTCCCGGCCAGCAGCCACCACTCTCCAGCTGCTCAGATCTGAAGGCAGCGCCACCGCCAGCAGCAGCGCAGAAGTAAGGGTAGCAGTATCACAACCCCCTCCCCCACCAATAACCTTGTGACACCCCCATCCACACATCCTTTTTGGTTCAGGACCCCTACAATTACAACACTATAAAATTTCAGATTTAAATAGCTGAAATCATGAAATTTGTTCTTTTAAAAATCCTATGACCAAGAAATTGACCAAAATGGACCGTGAATTTGGTAGGGCCCTACTTATACCCAAAGGCTGTCCCAGCCAACAAAGTTATTGCAAACCCAGTTAGGAAGGAATCATTCAAGAATGGAACTCAGAGTAAGTGGAAGGAATTCCCATGGAACTTTCTGGGACAAAATCAGTGGTGATAAAAGTGGTTGGGATAATCAAAAGCTGAGTGTAAATGGGTCAGAAATAGATATAAATGGATATGAGGGGCAAATCAGTGTAACTAGCACCAATCTGGCATTCATGGATTGTGAAAGTTCAGTGTAATTTACATGGCAATAAAGCAGAAGAGCTTTGGTAGGAAGAGCAAGAAGGGTGTGTATGATAGGCAGGAGGTGATGGGCTGCCTTTTCTTTTAACTTCCCATCTCCAACGCACCTGGGATTTCAATGACTTGTCTTCACTACAAAGTTAACTCAAGTTAAAATTTGGGTGTTCCCTCTAACTCAACTCCCATCCCAACACAAAACCCTTAACTTGAGTGTTATAGTGCTTTAAACTTGAGCTGGGTGGCCCAAGTGGTGTCATAGGCTAAAGCTTGAGCGAGCACAGACAAGTTCTCCCAAAATTCACTGAGAAAGAATTCATAGAGTCGCTTAGATTACTCCAGCACTCAGAATCATGGGATGTGGACCAAGAAGTCAGTGACACACACAAATGAGTGCAACACCACTGTGGACACATCATCATGAGTTTTTTTTTTCACATTGTGGCTGCTCTCACTCAAACCAGGCTAACTTGAGAGGAGTAACTCAAGTGTAGATAACAAGATAGTCTACAGTGAAGACATATCGAAACATATCAAAAATGATTTGCACTCTTATGTCAGGGATGAATTTTGGCCCCCAGGAATACCAAATCACTGCAAGTTGCACTTGTTTTTCCATTTCCCAAAGAGACCCAGTACTTATGGACTCAAGCAACCAGACAGAAAAAGAACATTTTTAGATTAAGAAAATCTATTGAAGGTACTTCTTAGAGGTTTTTATGACTCAGCCTTGTACAGATGGCAATTTCAGTAAACTTTACAGACAGCAATGAAGAATAGCCCTCAAACATATTTTAAAAGTCTATTAAAGTTACAAAATATTTTTCTGTAGCATCTGTAGAATACATAGAATTATGGTATACATGCTTTTTCAGCATTTTGTTTGGGATGACTTTCATAATTCATTCATGGCTTCAACACTAAAGAGTAATATGACAACCCAAAATTTCTGATGATAAAACTGTTATATCCTGTATATAATCTCTTCCACTGACCCTGTATAACTATATATAGAGGCATCTGTGTATATGCATACACATATATAGATGTGATTCTGATGCCATGTTTTCACCTGTTCAAGCTGGACACCCAACTTTATTTGTATATGTACATTTATGAAACCATGATCATAGAATCATAAAAGATTAGGTTTGGAAGAGACCTCAGGAGGTCATCTAGTCCAACCCCAACTAAATCATCCCAGCCAGGGCTTTGTCTCTAAGGATGGAGATTCCACCACCTCCCTAGGTAACCCATTCCAGTGCTTCACCACCCTCCTAGGGAAATAGTTTTTCCTAATGTCCAACCTAGACCTCCCCCACTGCAACTTGAGACCACTCCTCCTTGTTCTGTCATCTTCCAGCACTGAGAACAGCCTAGCTCCATCCTCTATGGAACCCCGCTTCAGGTAGTTGAAGGCTGCTATCAAATCCCTCCTCATTCTTCTCTTCTACAGACTAAATAAGCCAGGTTCCCTCAGCCTCTCCTCATGAGTCATGTTCCCCAACCCCCTAATCATTTTTGCTGCCCTCTGCTGGACTCTCTCCAGTTTGTCCACATCCTTTCTGTAGTGGGGGGGGAGGGTGCAAAACTGGACACAATACTCCAGATGTGGCTCACCAGTGCCAAATAAAGGGGAAATAATCACTTCCCTTGATCTGCTGGCAATGCTTCTACTAATGCAGCCCAATATGCCTTTAGCCTTCTTGGCAACAAGGGAACACTGTTGACTCATATCCAGCTTCTCATCCACTGTAATCCCCAGGTCCTTTTCTGCAAACTGCCACTCAGCCAGTCGGTCCCCAGCCTGTAGCGGTGCATGGGATTCTTCCTTCCTAAGCGCAGGACTCTGCACTTGTCCTTGTTGAACCTCGTCAGATTTCTTTTGGTCCAATCCTCCAATTTGTCTAGGTCACTCTGGACCCTATCCCTACCCTCTACTGTATATACTTCTCCCCCCAGCTTAGTGTCATCTGCAAACTTGCTGAGGGTGCAATCCATCCCATCATCCAGATCATTAATGAAGATGTTGAACAAAACCAGCCCCAGGACGACCCTTGGGGCACTCCGCTTGATTCTGGCTGCCAACTAGTCGTTGAGCCGTTGATCACTACCCATTGAGCCCGATGATCTAGCCAGATATCTATCCACTTTATAGTCCATTCATCTAATCCATACTTCTTTAACTTGCTGGCAAGAATACTATGGGAGAACGTATCAAAAGTCAAGGTATATCAAGTTCACAGCTTTTCTCATATCCACAGAGCCAGTTATTTCACCATAGAAGGCAATCAGGTTGGTCAGGCATGACTTGCCCTTGATGAATCCATGTTGACTGTTCCTGATCACCTTCCTCTCCTCCAAGTGTTTCAAAATGGATTCCTTGAGGACCTGCTCCATGATTTTTCCAGGGACTGAGGTGAGGCTGACTGGCCCGTAGTTCCCAGGATCTTCCTTCTTCCCTTTTTTAAAGATGGGCACTATATGTGCCTTTTTCCAATTGTCTGGGACCTCCTCTGATCACCACGAGTTTTCAAAGATAATGGCCAATGGCTCTGCAATCACATCAGCCAACTCCCTCAGCACCCTCAGGTGCATTGCATCTGATCCCATGGACTTGTGCATGTCCAGCTTTTCTAAATAGTCCTTATCCTGTTCTTTCAGCACTGAGGGCTGCTCACCTCCTCCCCATACTGTGCTGCCCAGTGCAGCAGTCTGGGAGCTGACCTTGTCTGTGAAGACTAAGGCAAAAAAAAAAGCATTGAGTACTTCGGCTTTTTCCTCATCATCTGTCACTACCTTGCCTCCCCCATTCATTAAGGGACCCACACTTTCCCTGATTATCTTCTTGTTGCTCACATACCTGTAGAAATCCTTTGTTACCCTTCACATCCCTTGCTAGCTGCAACACCAGTTGTGCTCTGGCCTTCCTGATTACATCACTGCATGCTCGAGCAATATTTTTATACTCCTCCCTAGTCATCTGTCCAAGTTTCCACTTCTCATAAGCTTCCTTTTTGTGTCTAAGTGCACCAAAGGTTTATCTGTTAAGCCAAGCTGATCACCTGCCTTATTTGCTATTCTTTCTGCACATCAGGATGGTTTGTTCCTGTGCCATCAATACGGCTTCTTTAAAATACAGCCAGCTCTCCTGAACTTCTTTCCCCCCCATATTAGCCTCCCAGGGGATCCTCCTAATCAGTTCCCTGAGGGAGTCAAAGTCTGCTTTTGTGAAGTCCAGGGTCTGTAGTCTGGTGCTCTCCTTTCTTCCTTTTGTAACGATCCTGAACAAAACCATCTCATGGTCACTTGTGCTCAGGTTGCCACCCACTTCTACTTCCCCTACCAATTCTTCCCTGTTTGTGAGCAGCAGATGAAGAGGAGCACGGCCCCAGCACTTGCACCAGGAAGTTGTCCCTAACGCTCTCCAAAAACTTCCTGCATTGTCTGTGCACTTCTGTATTGCTCTCCCAGCAGATGTCAGGGTGATTGAAGTCCCCCATGAGAACCAGGGCCTGTGATCTGGAAACTTCCATTAGTTGTCCAAAGAAATCTCTCGATCTCATCCTCCTGGTCTGGTGGTCTATAGCACATGCCCACCATGACATCACCCTTGTTGCTCTCGCCTCTAAACTTAACCCAAAGACTCTCAATAGGCTTTTCTCCAATTTCATACTGGAGCTCTGAGCAACCATACTGCTCTCTTACGTAGAGTGCAACTCCTCCATCTTTTTTCCCCCTCCTGTCCTTCCTGAACAGTTTATACCCATCCATGACAGTGCTCCACTTATCTGAGTTACCCCACCAAGTCTCTGTTATTCCAATCACATCATAGTTCCTTGACTCTGCCAGGACTTCCAATTCTTCCTGCTTGTTTCCCAGGCTTCTTGCGTTCATGTACAGGCACCTAAGATAACTAGCCAACTGCCTTACTTTCTCAGTATGAATCCCGTATGATGGGTACTATTTATTATGAAGGGATCATAAGACAGCTCTTCTGTGAATACAGGCAAATGTATATAAAAGTTGTTATGAAAGTAGAATATTTGAAAGTTCCAATATTTGAATAATGGCTAATACTTTATGGGTTTTGTTACATTCATTAGTTCTTCCGTTATTGCTTTAATGCTTGGTGGAGTATACCAAAAACATGTAAGGCTTATGCTATAAAACACAGCAGGGTGTGTATTATAATCTAATGATGACACACATCAGTAGCTGTTTTTTTTCATTCAGGCCATTAACTCTGGAGTTATTTACCCATAGTCCACACTGAGAAGTTCAATGAGAACACATCACAAAGTTTATTAATTCCTAAAAATAAACATGCAATACGAGGAGAGAGAAGTAAATATTTTATTAATTTGGTGTAAGTTTACACTTGAACAAAATTGTCCTAAATATTTCAAAAGTTTTACTAAGAATAATTATTACTAAATTACTGAGGAAAAATTAATGAAGTAACAAAATTAATCATTTAAAAAGTTGATCTGAGGACTGGTATGAAATATTTATCTTGAAAAAAGAATCTATACAGTAGGCTTTGTGGACTGAGGCTGATGCTGAATTGCAGTTCATGTTCTTTCAGGGCTTTCTCATCACAGTTGTTTTATGTTATTGAGGTAATTAAAAACATGTTGCATACGATACCAAACGCTGTTAAAAATGCTTTGAATTTGTCTAAATGAACAGGACTGATGATGGATATTTTGGTCCATTTTCATTTTGAAATGTGCACAATTTGCACACTATTTCTGTGCTTTTGCACACAATTACAATTATTCATTGCATACATATAATTAGTTAGGTGTCTGGTCATTTTCACATTCAATTACCTGAATTGCAAGAACAGTCACAATAACTTCTTATGCATAATATATGTGCATATAATTCTAAAAATTTGAATTGTTAGTTTTGTGAAGAGATGGCTTAGGTAAAATCTTTTTTTGTCCATCATAATTATTTGTGTTGGGGTAGTGCCAGAGGCCTCAATCAGGATTAAGGTCCAATTGTGCTCAGGTGAGAGGGTCCCTGCCCCAGAAATTTAAAATCTGGGGAAAATTATCAGTGTTTCTGTCCATCTAAGAATCAGAGACCTTCCATTTGTCAGTAAGTGGGATGTGGGTGGTCATGCCTACTTGTTGGAGCAGCAGTCATGCCTCGTGGTAAGAGCAGGAGTAAATAGCGAGGAATAAAGAGCTCAGGGTCAGAGCCAAGTTAACTGGAGTGAGGCAAGGCAAGAGCAGGGCTGGGTCCAAGGCAAGAGCAGGTCTGGAACAAGGCAGGAGCAAGGCTGGGAACAAGCAGGCGCAGGAGCTATTGCAGCCATGGGCGAATGCTTTGAGCAGCATGCAAATTGTTGCTACTGCTGGGCATAAGAGCCGGTCTGCTGACTCTTCCAACCAATCAGATGGTGTAGCCAATCAGACAGCCTGCTACAGGCTATCTGCACTTGTTATGTTGCCTGGAGACTGCCTCTGCTGCAGGCCCTGATTCCTGGCACCATGTAAAAAGAAACATAACTGATGCATTAAAGAAACTTTTTTCAGGGGAAAAAATGTTATTGGTAAAAGGTCATTTAAGTGACCCAGCTAAGCAAGTTTTAATCCTTCCATCTGTGTGGAACAAGCAGCTGCCAACAATCTTTTGACTTAGACTGTAAACTCCCTTGGGGTAGGGATCTGTCTTTTTGTTCTGTGCTTGTATAGTGCCTAGCACAATGGGGTAGTGGTCTATGACTTGTGCTCCTAGGAACTATGGTAATTCAAATAATAATAAATAATACATGTTTGGCTCTCACTGATGCTGGAACGATGATCAGAGAAGTCAGCTTGAAAAAAAGGATATACTTTTCCCTGCTATGATTGACATTTCTAAGATCTTTAAACCTGAATCCAATCAAAAATATATTTTATTCTCACTTTACAAGCTTCTTTCAAGCAGTGCTACAAAAGTAGAAGAATGGAACGTATGATGAGGTCTGGTTTAGGTGGTCGGATCTGACAGTGGATCATTACTTACATTTTCATGGGAATCATGTTGCCAAAAGCTGAGATTTTAAAATCCCATTCTGTGATATATTCTATCTACCCTTAGATAGTACAACCTTAACTCTACCTCCTTGTGTAACTCTACAACCTGGTCTTTAATAACATGGTCATGTACCACAAGGCAAATGCATCCCTTTCCCAACTGTGAAGCACCTAGGGTACATCTGAGAGGAGTTTCTCATTGCACAACTTACTAAGTGTGCATTAAATCACTCTCAACCCTATTGCCATTTATAAAGTGGTTAGGAGCCTTTTCCTCTGCTGCAGGGGTCCCTGCCAATTCACAGGAATATCCATCACTTCATTTTTTATCTATTCAGTTAAGTTAGCTACTCACACATGTGCAGCGAATCCTTCCTTAACTGCACATTTTATTAAGTTAGTCAAAAAGTCTATTGTGATCAGTATACAATTTTCAGGGCTCAGTTAAATGAAGATCAATTTCTCTATCGTACAAAGTAAAGGAATTTCTCCTCAGTGAGGACACTCACATCCTATCGTGATGGGTGTATAGAACCTGAATAGAAGAGAATTCCATGAAAACTTTGAAAAGTGATGGCAAGAGTTTTTTTATATAATGCAACACTTATATTTTCCATATTTTTCTCAGACTCAGAAATGACTGAGCTGAGTTTGTTCAAACTTGCACAAAAAAAATCATTTTTGGAGCAAGGGAAAACTTGGAAAATTTTAGCCTGAAACGTGAGCATTTGAGAGACAGAAAACAAGGAGTTAGAATAGAAACCATTGTGTGACCATTACTATAGCAGTTGCTGATGTGACTGCTATAATTATGCTGTACTTGGTGTGATTTCTTTTGTTCTCCTTACCGTGTATGAGGAAATCGTGTTTTCAGATGAATGCCTTCATCAGAAGCTACATTCATCTTGATAAATGTGCCCTGCTTAAATTATGAATGTTTGATTCTCATGCTGTGCTAAATTCAAAGTATAATAAAAAAACATAAAATTCAATAACACTTAATAAATTCTGTAAATATTTAGACTTGAATATATTCAATCGGATATTTGTTTTAACTACTATATGGATTTTGCCTTCTACAGTTGGTCGCAGATGAAATGGGACATGTTCTTTAAGACCTAGAAGAATTGTACTCAGCATTTAACTGCTGAAGAGCCAATTTATGGTTGAATAGTAAAAGAACCACAAAAAACCTCAATACCTGGAATACAAAAATGTCTGTAATATAGTAACAGCTAATATATTCTTTGAAAGACCTAAACCAATCTGAATGATGTTTTTAGGGCTGAATGAGAGAGCTGCCACTAGAATGCTGTCTGTCACCAGTTTTGAGAAGCCTGCTTCTGTCAATGTCATTACCACCATGTCTGTGTTCCTTTAGGTTTCGAGCCTTTAATTCAATATCGACATTTTTCCAAGAACACTTGCTACATTTTCATTCGGACGTTAATCTTTCAGGTGCACAGCATAGCTCCTGATGGAAGTATTCAGCTGAAATGATATTTTCCCCGATATACAATATGTAGAAGAAAACAAATTACAACATATATCGTAGAGGCTCTGACTTCCATAGTTAACATTTCATACACTCTTACTCCATGTTTTCAGTTGCTCATAACTCTCACCTTTCAATGCTTGGTCTCTCTCCGAAAGTTATTTTTCAAGCTTGAACAAACTTGTTTGTCTTGTTTTTGAATATGTGGGGAGTGAAAAAAATATATAAGCTTGCTGTGTTATCAATACATTTTTAACTGCTCTGTAGCTGAAAAGTCTTGTGGATAAAATTTATAAATTGTTTGAGAAATAGCTCTCATTGAGGAGAAATGCCTATGTTCTTTCCAGAAAAAAAAATTGTTTTCATTTGACTAGCTTATGACCCTTTGCAAGTTAAAAAAAAAAAAAAGATCACAAACAATAGATTTTTTTTAACCAAAAGAAGCAACTCAGGAGCCATAGGTTTACTATCTCTGGTCTAGTCACTTTTTTCTGGACTCTCTTGTTCCTTCATAATTTTGTCTGGAATTTAGATGTCAAGCTGTTAGGAATCTTATATATTGATATAATTGGAGAGAAGAAAGGAAAAAAATCCCCCTCACGATCATGCACAGAGTAGAGTGTACGTGTATTTTCACCGTGCATTCTGCTCTTACTTTCATGAACAGCACTGCAAATAACATGAAGAGCCAGTGCAAAAAATCCAACAGAGTTTCAGATCTACAAAATAACAGATAAATTTGAATATGGGTACATTGTGAGTGATGTATAACTGTAACATATTATAAAACTCCTAACACAGTCATGTAGTTGTCATCCGCAAAAAGTTATGGGGCCAAATTTTGCTCTCAGTCACACAGTAACTTATGATTTCCATGGTATCATACCAGAGTAACTTTGGATTTACAGGGGTGTAACTTCGTACAGAATTTGGTCTATTGTGAGGTAAGAAAGTGGCTTCTGCCAACACTTAGTATTTCTGTTGCTGACAGGAGTAAGGCACTAAGGAAAAATGCATTTCAGATTTTAGGAATTCAATTAAACACTGCTTGTGTGAATTGGGCACCATAATGAGAATGGGAGACTCCATGTGATAATACAAATAAGCAATTATATTATAAGGTGATAACAATGCTATTTGTGCATCTTGCTGAAACTTAACATAGTTTACAGTTGAAAAAATGGCCTGCAGCCATTTTGAGTTCTTCTTGGAAATTGCACAAGATTTTGTAATGCATTCACATAACGTGTGTTTCACTGCTAGCAGTTAAGAGATCTGACATTTATATAAGAGTGTAACATACAGTACCTATAAATTGCTGTGCCGGCAGCTGGAATACTATTGTAATGAGAGCCTGGAATTTCCATGAAAACTATATTGGGAGTTTTGGGTAAACACTAGAAGCTGGTAATACATAGCTTCTTCTCTAAAGATGTGCCAGATTTGAATTACCTACCTTCACTAGTGAAGAAAAACAAACTATTATTTTAATTAACTCTCTGTGAATCACTTTAATACCTACGCAAGAGAAAAATGCTACACTAGCAGGGTGACAGACTAGGTTATTTCTATGATTTATATTTTACCCAAAATGTCAGGAGCAAACACCAAAGTTAAATCTTTTCATGGGTACTAGGGAAAAAAAAATATTGTAAAAGATGAAGTGTCTTGTTTACTGCAAGCCTTGCCAAACAAAACCCCTCACACATCTTTCCAAATTGTACAGCTGCCATGAGGCACTGTAGTGAGTTATGATGTGGGGCATTCAGCATTATACCTCCCATGGTAGGAATACTAAAAGCCACTAGAACCCATGACAATTTCACAAACTGGTGGGATTATCACAATAGGTGGTTCTCTCTCCCTTCTTCCCTTCTCATGTCTCTTCTTTTCTCTACTTTCCTCCCTTTCCCTTTTCATCTTCTGCTCTCTATCTTTCCTTCATCTTCCCCTTTTCTCTCTCTCCTGCTATGCTTCTCAGTTCCTCCTCCTTAGAAGGTATCCTCTGTAGACTGCAGCCACTAGAGGGTATTAGGATCACATACACAGACTTGAGTAGGTTGACAATGACTTACCATCCAATAGAGGAGTACATGATGCAAGAACTTCTCTATATAATTGTTAAATATATAGCTTTGTTAATACTAGTTAACTCTTTCTTTCTCCCCACTCAATATCCCCCTCCACAGAACTCCATAATGCCTCCCCCATGCAAAATAAAAAAACAGAACAGGCTATTTCTTCCAAAAAAGGACTATGTCTTTTTGCCATTTGATTCTTTTTGTAGTCACAGTGGGTTTGATTGTACTTTTGTGCAGCACAGCTCTACTACCCCAAGAGGAGGCCTGTTTAGGTAATGTGTCTTAATGAACAGAGAACTGGCTTCTATTCCCAGCTCTGCCACTGGCCTTGAGTGTGGCTTTGGTCAAGTGATTTCACAGCTCCATGTCTCAGTTTCCCAATTTGTAAAATGGGATTAATGATACTGACCTGTCTTGCAAAGGACTTTGAGATCTACTGATGAAAAATGCTATGTAAGTTAATATATTATATTATATTATTATTATTAGTTAGTAAACTGCTCCCCTCCTGCCCATTTTTCTAAAGCAGTTTACTTCCTCCATGCAGCTAGTCTGTCTAGCATGTAGGAAGGGTGGTACCAAGGCTTCTCCCATTGCCATCCCATTTTGTCGCATCCCAACACCATGCTTGCAGAGGAGGGTATCAGGTAACTAGCCCATGCCCTGTTCACTGTGATGGAGACACAATCTGAGCAGCCCTTACTTGGTTGAACAGGAGAATAAATAGGTTTTAGTTGCCCTAACATTGTTGCATGGTCAAATAAGGGCTATGACAATATATGGGGTACATCAATGGACACAACTAATTGACCAGTTATTTGCATTTTCAATTTATGCAGCAATCTAGTATAGGATTTCTGTTCCTATTCATATATTGTTGTTCATGGATAGGTGTTCAGGTACCCTGGTGACAAGTGTAGTAGAAGAACCTAAAGAGATTAAAATAGTACAGAATGGCCACAGAAATAGTTTTTTTCTTAGCATAGAAATCTCCCACACCATGGAGGAAAATCAACCAGAACTGTTTTTGTTTGCTTGTTTCTTTTTGTCTTACCTCCCTAAGAGGATCATTGAGCTCATTGAGAATATTGTCCTCATCAAAGATCTTGCCTTGGTAACGGTGTTCGTAGTAATCGTGGATCTTTTGGCGCATGTCAGCGGGTAACTTGTGAAATGACATGTATTGTTCCACTTGTTTGTACTAAAAAAAAATGAAAATGAAGAAGAAAGTCAATAAAAGATCAGTCCATTACTCGTTTAAAATCTAAAACCATCTAAAATGCCTGTAAAATGAAACCTAAATAATGCAGTTGCTTAAAGAAAAGGAAATGCAATGTTGAAAAGCTTCTAACATACAAAGAAACACAGTATACCGATGGAAGACAGGCGACAGCACATTGATTGAAGTTGACTCCAAACACTGACAATTGATATAATGTTATTTATAAAACATATGGGTTAACAAAGAAGGCAAGTCAGCAAAAAGAACAATTGAGTCACATGAAGAGTTGATAAATGTAAAAACAGTCACAAAACAAAGAAATTATCCTTCTAAATGATCAGATTAAACAAATCTGAATTATAACTGCTTTACAAATTAACTTTCTAAACAGCAAACACAGTGTAGCCATTTGGTGATTCATCTATAATAAGGTTTGTTTTCAAAAGGGTATTAAAACAAAGGTTATTCTAAGGAAGGCCATTGGTTAGTCCTTGACATCAGATATAAAGTAAGCAGCATATATGCTGACATGGTGTCCACTATTGCACCAATTATGGAGATGGATAACTTTCCATTCATGATTTGTACACATGAACTACAGTTTGTAAGGAGTGTTGTATGTACTTTATTGAGACCATTTTTATATACCATAAATGTGCCCAATAACTTAAATAACTTATAGTGTTAAGGTTATACTGGTGGCAATGCAATCATGAACATCAAAGAAATCACCAGTTAAGATATTAACATCCATACCAACCTCAAAGCCGTGCTATCCAAACATTACAAAACCCAAATGCACTCTCAGAATCCTCATGCCTACACCAAACTCCCTTTACTTTCCAACCTCAATTAACACATAGAACTCCTCACAGTTTCACTAAATTGAGTGAATTTCCAACTCAGTAAGATAGTAACACTACTCTTGTTGGTAAATGAAGCTGAAAAAAAATGATATTGTGTTATTTCTACCTCTTTAATCCTGAGGTTGGAGTTAAAGTTGTGCAATTTGAGGAACTGGATGTGTTTAAATAAGTAAACATCAAAAAGGATCTTCCTGTGGAATGGAGTATGGATTTAGAGGAATGGAGGGTGGGACTTGGAACTGGAAAGTATGCTTGGAATTAGAGCCATGGAACTAAAAGATAAGTAACCTACCTTCCGTAATCAGAGCCCTTAGAGATGTGTCATCCCTATCTGTATTCTACTGGTGGGTATGCATGCACTCTATGTGCCTGAGACCAGAAGACTTGTGCTAGTAATTTCCATTGGTCTGGGCATGTTCTTCCTCTCCTCATGCTCCGAACCAAGTTCCTTCTCTACTGTGCATAAATTCTAGAGGGGAAGGAGGATGGTTACTGGAATGCAGACACGGACCACACAACTCAAAGAACTCTGGTTATGGAACTTTGGTAACCTCTCTTTCTTCACGTGCTGGTCCCTATGTGTATCCTGTGTGGGTGACTGACAAGAAGCACTGAAGAAGGGTGAGGGGGGAGTCTGAGGGCCCCTGCAGTATTGAAGACTGTAGGACCACTGACCCAAAGGACACGTTAGCTGAGGAGATGCGTACCAGTGCGTAGTGTTTGGTGAAGGTTTGAATGGAACTCCACGTGGCTGCTTTACATATGTCAATGAATGGAACTTCCCAAAGTGAAGCTACTGAAGCAGCCTTTGCTCTGGTTTAACGGGTCTTCACTTTGTATGGTGGAGCATCAGATAACTGGTAACAGAGTAAAATACAGCCCCAAATCCACTTGGACAGTATTTAAGGAGACATCATTTGCTCTTTCATGCATTCCACAATGGCAACAAATAGCTTCAGTGATTTCCTGAAGGGATTTTTCTCTGAAGATAGAACACGAATGTCCAAGGGTATGGAGAGTCTGGTCATCATTAGCAATATGAGGTTTACGAAAAAAATACAGGTAAGTGTATAGTCTAATCTATGTGGAGGTCCAATATTACTTTGGGGATGCATTTAGGGCACAGTTTCAAGGAAACCTTATAGAATACGGCGTAGGGTCGATTGGCCAGAAGAGCCCAAGTTCGCCTACCAATCAAGCTGAAGTGATGGCTTGCAGGAAGGCAACCTACCCAGATCAATGGGATAGTGAGCATGTCAATAGTGGTTAAAATAGTGGCTTAGTTTGTGTTGAAAGGATCAAATTAAGATCCCATGAAGGACTGAATCTAATCATTGATAAGAAGGTTTGAGTAAACCCTTCATAAACTACACATTCATTGGGTGCATCTTCAAGGTAAACAGATAGTCTGGAATAGTGGGAACGTCCATCTCCTATGGGAACATTTGGTTAGTCCAAACAGAGAATCTTTTCTACTTGGCTAAGTAACACCGCCTGGTGGATTCTTCCTCGTGTTGCTCAGGATGGCTTTAACAGCTGCTGAATCTTTCTGCTCTGGGTTTGACAGTCATCCAAATACCAGGCTGTGAAGTGAAAAGTCTCCAAATTTGTATGCCTGACCTTGCCCTTGTCCTACATCAGGAGGTATGGGAAAGGTTAGATGCTGATCTGTGGACAGGATGACAGATGGAGAAGAAGGGGAAACCACAATTATTTTGGCCATCTGGGAGCAATGAGGATGATCACTGCTGTGTCCTGTTAGATTCTCCGGAGAACTTGACGTAAGGGTAGGATGGGAGGGAAAGGCAGACATAAACCTTTCCATCCCTGGAATTAGAAGGGCATCTTCTTTGGAGTTCTGACTTTGTGTTCCTTTGAGCAGCACATAGAGCATTTTTTTCTTGTCTCGTGACACAAAAAGATTCAAAGACAGGGATCCCCATAGCTGGAATATATCTTTTATCACTGAGTTGTGGATCTCTTATTCATGTTCTGTCAAGAAGCATCTGCTGAGACTATCCACCAGAGTGCTGTGTATTCCTGGAAGATGTACTGCTAACATGATAATCTGATGATGACTATAACAATTCCACAGGGGGATGCACCTCCTTATAAGAACAGTCATACTGGGTCAGACCAATGGTCCATCAAGCCCAGTATCCTGTCTTCCGACAATGGCCAATGTCAGGTGTCCCAGAGGGAATGAACAGAACAGGTAATCATCAAGTGATCCATCTCTCTGTTGCTCATTCCCAGCTTCTGGGAAACAGAGGCTAGGGACACCATCCCTGCCCATCCTGGCTAATAGCCATTGATGGACCTATCCTCCATGAACTTATCTAGTTATTTTTTGAAACCTGCTATAGTCTTGGCCTTCACAACATCCTCTGACAAAGAGTTCCACAGGTTGACTCTATGTTGTGTGAACAAATACTTCCTATTGTTTGTTTTAAACATGTTATAAAGAGTAGGGAGATAGATCTTTCTTCCCCTTGTTCACTGAGGTAGAATATAGTTATCATATTGTCTGTCATCATGGAAGTGGATGAACGGAAAAGCACTTACCATTTCCAACTGCTCTCAGCTCCAGAAGAGTTATATGCATCTTGGTCTCATGAGAAGTCCACATTCCCTGAGCTGTTTCTGTGTCCAGATGAGCACCCCAACCTATAAGGGCTTCTGTGACCTATGTTTTTTGAGGAGGTGGCAGAGAAAAAGGAATTCCTATCCACACCTGTTCCCTGTCCTATCACCAAGCTAGAAAGTTTTGTACCCTGGAAGGGAGCATAACTAACTTGTGTATATTGTGCCTACTGTTTGAAGCCAGGCTTGTAGACAATGAAGGTGGAGCCTCAAAAACAGTGTCACATAAACAGGAGGATGAGGCATGCCTGAACCAATGTTTGTGGGTTCCTTCTGAGCTGATGACTAGGAATGTTTCTCAACTGAAATCCGTCCATAGAGAGGTAAGTTCTGGCTCTGATTGAGTCTGGAGTTGCTCCAATAAATTCCATGGGCTGCGTTGGAGTTAAAGTGGATTTTTCTATGTTCACATAGATTTGTAGCTAAAAAACTGTGCAGAGATGAGGTTGATGTCACTACTTCCCAATGAGATTTCCTTATCAGAAGCCAATGGTCTAGAGATGGAAAGAATATCAAACTGTGGCACTGTAAGTGTGCTGCCATCTTTATAAATACTCTGTGCACTGTTGCCAGTCCAAAACGAGGCACCCTGTATTAACTGTGATTCTTATCTATCATGAACCTCAGGAACCTCCTGTGGGAGGGGAGGATATTTATATGAAAATAGGCATCCTTCATGTCAACCGCCAGGAATCATTAGTTTCTATTTAGGGATATCATAGTCAATATCAGGGTGACCATCCTGAATCTTACTCTTTGGTTAAAGACATTGGGTGCCAGAGGTCTAAGATGGGTCTCCATCTTTCTTTTTTCTTGGAAATCAGCAAGTATTTGGAATAAAATCCCTTTTCCCAGTGCTGACGTGGTAACAGCTCTATGACCTCTATTGGAGTAGGGAGTGCACTTCTTGCAAGTGTATCTTCTTGTGGGCCCCTGAAAACAGACAGGGAAGAGCGTTTTGAAGAAGTAGGGGAGAGGAACTCTATGGCGTAACTGAAGTGGAAGACATTGAGAATGCATTTGTCTGCATCTATGGGGGGAAAGAGGCTAGTTGGACACCAAATCAAATTTTGGATATGGAAGGACATTTCAGCTGCTTTGGTTCTCAGCTCTCAAAGGTCCTATCAAAAGTATTTATTGACAGGTTGCAGTCAGAAAGAGGAGGAAGGAGGTGCACTATGTTTGTGGCACTGCATCCTCTGTTGATTTCATGGCAGTTCATATGTTCTATGGTGATAGAAGGGCTGTGATATTGTCTAGGCGTAATAGGTTGTCTGATGTACTTCCTCTTGAATGCTGGTGTCTATATACCTAGGGAACAGAGAGTTGTCCATGAGTGCAATGACTCACCAGTGTTCTGTCTGAACAAGTTTTCTCCCTCAAAGGGCAAATCCTCCACAGCGAACTTCCCTGGGAAAACCCAGGGAATTAAGCCAGGACTCCCAGTGCATCACAATGGCAGTTTCCATCAATCTAGAGGCTGCATCTACAGTTGTTTGAAAAGAAGACCTGGATACCAGCCTACCTCCTTCAATCTGAGCCTGGAATTGTGCTCTGTCTACCTGCAGGAGCTAGTCCCTAATTTCCACAAATTTGAAGTAGTTAAAAAAAATCATACTCTGCAAGTAGCACCTGATAATTCGCTATTCAGAATTGGCAGCTGGTAAATGTGAACACCTTTTAACCTTGGAGGTCTAAGCATTTAGCCTTCTGATCAGCAAGGGTAGATCTGACATGTTGTTGTCTACTCCTTTTTTTACTGGCTTGAACAACCAGGGAGTTTGGGACAGGATATAGGAACAGAAACTCTGCTCCCTTGGCTGGAAAAAAGTACCTCCTTTCTGCCCTCTTAGGAGTAGGTGTGCATGTGGCTGGGGCATGCCACACCACCTTAGGCAGCTCTAAGATAGACTGGTGGACCAGGAGTGTTATTCAACTTCAAAATGTCCAAGATATCATGAGATGACTCTTGTACTTCCTCCAGGGGAATCTGGAGGGCATCAGCAATCTTTCTGAACAATTGCTGGAACTGCTTGCAATCGTTCAGTGGAGAAAAGGCTGGGGCAACCACCTCGTCAGGAGAGGAAGACGATATGCCCGATGGTACTGGAGGTACTGATGAATCAGGTTTTTCCTCCGCCCTGGGCTCTGGGAGGAGTTCAGGCTGGGCCCTCAGAGAAGGATGGTATGCGTTTTGATGCAACTGTACGCATTCTGGATAATGCACATACAGGTCCCACAATACCCAGTAAGGTCATGGGCTGAGGAGACCCACAGGGCATAGGGTACCACCAGTCCCTGGGGGAGTACCCCATTTTATGCGGTTGTGGTGGACCCCAGGAGAGTCTGGATGCTCTATCAGGGCTGACATCTCTCAGTGGAGGTGATAATAGTCCTCCCATAACAGAATCACCTGATGAGGAGAACGTTGGCTCCAACACCCGAAGTGGTTCCATCAAAACCACTGATGAAGAAATACCCCAACTTATAGGGGGGATGCAAGATCAATTTCTCTCATAACATATGACCAATGGTGTCAGGATCTCTCTTGTAAGCACCAGGTCAGATAGGAGGGGAGATTCCAGCTCCAGCAGGATGGTGTATTTGTCACCCACAACCAGGGCTTGAAGAGTCTCCTGCCTGTGAACCTTTGGTGCCAGCATGGAAGTGCATTCCAGTGCTGATGATATATGGAGTGCTTCTATGTTCTTAGCGGGTATTAGAGTTTGTACTGGTCCTAGATACATGCTTCTCTTTACTTGATCCCAATGTGGAGGAACTCTTAGTCTTCAAAATCTGTGAGTCAAGTCCATGATCCTTATGGGCTTTTAGCTTCCTGGAACCAGATGTGAAGAATCACCCGACTTTGAGAGTGTAGGGGAATCAGCCCTTCTCTTTGAAGTGGATCTGGAGGGAGACTTTTCTCTAGGCTTTAGAGAAGGTTTCTTAGCCTTGTCCTGAGCCTAAGATGAGGAGTCTTATAAGCTGGGCAGACTCCCTGTACATCATAGAATCATAGAATATTAGGATTGGAAGAGACCTCAGGAGGTCATCTAGTTCAATCCCCTGCTCAAAGCAGGACCAACACGAACTAAATCATCCCAGCCAAGGCTTTGTCAAGCCGGGCCTTAAAAACCTCTAAGGATGGAGATTCCACCACCTCCCTAGGTAAACCATTCCAGTGCTTTACCACCCTCCTTATGCAATAGTGTTTCCTAATATCCAACCTAGATCTCCACCACTGAAACTTGAGACCATTGCTTCTTGTTCTGTCATCTGCCACCACTGAGAACAGCCGAGCTCCATCCTCTTTGGAAACCCCTTTCAGGTAATTGAAGGCTGCTATCAAATCCCCCCCTCACTCTTTTCTTCAGCAGACTAAATAACCCCAGTTCCCTCAGCCTCTCCTCGTAAGTCATGTGCCCCAGCCCCCTAATAATTTTCGTTGCCCTCCGCTGGACTCTCTCGAATTTGTCTACATCCCTTCTGTAATGGGGGGATCAAAACTGGACACAATACTCCAGGTGTAGCCTCACCAGTGCCAAATAGAGGGGAATAATCACTTCCCTAGATCTGCTGGCAATGCTCCTGCTAATACAGTCCAATATGCTGTTGGCTTTCTTGGCAACAAGGGCACACTGCTCACTCATATCCAGCTTCTCATCCACTGTAATCCCCAGGCAGAGGCATCAGGCCGAGGCATTGAGGAGTGTGCCACAAGTACTACCAGAAGCATAGCTCCAAATGAGGCCTCAGAGCATGCTCCATAAGGTGTTTTCTAAACCTGAACTCTGGCATTTGTTGGGGTCGGGGCAGGAAGGAGTGACAGATACTGCACTTGGCAGAGATATGGGCTTCTACAAGATAATAGAGGCACCTCTGGTTATCATCACTAACTGGAAGGAATGGGGCCAGGAGACTCTGTTCTTGATGCCTGGAATCCTGGGCATAATTAGTGTCCCATACCGGGAAGGGTAGGTCAAAGTGGATGTCGGGCAAATGCTCAGTAACTTGGCTAACTCACTTAACTAATAACTAATTAATTTTTTCTATCTATAATATTTACAGTATTTCTTAAATATTGAAGGAACAGTTGAATATTGAAGGAACAGTCCGTGGACACTGGAGGTCTCCATCTTAGACCATACAGTAGTAAGAAGAAACCAGAGAGGCTGTCAGTCAACATCACACCTTATGCCCTTGGTTCAGAGCATAAGGAAAGGAAGACTACAGGCATGGACCAAAAGACACTACTGGAAAAAAATCTTCGAGTCTCAGATTCCTGGAGCACATGCGTACCCCACAGCGGAATACATTTAGGGGCCAGCACTCAAAGAAGAACTAGGAAGCAGGCCTAAAGATTGGAACAGCAGTGGGACCCAAGAGTCAGAGGGTTCGCACTCCCCTTCCTTTGTATATCTTGCCTCCTGAGGTCTCTAGGCCTTCTGTCCTGTCTGCTTCATTGATTCCATAACTAAAGCCTTGCCAGCTCCTCACCCAAACTGACAACCCCCAATCCCTCGTGGATTAATGAGAGATGAGCTGTTTTGAAAATGCAATCTGAATTACATGTGTTATGCACTTAATGAAAATGAGGGCTAGATTTTCAACACTCACTAAGGCCTCCTCTAAAACTTTCCCTATGAAAATCATAGTCATCATTAAAACTGTATTATGTTAATTATCTTTCTAGTTTAAAAAATGCAACCCTGCTCCCTGAAATAAATTAAAATAATAAATTATAAACCCTAATGACCCACACATTTTTCAGATGCCACATAATAAGTTTATGTAAAATAAATAATATGTTGACAGGGAAAGAAAACATAATTATGATTAAAAAGGGGCAGAGAAAGAAAAATCCACAAAGGAAAAACGGAAAGGGGCAAAATGTAGTTATATTTTATAGCACAATTCCCATTTTGAAGACAAAGCCTTATACAAAGAGAATAGTTTATATAGATCTTTAGAAAAAATAAAACTCTGTCTATAATTGCCACAAGAAGAAAACCCACACTGAAATCATTTGTAAAACCCTTCAGTGGAATGAAGCAGTTTAGGTCCCTAAAACACTGATGAGCCAAATCCAGCAGTGCTCTAACATAGCTTGAAATCTGCATGCTAGAATAACAGTAAGAACCTATAACACCACTACACCATGCAGGAGATCATTACGATGGGTATATGCAATGCAGCAGGAAGGAAGGTAATTTGAGAATCATGGGGAGCTTCCATGTTAAGAACTGTGCGTCTTGGAACAGCATAAGTCTACAGGGTTTGCAAATCCACATTTTGGAGAGCAGAGGTAGGCCCACTCTTCATCTCTATAGCTAACTGTAGCTGGATGAAGCCCAAATATGGGAACGTCCTGATCATTGTTATGAGCATAACCCTTTTACTCCAACTTTGATTGTGAGGGCTTGTGATCACAACATCACAATCACAGGTTCAGGCCAGAATCCCTAAAGCAATGCAGCTCTGTGCATATATTACATTAAAAATGTGAAAGCAAGATACTACAAAAAACAAGGTCTAATACCTTATGTTTACATAAGACTTTTCATCCAAAACAATACTGAAACTATCACCTTGCACTACAATTCAACAAATCGGGGGCAGAATGCAGCAACAGTGACAACCACCTCAGCTGGCTTTAAGATTGCATAAGACCATAGAGCTTCACATTTTAGAGGCCCAATAACCTACAAGTCTAATTTAAGTTTCTCTCTCTTTCCATTTGGGGTAGGGGAAAGCTTGGAAAATATAAACTGACAACGAGGATTGAAAGTTCAATACATTGATATTTTGTGTGGGTTATTTATGTTCACCCTATAATTCACCAATGCTGACCTTTGATACTGGTTGAGCTCACAGCCTTGGGTCCTTCAGTGTCTTGGAAGAACTGAGACTAATTCATAACTTTAGGTAGGTAACTTTGTCTGGAAGACAGCGTCTGAAAATCTGACTCTTAAAAGAAGTTTAAAAAATTGCAGTTCTCCTTTAAGTATATATTGGAGGTCTGGATTTACATGCTCCTCTGGGATTGTACAACGTAACTTTAAAATAGGAGGATTGAGCTTTCATTTCTTGTGTTTAATATTAAAATAGAAAGAAAAAATATATAAAGATCACACTCCTTTGGGACTATTTATGTGTGTTCTCTTGACCCGCATCAAGAACATTGCCAGTGATGAATTATACATATGATAACAAGAATAACTGATAAGCCTCTTATCCATTATATAATGAGTGTTGATCATGTCAATACCTCCAGAACCAACATCAGTGGGTATTTGTGTATTAAAATATATATATAATCTATCTGCAGTACTACACATGTACAGCATAAATAAGAAATAATAAATAATCCAGTGGAAAAAAAACTACTATGCAACTGCACCATGTAAATAATGGCATTGCATCCTCAGGGATCATTTTAAAATTCAATAATTTGTCCTTGTAATTATGTTTTTTAGAAACCAAAAGGATGTAATACAACCTATAGGGACTAAATGGATTTAAAACAAATTTGGTTAGAAAAAAAAAAAAAACATGGGAAACGGGGAGCATTCTCAAGGCCTTTATATGTCAAGTATCAGCTGCAAGTAGCTTCTATTTTCATGTTCCATAAAAAAGCAGCTTATACTGGAATTGTAGACAACTGTCTTAACCATAGAGGTGCAGTAATTGGGTTCATCTCAGGATTTCAGTAAGCTCATCATAGTTTGGTGAAGCTCAATTGAAAGAGGACTGCTCGGATCCACAGAACTACTTAGATAAGTGCATATATATTTTTAATAAATCAGGACAAATAAGCCTTTTCTCCTTTTGCCTAATTTTCCCAGTATTATAACCTAGCCTGAGATGACTGTGCTGAACTGCATCTCAACTTGCAATCCTGTCTGATATTTCTATAACAATCTTGTCTTGTCTTGAACAGGCTATGACGAAAATGTTAAATAAAAAATCCATGCTAAAATATTTTTAAATTATTCCATTTTTTACCATTCCGAGTAGCACATGACATACCTCAGTAATGTGTTTTTATAAGCACACTATATTCAGACTGTAATATTTATTTTTAACAACTTTCTGGTGTTAATATTAGACCTTGTGAAAGGTCTCTGGTTTGATACTCAAGAGACTGAAGTCCTCTCTTTGCCCACAGAACAAATATAACATAGAGTCAATACAACTCTCTTTCTTGTGGTAAAATGTCACGAGTCTCAGTTTTTTTGCTGGAGAACCATGCAGTTCAGTCTCTATGCTCATTAAGTGCTTGACAGTAGAGTTGGTCAAAAATCAGAATTTACATCCCACAGGAAATTTCACTATTACAGCATTTGTTTTCATCCTGAATTGGGACAAAACTGTTGAAATATTAAATTTTTCATACAGTGGGAAATTCAGAAAAAAAAATGATTTAGAAATGGCTAAACATTTCATTTAGGCTCACTTAGACTTTGAAGCGTTTCTGCCTGAGCTGCTGCAGTACCCCATAGGAGTAGTTGTTTTGGTACTCCATGGCCCCATTCTTCTCTCTGGGAGACTACAGGACTACAACTTCAAAGATGCACCACAGCAGTTCAGCCGGAGGGCAGACTGTGACGCATCCTGGGAGTACATTTTTCCAGGGAGCCCAGCACAGAGAGAATGGGGGGCACGGGCATTCGAACTTCAGCTCCCATGAAGCATTGTGGCAGCTCAAGGATGCAGTTTAATATTGAACTGAACCAAAACAAAACATTTTGACTCAGTTCAACAAACCAAAATAAAATATTTTATTTTATTTTTCTGAAAGTAAATTTTAAAATGTTGGGAAAAATCAAACTTTTCACATGGAAAATTTCAATTTTGCAGAAACTGGATTTTCTTACAAAAAACCATTTGGAAATTTCCTGTCCATCTATACTATGTAGACTGCCAGTTAATACCAACCATGATATAGATACTTGGGGAACTGCCTTCGAAGTGCCAACAGATGATAAGCAATTTTCATTACTGATTTGGACCCTAGTTGAACTGGCAAATCAGAGAGGAAAGGCTCTAGTCTATGTCCTGTTATCAGTAGCCTGAGTAATAAAACTATATACTACTAAAGCTCCCAGCTCTACTAAATAAGTTAATTACTATCTTCGGAACAACATCTCTTTCTAACAGTTGGAATGTTTTGATCCCATAAATGACTGAATGTTTTGGTGAAGAACACTGTAATTAGCACAGTGTTTTCAAATGCATAATTGCTCTTAGTAAGTAAATAACAATGGAAGCAGGAGTAGTTCGTTTTTAGGATAAATAAACGTTCAGAAATATCAACGCTTAGTCAAAAACGAAACTGGTATCAAAATCACATTCTCAGTTATAGCTCAGTGAAACATTTGCAATCTCCATTAAGTTTGTTTTGTATTTAATTAAAGCTTGACTGGATTGCTTTTAGGAATTATATGATGGAGACATTTTAAAACTCCAAATACAATTCTTAGAAATGGCCAGAAGAGGACATGACATTAATTTTTAAATGTAATACTTTTCATCACTGTCTTTCATTTATTGACCTTTTGTTTCTGCAACAGCAGCAACTATAATTGTTAGCGCACCGGCTGAATATAAAGAGAAAATGTTTTCATCAATAGGAACAATGAAGAAAACAATTTTTATTTTGTTTAAAGCTGACTTAACCAATTTCATTAATTAAAATATACTATTTATGAATAAGAGAAGATTTGTAAAAGTCAATAGGAAGGCTACAAAATGAGAATGCGTGATTAGCATTTTTATTGAGACTACCTTGAATGGAAGCATTTTACAACAACCATACTGTTGAAACACTTTGTAAAAATTGATTTAATTAAAGTTCATATATTCCATTATTCATAACCACACAAACGGAATGTTCAGACTAGAGTTGATAAAACAATCATAATGAGTAATTTCTTTGGCAAATTTCCCTCTTTTTTGTGGGGGAGGAATTATCTGCAAACAAACTATGATTTATATTAATGTTTGCTGTTTTCACTTGTTCAACATAGGTTTGTGAATATAAATTTCAGCCAATAGACTGATTACAGAACAGTAAATGGAACTATTAATGTTAGTATTCAGTAATCATGAATCAATAGCTGAGCTGTGTGATCAGCTGGGTAAGGTCACTTGACCTGAGTTTTTAGAATGTGTTGGGGACAACTTTTGTTTCAGAATGTGGAGGAAATAGCCAGGAGGGCAATCATTTTAGACTAGATTCTAGTAGGGAGGAATTGGTGATGAATCTGAAGGTAGAAGGCAGCGTGGGTGAAGATGATCATGAAATGATAGATTTCATGATTCTAATGAAATGAAGAAGTGAGAGTAGCAGAATAAGGTCAATGGACTTCAAAAGGGCAGCCTTTAACAAACTCAGTGAACTGATAAGTATAGTCCCATGGAAAGAAAATGTAAAGGAAAAAGGAGTTTGGCGGGTCTCAGAGACAATATTAAAGGTACAACAACAAACTGTCCCAACGTATAAGAAACATAGGAGTAACAGCAAGAGGCCAACATGACTCAACCAAAAGCTCTGTAATGATCTGAAAATCAAAAAGGAGCCCTACAAAACTAGATACATGGACAAATTGCTAAGGATAAGTACAAAACAATAGCATCAGGATGTAAAGATAAAAATCAGAAAGGCTAAAGCAAAAAATGAATTACAGCTAGCAATAGACATAAAAAGCAACAAGAAGAGGTTCTATAAAAACATTAGGAGTAAGAGAAACATGAAGAAAAGTGGAGGTCCACTATTTAGAGGAGGAGGAGAAGAGTTAATAATGGATGACACCAAGAAGGAGGAGGTGTTTAATGCCTATTTTGCTTCAGTCTTCATTAAAAAGGTAAACTGTGGACACTAAACATAATTAATATTAAGAACAAGGGGCAAGGAACACAAACCAGCATAGGGAAAGAAAAGTGTAAAGTATATTCTTACAAGTTAGATGTATTCAAGTAGGCAGGTCCTGACAAAATTTACCTTGGGCTACTTAAGGAACTGGCTGAAGTAATATTGGAACCATTAGCAATTATCTTCAATAATTCATTATGGACAGGTGGGGTCCCAGAGAACTGGAGATGGTAAACGTAATAACTGTCTTTAGAAAGGGTAACATACAGGACCTGATGAAATATAGACCAGTCAGCGTAACTGCAATTCCTGGACAGATACTGGAACAAATTATTAAACAATCAATTTGTAAGCACCTAGAGGATAATAGGGTGATAAGGAATAACCAACATGAATTTGTCGAGAACAAATCGTGTCAAAACAACCTAATTTCCTTCTTTGACAGGGTTACTGGTCTAGTGGATGTGTGTGTGGAGCTACAAACATGAACTTGATTTTTGTAAGGCTTTTGAAACAGTCCCACATGACATTCTTATAAACAAACTAAAAAAATGTGGTCTAAATCAGTGGTTCTCAAACTAGGGGTGCGGCTTGTTCAGGTAAAGCCCCTGGCGGGCCAGGCTGGTTTGTTTACCTCCCACTGGCCACTGTTCGCTGCTCCAGGCCAATGGGGGCTGCAGGAAGTGCTGCGGGCCGAGGGATGTGCTGGCTGCCCTTCCCGCATCCCCCATTGGTGTGGAGCATCCAGTGGGAGCCGCAATCGGCTGAACCTGTGGATGCAGCAGGTAAACAAACTGGCCCGGCCCGCCAGGGGCTTTCCCTGAACAAGGAGTGCCTCTAGTTTGAGAACCACTGGTCTAAATGAAATTACTTTAATGTGGTGCACGACTGGTGGAAAAAGCTTAGTTAAATAGTGGTTATCAATGATTCATTGTCAAAAAGGGAGGACATATTTAGAGGGATCCTGCAGGTATCTGTCCTGGGCCTGGTACTAGTCAATATTTTTATTAATGATTTGGATAATAGAGTGGACAGTATGTTTATAAAATCTGCAGATGACACAAAGCTGGGAGGGATTGCAAGTACTTTGGAGGACAGAATAAGGATTCAAAACAACCTTCAGAAGTTGGATAACTGGTATGAAATCAACAAGAGGAAATTCAGCAAAGACAAGTGCAAAGTACTACACATAGGAAGAAAAAAATCATACGCACAAATGCAAAATTAGGAATAACTGGCTAAGCAGTAGAGAATATTACCAACTGCTCTACTTGGCACTGTTGAGACCTCAGCTGGAGAACTGTGTCCAATTCTGGGTGCTTCACTGTAAAAAAGATGTGGACAAACTGGACAGAATCCAGAGGAGAGGAACAAAAGCGATAACAGTTTTCAAAAACCTGATCTCTCAGGCGAGGTTAAAAAAACTTGACATGTTCAGTCTTGTGGGGAAAAAAAAGACTGAGGTGGGGGGGATCTGGTAACAGTCTTAAAATATGTTAAGGCGTGGTTTATAAAAGGGGACAGTTGTCAATTGTTTTGCATGTCCACTGAATGTAGGACAATAAGTAATTGGCTTAATCTGCAGCAATGGAGATTTAGGTTAGACATTAGGAAAAACTTTCTAACTGTAAGAATTGCTAAATACTGGAACAGGTCACCAAGGGACGTTGTGCAGTTTTTAAAGAATGGGTTAGACAAACACCTATTGCGGATAGTCTAGATTTACTTGATCCTGCGTCAGTGCAAGGTCGAAGGACTAGATGACCTTTCAAGGTCCCTTGCTGATTTTGTTTTCTATGTGCTATAGACTGTTCCTGTTTCCTGAGTTGATAATCTAATTTATAGAAATAAAAGTAGTCCTGTACAAATCAATGGGGCTTGATTCTCAGAGAGAGGATGAAGCATTATTTGAGAAAAAGACAGACAGGCATAGCAGGCCCAGAGAATTTTAGGACATTTTAAGTGTTTCTTTTTCTGTTTCCACATGAAAGAATTTTAACCATACTGGTATTTTTATATCTAGGGTATCTGTATCCTATTGGGCAGGAAGGAGAGGAAAAGAATATATAGACAATATTACTGGTTATTTAGCAGACTTTACATTCAATTTTCTCTTGTCACATTCACTCAAAGGACCAGATTCTCTTCTCATTTACACTGTTTTTACTCCATGCTATCCCAGTGTCTTTAAAAGAGTCACTCACTTACACGGGTGTAAGTGAGAGAAGAAACAGACCCTGTGTGTATTTGCATATATATTTGCACTGCTATTTACAAAGGGGGTGGGGATGCCTCCCCTTCTTGTCTCTCTAATTTGGCTGATTGCCAGGATTGTGGAACTGCTGGGTCTCGTTAAGTGCATTCTCTCCATTTCATACTGCACACAGCTCTACTTAATATATCTGTAAACTGCCTGGTTGGTATAGGTCTCCACAGTTTCTATCACCTCACTGCAATCATTGTCAACCGCACAGTCAATTTAGTAATTGTACGTGTGTCTTGAGTCCTGGTTACAAAAGAAAGCAGTCATATACTTTGTCTACCTCACTGGAATAGCTATATTTGTACTAGGCCTCCCAGTGCAGATCCCTCTAGTGAACTATAAATGTAGTGAAATACCAAAGAAAATGTTCACTGATGAAGGGCACTCCAACAAAGGGAGTCTTGCCTGACTAATTAGTGCAAGATTGGACTGTTATTAAAAGCATATGGTGTTATGTAAAACAAAATCTTTTACTCTCAAGATTGTGTATTCAGTGCAATGTCTGAGCACTTGACAGAAGCTTTTCTGGTGCTGGGATAGCGGATATAGGGCAGAAATCTACCTTCCCAGGCTACAGAAGATTCTGGGTAAAATTCTGAAAAGTGCTTAAGTGACTTAGGAGCCTAAGTCCCATTGACTTTCTCTTCACTTTCAAAAATGTTACTCTCTATGGTCACTATTCCATATTTAGGGTTGGAATAACCTCTGCAACATCTGTTCCCTCCTACACAGGGTGGGAATGATTACAATATCTGCATAATGGTGGATCCACTGATTCTGCCCTTCCATCAAAACTCTACTATATGATATCCCCTTCAGAGCAGAACTCCACAAAACACAGAAGGCACAAACCCCTAGTACTGGCTACTCAAATCCTGTTTTCTTCTATGCAACAGAACACCACCAACTCTTTGCAGGCAGAAACCTCTGTGTCCTTAAAGGGGAGAGCAGGATTTACTCCTAAATGTCAGCTCAGTTTTTCAGGACTCAGCCATATCTTTTTAATATAAGTATTTAACAGTAGATAGAAAGTAATTTAATTTTAATCCGAATTCATATATATATATATATATATATATTAGGTTATTACTTTCACATTGCTTCTTGACATAACCTAGGGAGGTGGTGTAATCTCCACCCTTAGAGGTTTTTAAGGCCCAATTTGACAAACCCTTGGCTGGGATTATTTTGTTGCGGTTAGTCCTGCTTTGAGCAGAGGGTTGGACTAGATGACCTCCTGAGGTCTCTTCCAACCCTAATCTTCTATGATTCTATGATAACTGGAGCTGGGGAAGATGCTAATTTAGTATGCAAGTTTTGCTAAAGGCATCATACCAGATGCTGATTTTAGTTTCCATGGAATGTCCCTGTGTTGCAGAAACAATGTGGTAGACTGCAGCAAATGCTATAATCAATCTCTGCTTTTAACAGACAGAGGTAATACACATTTCCAGAAATCAAACTGAGTGCAGAAGTGGTGATTGACATTTGTCACCATTTGTTTAGAAGCCTATGTCAAGTGACCTGGTGATCTCAGTTGTGTTCCTGGTGGACAGGTGCCCCTATCACAAGCATTACAGCTGGCACTAACTGGCACCCTTGCTAGGAGCCGAAAGAGGGACTGAGTGGGCATGAAGACTAAACTGATTGCTTTTACCCAGATGGTCCTCACTATGCTTGGCAGGCACATTGGTGTGTGGAGATTTCACACTACTACTTCAATCTCCGGTCAGTTTAGGGATTTAATGAAAATTATAAGGAGCCTCTCTCTCTCTCTCTCACACACACACACATATAGACAAAAGAAAAGAAATTGAACAGATTAACTAGACATTTACTAACTTCACTTTAGGCTCAAATCCTCTCTCTCCCTACTCATGGGTGCGTAGGACCCGGACTGGTAGCAGAACCAATGCAGTTTAATTCCACTGTAGAGTTCCTTTGTTTGTGTAAAATCTATGCTCCCAGCATACTGTGCAGCTGAGATTTGAGGTGGCTTCATCTGTGGCAGCATGGAAGAGGAATTATTTGATCTTTAATTTCTTGGGACCTGGATCCTTGTCCCATTTATATCAATGAACGTTTTGTCATTGTTTTCACTGGGAGCAGTACTGAGTCTTTATGTTTTAGGTAAAAGGCTGATTTGTATGGGAATTGGCCAAGAACATGAATTCAGAAAATTCACTATAACTTAATTAATTTCTCAATCACTGTAATTGAAAAGAACAATAACAAGCAGTTGTGTACTTTGTGGCAATTGAGAGGAAATGTTTGATTACTGCCTGTAAATAAAAGGACAGCAGGAAAGCATTCTTGCAAGCAAGAGAACTCTTTGTGGGGTAATCAGTGAAAAACAGATATTGCCAACAGATGATAGCTTTTAGGCTAAAAAAAACTCATTTAATTACCATCAGTGATAAAGAGCTTATGGAAAGGCGCATCATACACCTCTTCAGGAAACCAAAGGAGTTATCATATATTCTAATCTTTAGAGCACATAATACATAAAGAACTAATCAGGACTCTCCTTGTTTCACAGTCACTGATCTCCACATTGCATGTCATGCCTTGATCTCTAGGTGATTATACATTACATTTTTCTGTGAAAATGTCCAGTCTGCTAAATAGAGTAGCAGCATAAGGAGGGGAAGCTGCAGGAGTGCCCCTGGATTTTTAAATTGATGTCCAAATGAATAAAGCAATTTTTAATGATGTTAGTGGCCTACATTTTTTTAATGTTTTTGATGCTACAAACTGTCTAAATAAAATTAAATGAAGTTTTGAAACAAAGTCATTTTGAACCAAAAAAATCAAAATGTTTTGTCTTAACACTTTCAGAATTCTTTATTTCCCTGACCAAAACAATTTGGCAAAACCAGTATGAATTTGCTAAACATTTCAATGTTGCTGAATTTTTTGTACTTTTCTGTATTTTTGCCCTTCCCTGCCAAAAAATCCAAAAATGAGTTTTGCACTTTTTTTCCCCCAGATATACCTACAAGGCTAGGGATGGGTCCTCTTGTGCTCCACATTTGTGGAATTAACTGTCTCCTAATACTGGAACACCCACTATTAGTGTATGTCTAAAATGCAATGTGATTGCAGCATGTATAGTCATATCCGAGCTCATTTTGATCTAGAGCAGTGGTTTTCAACCTGTGGTCTTTAGGGGACAGGAGGTGGTTGGATGGGGTGGAGGGGTGGTCAGGAGACAGGGAGCAGGGGGGGTCGTATAGGGGATGGGATCCTGGGGGGTCTCTTTGGAGGCTCAGAAAAAACAACTCTGCATTGGTTAATACCCTTAAATATTTCTTCGCCATCAGAAGTCTTCGAATTTTTCTTAATTGAAGTTATAATTCAGTCAGAAACACTGGGAATACAAAAAAAATGCAAATCTGAGAGAGAGTGCAGATACAATACAGTGTACGTTTCCAGTGGCCTTTCTCATTACCAGTAGAGCCTCCAGTCCCTTAAGGGTATATCTACACTGCAGTCAGAGATGTGACTGCAACTAATTTAGCTTGTCCCCTGCCCCCCCAGGTTCCTAAATACATTCAGAGTGACCAGTTTTCAACCTTTTTTTCATTTGTTGGCCCCTAAAAAATAGCAAATGGAGGTGCAGGCCCCATTGGAAATCTTAGACATAAGATCTCCTGCCCCTCCCCCTGCCCCCTTACCATGCTGCTCAGAGTGGCAGGACAGGCTTATTGCAAAGCCTGGGAGGTGGGCGGGCGCAAGCTGCGCTGCCTGTGTGGCAGTGTACCTGCGGGGTAGGGGGGATGAATGATCTGGAGGATGGTGTGGATTGCACTCTTAGCAAATTTGCGGATGATACTAAACTGGGAGGAGTGGTAGATACGTTGGAGGGCAGAGATAGGATACAGAGGGACCTGGACAAATTGGAGGATTGGGCCAAAAGAAACCTGATGAGGTTCAATAAGGACAAATGCAGGGTCCTGCACTTAGGACGGAAGAACCCAATGCACAGCTACAGACTAGGGACCGAATGGCTAGGCAGCAGTTCTGCGGAAAAGGACCTAGGGGTTACAGTGGATGAGAAGCTGGATATGAGTCAGCAGTGTGCCCTTGTTGCCAAGAAGGCCAATGGCATTTTGGGATGTATAAGTAGGGGCATAGCGAGCAGATCGAGGGACGTGATCGTTCCCCTCTATTCGACATTGGTGAGGCCTCATCTGGAGTACTGTGTCCAGTTTTGGGCCCCACACTACAAGAAGGATGTGGATAAATTGGAGAGAGTCCAGCGAAGGGCAACAAAAATGATTAGGGGTCTGGAACACATGACTTATGAGGAGAGGCTGAGGGAACTGGGATTGTTTAGTCTGCAGAAGAGAAGAATGAGGGGGGATTTGATAGCTGCTTTCAACTACCTGAGAGGTGGTTCCAAAGAGGATGGTTCTAGACTATTCTCAGTGGTAGAAGATGACAGGACAAGGAGTAATGGTCTCAAGTTGCAGTGGGGGAGGTTTAGGTTGGATATTAGGAAAAACTTTTTCACTAGGAGGGTGGTGAAACACTGGAATGCGTTACCTAGGGAGGTGGTGGAATCTCCTTCCTTAGAAGTTTTTAAGGTCAGGCTTGACAAAGCCCTGGCTGGGATGATTTAATTGGGGATTGGACCTGCTTTGAGCAGGGGGTTGGACTAGATGACCTCCTGAGGTCCCTTCCAACCCTGATATTCTATGATTCTATGATTCTATGACAGCTTGGGGAGGGGCCAGGGGCTAGCCTCCCCAGCCGGGAGCTCATGGGCCGGACAGCATTGTCCCATGGACCGGATGTGGCCTCTGGGCCGTAGTTTGCCCATCTCTGGTCTAGCACAATCATAGCATCATAGAAATATAGGGCTGGAAGACACCTCGAGAGGTCAACTAGTCCGCCTCCTGTGCTAAGGCAGAACCAAATAAACCTAGACTATCCTTGACAGGTGTTTGTCTAATCTGTTCTTAAAAACCTCCAGTGATGGGGATTTCACAACCTTCTTTAGTAACCTATTCCAGTACTTAATTGTCCTTATAGTTAGAATTAATTATTATTGTTATTATTTAGATATCTAACTTACAGCTCCTTTACTGTATATTAAGCCAATTACTCACTGTCCTACTTTCAGTGGACATGGAGCACAATTCATCACCCACTTGGCTGGCTCTTAGGCTCTTCCATAATAAACAGGTTAACTCATTTTACAGATGAGGAACTGAAGCACAGAAAGATTAAGGACAAAATATCCACTAATTTTTGTTGAAAAGGTAACCTTAATTCTGGCATTTCCAAACATTTTAGTGCTTGACTTTGCAACCTTTATAATACTTTGATTTTAGTGCTCAGAAGTATCTTCATGTCACACATTCTCATGGAAATGACATTTTATTTAATACCTCATTATGTGAAACTTCTAGGGAGTTAGAACACAAACCAGTGACAACAAAACTTAAGTTACTTGCTGTCAATTTTCCCCTAAACTCTTGCAGTTAGTTGAAATGAGACTTAGGGATCATATGTCACATAGGGTAAAATTTTCAAAATCACCTAAGTGTGTAGCAGTGTGTATTAGGGATGGCTGAATATTGGACAAGAAGTCTTAGCTTAAAAAATTCCAAAGTTGTCTTGTAAAGATGGCACATGGCTAATCAACCTATCTACTCAAACTACAGGATACTCACAATGCTGAGACACCAGCACACCTCATTTTCTAGCTGGAGTAATCCTATCACTCTCTGTACAATTTCTCTCAGTGTTCACTGGGCTGATCGGTCAAGGGCTTGGTTTCCCATTTTTGGATAACAAACACCATTGATTTGACTATTTCATTTGAAACTAAAATCTGAAAGGAGCCTAACTGCTTAAAGCCCAGAGGTGGTGATGGCTATCCAATGATAGATGCAGATGGACCTAAGCTGAGCAAATTTTAAGTTAAGTCTCTGTTTACCATAGAAATTGATTAATAACAACTTCCAAATTAGTTCCTTTTTTAACGTTACTGTGAAAGGATCTTTGCTGCCCATTAAAAACTGTACCACACAAGAGTCTGAGGGGGAAGAAATGGAAAATGTCTCTGTGAAATTTAATTGACCTGAGCACTCACAATAGAGTCTCCTAAATAAGTTTTCTAGAAAAGCTATTGATGTCAGAGGAAGAGTTAACTTTGCAAGGGGACTAACACAGAGTAAGAATTCTGAAAAATGGCAGAATCCAAGAGATAAATCTGGCCTTCATATTTTTGAAGTGAAAGTGAAATTTCCGAGGCTCAAAGCTACCTGTGAAGTGCTGGTGAGCGTGTAAAATGGATGTGTGTTGGGGGGGGGAGTAAGGGAGGGCACATGGAAGTAGGGGAGAACATTATGGTGCAATAGACATTAGCTTACCTTTAATTCTATTGCTTGTATTGTTGTTAAGCACGAATTTGTATACATTTTAAGATATTTTATAATGCATTTTTATTTTGTTTCATTTTTACTAAACACAAAGTTTTTTTTGGTGTAATAATACATTGCTTATGCAAACAAATTGCTTTCAAATATTTTCATTGTTTAAAAAAGATTGTATTTGGCCCAGGCCATTTTAGAATCATAATATGATAGTCCGCAGAAGAAGCTACCGTGTGACAAGTTAAATATTGTTCACTTAAAGGCATTTGACCTTGCATCTAACATGCAACGTGTGACTGCATAACTCACAAATAATGTCAAGCTTTACTTATTAAACTGACATTTTTCTTACAATAGGGCTTTTGACATTAATGCTATCTTGTAAATATATCATAGCTAAACTGACAATAGAATTAATTTATCTTCCTTTTTTTCTCCTTTTTAGCAATTTCCCTCTCCACTTCTATTAATTTTCTAATGCTGTGCAATTGTGTTTAAATAATGGTTTTCTCCACATCATTCTTGTCTCCTGTTACTTTTTCCTTTAGTGACGTCCTAGCACCAGATCCTTACCAGGTGCAAATCTGCATAGTGTCATAGAACTTAATGGAGCTATGCCCCTAATCTTCAATTTATGGCATCACAACCATTTCTGTGTCTGTTATCCTTAATTTTAAAAAAAGAGGAAATACTCTCAAGGATTCAAAACATGCTAATCTTTTCTATGTTAGTTTTCTTCTCTCATATTGTATGTTATAATAAAATAAATTCTAAGAAAAGCAAGTACTTTACTAGATTAAAAAGGCACTTGCAGCCAATAGAGATATTCAGACTATTCATTAGCTGTTCATTCAGTCACAATGTTCCAAGAGTCCTCTGAAATAATGCCGACAATTGTGCATATTAACTTGCAAAAAACTTATTTATATGTGCAAATACATGTTTGCAAACACAGATATCATGTGACTTCAGTCGATTAGTACTACTTATGTCATTGGTACCTACATGTACCACAACAACCGACTCCTCCCCACCACCACACATAAGTCTGTCTAGATGTCTTGAGAGATCTGCAACCTTCACACCCAGCAGGCAAGTCACCATGCAGTTCTTCCAGTCATCACAAACCCAGCTGTCTATGTTTCTAACGATTGAATCCCCCATTACTATTACCTTCCCTTACCTACTATTCCCTGTCTCTTCCTAATACTGGAGTTCCCTCCCCTGGAGAGGTATCCTCAGTGTGAGAGGATACCATGATATCATCTGGAAGAAGGGTCCCAACTATGGAATCGTTCCGCTCTGCTCCAGTCTTGGCTGGCTAAGACAGACTCTTATTAAACAGAAGACAATGGGGGAGGGATAGGAAAGAGAAAAAATAAGGTAGGGAAGGAAAAGAACACACAAAGGGTAGAGGGAACAACAAAGTCTTACTCCCAGATGGTGTTCAGGATTTGGTCAGGGCCAGTGGAGGTGGTGATATCATCTGGGTCCTTCTCTTTGGCCCAATCTGGTCAGGAAAAATTGTTTTTTTAACTAAATAGTGTTTTGTGAAAAAGTTTTTTTCCCCCCAAGAAAAAAAAAATTGAGTTTTCACTGAAAAAAAACAAACAAACAAAAAAAGTTTTCAGCCATCGTTTTAAAATGAAAAGTCCGTTTTTTTCATGAAAAATTTCTACAAAAATGATTTTTTTTGTTTTGGTCAACATCTGAACTGGAAAAAAAAAATCCCTATTTTTTGACCAGCTCTGCCTGTAATGTAAAATGATAATTTATAGGGGAGGTGTCTCAAAAAAAGCAGATTATATAAATAAATATGTAGAAGTTATGTTTTATTTTTCTAGAATCATATTGATAATACTTAGCTTTAATGCATTTCTTATCTAACAGTATGCTTTCATTATGGTTTTAGAATAGTTACAATGTGCACAGAAAGAGTTTTTAAACATTTTTTCTGTATCTGAATGAAAGGAAATTTATTATAAAAAGGTATGTATATTGAACAGCATGTAAAAATTCAGCTAAAAGTACTGCACTTTAAATTTAGCACAGTCAGTCTATTTTTATATGAATACATAAATTAGAATAGATTTCTATTAAAAGAACCCTTGATATAAAATAACAATTTATAATGCACTAGGAGCCAGTGCAGAGTGTCACATAAAGCTCTGTATTACAAAGGGAAGGTCATACTCCCATTCATTTCTGGTATACTGAATACTCTTTATGGATCTATAAGACATGTCTTTACACATTATTATGTTCTGAAGGTAGAGGTGCATGTGCCCTTAATTACTCAAACCTCAGGAAACCAGAGGTCAGGAGAAAATTGAGAGAATCCTAGAATCTGCACAGTCAGAAATTTTTTGTCATCCATACTATGGTATTAGAAAAATATTGAGGCTTGTTTCCTTCTGGATCAATCACAATCAGGATCACTGGTACAACTGGGATAATTACTGGCTGCTATCTCCATCTGGCCTGAAGCATATACTTGTCTCCCATTAAAAGGCAATTTCTACCATATTCTAAGACATACTTTCAGAAACAAGAAGTTATATGTACCTTCCTCATTCGGAAAAAATAAGCTATCCTATAATCATTACTGCATGAGAGAACATACAGAGAGAAACAAAGAAAGCAGGTTGTTTGTAAAATCTGAGCCCAGTATAACTTAATGCTTTCAGAGCTAATTTAATATAATTATGAACATGGCTGCAACGTAATGAGCTTGTGCCACATTTTCATATGGAAAACTGCTAGAAACCTTATCTGTATTGCAAGCCAGCAGATCATTTTAAAGGTAAATTACCCATGACACAGCAATAGATCCAGGACTGTCCCATCAGTCATTATAGAAGCAGTGAAGTCTGTTACCGTTTCACTCAGGCAGGATACAGCAGGGTGGATAGCACTTGGCTGCACAGTATGTTATCTGAAGAAACCGATATTTGTTTAAAGGTACAAGGTAAAAATAATCGGAAACCCCTAGGACAGGCTAAAACAAAAGCGAATCTAGAGCACAAAAATGGAGTATTATGACAAGAGAAAAAAAAACAAATGAATATTCTAGCAAGAATGTTCTGATTGATTTATATTCCCTTTTACAAGGCTATAAGGCTTCTGTTCCAGACAGTGAGTACAACTGATGTACATTTGAAAAGAAACAAATGCCCATTAGTTTATATCTTTGATGTTTAAAATTAAGATGAATAACCTCTGTGATTTTAAAACATTTTTGAGAACAATTGTTTCCCTAACATACCATAGACATATTTAATGCCTTGCAATATACACCTTGCAAAAAATAAAAATTAAAATTAAAAAGCAAAAACAAAAAAACCCCAAAAAACAAAACAAACAAAAAACCCAGTAGGCATTACAATTATAATGAATGAAAATCATGCGTGCAGAACTGACAGAATGAAAAAATGAGCAAGCCTGAGTGACTTAAAGGCTCAAAAAGAATAGGAGTACTTGTGGCACCTTAGAGACTAACAAATTTATTTGAGCATGAGCTTTCGTGAGCTACAGCTCACTTCATCGGATGCCCAGTACATTCACATACATCCCAAAATATTCAAAACTTTTTCTCATAGTGAATGTGCTAGAGCACACTTTTTGTGCTGGATGGCATATTTATGGATCAAATCGGCACATACCCTTTTTCAAAACAAGACCTTACTGTTGAAGAGTTATATAGTTGACGACATCCATGCCTGTAGTCCCACAGTTGTCATTAAACATTAATTGATATGTCAGAGTTTTGAGTTCACAATGGATGAAGGAGATTATTTGGTCCTAATTGTGCACTGAAAATATTTACAAAATACCCACTAATAAAAGAACCTACAAATCAGTCAGAAATATGGACTTATCGAACACAAGTATGACTTCTGAAATAGAATATTTGAAAAGGTCTTTCCTTTGAATGCCAGCCATTAATTTTTTCCTTCTAGAACAGTGTGTAAATGTTACAGCTATCTCCTTTTGAAATAATACTTTAAACTCATATTGCACCTTTGTATTAAGGATTTTAGAGCATTTTACAAAGATTAATTAAATGCAGGAAGGTTACATGCAGACCATCAGCTGATGCTCACAAAAGATGACATAGTGAGTTGGTATTAAGCTGCAAAAAACGCAGGAATCAAGATTTCTAGTCCTGTCTTCTAACCAGTAAATCATATGGTGATCCAAGTAAGAAAGTGAAAAAGAATCTTCACATAACAAAAACAAAGCAAAACTAGTGAACCAGAAGTCAACATTTCACAATTACCATTCTTTTTTAAGGCTTAGTAGTGAGCTTGAGTTTAATTTTTTTGGCACAGAAGTCATAACTAAATTAGTTATTGAAGGTATGAGACAACAAATAGCATTGACTACAACTGTATTTACTGTAATGATCAGGAGATCACTCATGGGATTTTTGACAAATTGTTTTCAGCATCAAATATTTCACTGCCATGTAGCTAAGCAGGAAATAAAATCCATGCAGGCTAATGAGCATTTAATACACAAAGAAGGGGAATAAGCTATATCAGTATAAAACACCTTTATGCCAGGATAACTGTTCAAACTAGTGGTTGTACTGGCATAACTATATCAGTAAAAATCACACCCCTAAAGAAAATAGTTATAACAGTTACAAAAATTATTGTGCCTTAGCAAAAATTCCACTTAATGGCACATTCACCAGTGCCAAAGAATCACCGGTGGTGTTTAAACAGGTGTTAAGTAGGGGTAACATTCAAAGCTCTGGTGTTTTAATACAGAAGTTGCCGAGTGGAGTATACAAGAAGTAATAAAGATGAAATACAGTAAATATAATTTCTAATTTACTTTTATTTAATCCCTTTATTTTATTTCATTTTGAGTACTTTAGCCTGTTTTGTTTTGAATGTCCTACTTTTAAATGTCCTACTTTTAATTCATCAAGAGGCTGTCCACCAATGTGTTCCCATTAATAGGATTCTTTTGCACCATACTGAGTAATTTGACCCCATTTTTAAATATATTTGAGCATGTTGCCCTACTCATGATAAATATGTTTTTAGTAATTCTTTTTTAAGGTTCCCAGAGCTTTATTGGCATGGGCACTAATGTATTTTGTACAGCTGAATAGCAGTGTTAAAGAAAAACAAATCTACAAACACTGGAAAAGAGAATCCATAATTTTTCACCGATATTTTTCTTGATTTTCTCATGTCATAGGTCAAATGATTTCTGAATGCTAGTTAATATGTTAAAATGGTATATGTAGTGTAGCTTAAGTTGTGTGAAATATTGAGGCCCTAGGGTATTGTTTAAATTAAAATGTAAATTTATGAAAAATTAATAATCAATTTTAAAAATGCTAAGCACAGTCTTTGTAAGCAAAGTTTGGCTTCTAAATTAACATCCATGTAGTCAAAATCAGATAGCATTACGCAGCTCAAGTTTAGACATAATGGCAAAAAGGCATTAAATTGAATTTTTATTCAACCCTTTATTTCAAGTAATTTCTTGAACACAGAAATGGATGGAGAAAATCTCCATTTTCTTTCTTTGCTGCAGTTGTGAACATTTGCAACGTTTTTCAGTTCTTAAAGAGATCTGAAACCTTGTTGTTTTACGTCATCTTAAGATATTGTAAGGTACTAATGGTGGCACCTATAGAATGCCTTTTAATTACGGCTTAACCATTTTTGATTTCAATAAAGATTGTAATGTTCCTACACTCTGATGATTACGCTGATTTTTTCTATGCATAAGAACATAAGAATGCCCATACTGGGTCAGACCAATGCTCCATCTAGCTCAGTATCCTGTCTTCCCACAGTGGCCAATGCCAGGTACTTCAGAGGGAATGAACAGAAGAGGTAATCATCAAGTGATTCCTCCCCTGTCACCCTCCCTAGCTTCTGGTAAACAGAGGCTAGGGACACTTCAGAGCATGGCCTTGTATCCCTGCCCATCCTGACTAATAGCCATTGAGGGATCTATGCTCCATGAACTTATCTAGTTCTTTTTTTGAACCCTGTTATAGTCTTGGCCTTCACAACATCCTCTGGCAAAGAGTTCCACAGGTTGACTGTGCGTTGTGTGAAGAAATACTTCCTTTTGTTCGTTTTAAATCTGCAGCCTATTAATTTCATTTGGTGACCCCTAGTTCTTGTGTTATGAGAAGGAGTAAATAACACTTCCTTATTTACTTTCTCCACACCAGTCATGATTTTATACCCCTCTATCATATCCCCCCTTAATCGTCTCTTTTCCAAGCTGAAAAGTCCCAGTCTTATTAATCTCTCCTCAAACGGAAGCTGTTGTACATTCCTAATTTCTGTAGAGTGGTCAATTCATGTTTCTAAGTAACTCTTAATAAACAAATGGATGTTTCCTTACTGTAAACTTCAGAAGTTTTCAGATTTTGACAATTGAATATGAAGTTAACTAAATGGAATATCACCAATAGAAAAAGCCAACATATTCTAAAATTTATACCTGGCTAGTAATAGAAAACACAATGTTAACATTCTGCAAATAGACAAATGTTCATTTAAAAAATCATACTGAAAATTCACATATATTCTATTTGGCAATCCAACAATTTAAATGCATATTTCTTCTTTATGTAAAGAACATCTGTCAGGCTAATTTATTTGATTCTTGAGTGCCCGTTGCCATGGACTAGATCCAAAGCCCACTGAAGTCAAAAGGAGACTTTCCAGTGACTTAACTGGGCCTGAGAACAGGTTCCAGGTAGCACCATCTATTTCTATAGCTTAGAAATATTTTTTGATTCTGTATTGTTCATCAGCTTAGTCTGTTAATTAGCATACATTTTGAAATGGATTATAATGAAAGATTAAGTAAAGCACAGTCATATTCAGTGACAGTATTCTGTATGCCTCTGATAAGGATTGTTCCTTTAGCCTGCAAATTGGATAAATGGATGTTTCACAGACCAGTTTTTCCTGCGCATTTTGTCAGCTAAAGTTTGCTAAAATCTCTGAATGTTAAAAGTAGTATTATATTCCCATTACCAGTAATTTGAGAAAAAGTAAATCAAATCTGCAGCCAAATTAGGACTATGTAATACAAATGTGGCAGATGTGGCTTTATGCTGAATGAGATTTTGTTGTAGTTGTTGCACTTTGAGTTCAAGATATTTTGAAAAAACTGATGTGCATAGTGGCTTTATTAGATTTCTTGGATTTATACATTAGTATCTTCATGTTGATATGTCAGGCTTACATGCAGCATCATGGACTTGTTGGCTCCACGGTATCCAAACGATACTGCACCTAATGTGGTTAAATTAAGGGCATTTTTGAAGAATATGAGATTAAGTTAGAAATGAGCGATGAGAAGGGAGGTTGTGCTTAGTTTCAGATCTGCATTAGGTTGGTGTTGACATGATTTTTGCATCTTTTTTCCTATGTTGGTTCCACTGCTCTGGATGAAATAAGAATGAATGGATATTTCTGTAGAATCCAATTGAATGCAGGTACTTCTACTACTTATAACTTTTCTGTGGCATATATCCTGCCCCATCTCTGCCCCACACAAACACTTCCAATGCTCAGGACACACAAAACTAGAACAAACATTGCAACTTGAAACTGAGAAAGTAAGCAAGGAAGACAAGAAAGAGTTCCTTGTTAAACCGAATATACTAAATACCAACTAAGCATAGTATGCACCCATACTTAGAGAAATCAAAATTCCAGTAAGAAAACAAATGTTTGCCATTCTCATGCATTGGATCCACTGTTCTGGACCAAAGTTATAATTTATCAGAAGTAGGTAGCAGTGACCTTTAGCCACCTAACACATAGGGAGCGTACCAAAACGGTGAGCAAAAAAGAATAAATATAAAGTGTCAGTTTCTGATACCTTTGTTCACACTAAGTAGCACCTTTCTCCATAAGTAGTTCCAGTCACTTCAATGGAATTATTTGTAGAGTAAAGCTATTCAGAGTGAGCAAAGGTAACAGAATCTGTCCCAAAAGAGTGAAGAATCATCATCAGCATCACCTGACAGAATAAAAAGATGCGTCCCAGCCAGGAGTCCTCTAGCCATCTCCCTCTTCCTAACATGTTCCTAACATGAAGATCTGTTAGCCTTCCAGGTCCCTCTTCTTTACAAAGGGAAAGGAGAAATTGATGACCTGCCCCCACCTGCTCTCTCCCCGCTTTGGGATGAATCACAGATGAATATAGTAGGCTTTAGCAAATAGATTCTGCGTAATATCTCTCCTTTGAAAGCAGTGAGTAAGAAGGATTAACATTATTTTGGACACACTGGATGGAGGTGAGTTTACTGTTCAGACAACGCGGATTGTATTAGTTTGAGGTGATTAGTGTACGAATGAGAAATATGATGATGGACAAGTAATTAACTGACAAAAGTATCAGGAGCATTTATTACATATGTGATATACAATATACATATAATTTATGTAATGTAAGGTAAATATATATGCCCACCTGAAAGTTGGAAATGATCTCTGGAAATGATTATTATTACTAGAGCACTATGTGATGGGCATACAACAATTTATTAGAAGGAGCATTCATAACAAGTATAGAGTCTAACTCAGACAAATATTGTATGTGATAACAGCTGAGATGCAAATAGGTATGGAGATACAGTTAATGAAATCAACATAGAATACCAAGATTATGGGTCAGATATTTTGACCCACGCTATCTGATGTGTACATGGAAACCAGTTAGTGCCAAATTCTGATCCCCTTTCTCACATCTTACTCCTTGAGTGGTTCCACTGAAATCTACAGGACTATTTGTGGAGTAAAGTTCTACTCAACATGAGTAAGTGTAAGGGCCTGACTATGTTCCTTAGTTATTTGTGCACATACATGACCAGTCTTACTGACTGCGTGCATGCCTCTTCTTATATTCCGTTTACTAATAAAAACAAGTATTGTCAAAACTGCACAGGCTATAGTAATAGAAAAAAATGTACTAGACTCTGTTCTACTTCATGCATTATCCATAAAATAATGTAATTTAAATTCTCACTGCTGTATATTTTTTAGCTAGGGGTGTTGTGACTGGCAGAAAGAATATACTTTGAAATTCTGATTTGAATTTATAGTCTTGGGAATTTAATTTGTAATTATTGAATGTGATATGATTAACACACATACTCACGAAATAGTGGTGTGTACAATATGTGCAAATGGTTTGTATGAATTAGCACAGGAAAGATTTGAAAATCTTAGTTTTGTGAAAACTTCAGGCTTTTCGTGTTTTGTTTTGGTTTTTATTGTTTTTTTTGAAAGTCTAAAAGTAGCATAATACACAAACTGACTTGGCCCAGCTTTTTTTCTGATGTAACATTATTTACAGTAGCACAATTTCCGTTATGCAGCATAATTCTAACAATAAGTCATGCTCAGATTGCTTTAGGAGGTGAGCCATTTTTCAGATATGCCTCATCTTTGGTATGCAGTTGTACCACTGTCTATACCAACTTATCCAAACCCAATGGACTTATTTATGCTGGAAAACTAAGAATGATTTACTAAGTCTTGTGATTGAATTCACTCTTCAGAAAAGATGGAGAACTATTATATTTCTATATTAAATAAGCCAGACCTGTATAACTGAAAATCCATGCTAAGAGGGGGATACCACTTTAACTATACCGGTATAAAAAGGTATGACTTTTATGTCTAGACAAGGCTAACACTGCCTTACTGAGGCAGAAGTTATTGCCATTAATTAACATGCAGACTAATTTAAAGACTGCTACTCCCCCGCACAGTCCTCATCTTCTCTGGTGCTTTTGACCCTGTCAAACATCGTCCCCTTCTTGACCTCTTCTCCTGCTCAATTTTTGAGATACTCCTGGAGGTCTTTGCTGAGTCTCTATCCTCAGGTATCTTTTATTCTTACTTGCACCTTGTGTCTGGATAATCTTCTGTTCTTACAGGGCTTTAAGTATCATCTATATGCCAATGATTAGTAAACCATCTCCATCCATCCCATCCTATATTTCTACCTGCCTCTATGATAACTCCTCTACTCGTCTTGTTGCGAGCTTAAAGTTAACATTGCCAAATACCAACTCATATTTTCTCACAAATCCTCTTCACAATTTCCCTTTCTTTTTCAATAGTGAAAAAACCGCCATCCTCCTCATGACCGAGCTTACTGATTCCTCCCTCTCTCTGCCCAGCATATTCAGGCCATAGATTCTTCCTTCTGAACACCAGAATGGTTCATCCTTTACTTTCCATAATCTCGGCCAAATTTCTTGTTCAGGGCCTCATTATATTCAGCTTGGACTGCTGCAGTATCCTTCTCTCTGGCCATCCTAGTGCACACATACAAAATGCTCCTCTTTGCCAGTCAGTTTGATCATATCACTCCCTTCTTCAATTTGGCTCCCCAGGTGTTATCTCATGAAATTTGAGCTTCTTGTCACTACCTCCAAAACACTATAAATTGTGCACCTCCTTACTTTTCCTTGCAATGTTTCACATTGTACTTTATTCCCTCTGCTCTGCCAGCATTCCTATCCTCATCTGTCCATTTGACACTTCTCCCACATTTGCCTCTGCGTCTTTATTCACAACACCACCTATGCCTATTACCATCTGCTCGAGCTTGTCCAAAAGGCCCACTACCCCATCCACATTTAAGTCCCTTTTAAAGACCCATTGCTACCATGCCGCCAACAGTGGATCTAATTGTATTACTTGAAACCAAACCAAACAAAAAAAATCTGTTGGTTCCTTTCCCATAAACTCTGTCTACCTTTCCATCTTTAGACTGGATGCTCCTTGGGGCATACCTTCTTTAATATTTGGAAAGCACCCAGCACACTGTAGATGCTATTGTAGACTAATAAATATTATTAATTTCATGTGAATAAGGACTTCAGGATCTGACCCTCTGAAGGGGTTTCAGTTAGCTCCAGATAAAGCTCATTAATCTTGTGAGCCTAGAAGTCTCTAAGACATGGAACATCCTGGTAGGGTATTGGTGTCTGGGAAAAACAGCATCAGCTTCTGAATATTTTAGAAGCTGAGGAAAGCCACTGCTGGTCACTCCAACAACATAATTTCCCATGTTCAACAAGTGGTCAGAAAAAGGCTCCCATTGACTTCAAGGACAAGAACTGACACAATACTTATTACACTAAACAATAAACTAAAAATCACAAAATATTGTTCACTCATATCCAAATTCTCACCCAGGGCATGGACACATAGATCTGCATATGCATTGACTACTATGGAGTTGCACCAGGGATGAATTTGGCCCATTCTTATATTTCTGCATGTTCAGTGAAGTTAACTGCAGTATTCAACTCTACTAGGCTATAGCATATGGGTTTGTGCCTTATTTCACATTGAACACAACTTGGTAATCATTCTTGAAATGGAAGGAGATGCATTTTAACGTAATTACCTTCTCTTGATATTGTCGTCGTGAGGAATCCAAAGACTGAATTAGGGCAGTGGCATGACCAACAAACATGGCATAACATGTAGCCCCCACAATCATACTCAACATGGTAATCCAGAGATCGGACATGCTGACAGGGGCCCGGGCTCCATAACCAATACAAAGCATGTGGCTCATGGCTTTGAAGAGTGCATACGAATACTGCTTTCCCCAGGAATCATTCTGCAAGAAAAGAGAAAAGTGACTGAGCCAGCGAGAAGGTGGAGGACAAAGTATTTTTGACCTACGTAACAGGAACATTATAGATCACTGAAGGAACATCCTGGTAATGTATCCTGTGTGTTTAGGAAAGAGATATTCTTTTGAAGTCCACTGTTACATAAAGCTTGGGAAGACTGTCAGATACTATTTAGCACAGTGACAGAAAATAAGTGGACTATTTTAAAAACAAATATTTTTTCTCACACTTGTATGTTAACCTAATTAAGCTAAGGATAAAGGTCACTCTTATTTTAAAGTCCAGTGCAGGGAGTATAGAAAGAGCTGAGCATCTGGACCTTCCAGGTATACACAGGCGATATTTTGGTTTAATGTCCTGTAAGACAGAAAGAAGCAATGTAGGTCTTTCTTTCTTTCTTTCTTTCTAGACCTAACTAATTGTTTATGTTGCCATATGTGAATGTGATAGTATAGAAAATACACAAAGCTGCTTGTGGATTTTTTTGCTTTGTTTTTGTTTTTTTGTTTTTGTATTTTACTACTCTCATTTGGAATTTTATTTTCTAAAATTTTAGGCAAAATTCTGTCTGTTGAAAAGAGGTTCTGCTCCCCCCCTGTGAACCCACCATTTCTACAGGTAAAAACCTCAACTATATAGACCTTTCAGTCTCAATTTGAAGACGTGTAATTAAACCTCTCTATAAATGAAAGGTACCCCACACTGTGTCCACCCCTAAGAGTTATTTGGTTCCCACATTGCCCTTTTATCTTGTGTTCTGCCTGCAATGTGGTTTCAATGTAATACGCTATGGATGCCCTCACTCACAGTTATTACAGGAGCCATGCATTTGGTTTTAACAAGTTTAAATAGATAAATGTCATTTACAATACAGCAGCATTTAATAAATATGCAATGTATCAACACTGGCTTATGGTAATTTTAACAAGCTGCTACATTGTTTTCAGCTAATAGCTATTTCACTTCCTAAGAATACCTTTGATTCTCATGGGTGAATGATGTGTTTTTCTGCTTCTTTTTCTGTCTGTGATATTCCTAGTATACATCAAAAACATCACAATTCACAAAGAATCTATCTACATATAATCTGCACTCAAGACTAAACAGCTTTCACAGCCCCACATACAGAAACAACTTTAGACTGGGTTAGAGTTGTGAGTTCTGCACATATGACATGTATCTACCATTCTGGATTCCCTCTGAGATTAGAAAGTACCTACAGCTCATTCACAAACTTTTAAAACTGCATTGGTGTTCGCCAAGTGCTTTTAGCCTTGTATCGGCTCAAAGGAGCTATGTCTAAACAAGACCAGACATTGTAAAGCTGACATAGAAGCCACTGGACTCATCTTGGATTTTTCCTATTTTCTTTGCCAGAGGAATAAAACTAATACTGCTTTAAACCAGTTAACCATCTATTGCTCTTATTAACAAATCGTGCTATAAACCTCACAGAACAGATGAGAAAAAATGATCTCTGTCATAGACAGCTTCCAATATAATTTCAGACATGACACAATGAGGGTGTGTGGGAAGAAAAACAGTGATGACAGCAACAAGATTCAGTGATTACTTGGCAAAGGCCAGTACACAGCACAACATAAGCAAACAATTTGTTTTTCTCTCAGAGAAATTTGGGGAGGTATAACACACACACACACACACACACACAGAGGTCAACTACATTCACTGGAGTCAGCATGGCACAACTGGGTCTTTAGCAGTGACTTAAATATGAACTTAAATACATAAACTCAGATTTTGTTGCACAGAGCACTCATCCACTCACTCCATTATTTTTTTTTTCTTAATAATCAATTAGTTCCTAAGAAGTGATCTGGAAAATTCTGGTGTGTGTATGAGAGAGTGAGTAAGAGAGAGATGCTGATTCAATACTATTTTTGGAAGGGAAGCTTGAGTCTCAATAGAATTCAAGAAGCTGCTTTCTTTGTTCATTGATCTGTCCCCAAATATAGCATACACTTAAAATAAAATGTGCTGTTTTTCATGTTTTTCAAGTTAAATACATCACACTAATACCAAGTTTAATCTACAGAAATAAGAATAAAGATGATCTCAGTATTTGCAATGCATGTTGTTTAAGCCTAGGGTTTGTCAGCATTAGCCTTAGATTTGTCAGTGTCACAGGTTGGAATTTTCCACAACCGGACGCCAAAGTGCTGGTCTTTGCTATAGACAAAAGTGCAGAGTGCATCATTCCTCTGTTACCAGAGTATAGAATTCTCTGCATGCAGCATTTTGTCACCAACTCCATAAGGCAATTTTATGTGATGCATTCTGAACTAATACTGCTGAATTACCCAGTCCATATTATGTAGCTAACCATGTTTTGTTTACACATTCAGCTTTTCTGTAATATAATTGTTGCCATTTAAAATGTTTCCCTAAATGACCCATATTCTGTTCTTGCTATGGAAAAAAAAAAACCTCTATCCAGCGTTTCCAACCAATAGGTAAAAAAGGACATTTAATTTCTTATTTGACAGTGAGTTGATCGCTGGTTCCAGATTAGCAGTAATCGGTTTAAACTGTTTTAAATGGAATAACATTAATTTGGAATAAACTATTAAGGACAGTAATTGTGAGAAATACCAAAGCTGTTTATCTAAGGATTGATTGCATAATCTAGCTTGATGACACTAGGAAATCATCAGATGTGTAAAAGCAGTGATCACTGATCATTTGCAATTAGTTTTGGGAGTATAAGCATTCATTTAGAGCTGTTATCCACACAGCACATTCAGCACAGTGCACGCTTGATGTTTAAGGGTCTTATACATCAAGAGTACACTTGTTTCCTCTGATCGAAGGATGTTATCCTCTCCCTCATAACTCCACATAAGCCTGTTATAAATAACTGTTTTATAATATGTTAACTTCCCAGCTCAGAAGCATAATTTCACAGAAAGGTTATAGGACACATTTCAGGGACAAAAAGGAAAGCTAAACTCAATGGAATAAGAGTTTCTGTTTTAGTGTAATCTGAAGAGGTTATTACTAGAAGATTCTGTTGTCATCAGACAAATCACTTCTACTCGCACAGTGCAGTCCTTTCCTCAGGCACAGCTTATCATTAAGGCTAAGATTTTATCACGGTTATTTTTAGTAAACGTCAGGAAGAGGTCACAGGCAATAAACAAAAATTCATGGAGCCTGTGACCTGTCCATTACTTTACAAAAAATAACTTGGGGGCAGGGGGCAGGGCTAGGTAGGGGGGAGGAATGGAGTCCCATGGCGGGGGAAGGACTGACAGGATGAGCCCCCAACCATAGTCCAGTGGCCGCAGTGTGGGGAACAGCCCCCGCACACAGCCCCCGCTCCAGAGCTGGCCCATCTGCAGAATAGGGGTGTGTGGCCCCAACTGCAGCCCCCACCAAGTCCCGACTGCAGCGGGGGAAGGGTAGGGAGGGGGACACATGGCCCTGGGAAGCTGCAAGGGAGCTCATGGCCCTGGGTGCAGCTGCGGGGCAGGGGTGCACAGCCCCAGCTGCAGCCCCCGGAGGAAGCCATGGGGCTAGGGGCTGCAGGGTTCTGGTTCCAGCCAGCCCCAGCAGGGCAGAGGCTCACAGTCCCACCTCCTCCTCCTGAAGCCCTAGAAGTCACAGAGGTCCAATAAAGTCACGGAATCCGCGACTGCCGTGACCTCCATGTCTAAATTGTAGCCTTACTTATCGTCAGTCGGCCTTCCCTTGCATTCAGATATAAACTGATTTAGAAATCTTGCAGTAAGCAGGTTATTTCACAGATGGCAGTGGGGTTTTCCCACATTCTGATTCCACTCTTTCCCTACCCCTTCCAGATTATGCTAGCTGCAGGTGTCACAGGAAGGTGCTGGTGAGTTTGCAAGGGCATGCTTTACTCACTGTGGACTAGACATATTTGTTTTGAACTACTCAGGGGAAATTAAATTGTTGTATCCAAATTAAATTGTTGTATCCAAAATCTCTGATTTTTTGTCCCCCCCCCTGATCAGGACTAGGGCTATATTGTGCTAAGTGATCTATAAACTTAGGTAGACATAGTCCTTACCTCAAAGAGCTTACTATCTAATCAACTGAATGTTTTCAGGAATGACCACTGTAGCATCTGTGGACTTTGTGAAAAGAAGTGTGTTAGGAGAGATTTGATAAAGGGAAATTGGGAGCCCATTATACTAGAATAGAAACAGTTTAAAGCGCTGGTGGTTTAGTTCGGCCCATTTTTGCTATAAATGTTCTGCAATATAATGTAACATATAAAGTACTATAAGCACAAAAACAATCAACAAAAAATTCCACTTGAGGTCAAAGACAGTGTAAGGAGGCAGAATGTATCTTTACCAGCTGCAATGTAGCTCAGTAATGGCTTTAGAGAAATGTCCTACCAAAATCTCAAGGACATGAACCAATGTTCATGTAAGTCAACTGTAGTCTTTCCAGCAACTTCAATGGGCATTTGATTAGGCCCTAATACCCTAAATATGATTCTATTTTAACTTTCTCACTAACTATTTATCTAGAATACCATACAAGCTGGGCACCTAGAAACTGACTTTGAAAAGTTCTTAAAATTAAAATTCAATTAAGAAACTAATCAACCACGCACAGCACAAGTATTTGCATTATATATTAAACACTCTTACAAAAATTGAGAGTTGAGAGAGGACTGTATCTGCACGTTTACAACAGCACTGGTAATTAACACCCAAAAGCGGGAGAAGGAGAAAGAGGTTTTGAATAGGAAAGAAGTGCCATGCATTCTTTATCAAGCCCTGTGTCACTCATCCTGCATGTCCAACTCTTCTCTCACCTGTTAAAACTTCTCTCTGTAACAAAGTGTATCATACTCATAGGGTTCTAATGCTATGGTTGGTCACCTATTTGAAATCAAAGTGTGATTCTTCTCGCTTATGTTGGTTTAAATCAGAGTAAATCCATTGAGTCAATCAAGTTACACTGGTATAAAACTGGTGTAAAATGAGATCCGAATAGGTCCCTTAAAGTGTAATCTGCAATTTGACTGTTAGTGCGCATATCCATGGTCACTGTTATCTACCAACTTGCTATATCTGTCAGCATGGGAGAGAAAAAACATTAGCATTGCATTTCACAGCAAAAAAAGTCTTGTTGAGAGAAGCAATGACTATATCATCTGTATCTATCTATCCATCCATCCATCCGTCCATCCACATGCACAGTGTGGGTATACATATACAACAAAGTAAATCCACACACAAACATTTATATATTTACTTCATTCAGAGTTGCTATACGACTTTGCTGTCACTACACTACATTGCAGTTTTGCTGCTGTGTCCCACATGCCATCAGTTGAACAAAAACAAAGCAAAAAGAAAAGGAGTACTTGTGGCACCTTAGAGACTAACAAATTTATTTGAGCATAAGCTTTCGTGAGCTACAGATCACTTCATTGGATGCACTCAGTGGAAAATACAGTGGGGAGATTTTATATACAAAGAGAACATGAAACAATGGGTGTTACCATACACACTGTAACGAGAGTGATCAGGTAAGGTGAGCTATTACCAGTAGGAGAGAAAAAAAACCTTTTGTAGTGATAATCAAGGTGGGCCATTTCCAGCAGTTGACAAGAACATGTGAGGAACAGTATGGAGGGAAAATAAACATGGGGAAATAGTTTTACTTTGTGTAATGACACATCCACTCCCAGTCTTTATTCAAGCCTAATTTAATGGTGTCCAGTTTGCAAATTAATTCCAATTCAGCAGTCTCTCATTGGAGTCTGTTCTTGAAGTTTCTTTGTTGAAGAATTGCAACTTTTAGATCTGTAATCGAGTGACCAGAGAGATTGATGTGTTCTCCAACTGGTTTTTGAATGTCTGACGTCTGATTTGTGTCCATTTATTCTTTTACGTAGGGACTGTCTGGTTTGGCCAATGTACACGGCAGAGGGGCATTGCTGGCACATGATGGCATATATCACATTGGTAGATGTGCAGGTGAACGAGCATCTGATAGTGTGGCTGATGTGATTAGGCCCTATGATGGTGTCCCCTGAATAGATATGTGGACACAGTTGGCGATGGGCATTGTTGCAAGGATAGGTTCCTGGGTTAGTGTTTTTGTTGTGTGGTGTGTGGTTGCTGGTGAGTATTTGTTTCAGGTTGGGGGGCTGTCTGTAAGCAAGGACTGGCCTGTCTTCCAAGATCTGTGAGAGTGATGGGTCGTCCTTCAGGATAGGTTGTAGATCCTTGATGATGCGCTGGAGAGGTTTTAGTTGGGGGCTGAAGGTGATGGCTAGTGGCATTCTGTTATTTTCTTTGTTGGGCCTGTCCTGTAGTAGGTAACTTCTGGGTACTCTTCTGGGTCTGTCAATCTGTCTCTTCACTTCAGCAGGTGGGTATTGTAGTTGTAAGAACGCTTGATAGAGATCTTGTAGGACTTTGTCTCTGTTTAATCTTAATGCCAGATAGGTCTTTTGCCCCCACTGCTTCCCTTGGAAGGCTATTCCAAAACTTCACTCCTCTGATGGCTAGAAACCTTTGTCTAATTTCAAGTCTAAACTTCCCGATGATCAGTTTATATCCATTTGTTCTTGTGTCCGCATTGGTACTGAGCTTAAATAATTCCTCTCCCTCTCCGGTATTTATCCCTCTGATATATTTACAGAGAGCAATCATATCTTCCCTTAACCTTCTTTTGGTTAGGCTAAACAAGCCAAGCTCCTTGAGTCTCCTTTCATAAGACAGGTTTTCCATTCCTCGCATCATCCTAGTAGCCCTTCTCTGTACCTGTTCCAGGTTGAATTCATCCTTCTTAAACATGGGAGACCAGAACTGCACACAGTATTCTAGGTGAGGTCTCACCAGTGCCTTGTATAATAGTACTAAAACCATTACAGTGTGTATGGTAACACCCATTGTTTCATGTTCTCTGTGTATATAAAATCTCCCCACTGTATTTTCCATTGCATGTATCCGATGAAGTGAGCTGTAGCTCATGAAAGCTTATGCTCAAATAAATTTGTTAGTCTCTAAGGTGCCACAAGAACTCCTTTTCTTTTTGTGGATACAGACTAACATGGCTGCTACTCAAAAACAAAGCAGGATCACAAATCTTTGTCTTTATTTCTTGGCGGAACAGACCCATCTTACAGGCTATGACTGCGACTTTCTTCGTTCATTGTTATCCAACCTCGGGTGTTTTTTCCGGGGGGTTGTGGAGGGGAATTGTTTTTGTTTTTTTTAAATCCTTTCACTCAGTCTAGTATCCTTAAAGAAATGTAGCAAGGCTGTTTTTCCACTATTCCATTTTCCTGACATTCTCACTAGTACCTCTAGGGAAAAACCTTTGATTCCAAACCAACTCAACTTTCTTTCCATAGAATATTGCCCACAATGCCACAGAACACGATCAACTGTGTCTTTGGTTTTGCACACATTACACAGCCCATCTTTATGTCTTTTTAATATGTTTAACTTATCATTTAGGGCACAGTGACCTGTTCACACTATAAAATGACTTCTCTTTTTCTGTTGCGACAGTGAGTGTAGTATTATTTTCAATATTAAGCATACAATATAAAACCTTTGACCTTTCGTTTCCTTTGCCCACAGTTCTTGCCATTTCTTCACACGTGCCTTTTTGACCACATTTTAAAATTCTTCTCTACTTAAGGGAATCATAATATTCACCTCCTCATTTTTTAGACCTTGCTTTGATGCTTTGTCAGCCACCTCATTTCCAGGTATTTCAATATGCCCTGGAATCCATGCTATTGTTACACAGATACCTGTTTGCATTATTTCCATAGTTAGGAACATTATTTCACTTATGTCATTTCTGTCTCTGTTCTATTTGCCACTATGCCTGACAGGGAAGCAGATAAAATTACAGCTGTAGCAGGCTGAACATCTCTTACCCAGGTGAATGCCACCAATATCCCTATTAGTTCAGCCATCAGAATGGTCACAATTTGATAGCCGTTGAGGTTTCTGGATTCCAAGACTAGGAACACAGAAGGCTGTTGCTCCTCTATCTGTGCTGTCATATTTTGATCCATCTGGACCTATTTTTCATAAATAAATTCTGAAATGTCATTGGTCATAATGTGTTTTTATTCCTTCCCTCAGTTCTTTCATACCATTCCAAATCCACAAATGGGAGAATAATTATCCAACTGTAATTGGATTTCCCATGACTAATAATTTTTAGTTCTCTCTGTTTTTCTTTTTTATGTATCTCCTTTACACATTTTTGACCGTGATAGTATAAGAAAGTCTGTGGCAACCCAAATCATTTTGTCTACTTCGCTCCCAGCAGTCTTCATAAATTGGTTGTGTACTTCTATTTTAACGATTTACATTTACCTTTCCCCAAAAGGTCAGATCTAATAGTTTCATCATTTATAGGTGCTTTATAGGTGCTATAGATTTATAGGTGCTTCTCCAGTGGCTATTTGCAACACACATGCTGCACCACATAACAACTGCAGAGCGGACGCCTGGAACAGTTCCAAGTTTCTCAGAATTGTTTCTGAGGCTGAATCACAAGCTTGGCATCCATAAAATTGGTCTTATCAATACTCTATACCATCATAATCAGTACTTTCTTATCTGCATCCGATTTGCTTCCAGCTACACTATTAAGTTCATCCTACTTTTACACTTTTGCAAAAGTCACATAGACAATATCCTACAATTTAAATTATCAAACACTACTCCTAGGAACATAAACTTTTTAACTATCTAAATTTTTTCCACCATAAAAGAAATAAGTTCCATTCTTCCCTAATTTTCTTCCTGTTAAAAGCATTTCCTTAGTTTTTGCAAGTGAAAATTTAAATCCCCAATCATTTCCCCATTTGGAAATTCTCTGGAGTGTCTCATTTATCTTTTCCACAGCTATTTTAAGTCTTTTATGCTTAGTCCATATAGCACAGTCATCTGTGAAAAAGGAAATACGTACTCCCATCTGCACGCTTTCCGTGAGGTCATTTATCATAATGGAAGACAAAGTAGGGCTTATAATAACTTCCTTGAGTTTTATTTTTAATCTTGTAGGTTTTTGATAAAGCTGTTCACCCTTTCACTTGTATAATTCTGTCACTTAGAAGTCCCTTATCCACCAAAACATTCTCCCTTTTATTCCAATTTTGGCTAGTTTATAAAGGAGGCCTTCCTACTATAGCATGTCAAATGTTTTTTCAATGTCCAGGAAAACTATCATAAGAACATAAAAATGGCCATATAAAAATGGCCTCGGGTCAAACCCACTAGGTTTGATCCATCTAACCTAGTTTCCTGTCTTCCAACAAAGGCCAGTGCCAGATGCCTCAGAGGGAATGAACAGAACAGGGAAATTATTAAGTGATCCATTCCCTGTTATCTCGTCCCATCTTCTGGAAGTTGGAGGTTTAGGGACACCCAAAGAATGGGGTTGCGTCCCTGCTCATCTTGGCCAATAGCCATTGATGGACCTATCCTCCATGAACTTACATAATTCTTTTTGAACCCAGTTATAGTTTTGGCCTCCCCAACATTTCCTGAAAATGAGTTCCACAGGATGACTATGCATTGTATGAAGAAATAATTCCTTAAGACCAACTGAAAAAAATACAAACTGTAATCCTGTTAACCTAAATATACAACACAGAGGAAGAATCAAAAGCTTTTCCCAAAGGTCTGTAGAAGTGCAGGAAGAAATATTTAATGCAAATAAATATAGGAGTTCATTTTCAAAGATTCCATAATATTAAATTTGGCTGGGCAAACAAGAGAAGCAGCCCCAAGCCCTAATTGAGGAGGGGAAGAAAAACTCAAGGTCAAAGCCAAAGTATGCGACTTACTGGTAGAGAATTTAAATCCTTCAAGAAACCTTTTGAAACCTGAATGAGAATTTTAAAATTTGGGGGATAATGACAGAGATTCTAAAATCTTATGTGGACTAGAGACACAATAACAATTTTTTTTTCAGATAGTTAAAAGTTGATAGACATGATAATACGGGCATTGTAAGTTGACAGATCTGGAGTAATGAATCAATCCCTTTATGAAATGCCATTATAATGCAAATATCAAAAAATATTTGAATTTACAATGGTTGATAGTCAAGAAAAAAACAGATACACATGAGCTTTATATAGCACAACTCTTGGAGGCAGTTCAAGGAGCAGAGTGATATAAACCTGACTAGCAACTCCACAGTATGCTGACTTACTAGGAATTGTAAGGGGAATCTTCAGTTTGCAATGATATTTACAAGCACTCTACAAAAATGCAGCAGCTAGGGAACCTAGTAGAAAATAGCATGTGTGAGGTCTGCATACAGCTCAGAGTGGACAACATATTATGCAGAGTTCCTGACCTGAAATGATAAACTGTCTTAAAGATAACATAGAAAACATTCTTTGGCTTTGGACCTTTATTCCTTTGGGAGATGTCATCATTAGTCTCAGAATCACTGGTGAAAGTCATGTACAATAAATCACTAACTAGACAGCAGAAAAGACTATCATGAATAAGTCTGACAAGAAAAATTAATTGGCCTCCAAATATTAATCAGCGCCCACTGTTTGTCTTCACCAGGAACATTTTCAGTTTTAGGTCCACATAGACACAAATTACTTTACTCACATAAGTAGTCCCAGTGAGTAGTTCTCTTGGGTTGGAAGGATCAGGCCCTTAATAAAAAATTCAGCAAAGGAAATATTTGATTGTAGATTTTAATTTTTTAACAATTAAGTGGGAATGGTCAATAAGTACCGGTATGTATTGTTCTCACTTTACATATAGTGAAACAAAGGGCTTGTCTATACAATGCAGTTGCACTGGTTGAACTTCAGGTAAGAATTCAAACCGGATTAGTTAAACTGATGCAAACTCCTTATTTCAATTTAAGAGTAGATGATACTGGGATATTTGGGTCCACATTTAAAGTAAAGCAACATAATCCACCCTTAAACTGATATGAGTGTCCACAAGGGTATTGGAACAAGTCTAATTAAATCAGCTTAAATGAATGAAGTTTAAACCAATGCAACTTTCTTGTGTAGGCCTAAACCGGCCTAAACCAGAGAGGCTAAGTGACTTTCAGAAGACTACCAAAAAAAAAGTCCATGTCAGAACAGGGATTAGAATTGAGGATTTCCACATTACCAGACCTGTGTTTAAGAATTAGAAACAAAACTTTATTTCATTAGTCTAAGGAGGGATTCATTTTACACCGTATCTTTTGACTGTGGGGTGCATAGTTGTTACGGTCACAAATTCAGTCCTGTTGTTAAAAGCTTTAAGAGCCCTTTCCCAGCTAGTTGACATTCTACACTATTATATTATGAATTGATAACAGGAAGCAACTGAGTTTCCATTCTAAGTCCTATTTTGGCACCACAAACCGAAAATGTATTGTGCTCAGAATTGATCAGGGCTCAAGGATAATTTATTTTCCTACCACATTTGAGTTTAATTGGAAGATGAGATCTTGAATTATGACACCCTGTAAAAAGAGATGCCCAATAAGGGTCAAAAAGTCAGTTAGGGCAAATATTTTACAAGCACCAAATTCCCATTTTCAAAAGTAATTTAGACATTTATTAGCTTAAGTTTCATTGAAATTCAATGTGACGTAGGCTTCTAAGTAACCTATGCACTTTCAAAAATTTTACTTCTAACTTTGTTATTTTATAGGAAAACATCCTCTAATACAAACAAACAAACAAACAGAATGCAGGAAAGAAATAAAACAGTTAATTGCACTTCCTTTGCATAGCACCAAAATGTAGTTGACTAAATTCTAACTTTCAAAAGCTATCTGCAGTTTCCACAGTATGCATCCGATGAAGTGAGCTGTAGCTCACAAAAGCTTATGCTCAAATAAATTGGTTAGTCTCTAAGGTGCCACAAGTACTCCTTTTCTTTTTATAAACTTTTGGATATAGAACATCAGATGATTGCTGGGGATCTATTGAAAAGCTTGGGTTTCAGCCCCTTTTCCTTGCAGAGATACACAGGTACTTCAAAACATACCTCTACATTGTTCATTCTCAAATGACACTAAGAACTGGTGGCCATGAGAAAAGCATACCTCACTGCACCTCACACTATTAGGCCCTTAATGAAGAATGAGCAATGATTGCCTTCATTATGCTATTTGTCTAGTCAGCAGCTTCAAACAGTGTGCATATTGAATAAAGAAGGCTTTAAAGCATCATGATAACTATTTAGTTAAAATAAGGCATTCTAAGTTTTGTGGCTGATAAAATGGAACTTATGAGTTGAGAAGGTGACTTTCAGGACACCACTATGGTTTGGGGGAACAGTTGAGACAGTTTGGAGTTTTGGTGCCTTGTCTTAGGAGTTTGAAACCTAGGAAATGCAGCCTGCATTTTTGAGGGGTTTATTTCTGTTCATTTTTTTCAAAAATTCTAATGTTCTTGAAAGGTAACATTTCAGTGGTTTGAGTGCATTTACCTAGAACATTAACTTCACCTCAAAGTTGTTGGGGGTTTTTTGTATGTGATTGTATAAAATTTAACAAGGCAGCCAAATAATCTACTTGCACTAAGTTATTCAGCCGAAAAATGGGCAAAAGATATATTTCCAACAGCAGAAACCAAATTTGAAAAGATCTGTGGCCAATCTATAAGCAAATTATTTTTTTCTATTCTTAGGTTTGCACAGTTTAGTGAATACAGTAAAGTGTCCAATAATAATAAAATTTCTGTAGGTCTAACTTCCCTTTAACCGTTTGTGCATATCTGAGCTTCCTACAACTCAATAATAATTATTCATGAGACAGCTGTTCTATTCATGGAACAATGGTAATGTCATTTAACTGCAGTAACGTTTGGAAAGCATATGGAATGCCTTCAGAGCTGTAACATAAAAGGCAGGAAAGTATCTATGTAAATCTAAAAATTAAACCACAGTCCTTTGATTACAGGAGCTACAAAATTAGCCTGCAGAGCAACTAAGCAGTCACCTGCTGGATAGTTTAAAGGAAACCAGTCTTGAAATTGAATATTCCAATTCTGTAATTTAAATGGATAATGTCATGAGAATAGTAAGAAAAAACAACTCAGTCTTCTATGTCCTAAGCGCAAACACTTACTGGGGAGAGGTAGTTACCTGGATGCAGGAAAGAAGGGGAGTAATGAGAGATGAAGTCAATGAGTGATAGAACGTTTTATTTAGTTTTATATTAGTCCACTAATCCTGTAAACCATCTGGAAGAGTCATCAGAAAAATAGACCTCGTTCCATCCCTGAGGTGTTTATAATATATGTTTGCAAACCTGCAGCACAGTCTGTGAAGGCAGACTTTTAAGCCAGTGTCACTTCCCATTGAAGTCAGTGTGACTCCACCTGGGTGCAAAGAGTTTCCCTATATGGATTTGACTGCAGTCCTAGGCCTCATGTTAGACACAGTATGATGAATGGGGAGTAATAAACAGTATAGAGGGAGTGTGGAAAGGCAGGACCAGGCTTCCAGCAATGAAATTATAAGTGTTCCCAGTACAGACATATGAACATCTTGGTCATTCCTTTATATTTTTGTGAATGTGACAAAGTACAGAGTACTGAGAATAAGCTTTTCAATTTTCAGGGCAAACAGTTGGATATTTGAATCTATCTCAAAAAAGAGAGGAACATGCTGAAATTACAATGTATTAAAATATCCCCAAACTCATCCATTTCATCCTCACCCATAGCAATTTTACATTCAACACTTTGCCCAAACCATGGGAACAGCTGTAAGTACTAGGATGGCTCCCCAATGTGCCAAGTTCTTCATGGGCCACGTTAAAGAAAAAATTCCAGACAAATGAAAAAAAAAACAATGATATACCTGAGATACATCAGTGATATTTTCATCCTCTGGACAGACAACCTAAACTTTCATATAGATTTTCACCACAACTTCATCACCACCACCCATCCATTAAACTCTCTCTAGAACACTCCCACACTAGCATCAACTTCCTGGACAACACAATTAGCTTCAACAATGGAACCCTACAGATGACTCTATACAAAAAACCCATGGATCACCCATCCTCACAGATCCAGGAACCACCCCAAACTCACTCTGAAATCTGCTACCTACAGTGCGGCATTCAGATACCACGGAATATGCTTTAAGGAAAAAGTCCAGGATCAACATACTTAAAACTGCCTTCAGCCAGCAAGGACACTCTACCAAAGAAGTAGATCACATCATGAAAAGGGCCACCCAAGTGCCCTGAAAGAACCTGCTTCAATACAGAAATAAAATTCCCTCCGATGACACACCTCTAGTTGTGACCTACCACCCCACAAAGGAGCCCATGTGGGGTATCAAACAATTACAACCCATACTCAGTGGGGACCATATCCTGAAAGAAATATTTCCTGAATCCCCTCTTCTGGCCGTCAAAGAACCTGCCCCCAACCTCTTCAAGTTCATCATCAGAAGCAAACTTCCCACAGACCAGGACACATTAACTCAAAGTGGCACCAGACCTTGCCAGAGCAACAGATGAAAAGCCTGTAGACATATCTGCACTGCTATGATGATCAATACACCCCATACCACACCTTTCAAGATGAATGGGTCCTACACATGCCTATCACAGCATGTGGTGCACCTCACCCAGTCATGATTGGCCAGTGATCTGGCTGTTGGGGGAGGCTAGTCCCCAGCCCCTCCCCTTGTGCACAAGGCCCTGCTCCTCCCCTTCTGCCCTCCCTCGCTGCCATTTTGGCTCTTTCGTAATCCAGCAGAAGCACCCTTTTTCACGTGGCTTGCTGCTCTGATATTTCTTGGTCTTTATGTCTTTCAATGTTTGCATTTCAGATTTCATCTTAGCCTTCCTAATAGCCATTTTACCTGTCATAAAAAGAAAAGGAGTACTTGTGGCACCTTAGAGACTAACAAATTTATTTTAGCATAAGCTTTCGTGAGCTACAGCTCATTTCACCTGCCATAGTTTGTACTCCTTTCTGTTGACTTCACGAGGGATGGATTTCTGTTTTCCTTTAGAATATCTGTTTGGCTCAAATAACTTCTTCAATTTTGCTATTTGACAATATTTGTTTTCCTTAACTTCCTGATTCATTTTTTGAAGGGGGCATACATGATTTCTGTGGCCATTACCATTTGCTTGTGTAGTCTCCATGCAGAGCCTAGGGGCTTATTTCTTCAGTTTTGACATTAGGGGCTTTTTACCTAACTTCCTCTCCTTTATTTAAATACCACTTTCTGACGTTTAATAGCATCTAGCCGGGCAGCCGAGGGGTGAGGCCCCAGTCCTGGTGCTCCGGTGGGGGGGGGCAGCTCTCAGCCCTGGTGCGCCAAGCAGCCGGGTCATGTGGCCAGCCCCGGTGAGTCAGGTGGCAACGCCCCCAGCTGCAGTTCTCCAGGAGGCCGGGCGGTGCAGCTGCAGTGCCCCCAGTTCCGGTGCCCCAGTGCTGGGCCCCAGCACCAGTAGCCCTGACTCCCTGCAGGAGACAGGCTGGCCAGCCAGCCTGGCCCAACCAAAACACAAAAGCAAACATCTGAATACATTTTCCAAATTTAATCTTGAGAGTTAAGCCCAAATGCTGTGAACAAAAATGCATTCTTCACAGTGATAAAACTGTTTTTCCAGCACGTATAAAAGATGCGCAAAGTGAAGAAAATTGTTGAATATGTATAGTTTGTCCTTGGAATGTATTATTGAATTGTATTGTTTGTCCTTGGAATCTAGACAGGAATCATTGCACTCAGGAAGTATTTTCATTGGCCCTATATATATATATATATATATATATATATATATATATATATATATATATATATATATTTATTTATTTAACTGAACATCCATATTAAATAAAGCTGAAAGAGTTCTATTTATATTAGGAGAAATAACTGGATTATTAATAAATCTTCTGCTATTCCACTTCACACTGTCAGATTTTAAAGAAAACAAAAAAGAAACTAGCTTTTAAACTTCTTTATTCATTTGCAACTATACATATTCCTCCTCTATTTCTTCCGTTATGTCATAAACTCGTTTGTCAACTACACTGGCTTATAGTGACAATCTTTAACGGGAAATATGAGTTTCAGATTTTACACTTTCAGTATTTTTAATGGAGGTAAGAGGAATGTAAACATGGTATCATACAAATTTTCCTTCACAATTTAACCCAACTTGTTTAGATCTAATTTACCTTACCCTTTTGCGAGGTATGCCCAGTACTATATTGCCAGTCACCAAAAGCAGTGAAGTTATGTAATACTGTCATTTCTAAGGCTATATGACATTTGCAATATGTGTTCCCTGCAAATATTTGTTATCCTTTTAGCAATTCACTGCTGGGTAAAGATGCTACTTGCTAAAGCTCAAATGGCAATCATTCTTGAATATTTATTCTCTTCAGAAACAGAGTTGACTCTTAAACATGATTTTCTTAGGGTAAGTTTTGTAGCATTTTAATTATAAATTAAATAATATGGAAAGTTGCTGGAAAAATAAACTTTGTAATAGCAATTCTATATACAATATTAGAAAGTAAAAGGAGGGGGAAAAAGAGGAACATTTGATACATTCTGCACTTGCAGCCATGTATGAACTCAAATAATATGGGTGAGAGTCTCAAGGTGTCACACACATGAACTGTATGACTTATGTGAGCTGAAATTCTCACACAGACATTCAAATAAGTGCCAAGATAAAACTATTCCAATTCTGAATCTGTTCTACTGTAGTTGAGATTTAGTGTTCTTGTCCATTTCTCATTACAGTACTTCCTCATAGAGGGCTCTGGATTAAATCATGTTTTCTCTTTCCAAACTCAAAATCTGAATGAGATCACTACTTCTTATCTACTGTAAATTCCTATTGCAAAGCATATATCTGCTTTAGCCTCTTAGGAGAAAATGTACAAACAAACCATTTTATTTTGTCAATAGATTTCACAACTAAATCCATAGGCACTGACTTTTGTTTTAGACAGTGGGCGCTTTTGAAGAGGGGAGTGTGTGTTTGGGGAGGGGAGCACTCTGCCAGTTTGGGGAAGGTTATTTTCAGCATATTCATACACTTCTTTCATATTCTAGTTATTGAATGGGCCTATCATTGATATCTTTACTATTTTAATAATGATTCCGTTGTTAAGAACTACATAATTACACTATCATGAATTACAATATATTAAGATCATTGCAATCACCTACAAGCTGTCTTCACTAATGTCCCAGTTGGAAGACATTTTGTCTCACTGTAGCTTTCTGGATGAACTGTCAGCAATCTTATTCACATCTAGAATCCCTGGTGTTCTTTTGATTCACGGTAAGGACAGCTACATTATTTAGATGCATCTGTCCCATTGATGACTGGGGATAATAAATTTTCTGAAGCAGGAGAATGAGCATTCCACAGTTCAAGATGATAGAGGCACAGTGAGATTCTTATGAATTAGCAGTACTCTGGAAACATATCTGCAGTACTCTGGAAGCACTGACTCCAAGATCTTTTTCTTGATGGATAACAGCTACTTTAGGCACCTTCATTTTGTATGTATTTTTGGGATTATATTTTGCCATGTGCATTTCTTTGCATTTAACCCTGAATTTCATCTGCCATTTTGTTGCCAAGTCACCCAGTTTTGTGAGATCCCTTTCTAACTCTTTGCAGTCTGTTTTGGACTTAACTATTTGAATAATTTTGTACCATCTGCAAACTTTTCCATCTCACTGTTTACTCCTTTTTGTAGATCATTTATGAATATGTTGAACAGCACTGATCCCAGTCCAGTATAAGCCCCTCCGGAGACACCTCTATTTACTTCTCTCCATTCTGAAAATGGACCATTTATTCCTACCTTTCTCCCTCCCACCCCCTTTTTACCTGGAGTGCCTGGGAATGCTTTCAGGATCATTTAAGGATCCTTAATTTAATGACAAGCCTTTTGTTATCTTAATCATCCTGCCTCTGTTTATAAACAAACTCCCTGCCCCAAGGGCAGAAGATGTTAGCAGCACAGAACTCATCACATTCCACACTCATGCTCTGGCTCCTGGGTTCTGAGCACCCACATTTTTTTTACATGGGTGCTTGATCCATAGAGCACCCATAGAGTCAGCACCTATGACTAAATCACTCATGCTCTTTTTTAAAGTTGAATTTGGGCTCAGGCATTAAAGCTTTCCTAGTCCTTCCTGACAATGGAAACAGGCAAGCCAAGGGATTTTCACTTCTATGGGATGATTCTTTCCCCTTTTCAAATGTTGTCAAGTGGTTTTTACCTGCCTACTCATTCTGGGCCAACGTTTTCCCCGGTAAAACCCCCCTCATGGATTACCTAAACCTATATCCAAACAGAGTCTCTATGGGAGGAGAATTATGTGGAAGAGGATGTTCAAACCCAGAACCTTATGTTTCCTCTCTCAGCAACACGCTAGGAGCTTAGAACAGTTCTCGTGATATTAGCACTCACATCAACCTATCAGAGTATTAAATGTCAAAGTATATTGATCAATCCCAATAAACTATTTTGCTTTAATCCAGGAATATTAAAATAAAATACTTGATGTATTTAATGAAAAGTACTAGAATACTTTATGCAAATATGATACAGAAATTTACATTCTCTCCTTTTATGAAAATGAAAGGAGTCATTGGCTAAAATATGAGATGGACTGAAAAAAAGGTTGCATTAGTCATCTGTACAGAAGAGAACTATTTTCTTGGCTCATTCACATGACACAGGGTATCAGAGCTAGATGAATATCAAGGAGATTCATTGATCTCCAAGCACTTCTTTGGCAGCATTGCATTAGTGCATAATTTTGAAAAGTATATCAGTGTAGGTGATTTCTCAATGCATATCCCTGTATGATTAAGATATATAAGATCAGGATAAGAAAATTAATTTGTTACCAATGGATAAATAAATAAATAAATAACCCCCCCCCCAGCATGACAAGAGCAAAACAATTAGAAAGGATATCTTAAGATTATTGCATCATGTTTCTGCACAGTTTAAATGAGTCCATACTTACAGAACCGATCAAGTAGACTTCAGTAACTATGCTACAGAACAGCTTATTTTAATGACCACCTGGGTGAATTCCCAGTGCTAAAAACAAAATCCCACCTGCACAATAAGGAATCATTACAAAATTTTAAGAGATGTGTGAACCAGTGAAGATCACCATCGGAGGACGTTTTGGGTTTTGTGCTACCAGCTACACCAATAAAGAAATGTAACTAATAGAAACATCCAGAGAGAAAAAAAGAAAACAAAACATATTAAAAAGGTGCCTTTATTTTATAGGGTCTATAGGGCACTGATTCAAAAAAGTGCTCATAGGTTTGCTCACAAAGGGGCTATACAGGTGGCAGTTTATTCAGAATTCAAGGTATATGCCACAGGATTCTTCACACACTCCAAAAGCAATGACATAAGTAATAATATTAACACAACAGAGATGAACATTCCACAAGCCAGGTCTAACTGTGTCTGGTGTCCCCTGCAGTATATTTCCCTTACAGCAAATCTACTTTTAGAACAAGAGTTGCAGTAACCTTTATAGCTAAGGTTGTATTGTGTGTTTCCATTCTAACCTTTGTTTTCAATTACACCACTTTCAGAAACATTCACTTTACAGCAGAATTATTTTAGGTTTGGCCTCTCTCCAAAGGTGATTTTGTGTGTGAGTTGAGAGAGAGAGAGAGAGAGAGAGAGCACACAAGCAAGAGACAGTTCAGACATTTTGGGAACAGGAGATTAAAAGAACCACAGTTTCTCCCTTATGTATAATTATTTGACTAGAGCTGGTGAAAAATTAGAATGTCTGTCCCACAGGAAACGCCAATACTTTGACATTTGGTTTTGTACTGAATAAGTTGAAGTATCAATTTTTTTCATGGAACAGAAAAAAGTGGATTGAGAAATGTTAGTTTCATATTGAACTGTATGTGCATGTGGTGCCTTACGGGAGTTGTAGTTTGGGTTGCTTATGCTCACATTCTCCATTAATAGTCCAGCCAGGGACCCCACAGTGTTCCAACCGGAGGAGAGATTGGTGCATCATGGGAGATGTAGTCCAGCCTGTGAGCCTGGCTAATACAAAATAATGAAGGCATGAGCATCCAAACTACAATGCCCACAAAGCACCGCAGCAGCTCACAGATGGATGCAAATTAATGTTGAACTGACCCAAAATATAACATCTTGAGTGTCTGACAAACTTCAGAGGATTAATTCAGAATAATATGGCCCACATCAAAATGCTTTGCTTTGATTTTCCTGGTGGAAAATTGAAACATTTCAGCAACACTGAAGTTCTCCTGTGGAGAATTTTGATTTTGCAGAAATTGCATTTTCTTCGAAAAAGAAAAAAAATCGTGATGATTTGCAGTGGAAGAGGTGGGGATTCACAGGAGACCCAGCTGTATTCACCACATATTTGAAGGTAACACTGCACAGTTCTTAAGGGGCATGATTCAGCTCCCAGTGAAATTAACAGACCCTCACATTGCCCATAATAAGAGCTGGATCAGGGCCAAACTGTGCAAGTGAGGGTCTCCGCTTGTGTGCTCCTTCACATGCAGTAATGTGTACCAGTAACATCTAGGCACATAGCTCCACATTATGTTACCACCTTTTACTGGGGGCGGGGGGGGGAGAACTCAAGGAAAGCCTAGGAAATGTAATTAAAAAAAATCACATTGATCAAGTTTGCATAGTGATGCACTCAAAGACAGGAAATAACAATGATGCATAATCTTATCTTGTATTCACGCATTACAGTAGCATCATTAATATATTACCAAATTCTGATACTATATTTCATACTATGCAACATATCATAATTTATATTCTACAACCTTAAATACATGAAGTGCAGTATCTTGTGGTACTGTATATTATGTGTAAGCCAGAAAGAAACCATTAAGGTAATTTACATGAAGAGTTCACAATAATTCCTGGTCATTTATACTACCATATAATCATTAATGACTACATCAGGTTGGAACAAAATTGTTGACATAAATTTTGATGAAAAATGACCAAAATAACCCACATTTTCTTTTCCATCTTCCAACTAACTAAGGATAATGTAGGGGAACAGTATCTCATAGCTAAGGAAGACTTTGCTGCTGTTTGAGGAGAAACTGCAGAGTATGTGGCTTCTGCTTAATTTATTAAAGAACATCTATTATAGACCTAATTCCACACACACTAAAAGAGTTAATGCCAACATTTTCAAACATGGGAGACCAAAGTTAGGCACCCAAATCCATATTTAGGTATCTAAATAAGTGGCCTAACTTTCAGAAGTGCTGAGCACTAACAACTTCTCATGAAATGCCATCTCCGTACAGTCTAACACAAATACTATGTAACTGAGTTTTATAAAATTTTGATAATAGGAAGATAATGGGTAGATGCAGGACATATGAAAGCTCTTCAGTTCATAACATTAAGCCATATGAGTATTACCTAGAGCTGGTGGACTACTGCTTATTGAATATATTATTTAACGGAATTTTTTATTTTCATTTTTTTTTATTCTGCCATATTTAGTCAAACGATTTATTTGACAAGTTGGTTTTCCAGTTTTCTTTCAGTTCTTGTAGTCCTCTCTAGAAGCTTTTGCCTGCTTAACTTTTGTATTCAACTGGAGTAAACCTTTAGCCCTTTGAATTTTAGCTCCTTATGAACATCTTACACCGTCTATGGGTATCCCTTTACACTATCTTTGAGATCTACTGATTAAGAGCTCTAAGAGCTAGATACAGTTTTTTATTACTACACAGTTGTTACATGTATAATAAAAACAATGTCTAGAAATATAGCTATGGTACTAAAGCTATAGTATCAGGTTAGCAAACACTGAGAACTGGTTTTCATAAAAACTAAAAATAGTAAAATCAACAGAGCTTTGCTATATTCCAGAAAAGAAGCAGAAAAGCATGTCTTGCACTGAGCAGTATATGTGAATTGAGGATGAAAGGGGATGGCAACAAACCCTTGATCACAATGTTTAATGATATATAATTTTCAAGATTACAAACAATGGACATGATAGAAATAACTGCAAAGGGAATGCACATCAGTTTTTTGCTAAATCCAATCACAGCCATTGTCTTAGTGTCTGTAATCCATTTCCTATTGGTAAGTAATAATAAATAACAAAAAAGAAGTAATAGAAAAGTTTGCATTAAATAAGAACCACAGTGAATGTAATGACTTCTGTTGGGAAAGCACATCACAAATTTCCAGTCAAAAATAAACAGTCTGGAAAGCACACAGGACACATCAGTGAAAATATGACCTCACAGCACAGACAACCACAAAAGAGCTAGGGGACATTATTAATTCCCCTTTTCAGTGTGTTCTACCTTTTCAAAAAGAGATGGCCTTATAACCGACCACAGAGTGGAAAAAACATAAGCCAGGACTTGTATGGTCTTCCTAAAGCTTAAACAACTGTTGTAAAAATTAGAACTTCTTTTGCTTTCCTCTTCATTTATCATGACACACTGAGTTAAATCAACAGTGTCCTCAGTCGCCCCACTCCTCCAGTACTTGCAAGCTTCACATAAAAATTCAGGATTGCAGTTAACCGTGTCTTCCTTTAGCATCAATAATAACATGTTTCTTATACTGTATCTAAAGTTACACATGATGACAGTGTACTGATGTAGCATGCTACAGTGTTAACATACCTGCACTACTATTTTCCCAGGTCTACAGCTTGATTCCGAACCCCTTAGGTCAGATCACAAACCACAACTACTCTCAAAGCTATATATATCTGACACATCAGACAATGGATTACCCATCAGAGAGGGACTCAGTAATCTCCAATATGAGAAGCGAGGAAGATTGAAGAAATCATTTTTTGCAGTTGTATATGGTTAAAGGGACAGTCATCCTATATAGGCCCCCAAAATATAAGTACATGTAATTTTAAAATGTCATTCCGACACTATTACTTTATTTATACATTCTATCCTAATTGTATGTTGCACTCAAGTGCTGTTTATTTTAAATGAAAAAGATGCTATTCCTGTTTCATTAATATCATCATGCTCATAAACAATCTCAGCTAGGGAGCATGATCACTTGCCTGTTGCTAGAAGTACTTGCTGTAAATAAATTTGCATTACATTTATTTATTTGAAAATTTAGAAAATGTACCAAAAATTAATATTTACAGGACATATTTCTAATTCTAAGGTATATTATACCTCACAAAAGCCATCAGATCTAATGCTATTATAAGTGTACAGGTAGCACAGCCTATTATTAAGATTGCCTGACACTTCCTAATATAAAGGCCCTGTTTTGAGTTGTTAATCACTTTTTCAGACATTCACCATTTCAGCTGAAATATTTCCATAATAGATGTTGGCTTCAGGCTGAATTGTTGTGGAAAATGTCAGCCAAGAATGACGCTAGGAAGAAATACATTGTTTTGACCATGTTAAAAAATTCTGGAGACATTTTCTTTTAAAAATCTGTAACGCCCCCATGCTTTGGAGCTGAGACTTGAAAATTTGGCAGAGGGCTGACCTTCGTGCCAGGATTGTGCCTCTTCCTGTCCCCACCAAAATCTGCACAAATTTGGCTAAGTTATAAGTATTTGGAAAAAAATAACAGTTCGCACATGCTTAGGAGAAATTGTTCGAGCTTCACAGCTAGCTTCCCCAAAGACTGCATCTTCATGTGGCATGCTCCAGCTGTGGGCTGATGAGGATATTCCCTGCAGTTATAGCTCTTGGCCACTGCAGGCAAGGCTGGGATCGGGCACCAGAGCTAAGAGCTAGAATCCTGTCTATTCTGTGCTGGAGGTGACCAGAACTGAGACTCAGTTCAGTGTGCAGAATGTGATGTTAAACCAAGCATTCACAGCTAGTCACTAATTGTGTGTTCCGCATTTGCTGTGGGCCAGCTTGACACCCTGGGGTCTGATTTGCAAAACTGCTGAGCACTTGTAACTGAAGTCAGTGGCAGCTGTGCTTTGAACATACAAATTGCTATATAAAATGAACTACTCTGAAAAATCAGGTTTTAGGTGTCTCAAATTAGGCATCCAAAACTAGTGGATACTTTTGACCTTAATTTTCTGGGCTCAGTTTCCCATTTGTAAAATTGGTATGATAACACCCACTCACCTCAGAGTGTTGTGAGAATAATTCAATGTCTGTGAAGTATTCAGATACTGTAGTGATGAGCACCATAGAAAAAAAATGTATGTAAATGGAATAAGTTTGTCTTCAGATCAGGGTTTGAGTAGTATGCAGTAAATAAGGGCTAGGATCACACACTGAATGACAAGAAAACAAAATTCTGAAGTGAGCAGTGTGCATCTTCTGCACAGAATGATATAAGGTCCTGTAGAAAAAACAGCATGTTGTCATGTATTTAAAAACTGCATCATGATGCATAAGGGGAGTGAATTAAGGTTGCATGGACAACCTTAAATTCAGCAATCCTAACTTTTGAGTGCCTTATTATGCAACCTTAACAATGTTTTTCAACATAGTTTTGTGTGTATAATTATAAATGAAACACCGTATAAATTTTGGACAATTATATAAACTGTCTTGTGCATTTTCAGATGTCACTATCACATCTATAGCCCATCTATTCATTCTGTGCTAGAGCCACTTGCAAACCTGAATAATGTGACTCCCAGCCAAACTCCTCCCCCATTATAACAGCAGCCCTGTCAGAGATTGGGGTGGGGAGGCTAGCTACAAGGACCAGAATTTCTGCAGTCCCTGAATGTTAGCAAATGGCATGGCACAGGGGAGATTTTAAAGAACAGGAAAACATCCAAAGATGGCACATACAGAGATTAGGGCACATACAGAGATTAGGGAAGTGCTGCAAGACAAAGTGCAGTAGCTATGGGGTTCTTGATGATCAATTGCTGACTCACTACAATCAGAAATACTATCAGAGAATCATAGAATATTAGGGTTGGACGAGACCTCAGGAGGTCATCTAGTCCAATCCCGTTCTCAAAGCAGGATCAACACCTACTAAATCATCCCAGCCAGGGCTTCGTCAAGCCAGCCCTTGGAAACCTTTAAGGATGGAGATTCTACCACCTCCCTAGGTAACCCATTCCAGTGCTACACCACCCTCCTAGTGAAATAGTGTTTCCTAATATCCAACCTAGAACTCCCGCACTGCAACTTGAGACCATTGTTTCTTGTTCTGTCATCTGCCACCACTGAGAACAGCTGAGCTCCATCCTCTATGGAACCCACCTTCAGGTAGTTGAAGGCTGCTATCAATTCCCCCTTCTCTCTTCTCTTCAGCAGACTAAATAACCCCAGTTCCCCCAGCCTCTCCTCATAAGTCATGCACCCCAGCCCCCTAATCATTTTTGTTACCATCCGCTGGACTCTCTACAATTTGTCTACATCCCTTCTGTAGCGGGGGGGGGGGGGTCAAAACTGGACACAATACTCCAGGTGTAGCCTCACCAGTGCCATATAGAGGGGAATAATCACTTCCCTCGATGTGCTGGCAATGCTCCTACTAATACAGCCCAATATGCCGTTGGCCTTCTTGGCAAGAAGGGCACACTGCTGACTCATATCCAGCTTCTCATCCACTGTAATCCTCAGGTCCTTTTCTGCAGAACTGCTGCTTAGCCAGTTGGTCCCCAGCCTGTAGCGGTGCATGGGATTCTTCCTTCCTAAGCGCAAGACTCTGCACTTGTCCTTGTTGAACCTCATCAGATTTCTTTTGGCTCAATCCTCCAATTTGTCTAGGTTACTCTGGACCTATCCCTACCCTCCAGCATATCTACCTCTTCCCACAGCTTAGTGTCATCTGCGAACTTGCTGAGGGTGCAGTTCATCCCATCATCCAGACCATTAATAAAGATGTTGAACAAAACTGGCCCCAGGACTGACCCTGGGGCACTCCGCTTGATACCAGCTGCCAAATAGAGATCAAGCTGTTGATCACTACCCACTGAGCCCAACAATCTATCCACCTTATAGTCCATTCATTCAATGCACACTTCTTTAACTTGCTGGCAAGAATACTGTGTGAGACTGTAGCAAAAGCTTTGCTAAAGTCAAGATATATCACATCCACCAGTTTCCCCATATCCACAGAACCAGTTATCTCATCATACAAGGCAATCAGGTTGGTCAGGCATAACTTGGCCTTGGTGAATCCATATTGACTGTTCCTGATCACCTTCCTCTCCTCCAGGTGCTACAAAATGGATTCCTTGAGGACCTGCTCCATGATTTTGCTGTGGACTGAAGTGAGGCTGACCGGTCTGTAGTTCCCCGGGTTCTCTTTCTTCCCTCTTTAAAATATGGGCACTATATTTGCCTCTTTCCAATTGTCCGGGACCTGCAATTGCCACAAATTTTCAGAGATTATGGCCAATGGCTCTGCAATCACAGCAGCCAACTCCCTCAGCACCCTGGGATGCAATAGATCTGGACCCATGGACTTGTGCATGTCCAGCTTTTTTAAACAGTCCTTAACCTGTTCTTTCACCACTGAGGGCTGCTCTCCTCCTCCCAATACTGTGTTTCCCAGTGCAGCAGTCTGGGGGCTGACCTTGTCTGTGAAGACTGAGGAAAAAAAAGCATTGAGTACTTCAGCTTTTTCCACATCATCTGTCAATATGTTGCCTCCCCCATTCAGTAAGGATCCCACATTTTCCCTGACTTCTTGTTGCTAACATACCTGTAGAAACCCTTCTTGTTACCCTTCACCTCCCTTGCTACTAGCAAAACAAGCCCTTCTCAAATGCCTCACAAGCCCTTTTAACTTTTCAGACTCAGACTGCAGGTTAAATTCTGTAGTTCCCTGTTTGACATTTATCTGATCAAGACAATAATGTTTGTGAAGAACATGGAAGATATGGTATCACAATGTTGCTGTAGCCATGCCAATCCCAGGACATTAGAGTCAAAGTGGGTGTGGCAATATCTTTTATTGGACCAATAACATGGAAGATATGGCTCATTTCAGACAACTGCTGTCAAGGCTAATTCCCCGCTCTGGCACTTTGAGTGCAGAAGGTGCGGGCCTGCAAGGATTCTAAAAATTAATACTGGCCACTCCAGGCTTGTATTAAACTCCCAAGTTACAGCTTTTCTCTGACCCTGGATGGGTAGATGCTGCCACCACCCAAATGCAGTATCTCTTTGAGAGCCCAGGAAGGCGCACTTGGGAATTCCTTCCTTTTCTCAAGCCCTTTCACCCCACCCCTCCAGGGAAGAGTGGAGAAAGCAAGAAAAAAATCAGCTGTTTCCACCAGCTAATTAAACAACATGTGCACAAACCTCTTAAGACACAAAAATCCAATCCTGTTCTTTAAAAAGGTAAATTTGATTAATAAAGAAAAAAAAAAAGAAAATACATCTGGGAACTCAGGCTATAGCTAGATTTTAAAAGAGCAACTACAAGGATTAAGCACCAAGAATAGCTTTCTTGAGGTCCTGCTTAAAGGTTACAAGCAAAACAAAAGCAACTCGGGTCCACACGTCATAAAGAAATAAAAAGTAATAAACCTAATCACGTCTTCTTAGACATTTCCTGATCTACTTACTTACCTGGGGTTTTAAATTAGTAGTTTCTAGGTATGATACCGAGGATTTTTCATACCTGGCCCCAAGCTTCTTATAGCATAGCTGCTGCCCTGTCCACCTCTTCCCAGGAGAACAACAGACAGACAAAAGGGGAGTCTTTTTTCAATTTTAAAAAGTTCTAGCCTTCCCATTGGCTCTTTTGGCCAGGTGCCCACTCACTTCCTTTTACCTACGCAAAGCAGTGAGACTTTTTATCCCTTTACAGGCAGAGCAATTAGAGAGCAGCTACTAAGAGGGATTTTATACCTACTGGATGGCTGGGTGGAGCTACCTTCTCCCTTCATTTATCACAACTGCCTTTGTTTTTGGTAGCCATGCAATCACTGGTTACAAATAAACTGGCTGGCAACTACATATTGTTGATCTTCAGATGGCATCACTTCAAGGGATGGTTTGTCTTTCTAGCACTGTGATAGCTTACATCATGATTTAGTGTCAAAAGCAAAAGTAAAACCTTTCAAAATCCAGCAACAACAGCATAAAGTTGTAAGGAGAGATGTTCTCTGCATATTACACGTACTAATCCTTCGACAACCAGATAGGAACAGTGTCTGAAAATGTTTTCTTTCATCTCAAGTTTGCTAGGAAACTGTCCCTTCAACCCAGGCTACCATGACACTGCACGCTTTTTTTGGTGGTGCGTAGAGTAAATACACACATAGCCCCTCTAGCATGGGTATAAACAGCCGTGTAGCCAGTGAGGCACGGGTTAAGTAAGTGAGAGGTGCAGATATGTATATGAGTACTTTCTCTTCTCGCCCTAGCCCATGCCTCCCCATCAGCACTGCAGTTTGTAGCAGTGTAGCGTCCCGCTGCCTACGCTGGTGCTGGAGTGGGAAAGGCTCTGGCAAGGGGGAGGTTCAGAGAAAGGTTCTGCCAGCTCTCTGATGTTGGAGCCCTCCCCTGCCACAGGGAAAGACTCTGGCAGCAGGTCATTGCTGAAGCCCTTCCCTGCTGTCTACCTTCTGCCAGAGCCTTTCATTCTTGTGTAGCCACACACTGCAGTATGGACACAGGCTGCTTTTCACTGCAGTGTGTAGTTACCTCATACACCACACACCGCTGTTAGTAGTATGTGTGACACTGCACCCCATAATTCTTTATGGAAATATGCTTATGAATGTATATATGACATAACTGAGATATGTTTTATGCTACATATGCCATGTAGCATAGCTCTGTAAAGGTTATGATCTACTGAATATATTCATCCTATTTGTATGCATGTGTCATTTTTGTATTTGAAGTTATGAATATTGGCTGAGTACTTGTTTGAGTTTAAGTAGACTTAATAAAGCATTTGGTCAGCTTCTTGAGAAAGGAATGTGCAAATTAAGTGCCCAATCAAGAAACACTTAACTGACAATGGATCTTGGAAGACTCCAGTCCAGTCGAAGAAATCTTCCTGGAGACATTCAAGATAGCATGTGGGCAATGGCTGCTGCCTGTAAAAACTGAGTCATGCATGAACATGTAACTTGCCCATGTGACTCCAAAACTCCATGTTGGAGCTGGATTTTGCATAGGAGGGGGTCTCCACCCACAAGAGAAAGTCTATTTAAGCCCCTGGGAGACCCCTCCATTTTGTCTTCAGCTGGCTTACAAGATAGCCTCTCCACCCCTAAAGGATACCTGAAAGAAACTGTAACAAAGGACAGTAACCACAGGGGGTGTGAGTGATTGCTGGACCCAGACTAGAAGGAAGCTAGTCTGTAAAAGAAGCTTACTGGAACATCTCTGAGGGTGAGATTTCATCTGTAATCACTTTCTTACTGTATTAAGCATAGACTTGCATGTTTTATTTTATTTTGCTTGGTAATTCACTTTGTTCTGTCTGTTATTACTTGGAACCACTTAAATCCTACTTTTTGTAGTTAATAAAATCACTTTTTACTTATTAATTAACCCAGAGTGTGTATTAATACCTGGGGCAGGGGGGACGACGACACACAGCTGTGCATATCTCTCTATCAGTGTTATAGAGGGTGAACAATTTATGAGTTTACCCTGTATAAGCTTTATACAGGGTAAAATGGATTTATTTGAGGTCTGGACCCCATTGGGAGCTGGGCATCTGAATGTTAGAGACAGGAACAGTTTTTAAGTTGTTTTCAGTTAAGCCTGCAGCTGTTGGGGGATGTGGTTCAGACCTGGGTCTGGTTTTGTAACAGGCTAGCGTGTCTGGCTCAAACTGGCAAGGTTCTGGAGTCCCAAGCTGGCAGGGAAAGTGGGTTAGAAATAGTCTCAGCACATCAGTTGGCAGTTCCCAAGGGGTTTTCTATGATCTAACCCGTCACAGTATGTAGTGTAGACATAGTCGCAGTCAGAGACATGGCCACAGTGACTCATTCATTCGTCATGTCCAGGCTGGATTAATGTAATTCACTGTACCTGAAGCTGAATGTGAAGGCAAGTGTGCAGGGTTCAGTTGGGACAGAATGTGGCTGCCCACCTACTATGTGGATTAGCCTGCCATAAGCACATCAGGTCCATGTGGAAATCCCACCCCACAGGCCCCCAGTCTGCTCCCAATGACAGCTGAAGATTTTGATTCTAATTTTCAACAAAATCAATGGATCAAATCCCAGATATATTAAAGACCAAATTTTGATCTATGAACCTCTGGGTATCTGTGCTCCACTCGGACAATGCAGATCACAAGGCCCAGGATGAAGCACATGAGAAGCTGGGGACAAAGCATTCTCAAGTTGAAGAGATCCAGCTATGGAACGAACTTAGGAGATCAGGCAAAGCCAGAGTCTGACCAGCTTCAAGAAATGCTATACTACCTCCCTCTTTGAAAAAAGCCTTTCTGTGATAAGATCAACACTCTTTTACCCAATAACCTCCTATCCACCAACAACAAAAGAGAAAATTAATAAAACTAGTACCTCATATCACCTGGAAGGACAGAGGGCTATGATATTTGTCAGTTGGAATATCACTCAAAGAGGGCAGAGTTAAGGTAGTGGGGCAGAATTGGACTGTTCCTTAACTCTGCATTTCCTGGTTTTCAGAGGTTTAAGTAGGTGGACTCAATGTTCTGGAAGGGTACGAGGTACTGCTTGTCAGCCATAACTCTGCATTAATGACAAGTTGGGGTGGTGAATTTCCCTTGTTTTGCTAGACATAGTGGTAGGAAGGGCACATGATTGGGAGCCATCTGTGGAGGGGCACTAGGAGGCTCCCTTGGAACACCTCACCCACTAGCTCTTCCCCTCTCTTAGTCCCCTCACCCCTCGTGGGAATATGGAGGAGCCATACGGAGGAAGGAAGATGGTAACTGATGGGCTGTGAAGAGTACATCTACCGGAACTGAGACATGATTGGAACCCTAGACTCCATACTCCACTTTGGGGGACAGTGGAGCGGGAAGATGACTCTGAACAACCATATGCAACATAGGAGGATTGTGAAGTGGCCCTTTAATCTTAATGGGATATTCGCAGATGAAACAGATCACCAGCTGGAGAGGAGTCCAGACTGACATTAGTCCTGTGATGTGTCAATTGACTCAGTCTCAATGGATGGTCTTCTCTCCACTCTCCCACAGTCTACTCCAGCCTCTGTCTTCAAACCAGTATTCTACAACAATTTTGTTTTACTCATGGGTTTCATAGTAATTGGAATATTAAAATTCACAACTTATTGACTGGAGTTGTGTCTGAGGAACCAGCAATCCAAATTGCTCCAACTTAACACCAAAATATATGATGCTGCCCCTATGATGGCATACCAGTATTCAAAATAATCTCACTCTATTTCAAAAATTAAAAGAAGCTCATAATGTGAGCTTATTTGTGCTTATTTTTCATAATAAACAAGTTATTTTGACTTCTCTTTGTCTCTGGCCACTCTCTTAGTCCATGCTGACCTTACACCAGTCCTCAGAACAGGGCTGTCTATACTGATGTTTTCTGATGCTCAGCAATCCCTTTGATCATGATAAGTCTCAACTATTTGCTTTTCTTTGTTCACATTGAGTCCCACTGCTCAGGAAAAGAATGATTTCATTACCTAATGCTGCTGTTTATGACAGTCTTTCATCTTCCCTTTATTTAATGAATACTATTTCCCTTGACAATGAAATGTTGATATCACATAATTTTAAGGGGCTTGTCTCAGGAATCCCTTCCTCAAATAACCTCAAACTTGGACCACAAATCTTACCTCAGACCCCCATGAGGAACAGCAATTTTCAAGACAATGAGAGTAAGCATGTGGATTTTAGAGCACTTGGGAAAATTGGCTGTTAAACAGTAAGCTAGTCCCAATCTTAACTCTAGTGCCACTGCCCCACTATAATATACAAATACAAGGATAGAGATGCCTAATGAAGAATACTTCTTATGTCATGTCACCATTAACATTATATGATGGGCACAAGACCTTTGTTTTTAAGACACCAAAAACTGACTTTAGATGGTGCATATGATCAGCACTTGACTTCCTCAAACCATAATTTATAGGTGTGACTCCTAACAGATTACGGAAACTTGCATACGACATGTGGAAAGATTGCAGCTGTTCTAAGATTGCAAGCTGCCAAACCAAAATACTGTAGGACCAAGACAAGAATATGTAAATAAAACCGAAATAACTTCCACTTAAAATGCTATTATAACAAGACACTCCATTGCACATGCTTCTCCCTCTGGGGAGAGTATGAGTGAAACAATATATGACAGACATTAGTTACTATAGGAAGGCATTAAGGTACCACAGTGATAAGCCTGGCATAGACCCTATATAGCAGTGGTTCCCAAACTTGTTCCGCCGCTTGTGCAGGGAAAGCACCTGGTGGGCTGGGCTGGTTTGTTTACCTGCTGTGTCCATAGGTTCAGCCGATCGCGGCTCCCAGTGGCTGCGGTTCGCTGCTCCAGGCCAATGGGAGCTGCTGGAAGTGGCGCGGGCCGAGGAACGTACTGGCCACTGCTTTCAGCAGCTCCCATTGGCCAGGAGCAGTGAACTGCAGCCACTGGGAGCCGCAATCAGCCGAATCTAGGGATGCGGCAGGTAAACAAACCGGCCCGGCCCTCCAGGGGCTTTCCCTGCACAAGCGGTGGAACAAGTTTGGGAACCACTGCTATACAGTATTAGTGTAGGGACTGTATATGTTAGAAAGACAATATTATTCAGCCTTTGGAGGGGAGGGGATCACATTGTCTCTCTCAGAAGCTACAACGCCAGCTAACTGAGAAGCAACTTTATGAAGTTTCTAGGGAGTTGTGTCTGTTTCTCTTCAACCAGAAGGAATACTGACTCAATGCAGAGTTGAGTGTATGGAGGATGAGAGAAGGAGCTTCCAAAGGGTGTGTACAGCCCTCTGAGACAAAATGTGGCTAGTGGGAACTTTTCTGTTTCTACAACCTAAGAAATAGGGATGGTTTCAAGTTGAGAGCCTTAGTTATTAAATATTAAATCCTGCTTAAATCAAGCACTGTACAAAGTATATTTTCTTTCTTCTCACTAGCTGATGGTACAGTGCATGTGTGTAGGGTTTTTTGTTTTTGTAAGGGACTGCGGAAGACTTTGTTACGGCCTAGCTAGGGAACTTCTGCTTTCTCGGAGCTGATGGGTCACTGTAGGACATGGAAAACCAGCTATGACCAGCTTTAGGCCGGTTTTGTCTGCCCTGCATGACCTTTTCCCAGGTAGCAGAAAACCCTTTTGGGAAGTACCTAATTATATATTCATGAGCTGTTTCTGTGTACTGCTTATTATGGCTCGCTGTTTGCCCCTTTGTCGGACTCCGTCCCCGGCAGAGCTCCGGTGCGTTGGATTCCCCGCCTCCGTGACAGCAACACTTGGAGTCCCCATTGCGGGTGTGTCACTTACCTTCATTAAAGCCAATAACTTGCTGCTTTGCTGCGTGTGAGTTCTCGTTCTTTCGGAGCACTCCTGATAGGCCTGCAGCTTAGCACAGAACAGTTTTCTTTTTAACGCTCACTTTTTTTAACGCTCTGTTAGCTTTTTGGCAGTCCAGTAGAAAATGTGGAAAAGATGTCAAAAAGCAGAATACAGAATGCAAAGGTATGCCAGTCAGCATCCTGGTGACCTATTTTTACTATAGTAATTACATATTTGAAGATACGTCACTATTTTGTCAGGAAAGCTGCAAAAGGCGATGTCAGCAAATGTGCTGCTTATCATTAAAGATGTTACTTGATATCTGCAAACATTTATCTCTGACAACTTAAGGCAAAAGACTCCTGCAATAATACTCAGTATAAAATTACTATCACAAAAACAACAAATATTGTACTTCTGCAATAGTATATAATGTTTGATCAAACATTTGGGACTGAGCAGGCTGCAAAAGATCTTTGTTTGATATGGTTTTTGGAGGGGGCTCAGGGTATATTCTCCAGAACGATGAAGGGTGGAAAGAACCCTTTTTTGCAGGTGGCAGGATAGCAGATTTCTTTTGAACAGTTATTTTACTGCTGCTTTGGTTCTGGAGACAAACTTAATTGTCTGATAAGGTGGCTAGAGTTTTGTTTAGTCATCTTTTTATTTAAATCAAATAGATAAATAAAATATTGTTTATTATACTGGTGCTGGCTCGGTAACACAAATATAAATGCAATATAGTCACACAAAAGTGTTCTTAATGCATTTATTTTTATCTTAGACAAGGGAGAAAATAAAACCAATGTGAAATGGCACAATATGGCAGAGGAGTTACAACAAGGAGGCAAAACATAGATGATATATATCGGTAGGAAGGACTTACAAAATGCAAAGGGAGATGTCCTGGAAGACAAAATTATATTATTAGGGAAGAGTCTTAAATCCTATGACAAGATAACTGGCTCTGAGGATGAGGGAAAAGCGGTGGACGTGTTGTTCCTTGACTTTAGCAAAGCTTTTGACGTGGTCTCCCACAGTATTCTTGCCAGCAAGTTAAAGAAGTATGGGCTGGATGAATGGACTATAAGGTGGATAGAAAGTTGGCTAGATTGTCGGGCTCAACGGGTAGTGATCAATGGCTCCATGTCTAGTTGGCAGCTGGTATCAAGTGGAGTGCCCAAGAGTCGGTCCTCGGGCCGGTTTTGTTCAGTATCTTCATAAATGATCTGGAGGATGGTGTGGATTGCACCCTCAGCAAGTTTGCAGATGACACTAAACTGGGAGGAGAGGTAGATACGTTGAAGGATAGGGATAGGATACAGAGGGCCCTAGATAAATTAGAGGATTGGGCCAAAAGAAATCTGATGAGGTTCAACAAGGACAAGTGCAGAGTCCTGAACTTAGGACGGAAGAATCCCATGCACCGCTATAGACTAGGGACCGAATGGCTCGGCAGCAGTTCTGCAGAAAAGGACCTCGGGGTTACAGTGGATGAGAAGCTGGATATGAGTCAACAGTGTGCCCTTGTTGCCAAGAAGGTCAATGGCATTTTGGGATGTATATGTAGGGGCATTGCCAGCAGATCGAGGGATGTGATCGTTCCCCTCTATTCAACATTGATGAGGCCTCATCTGGAGTGCTGTGTCCAGTTTTGGGCCCCACACTACAAAAAGGATGTGGAAAAATTGGAAAGAGTCCAGCGGAGGGCAACAAAAATGAATAGGGGACTGGAACACATGACTTATGAGAAGAGGCTGAGGGAACTGGGATTGTTTAGTCTGCAGAAGAGAAGAATGAGGGGGGATTTGATAGCTGCTTTCAACTACCTGAAAGGGGGTTCCAAAGAGGATGGATCTAGACTGTTCTCAGTGGTAGCTGATGACAGAACAAGAAGTAATGGTCTCAAGTTGCAGTGGGGGAGGTTTAGGTTTGGATATTAGGAAAAACTTTTTCACTAGGAGGGTGGTGAAACACTGGAATGCGTTACCTAGGGAGGTGGTGGAATCTCCTTCCTTAGAGGTTTTTAAGGTCAGGCTTGACAAAGCCCTGGCTGGGATGATTTAGTTGGGGATTGGTCCTGCTTTGAGCAGGGGGTTGGACTAGATGACCTCCTGAGGTCCCTTCCAACCCTGATATTTTATGATTCTATGATTCTAAGTCTCCACAATAACCTTCTGTGAAATACTCCTGATTCAGTACATAGGAATGGACAAATAGAGTTCGTAGATTAAACGTGGTGTTGAGAAGATACTTCTAACTTTATTTAACTCTTAGGAGAGGTGAGCATAGTATCCATCTTAAGAAAAAGGGAATGAGACAACTGGCAATTAAAATGAAGCCTTTTTGGAAGATTGTAGGAAAAGTCAGTGGATGTTAAGGACGTCTCATATTAACAAATGAAATTTTCTAGGATAAATAGGAATAAAAAGTGACAATATAGACAGCAATTATAGTCGGAATGGGAAAAAAAAACAGAGCTGAATAAAGACTTGACCACGCTCATAAATGTCCATAACATTGCAAATAAAAAAGAAGCGTCTATATATGGTACCAATATGAAACACTTGGAAAGAAAAACATAAGTGATTTGGAATTCCGTGTTTTAGAAGGTGAAGTCATAGTTGTGGAAATGAGGTTGATGTGGCACTCTGTACCTCAAAGCAGCATACTGGAACCCCCATATTCACCTCTGTCATAGAATCATGACATATTTCATATGAAGCATGCCATGCAAGATATCATACGAAAGGTCATGATCTGCTGAAACCCATTGTCCTGTCCAAATATTTATATTGTTAGTGTGTGTGAAGTTATGAGATTTTGTTATTGAAATACGTTGTAAGGGTTTGCCAGTGACAACAAAGGAGGTGAACCACTCCCAGGACGATGTTAAGCGACCATTAATCAGCAGGAGAGTTGTAAATCAAGGGATTAACAATGCCATAAGAGGGCTGCACAAGCATCACACAGTCGGGGACTGCCCCAACTCTGTGATTCAGCAAAGCCCACCAGGACATGTCTGTGCTGATATTTTCCAGGCACAAGGACTGAAGGTATAAAACAAGGAACAGTGGCACCATGTCTTGGCCTTTCTCCTCCCCCACCTACGCTGGAAATAATAAGAATGATGGGAAGACAAAGACTTCAACTGAGTAGACTGGTCCCAGGTTTAAAAGTGGAAACCTGTGTATTAAGAACTATAATATTCAGTGGGGTGAGAAAACTGCTTGATCTAAATACTGCCCAGTGTAATAAGGTTCAAGATTTAGACCCCGTGCTTATCTTTTATTTTCTTTGGTAAGTACCTCTGATCTTTTGTGCCTACCACTTATAATTATCTAAAATCTATCTTTCTGTAGTTAATAAATCTGTTTTATGTTTTACCTAAAACAATGTGTTTTGGTTGAAGTGTTTGGGAAATCTCAGTTTAGTTTACAAAGGCTTGCATATGTCCTCTCCACATTGAGGGAGGGGCAGACTGGGTAATAAACACACACTGGTCAGGTTTCTGACCAGGCCAAGACTGTACAATTCTGGGGTGCAAGGCTGGGGAGCTGGGGGGAACTGGCTGCTGCCTTTCTCTTTGTGATTCATGAGTGGCTCAGGGAGCATTCACGCAATCTAGCTGGGTATGGATCTCCATATGCTGTTATGCTGAGTGATAGCAGTGCCTGGAGGTGCTTGCTGCTTGTCACTAGCAAAGCATTGTGAGAGACAGTCCAGGCTAGAGAGTTAAGAGGGCACAACAGTACCCCAGGGATCCCATCACAGTTGATTTTGTTTTCCCCTCCCCCAAAGGGAATAAGAATCATTATGGATAACTTAGATTATACAAATACCAGCATAAGGTTAAGTGCTCACTAATGGTCTCTATAACCAGAGGTGGAATAGGGATTTGTGGGGCCCTGGGCCACAGCAAGTGAGGGACCCTCCCCACCCCTTCTGCCTGAAGTCCAGAAAAGCCAAATATAGTGTTGCTGACTGACAGTTGGCCAGTGTGTTGTGGCCAGATTCCCCGCTGAGCCAAAGGCGGACCACTCTGCCACTGTTAGGGCCCTATCACAAGTGTGGTGCTTGTCATTAAAAAGTCAAAATTTACCAACAGTTATCACACAGCAGAATGTGAAATACCACTGTTATTTTCTATTCTTTGTATAACTGTGGTAACTCTTGGCATCTTTTTTTTCCAGTTTAATGGCCGATCACTATGACAGTGATTTTAGCAGTCCTAGACCAAAGATAGATTGGATGTTGAACTGTTAACTAGAGAAATTATTTACAACAGCAGTACCTTCTTTCATTTGTTCTATCTATTGCCATACTGGCAACCAGTGCAACCATCTTCCTTATATATGCTTTTATTTTCTTAGTAGAAAATGAGTATCATCTCTTTTGTCAAATGACAGGTATTGTCAGCTGGTCACCCAGTGCTTCCTAACCAATATATTACTTGCTGATTTTCTTTGTTGAGAAAATAGCATTGGATTTTATATTTTGATTGCCCACTGAGACAATGAGCTTTTTGTTGGATGCAGGGTTGCTATTTTTGCTGTTATAACATCCACTATATTTCTCTCTCTCTCTTCATTATTTACACCATGTTCATCACCATGTTACCTAAGCACCTAACAGAGATTATGTACTGTACACAGGCAGATCCTTGTTTCCATCTTTGTTACCGTTATCTTTACTGTCACCACCACAACCAGCAGTCATTTTCTTGAGCATGTTATATACACATATTATGCACAACAATACCCATACACCACACATTAAAAGAACAGTAATATTACAAAGTCAAGCACTCAAAAGTTTGGAAATGCCAGAATTAATTAAGTCTTAATCCAGCCCCCTTGTGATAGTCTTTCATTTCCTGTCTCCTGCAACAATTCCCCTGTCCTAGTGATGTCTATTCTCCATCCCTAGCTCCTTGTTCCAAGTTCCATTCTTCTCAAACCAACTCTCCACTCCTCAGTCTGTCACCTAGCCAAGGCAGACCTAGTTGTCCACTCTAGGCTCCCCATATGAGTCTTCTTTGCCCAGCCAGTCCTCATTTTTCCCTCCCAGCTCCTCATCAGTTGTGTCTCCCTTCCATGCTGGCTTGCTAGTTGTTCTCCCACATGCTGCCCATTTCTCTCCCTCCCCAGTCTCCTCATCCAATTTTGTTCACCCCACTAAGCATACACACACTCCTCCCTGGCTCCTAGTCCCAGTGTATTTGCCTAGCCAGTCTCAGTTCTTCCCGGTTCCATTCCTCCCACACTCAGTCCCAGCTACAGTCTCCTTGTTCAACTAGTCCCAATCTTCCTCTAGTTTTGCCTCTGATTTCAGTCTTCCCTCCCAACTGGCTCCAAGTATCATCCTCTGCTCCCATTTCCCTCATCAGCTCCAAGTCTTCTTGCCCAGTGAGTTACAGCCTCCCCTCTCCCTCAGATCCTCTGGCTTCCTTGCCCAATCAGTCCCAGTCTTCCCGCCTGCCTCTTTACCTAACCATTCCCAGCCTTCCCTTTCGCACCCCACACCCCACCCCCAGTCACAGTTTCCCTCTCAATCTCTCACTGCTGTCTCAGCTGTGGACATGGAGCCTGGTGAATCTACTCCTTCCCCGTGCCCAGTCACACAGAGGAGCTGTGAGGGGATGGAGAATGCTCAGTGAGGATAAACTTTGGAGATTTTACTTGCTAAACTCTTAAGTCTCTACTGACCATGTGTAAATTGAATTTTTTCAAAGGCTTATAAATTAGCCAAATTCCAGTGGATTCCTGGAGATGGCAAAAGGCACAAAGGCCACTCCTTTGCCATATTACAAGTCCCATGACCGTCTCAAGGAAAATACCATCCACATTCTTTTTACCTTTAAAAAAAAATAATAAAAAAATAAAACATTTTCCCCTCATTCTCAGAAATGGCTGAACCATTTTGGCTGTAACTTTCCAAAAAAGTTCAGCCTGAGGAAGACACAAATGGAATCCTAACAATGGTATTGCTCCATTACTAGATGGAAAGGGTTGAATTGTCAATAATAATGTAGAAACGGAAGACATGTTCAATAAATATTTGTATTTGCGGAAAGAAGCCCAGATGATATATTCATGGATGATGAGGAGGAGGAGGAAATACTTTCCATTCCAACAATAATTAAGAAGAATGTTAAACAGCAGCTACTAAAGATAGAAGTTTTTAAGTTGGCAAGTCCAGACAACGGGCATTCAAGCATTTTAAAAGAGCTGGCAGAGGAGCTCTCTGGACCACTAATGTTGAATATTCAATAAGTCTTGGAATACAGGGTCATGGGCGGGGGGGGGGGGAGGGGGGGGAAGAAAGAGAAATTTCTGGAAGAAAGCTAATATTGTGACAATATGTAAAAAGGATATTTGGGACCAATCAGGTAATTATACAAATTTAATTCATTAAATTCGTAACATTAATCCCAGGCAAAATAATAGAATGACTGATATGGGACTTGATTAATAAAGAATTAAAGGAAGGTAATATAATTAATGCCAATCAGCAATGGCTTATGCAAAGCAGATTTTGTCAAAACTAATTATCTTTTTTAATGCAATTACAAGTTTGATTGCTAATGGCAATTGTGTTGATGTCATATACATAGATTTCTGCATGACACTCGACCTGGTACCACAGAACATTTTGATTGAGAAACCAGAAGAATACAAAATCAGCTTAGCACATTCCAAATTGATTTAAAAAACTGACTAGCTGGCTAACTGATAGATCTCAAAATGCAATTGTAAAGGAGGAATCATTGAGCAGGTGTGGCTCTATCTTGGGAAACAGTGACTCTGAAAAGGACTTCTCGGGGTGGGGAGTAGGGGTTGGTGTCATGGTGGATAATCAGTGGAATGTGAGCTCACAGAACAACACTGTGACCAAAAGGTATAATGCAGTCCTTGGATGTATAAACAGGAAAATATTGAGTAGGAATAGGGAGGTTATTCTACCACTTTATTTGGCTCTGTTGTGACTGCTTTTGGAATACTGTGTCCAGCTCTGAGGTCCACAATTCAAAAAGGATGTAGATAAATTGGAGAGGGTTCAGAGAAGAGCCACGAGAATGATTAAAGATTTGGAAAACATGCCTCATAGTGATAGACTCATGCAGTCCAATCCCTTTAGTTTAATAAAGAGAAGGTTAAGGGATGATTGATCAACATTTATAAGTATTTAAGGGAGGAACAAAAATTTGATAATTGGCTCTTCAATCTAGTCAACAAAGTTATAACAAGATACAAGGGTTGGAAGTTGAATCTAGTCAAATTCAGACTAGAAATAAGGTGTATATTTTTAACATTGAGGGTACTTAACCATTAGAACAACAATTAGCGTGAGAGTTGTGGTGAATTCTCCATTACAGATAATTTTAAAATCAAGGTTGGATGTTTATCTAAAATATATGCTCTAGTTGAAACAGGAATGAATACAAGGAAGCTGTGGCCTGTGCTATACAGGAGGTCAGACGAGAAGATCATAATGGTCCCTTCTGGACTTCTAATCTATGAACCCCCACAAGCAAAAACAATGGAAATAATGGAGAGAACAGAAGTAATGAAATCATGTCCTCTTAGTCTAATGAAGAATCAGTGGGACACCATCAAACCTGCTCATCCACTCACCCACAAAAGGCAGTAGTAGCAAGAGTCACCATTTTCTATAGAACAAATATACCAGCTGGCAGCTGCTCTCTTTAGAATGCTAATCAATTGTGGGTACAGCTACAGTAGAGATGGAGGTGTAATTTCCAGCTCAGGTGGACATACACCCACTAGCTCTGACTGAACTAGCAGTGTAGTCATGGAGGTGAGGTAGCAGGACAGGGTAGCTGTCTGAGTAAATATATAGGGTCCCAGGAGAGAATGTACTCCAGGGGCACTTGGCCTGTCCTGCTGCCCATACCAACAATGACACACTGATGTTTTTAGCATGCTAGCTTGATCAAAGCTAGTGCATGTATGTCTATTTGAGCTGAAAATTTCATCTCCAGCTTTAGTGTAGACATACCTTCACTGTCAGAAAGGAACAGCTAGTGTCAAAACAAGCGTCCTCTTTCTCTAAGGCAGGGACAAAGAAATGCAGTCACACCAACTGCCCTACTGAGCCACAGATAGCGGTGGTACAAATAATTGTGGCCTTTATTAACAGAGAAATATATAAAATGAAATATGCTACAAATAAAAGCATATGACCAGAATTTATTAATGACATGGTGTTTGTGGGTGCAACTACATTGATTTGCATTGCACCAACTTATGCCATCAATGAATTTGTACCAAAATGGGTATTGGCACCAGCGTAGCGATATTGTTTTCCCCTTCTCTTCTTCTTACAGGCATTTTCTAAATATCTGGCTTTTATTCTTTTATTCTTTTATTCAGCAAAAAGATTTTCCTCCTTTATTCCTAGAATTTATTTTTTGCTATATAAAATTGAATTTACTTTTAAGTAAAAGACTATAAAATGACTTCTCTAATTTGAAAAATAATGATTTGCCCCTTTTTATGCTTCATACGAACACTAAGATACCTGTATAAAATATTTTTCTTTGATTAAGGACGTCTCCCTCTTCAGCTCTTAAACTCTAGAAATGACAGTTTGGGGGTGGGGTTGTCTCTTTGCAGTGTAGTTCTAGCCTTGTTTGTCCCAGGATTTTAGCGAGACAAGGTGGGTGAGGTAATATCTTTTATTGGGTCAACTTCTGGTTGCTGAACGAGATAAGCATTCATGCTTACAGAATTGTGTACCTGTCCCTGAACTGTCTTTCTCTCCCTTTTATAGAATAGTGTGCTTAGTAAATGGTGGGCTTCAGTAAAGCTGTTTATATGCATAGTGTTTGGCTCTGGAAAAACATGAGCTTGGAAAAGTTCTCAAAGCAACAGCCTCATTTCAAACCTTCAAGGCTTTCATTAGTTGAAAATAAGGCCAAATAACTTAGCCCATTCTTACTGTGGTTGCACGTAATGATGTATTTTAGTGACAAAAGGTATGAAACAAAATGTAAGTGCTGCCACTGTTGACACTAAAGGAATTTTTTTGTTTTGTTTTGCATTGAGTATCAGTAGAGCAGAGTTACTGCTTTTAGATCTGAGGCTTTTTGGTTCAAATCCCAGCAGAGATATTCCTTGCTTAAACACTTCCTTGATGTTGTCTGTACCATCAACAAACTGAGACAGACACGGCCAAAAATTGTTCCATTTATTGGATGCATTCACTTGACAATTTGCCCAGTTTCTGTGATGTTTGGCTTATCTATTTCTAAATGGGTTTTTGTTTGTTTTTGTTTTTATTTTACCTCAATCACATTTCCTTCCACATAGGCAATATTGTGTTGTTCCACATAATAATAAGTAGTCCTAATGGTGGACTATATTAAACCGGGAAAAGTTTCATTTTAGCATCTTTTTAACAGATTTCCATGTATATCAACTATTCTTCATCATCTGAAGTCTTCAACACAAACACCACCTAGCTCTTTGAAGCGGTCAGCCTTCAAGACAGTTATCAAAGCTGTGTGGCTCCATTTCTCTTACAATAGATGAGAAGTAACACAAATGCAGCCATGTTCTGCCCTTGAACTAGCACTTTACACACACACACACGCACACATGCACACACACACACACACACACACCTTCCAGTGAAGTAAATCCTTAATTTTTCCTCACTGTCTCTTTGGAAAAATTTCCATGGAAGTTTGGCCAGAGTAAAATGCTGAGGAAAAAACTGGGAAACAACTTCAGGATTTGGTTCAAAGGATGTTGTATTCATGTAACTGAGGGCAAAACTGAACTACTAACACGTGGGTAAAATGCCTTTTTAATAGACCTGGTGGGAAAATTTACTAAACCTTTTCCAGTTGAAAAATGCCAGTTTTTTGACAAAATGTTCATAGTTAAGATTTCTCAGGCCCAGGATGTCATTTTTGGTGAGTGAGAAGGAGAGTGCAAGAGCCCCGAACATACAGGTACCTGGTGGTTAGGGCAGTTAGTCGGGATGCTGGATACTCTGTGCCTGCTATGCCCAATTCAGAGCATAGACTTGAACCTGGGTCTCCCATATCCCAGGTGAGTAGGAGACCCGGGTTCAAGTCCCAGCTCTCAATTAGACATGCTGGTTGCTGCACTGGAACAAATTTTTGTAAAATGGAAATCTTTTCTGGCCAGCCGTACCTACTAGTCTTTTTTAAAAGTTCATACTAAACTTCATCCAACTTTCTTCTTGGTAGTTTGCTGAGAGAGTGGGGATTGATAGATAAAGATGATTTTAAGACTGAAATATCTTCTGGTTTTGGTCAGTCATGGAGAACAACTAGCTCTAGCTGTGATTTGGTGGTTCGGGTTAAAAAAAGGTTAGTAGTCAGTCAACCAACAAAAGAAAAAGGCAATCTTAAATGTTAACATGTAGTGCAATGTATTACTATGTACTTTTTTCCCATTAAAAATTTTAACTAGCAGTTTACTGACAATTTAGAAAAATATTTGAAAAAACACAATGAAAAATGAACAATACTTACAACCATACCATTTAGGGACACCCAGCAATCTGGTGGGAAATCCTGAAGTAATGGTACTAAAAACTGAAGACAACCATCCCAGTGGCAAAGTAGCAACATCATTCCAATTAGATTAAAGATTCTCACCACAGCACTGGCCAGATCATACGTCATATGGAAAATCTGGAGACAAAAATTACAAATTATTTAGGTGATGAAATTCAGGTAATACAACATGAGATTTTTCTCATCCAAGCAAACTAAAGAGATGCAAGAAACACTGTTCCAGAGTAGCAGCCGTGTTAGTCTGTATTCGCAGAAAGAAAAGGAGTACTTGTGGCACCTTAGAGACTAACAAATTTATTTGAGCATAAGCTTCGATGAAGTGAGCTGTAGCTCACGAAAGCTTATGCTCAAATAAATTTGTTAGTCTCTAAGGTGCCACAAGTACTCCTTTTCTTTTTAAGAAACACTGTGATTTTCTTACCATACTTTGGGATTAATTTATTATATAAAATCACATCACCATATTCCACATATAATGCCAATATTTTGCACTTCTATAGTGCCTTTCATAGATTCATAGACTTTAAGGCCAGAAGGGACCATCATGATCATTTAGTCTGACCTCCTGCACATTGCACGCCACAAAACCTCACCCACTCCTGTAACAGACTCAACCTCTGGCTGAGTTACTGAAGTCCTCAAATCATGTTTTAAAGATTTCACCTGAGGATCTTAAAGTACTTAACAAATATTAATTATGCCTCACCAGTGAAAGTAGTTATTACTATTTCCATTTTACAGGTAAGCAGACTAAAACATAAAAATGCTAAGTGCCCAATGTCATGCAAAAGACAATGACAGAACAGAACAGATTCCATGAATCCTACCCCTTAGACTACTACAATACCTACAAGAGCACAATTCCCCAAATTTTCACCTCCATATATGGTACACTGTGCAGTGAAGGAGATGTCCAGATCTAAAAACTAGCTTTATATCTTTGTTTCATCTATTTAATCTAATGTCATATAATTTAATCTATATTAAGATACCTGTCAATGTAATATTTAAGCATCTTCAAATGAGAAATTTCACAAGAATTTTCCTTCAATCTTTCATAGTTGTTTTATGCTAATATATCTGTGTGTGTGTTCAGTCCCTTTTCAATATGTGCTAAATATAAATGAAGAAAACGAAGAGTATGAAACGGCCTTTAATCATATTGGGGTCATATTCCTGTATTCTTTGTTGATTTCACAATTCAGTACACAAACACCTGCCCTACTATACCACAATCATACAGATGGAAGTGTAGATTTCATGGTTATTAAACACTATTAATTTTCCTAACGTATAGCAATTTCCAAAACACCTGGACCAACTCATTATAATTTGGTGTGTTCAATTAAACCCTTCATTGCTGGACAAAAATGATTGTATCTGCATTGTCCTTTACAATGAAAAAAAAAAACCCTATATAAATACATGCGTGAGAACATGCAAACACCCATACGCCACATACATTTAACAGCTTATTAAGGGCAATTTTGCCGGACATAATTAGCATGTTCAGAAGCAAAGACACTTTGTTCACTGACATACAAAATAAGAATTATGTCCCACATCTAGAGGAAATATGTACACAGTATCTTAAAACATTTTCCAAACTATTAATATTTTATGTGATTCAATTTAGCTACTCCTGAAATGCAGCCAGCTCCAGGGTAAAATGTGCTACCTGTTTAACAGTGCACACCAACATTATCCAACAGTTCAGGTAAGAAGATGAAGATTGCCCTGTCCATACAAAATTTGAAGGGCGTTTTTAAATAGAATATAATTTCCCATATGAAATTGAGTTAGGAAACCTGAGTCCTTACTGCTGAAAAAGGGCAACAGTTTCCCACAGCCACCCAGAATGAACTTTCCTGCAGGTGGGGATAGAGGGTAGCAAAGGAAAAGAAGAAAAAAGGATCTAACTGCTCTCAACAAAGACTGGAGGAGGGAACAGGAAGAGGGAAGACCATACAGTCCTCCAAAAATAAACTTCCTTTTGAGGGAGGGAAGAAGGAATAAAGATAATTTTGCTGAGGATGATGAACAAATATGCCATGGGTTTAGCATGTGAAGAGAATCTACAGCAACATCATATTACAGACATTACACAAACACATTATATACTGTTACACTGAACCTATGAATGCCACTGAAGCTCAGTTGAAACTATTTTTACTGAAGATCATGTTGATTTTTACTCCAAATTATAACCTTTTACATGATACATTAAGAACCTCCTACTTGACATAGTAAGAGGTCAGACTACATAATCATTATGTTCCTTGGTCCCTTCTGGCCTTAAAATTTGTGAATCAATTAAACTTACCGACCAAAGACAATGATTTTAAAAATTACCTCCGTATTTGCACATGCAATTTTACATAGAATTTGTATGTGGAATTTGTATATGTAAATTGTTAAATATGTAAACTGAATGCACAGTTTCTATTACTTGCATGTGTAAATGAGTACAAATGAAATATTTTGAGATCAGATTAGGCACCTTCCAAAACATTGCTGATATTTTCTGTTAGATGGAATGTGCCCTACTTTAAAACTGAAAAATTATAGTGTATTTCTCAATCTAAAATCCAAAACTACTTAGGATATTCAAACACTTATCTAGATACTAATGTTATGTATAAAGTATTTTTCTCTCAGCCATGCTATTGTTAAAACATTTGTCCCAAGTCCCAATTCTGATAGAAATGGGTGAGAGGTGCTTATAACATTATTCAAAATGTCATGTGTTACCCAAATACCATTTAATTCCTGTCAAAAGTCAGGCTGTGGTACTGGAAGTTCATGGAGAACTTACTGCAAATGGGAATAAACAGAAAAAAATTGGTTTTGCTGTTTAGAAATTTTAAATAAATAGAGATGCAATTGTTTATTTTGATTAAAAAGTTGTGGTTTTTTGTTGCATGGAATGCACCTAGAGACTAGGCAGGAAATGACTTTATTTAAAATAATTGACAGTAAATAATATGGAATATGTACAGTTGAGGAATGCCCCAAGTTGGGCTGCAATTGGGCAACTGTCTGTCTGTCAAGATACATTTACTGCAACCATAAACACTTCTGGAGGTGAAATTCCAACCCTATTGAATTGGGAGCCTGGCCACTGACTCCAGTGGAGCTATGATTTCAGCCAGAGTACCTATTCTAGTTATGATAAACAAATCTGGGAAATTTAGTTAGTAGCAATACATGGTTTGCACATACTTTGCACCTTCACCCAGACTCTTCAAATGTTGCACTAACATACATGGTAACATCCCTATTTTACAGCTGGAGATACTAAAGCATAAGATTAAGGGTTAGAAGTTTAGAAGAGCTCTGTCAGCAATTGGGCCATATTTTCAAAAGGAGCTTGGCTTTCATTTACACACCAAAGTAAGTGGTGAGATTTTCATTTAAAAAAAAAATCAATACATTGGGTGCTGAGTTCTTCAGAAAATTTGGTCAGAAGTGTGACAATAGGAGTTGTTTAGTGTTGAGATCAAAATCTTCCCCTTTCTTAGATGCCTAAATGAGAGCATAGCTCTTCTGAAAGTATTGTCCTTATTTTTGGTGCTGAGCATTTGAAACCCTGGCCCGACGTGACTTTCCCAAACTCACACTGACAGAGCTGGGAACAAAATACAGATCTCCTAACTCTCATCCCTCTACTCCAAGCAAAGATGATTGTGCATGTACCCACTAGACATGAATGCATAAAAATGGATTAGTCAAAGCCATTTCACTTGGGCAAATTCCACCGTTGGCATAGTTTTGGGCTGGGGAAGGGCCTGACAAGCAAAGCTCAGATCTTGATTTATGCTTTCCCGAAGTTTGGAGAAGTTTATTTGTGTGCACTTGATTCAGGTCCATCTTTATTTTAGACCCTTTAAACCGGGTATTACTCACTGAGGTGATGTGGGGAATAAATACGGGAATGCATAACAAAGCAAGTGAGTGATTGCACTACCAGGGAAATTTACACGAACTACTGTAGGGTACTAACATGACACCTACACGGTTACAGTAACAATAGTAGCATAAGGCAACATCAGTCCCTGGTTGCCTGGTGAAACTGCTTGCTATCCAATGTGGCTCTTCCTATGAGCCACAAGGATTAGTATAAATAAGGAGCTATCACAGGGGGAGGTTAAAATTTAAGCCTAGTAGTTGAGGCACTCTGCTCAAATCTTTAGGTTTTAGTGAGGGATTATGGCTGGGTCTGGGATTGTGTGTGCAAACTGGGAAACCATTAGTTTGGCTGGATTTGGTAAGGACTGTCCCAATGCCTATCTTGTAAAAATGGCTGGCCTGAATAAAGTTTTGTCCTTTTGTCACCATTCAAGTATGTCTGTCTCTTCATGAGTGGTGTGCCTTTACAACAGTGATCATACATTATAAGAGCAATAGCACGTGTTGAAATTTTTATGTGAATCCACACTCCATAAGAGGAGTGAATAGTCAGTATGTGACACTGTAATCTTTCATTGTTTGTGAAAGCTTCCACTCAAGGAATGACTCCTGTATTTCTTAGCATTCAGGATCAGTATTACACATGCATTATTGTGTTCTCGATATTATCTAAATAGCTTAGTGTGGTCTATTAAATTAGCATTTCAACCATACTGTTTATCCATCCTATTTTAGCACACTTATTCATAAGTTAGTGTTTACATATTCTATCATTTTATAGTGCTTATTACAATATTTTTGTGCTGCACAAAATTACCTTATGAATATCAATGAAATAATAAAAATCCTCAAATCATCCAGTGCACATATTTGAATAAATTTTCAATGAAAAATTGTTAAATGAAAATTTTCAGGGACATTTTTTGTTTCTTTTGAAGTTTTCTGTGTGGTTTTTGTTTTTTTGTTTTTTGATAGAGGTAAATAACAAAGAAATGTTCCAATTTGGGGATTCTTCCCATCTGTTTTTCCCCCTTTCCCTCTTTTCTCAGTGGCAAGATGGAAACAAGTAAAAAAAAAAAGGGAGGAATGGTAAAGAAACAGGTTGAGGGAGAAAAAAACCAAAATTTTGGTTTTCAACTTTTTGTTGAAAAATGCATTGGTTTCCTATAAAGTTTTGAAGAAAAAAATTAAAAAGTTTTCCAAACTTTCCTTCCAAATATTATATTTTGACAAGCTCTCTAGAAGCTAAACCTCCTGAAAAGGTCTATTTAAATAGACACATTTCACAACATATCCTAAAGATCAATAAATTGAGAATCTGAGCAAAAAGGGGTGCAGTAGCAAATTGCAGATTTAGAGAAGCCTTAATTGAAAACAACCTTCCACTGGGTCCTTCCTATGTATATGTTCATGCTGCAAGCCTGTGTAACCCGAAGGATCAATTATCAATGTAAAGCAGGTAGTGAGATGTGAGTTCTCAAAATACCTGGATCCCAAACTACTGCGGATTTTACAGAGCATCACCAGAACCGTAATTTGAGTTTGTAAATGATCTAGAGACACACACACAAAAATCCCAAACTTTGTACATGTGTTAAGCCCCTTTGACTACAATGTATCCACTGGCTTTAACACCACTACATTCAGTCTTAGTATTCATAAAGACTCCTTTGATATATTTTTCACTAACAGAGCAAATAACCTATCTCAGAAATCTGTTATGTAACATTTTCTATTGACATAGTAGAACAATTGTCATAACACTGAAGTAAATTAATAACCGTAACAATAATGCTTACTGGAAGACATTCTGGTACACATACAGGGTATCACAAAGTACTTTACAAACATTCATGAGTTAAGCCTCACCAAAACTCCTATGAAATGTATAAAATGGGGACAATAAAATTTTTCTATAGGGTAACAGAGATACAGAAAGTTCAGAGAAATCTACAGTCTTTCCAATTTCAACCATTAGTGAATTGGCCAAACTGCAGCAAAGAAGGCATACCAGAGCCAGGAATAGGACTTAGGTGACCTAACTCCCATTTTGTGGGACCAAGAGTTTAAGCCAGATACTTTGACATTAAAAGAGACACTATCAAGATAAAATTAATAGCTAAAGCTTTAAACCTTTGTACCTAAAGTTAGGCTACTAAATCCATACTCAGACATCTAAATATAAGTGGCCTGATTTTCATAAGTGCACTCCACCTACAAATCCTGTATAAGTCAGTGAGAACTGCAGGTACTGAACACCTCTGAAAGTCACACCACTTTTATTTTGGTACTTACATGCGGACTGAGGAGTCTCACTTCAACACCCAGGTTTGAAAAAATTGGCCAATATATTTAAACAATTTTAACTAACACCACCTTAAATTACTAAAACAGGGAAAAAATAAAACCTAATGTATCTTCCATTGCTTTTCTGTCTTTGTTTACTATTTGCATTTAACTCTGATTAGACAAAAATACTATGTACTACTTCCGACCATTTGTCCATTTTGCTATCTGGCTTTTGGGGATTCACTAACAATGCTAAAATGTTCAGTTTGAAAAAACTTCAGGAAACTGTTTACCTATAAAAATCTGTTTTCACCGATTTCTTAAAAATTAAAATAATTTTTATATTAATTTTATAACCTCTTTCCATAACATTTGAACCTGAAGTTTTCTCCCTAACCTAAGCTGACAATGTCCCTTTAATTTAATATGGCTGAAATATAACCTTTGGGTGAATTCAGTTATGAACGATTTGGCAACACCTACTTGTTAAGAATAGAAATTTGCTCTAAGAGTCAAAGCTTCCCTGATTATCTCAGTTTTCACTCACACTTTAGTAATGACTTTTTTCACTCCCATGTGTGGAGGAAAAAGCAGACTGCTGTCTTCCATATTTACAATACAGTGCATACCCCAAAGTACAGAACTTTTAGCTCTGATTTTTCACTCAAGACAAAGAACTGTTGCAGTCCTAACTGCCAGCTCACTTCCTTAATGATTCTGGAGACGGGCTGTCATATTAAGTTAATAATATATCTATTGAACTCCATGTCAGGGAATGCAGACAGTCCCTGCTGCTTTTGTGTGTTGATTTTCAGGTTGTTTTGGGTAAATGCCATTAACTCTTAGAGGAAGGCAAAAATCTGAGGAGTGCTTGGAAAATGTGTTACAAACTGTGATGCCATGGAATCTGTTCAGATACTTCTTCCCCACAACCATTTTGTATAACTGCTTTGGTGTCAAGGGTGCTCAATATTGAAAGACTGGCACAACTGGCAACAGTATCTTTCTTTTAATTCTCAGATCATGATTTGCATCATGCTGCAGGCAACATGAGATGACACTTGAACTAAAGGAAACTGCACACAGAGTCTGAAATATTAAATAACCACTGTGGGCAGATCTGAAAAGTTGCCTGTGGACAGTGATTCCGAGAGTTTTCTGAAATCAAATCTAAAGCTCAACCATAGAACATTAAAACAGACTGCATGGAATAAATATTAGTAATAAAAATTACATTCTTTTTGCTTCCTTCTCTCTATCAGTCTGAAATTACTGGTTTTATTCTTCAGAACAGCACATGGAGAAAGACTGAAAACTGTAAGATCCAGAGCCTCCTATATGAGCTTACTTTTCATGTGGTCTCCAGCAAGATAATAGTTACATAGTGGCAAAGCTCCACAAGAAATAAAATAATTTAAAGAGGGAGAGGGAGAAAGAATAAAGCCTTTCTTTTGGACACCATTTATACCGGCTTGAGGGGTCCATTTAAATCAATACGAGCTCTTTGGGATTCTCTTTGGGATTCATCAGGGGTTCTCAATCTTTTACTTTCGGAGTCCCTCCCCCCAAACATGCTATAAAAACTCCACAGCCCACCTGTGCCTCAATAACTGGTTTTCTGCACATAAAAGCCAGGCCCAGCGTTAAGGGGTAGCAAGATGGGCAATTGCCCTGGGCCCAGCAAGTCTAACACCTGTCCTGCTTGGCAGAACCTCTGAAACCTGGTCACGGCCCCCCAGGGAGCCCTGGAACCCTGGTGGAGAACCACTGCTCTACATTGTCATTTCATATATTCTGCACTACATATTCCAGATATTGATGTCTATAGGAATTCTCTGTAAAGATCAGTGAGACAGTGTGGTCCTGATCCAACTGTTAGCGCAATCATTCCATTTGATCTCAGTGGGAAACAGTCTGGCCCGATGGGTCTATGTATTTTGTAACCAGTTACAACATTCTAAACTGAAACTATGTCTGGAAAAATAGCTTGTGAACTCCTATTGATTGGAATGCTTGGATATGCCTAAATGTACATTGTGTACTCAACTGAATCCTGATGTGTGTGGTTAATTTTATCATACCTATTTTATAGCTAATAATTGTATAGTGGGGAAAGGTATACAACACTACTTAATCTAGTTATATTCAGAACTTTAAAATGCTGACAAGTATAACAAACTGCATTCCCTTTAGCTGACCCTGCAGGGAAACAGCAGAGTTTTAATAAACAGAACAAACTATTTTTAATCAAACATATACAGAAAAAAAAGCTGAGAGCAGCCTATTTTACTTGACCTTTTAAAATTACTTTCTAGATCTAGTCAATCTGACATTCAATTTATTACACAAGCCACATTTATTCCACTCCAAGGCATGTACAAATGGAAGCCAGTTTGTGAGTAGCAAAAGGAATTGCACCACCACATATAAATGTGGCAGAGCTCTAAATCATGATTAAACATGAAAGCTATAATGCAACTAATTTTCTGGAGAAAGAATTAGGCTGGTGTTGGAAAGGTCTAGTATAGCTCAGAAAGCAAACTTTATTCATCCGCTATATATATTTTATGAAGCAAATTAGCCAGTGCTATGTGAATTAACTAACTTCTTCCATAAAGTCCAACAATTTCAAACTGCTGATGTCGGAAATACTGTTTCACAGCCATGAAACACAAACAAACCCACAGCACTAAAATAGAAACACTCTCTAGATGCCTAGGACATTTTTGTCTGGTATGTTTCCTCTGCTTAGTTAGAGTCAGTGTTTCCTATGTGCTTGTGCCTGTGTGCGGTGGGTGGCGGGGAGCAAGGGTGAAAGGTGCTTCTTCCCATCATCCCACACAAAGGCCAAAGTCAATTGCAATGCTGGAGCAGGAAGGGGCAAGGACCATCCCCCTTTGTACTGTCCAGAAGAGTAGGCTGGGAACAACAGAGGAACAAGATACACCATCCAATGCACTCGCTCCATCCTAAAGCCAGGAGTTGTCCTACCAAAGGACAATCCTTCTCCAACCTCCTCCCAGGGCTGTGAAGCTCTGCATCACTACTTACTCAGGGCTCTACCCAAATGGTACAATCTGGTCCTTAGCTTGAAAATTCCTAGGAGGAAGTGTCTTTAGGTATGTTTTGTACAGCACAGAGTTGACTACTGGCATTTTTAAAACATATTATATAATCATAATTGTCTTTTGCATAAACTTAATATCTGTTGGCAGACCCTCACTATGTATTGCCTAACTTCAAATATAAATAGTTCATTCCTATGACTTCTGAAACATGCATAAAAATGTTACCAAAACCATAACTTACTAATGCAAAAAAAAAAAAAAAAACCCACGAAACCCAACCCCCCCCCCCCACCACTTTAAAAAACAAATAGTAACCAGCAAAGCACAGAACTAAGTTAGACTTAGGGGCAGAAAATCTCAAAAAATGTTTTATTTTAAAAATCTGCTTCCCCTCCTAAATTGTTCATTTTTCTGATAAACAGAGTATTCTAATAACCTTCGTTAAAATGAAAGAGTGAAACTACTATTAGTCCAAAATGTCTGTATACCATTATACATTAGATGTAGAAATATATCTCACAGTCATATTGGATTGATAAGTCTTTTATGGTTTCATTTTCATGAAAGGTATCACAGAACTGTTTGATATATATTGTTAGAAAAATATTTGACAGTCACAGATACGCATAATATACATTATATCATTGATTTGATAGTACTGTCATTATTTCATTTTTGCAAAGGTTATTAGAATACTCTTCATATTAGAACAACAATCTTTCATGTGAAATCTCCTTTTTTCCCCAATTTTCCATTGTGGAATTACGACATGACAAGTGGCTCCCCTTCTCCTCTTTCCCAGCTCCTTTCCCACCTTCTCACTATGTTCTTCTTACTGAGTGGAGAGCAGAATAAATCTATCCTTCCTCTCCTCACAAGACTCTTCTATGAAGGAGCAGGACTATCCAAAGATAAGCGAGTGACAGTGCATAGAAAAAGTTACAAATAAACAACAATGCAATTACAAACAATTAATACACATATATTTGTCTAAATCCTGTTTGCCTTACTCTCCCTCATTAAAATCCAAGTTCTGTAGACACAAAGTCCCTGTTCTTATGGAGCATAGGTGTTCTGCTTGACCACTTACAAGCCTCAATGGTGCACCTTTGTAGGTCTGCCAGAGCTAACCTTCCTTTCCCTAGGCTTTAGTTGATGAGGAGCTTTTAAGATGCACTCTTCTTCAAAACTGGCTCCATAAAGAATCATAGACTATTAGGGTTGGAAGAGACCTCAGGAGGTTATCTAGTCCAATCCCCTGCTCAAAGCAGGATCAACACCAACTAAATCATCCCAGCCAGGGCTTTGTCAAGCTGGGCCTTAAAAACCTCTAAGGATGGAGATTCCACCACCTCCATAGGTAACCCATTCCAGTGCTTCACAACCCTCCTAGTCAAATAGTGTTTCCGAATATCCAGCCTAGACCTCCCACACTGCAACTTGAGACCATTGCTTTTTGTTCTGTCATCTGCCACCACTGAGAACAGCCTAGCTGTAATATGTTGTAATATGTTAATTACATCATAGCAGCCTACTCATGTTTCTTGCTTGGGGTTTTGGTTTGCAATATTTATGTTTTGATTTTATTTCTTTATTTAGATTTGCACTAACTATTAAAAAACACACATCCATTCTAAGGCCTGGGTGCCCTTACACTTAGAAATGCAATTCACACATAAACAGACTCACAAATGTCCTCTGGAGGCACTACTCTAGTAGCAATAGGACTATAACAATTGCCAGCAGAATTCTCTAACCTGGCAGTAGCTGCCTTTTGCTTCGCTAATAGCAGCTGAGAATTTAACTAGACCCTGACCCCCCTCCCCCCACCTCAAACTGCAAACCCAATCCACAAATGGCAGAGCTATGCCCTCAGTCAAAAGGGCAGTTTATTCCTGACATAGCTTCTGGTTTCATAGTGTTTAGGGCCAGAACAGACCATCAGATCACGTAGTCTGACCTCCTGTATAACACAACCCAATACATTTCATGCAGATACCCTTATATTAAACCTAAAGACTTTAGTTCAAATCATGTCAGTCCTCAGGAAACTGAACTCTGTGCTACAGGCAGAAAACAGGAGAGACCAAGGTGTCACCAATGCTGAGTTCCCTGCAATAGCAAGGAATTGAGAGATATTCCAGATTATTCCAGCAGGCCCTTCATGCCCCATACTGGAGAGAAACCCGCAAGGTCCCTCCCCATTTGATCTGCGGGAAAATTCCTTCTTAACCTCAAATCTGAGCATTGGAGCAAGAAGACACACCATCCAGAAATTTAGAAAAGATACTGAGCCACCCTATATAGTGTCCCATATCTAGATGTAGCCAATCTCTGATGCTTCAAAGGAAGGTGTTCTCCCAGGATACATCAAGACAATGGGCATCATGGAAAAACAATTCCTTATCCCTGCAGGAGACTGACTGAAGACCTGAAGCGTGAGATTTGATTATAGTCATTGTCTTCCTGCAGAGCTGCAATTGTTAGGAGCATGGTGAGGGTAATGTGATCAATCCTCTTCTCTCCATGGCCCATGAGGGAAGGGGACAGCAAGAGGATGTACACATTCACGGACTGCAAGAACAGAAGGGAGCACCATGACCACCAAGCACAACCCTCTGCACACAGGTCACATAATTTCTCCCAGAAGTGGTTTATGGTAAATCTTTTGGAAAGCAATGGTGAGTCCTCCACCTCCCCTGGTAAGCTGTTCCAATGTTTAATTACCCTAATTGGTAGAAAATTATCTTATTTCAAGTTTGAATTTGTCTAACTCCAACTTCCAACCACTGGTTCTTGTTATACCTTTGTCATCAAAATTGAAAAGACCCTACTACTTCCATCTTTTCCTATGCACTGTGACCAAGTCACTTCTCTTCGAAAAGCTGAATAAGATGAGCTCCATAAGTCGTATATCATAAAGCTTGTTTTCCAGTCCTGGATCTTTTTTGTGAGTCACCTCTGAATTCTCTCCAGCATTTTCACGTCCTTCGTTAAGTGCAGATACCAGACACAGTAGTCTAGTGGCAGTCTTACTAATGCTGTGTATAGAGGACAGATCTCTTCCCTACCTCTACTTGATATTCCCCTTTTTTATACAACAAAGGATCCCATTAGCCCCTTTCGCCACAGCATTGCACTGAGAGCTCATGTTGAGGCAACTATCTACAGTGACCCCTAAATCCTTCTCTGAGTCACTGCTTTCTAAGACAGAGTCCCCCATCCTGTAGGTATAACCTGTATAGTTGGTTCCCAGGTATATTACCTTGCATTTGGCTGTATTAAAACACGTTTTGTTGGATTTTGGTCATTTAACCAATTCAGATCACTCTCACCATAACCTGTCCTCCTCATTATTTACTACCCCACCTATCTTTGTGTCATCTGGAAGCTTTTCCAGCACAGATTTTATATCATCATCTAGATTGTTGATACAAATATTGAACAGTGTTGGACCAATAATGGGTCATGTGGACCTAGCTTAAATGTCACCACTAATCAGTACTGCTACATTCACAACATTTTGAAATCTAACAATGAGACAGTTTTTAATCATCTAATCTGTGTCTATTAGTTCCATATAAACACAATTTGGGTTTTTTGTTTTGTTTTAAAATCAAAAAGTCTTGGGGTATTAAATCAAATCCAAGTACGCAAGCTCAACAGAGTTGCTTTTATCAGCCAGACCTATAATCCTGTCCAAAACAAAAAACAAAACAAAACACTTCCCACCTTAACATTATGTTCACAGTCAGTTATGCTAACAATTGCTTAAAGCCTTGAAAAAGTACCCTCTTCAAAATTCCAAATGTACATGTTAATGGTTGCTGTTGTATTCTATTTGCACATGGTACAGATAACCAGATCATGGCCAATGGTACCAAAGAAACCAATAATTTTTACACCAGCAATTAACTCTTATTTCTCCTCCGCTTCCCTCAAGCAACGAGCATTACCCTCCTCCAGTCTGGATTGAGTCTCAGCTAGCTTGTTCTCATGCAGGCCACAGTCTCCCTTAGAAGCGGAGTAATGCGATCAGCCACTTCACCTGTGCCCGTTGAGGTTGAACTCTAGTGCTGAATGTCTTTATAGGTCACATTTATATACAGTTACATTAAATACTATGGAAAATGTATTAATAGAATGTTTGTATTGCAAATAGGTCTTTTGTGCTTTATGACTCTATACAAGACAGAAATACAACTCTATATCTGCAAAACAGAAATTGTTCATACTGTTTCTTTAGTGAAATATAAGTTTCCACTACACAGCAAATAAAATTGTTTATTGAATTGGACCACTACAGTTATACACTATCCTCACTCGATTCATACAACTCCATTCACTTCAGTAGGAGTTTTGCCACAGATTGACAGCAATATTTGACCTTTGGGAAATAACTCTCATAATACAACACAGTAAATATTTCACTTAAGGATACTAAATACCCTAGCTAATTATAGCAGTACTTTTAGTTTTTAATGTTACAAGACCAGCAAAAACAGGGGGAAAAAATCATAATTTGGTTTGGATTTTTCTGGCATAGATATTTACCTCAACTGTAAATTTGTGGGTCAAATGATTGACTAGTGAAGAGCAAAATAATTAGACCAGGGAAGAAGTTAGATCTAAGTGTTCACAAAGAGTTAATAAATGGTTTATTTCCTTTTGCTATACAGTATAAATGTACTTGTAGAATATTCCCATGTATTTAGCATGCTTGGGAGATATTCTTGCATATAAAAAGGACAATAGGTCTTACTTTTCTTTTTGGGTATAAGTCCATTAGTATCCGTGGGAGTTATGTGCACGTACGAAGGGCAGAAGAGATTGTTAAGGCCCCATTAATACAATGAAAGTACCTGTGCCAGTGAACCCATTTATAAAACAGCTAATGTGAGTTAAATATACTTTGCCTTATCCAGGTAAAACACAACACAGTTTTGGTAAATAATTTTCCAGGCTAGTTCATATAATTTATCACAAGAATAAAATCACCCATGGTCAACACTGATGAAGGGACCTAATGCTGAGGGGGAGGTTGTTGGTAACATCAGGTATCTGTAAATGTATCTCTGAAATGGGCACCCAAAGTCAGTCACTTCTCCTCCAACAGTGAAGCCCCTAGAGAATGTAAAGCTACTCACTCCTTATGGAATCTCTGGGGGAAGGCAGAAGTGGTACAATGAGGGGTGAATTCCCAGTGGATGGAATATGGGAAGTGATCAACAGGGTTCAATGTCTAGTTGGCAGCCGGTATCAAGCAGAATGCCCCAGGTGTCAGTTTTGTTCAACATCTTCATTAATGATCTGGATGATGGGATGGATTGCACCCTCAGCAAGTTCACAGATGATACTAAGAGGAGAGGTACATACACTGGAGGGTAGGGATAGGGTCCAGAGTGACCTAGACAAATTGGAGGATTGGGCCAAAAGAAATCTGATGAGGTTCAACAAGGACAAGTGCAGAGTCCGGCACTTAGGAGGGAAGAATCCCATGCACTGATATAGGCTGGGAACCGACTGGCTAAGTGGCCGTTCTGCCACTTAGAAAAGGATCTGGGGATTACAGTGGACGAGAAGTTGGATGTGTGTCAACAGTGTGCCCTTGTTGCCAAGAAGGGTAATGGCATATTGGGCTGCATTAGTAGGAGCATTGCCAGCAGTGATTATTCCCCTTTATTCGGCACCGGAGTTCTGCATCCAGTTTTGGGCCCCCCCTCCCACTACAGAAAGGATGTGGACAAATTGTAGAGAGTCCAGCGGAGGGCAACGGAAATTATTAGGGGGCTGGGGCACATGATTTATGAGGAGAGGCTGAGGGAACTGGGTTTATTTAGTCTGCAGAAGAGTGAGGGGGGATTTGATAGCAGTCTTCAACTACCTGAAGGGGGGTTCCAAAGAGGATGGAGCTAGGCTGTTCTCAGTGATAGCAGATGACAGAACAAGGAGCAATGGTCTCAAGTTACAGTGGGGGAGGTCTAGGTTGGATATTAGGAAAAACTATTTCACTAGAAGGGTGGTGAAACATTGGGATGGATTACCTATGGAGGTGGTGGTTTTAAAACCTCCTTAGAGGTTTTAAACGCCCAGCTTGACAAAGCCTGGGGTGGGATGATTTAGTTGGGGTTGGTCCTGCTTCAGGGGGGTGGGATTGGTGACCTCCTGAGTTCTCTTCCAACCCTGATCTTCTATGATTCCATGGTCTCTAGTTTAGAAAAGAGGTTTGTAAAACAGGTGGAATGCTCCCTTTTGCCTGACTTGCACGCACTGACCAGGCAAAAAGTGTTTGAGTATGTCAGCTGGACACAGTTACAAAAATGGGTTCAAACTAATATAATTTTTATGTGGATGATGTCTAAGGCTGACATTTTCAAACATGGGTATCTAAAGTTAGGCACCGAATTTAATTTTTAGGCACCTAAATTAGCAGCTAAACTTCCACCTCCCAATTTTGAAAATGTTGGCATTGCTTCTTTAATCCATGATCACTAAACGTAAAATGAAAAACAGAGGCACCCAAAACATCAATTAAGTACTTTAAATATGTGTTTCTCTACTACAAATGAGGTATAAATGTCAGGATAAATTAGGGAGATTCTTTACGGAATCCGAATTTATCAACAAGAGTTTGTTCGATAAAAGTTGCCTTACCCTATTATGCATGCTCAGCTCTCAGAAACCCATTGCAGACATTTTCATTGAGCCTAGAAGCATATGGGAGTTTAAATTCTCACACTCTGTGTTTCCTCATCAGTGCTTTCTAAAACTAGCACACAACTGAGTTGTTATTTAAAACCAAACCAAAAAAAAAAAAAAACCCAACAAAAAACATGCTGCCTTGGAAACAGAGTGGTCTGTAAGGACAGAGCATATGCTTCTCCTTAATCAGGAACCAGAGCTTTTAGCAGACAACAACCTTTTATATGTTGCACTTTAATCTGTTACAGTGTGGTGATATATTTCATTGGGGCAGGTTTGTGATGAATTCCATTCAGTTTCATATGTGTAGAGCCATGGAGGAGGGAAGAGGAAGATTGAAGCAAGACTGGTTTTAACTTTTGGGAGTACCACTGTGAAGTATTGAATGGATCCTATACAAAGTCTGGCAAGTGTAGGGGTTAAAATTCCCCTGCACTCTTGTAACAAGGAGGGTAGATTAGCAGGTTGCAGCAATGCTCATTAGCCTCATTGGCATTAGGCACATGACTCCTCAGGGTGATAAAAACAGCCCTGAGTGAAAACTGAAGCAAGATATACCAGAAACCATTTGCAGGGCCATCCTTAGGATTTATGGGGGCCCTACGTAGTATTATTAAACTGGTGCCCCTATGTTCCACTGAAGGCGGTCCTCAGCTGGCACCGTTGACCCAGTGTGTTGAGGTGGCACAGCCACCACCCCCACCCATGGACCCCCAGAACTTCCCCATTGCTGACACACATCGTGCTTCATACAGAGCAGATGCTGCGGCAGTGACTCAAGGCAGGCTTCGCACTGTCACATGGGGGCTGCATCTTGCCAGAGCCCACAGCCCTCCTGCAGCCCCTCGATACTCCTGGCTCACCATAAGCACTTTGACAGGAAGTACCAAGCAGTAATAACAACAATAATATATCCGATGTAGTGAGCTGTAGCTCACGAAAGCTTATGCTCAAATAAATTTGTTAGTCTCTAAGGTGCCACAAGTCCTCCTTTTGTTTTTGCGAATACAGACTAACACGGCTGCTACTCTGAAACAATAATACATGTGTCTGTGTGTGTGACAGAGTGTGTGTTTATGTGTGTGTGTGAGAGAGAGCCAGTGCGTGGGAGAAAGCCAGAGAGCCAGTGTGTGTGTGTGACTGTGAGACTCTGTGAGGTGTGTGTGTGAGAGAGACAATCTGTATTGGGGGACTGACTCGTGAGAGGCAGAGTGTATGTGGGTGTGAGAGCCAGTCTGGGTGTGAGAGAGACTGTGTGTGTCTTAGGGAAGTGTGAGAAACAGTGAGCGCACTGTCACTTTAAGTCCCTCCCCCCCCAGCTCCTCCATTTCCCCCCCACCCCCACCCCGCATATGCAGTATATGCCTAGGGATGGCCCTGACATTTTGCATTTGATGTAGTTGTTGTTATTACTGCTTGTCCAGATTTGGACAATAGAGATGTTTCAGCAATTATATCCTTAAAGAGATAGAGGACCTTTTTTATTTCTGTGTTTAAATTGAAACCCAGCAAGTGGTCATATGCTAACCCACCCATGTTGAATCTGTTGTCTAAACTCTCATTGCTTTGATTTGAATGCACTCTACCCTCTCGAAACATAGGAATGGTGCACCATGTTGAACAGCATTATAATCAAAACAGCAAATCAGGAATTCTCCAACAACAGTAGTCATTGCTTTTATTGATCTTACAATAAAAACAGAACACGCCTAATGTTTCCAGCGCTCCCTTTCCAAGTGTCTTGGTTCCACTTGTAGCCATGTACCGTAGTTCTCTCTAAACTCTAAACAAAAAACAGACCCTTTCAAAAACTGTCTCTGCTGCCAAAGGGAGGCTCCAGGTTTAATTGGAATATTCACAAGTGTAGTTTGTTGTTACTTTGTAATACACATTATTTCTATCATGCAGTATTTCCACTGAAGTCTAGTTTGTTTGTTTTTTTAAAGAAAAAACAAAGTTATAATAAATGTGTTGCTGGAAATACTTTAAAGTGTACAAGCAGTTAATAGTGTATCACAACATTAATAATAGAATGTACCAAATAAATATTGAGCAAATGTAACCAACATTTATAGCCAGAAATTATTTCCACACAGACACATTTGCTAAATGTAACCCTATATAGCTTTTTAAAATTAGTCACTCTTTAATATTCAAATTGCATGCACAACCCCCGACAACATTAGCTGAAATTGAACATACTGTACATTTTAAGAACACAGATGCAATACAAAAAGTTCTGATTGCATAAATACCTAAAAGTCTGGGTGTTTATCAAAACTTTATCTGAGTCTGCAAAACCAGCCTATAATCCTCTCAAGAGTAGGCCTTTTCATTAGATTTCCTGGGCATCATGCTTCTATTCAGACTAGAAATACTTCAAGAAACTTCTTTTTTTTTTGTCCCAGCCAGAGCCAGGTACATCTGAGGCACATGAAAGAGTGAAAAGAAAGATACCCCACATATGCTGTACCTCAAAAAGGCTCACTTTGAGTTTTTAGGAGACAATTCATGTCTGTTCTTATTTTATCACTGTTGGGTCTTTTTGCACTGTACCTCTAACCTCAACTTCAGAATTCCTGCATTTCTAAACTAGAAACTAATATTCCAGCTCATCATAATACATCAGAATAAAGGCTTGATCCTGCAATACTGAAATCAAAGTCAGTGGGTCTTAAGGAAGGATTTGAAGGTGGTAAGGTGAGTGGCTTTCTGAACCATGCTAGGGACTATGTCCCAAGCATACAAGGAGACATGGAACAAAGTGCGAAGATGATTTGGGGAAGCACCCAAGACATGGATGAGGCTGGCATTTCTGGTGCAGCAAAGGTGGCATGGATTAATGTGCCAACACACAAGAGAGAAGCAGGGACAGGGAGACTTAGGAAGAGCCTTACAAGTGAGGATAAGAAGTTTGACTTGAACTTGATCCATTGTAAATGGAGGAGCCAGTGGAGAAATTCAAAGAGTATGATGTGGACAGCACAGTAGTTGAGGAAGATTATCTCAGCCTCCTGAATTGATTGAAGGTAGGGCAGTATAGTGACAAGGAGACGAGAAGGAGAGACTGAACTAGTCTGAATAAGAAAAGAGGAGGATTCTCTGGACCAGAGTTTTAGTTGCAAGGATAGAGAGAAAAATCTGGAACTTACTTGTTTTCCTCTAAAACATCTGTAAGATGTGGATATAAACTAGATGTGTGGAAGAGAGGAAGGTGTTAAAGATGACCCCCTGGTTATAGGCCCAGGTGACAGGGTATATTAGGAATAATGTTGTTAATAGTAATAGATAATGGGAAGAACATGCAAGGAGGATTTCAGGGTAATGACAGAGTTCAGTTTTAACCATGAGCAACTGTGTACCTTATGGATATCCACTGGACAACAGAGGTTTCCAAGCAAAATCAATCTCTACTCAATAATAGCCATATTGGATATTTGGCTTCTGGTGGTTTCAATTTCAAACTGGAAATTACAGGTACGCTTTCTTAAAACAGGCATATGGAGCAATAGCTAAAAACATTTATTGTAGCAGTTTTCCACATTCAGAATGGTATATTACAGGTAATGCCTCCATAGCAATAATTGCTGAACAAAGAAGTTCAAATTTCAAACAGGATTAAGACTGAGGATGGCATTATAGTCTGGAGTATCACTGGCAGAATAAGGCTACATACCATCAAAGCTACAGGACATAAAGTAGAGTATTGACTGTTGAGCAATCCAACTAGTTAAGTACTAAATATGAGGGTTTATAATACTTAAGTGATTAGAGAATGAGATAACAGAATGCAAGTAAATATCATCACTACAATGCTACATAATGAGAATTAGAGCTGGCTGGAAACTGGCATTTCCTTTCAAAGGGAAATCCCCCCCCCCAAAAAAAAAATTGGGGAAAAAATTGTTCCAAATTCGGGGCAAAAACCCTGGAATTCTGTAATTTTCCATGCAACAAAAATTCTGAAAAATTTTAATTCAGTACCATCAGAATATTTTGTTTAGATAATATCAGATTGTTTCATTTTGATAATGTCAAAATATTTCATTTCAATAAGGTAAAAACATTCAGTTTTGCCCATCTTCTGTCATAATGATTGTGTGTACAGTGGCTGCCGTGAAAAAAAACCATCATTTGCTGGCAGTTACCACATAGTGGCAGTATTTCCAACCCCAGGCATTAAACAAAAATCATGAGTTTGGCTTAAAAATAAATCACAAGACTAAGATATAAACCAAAACATTTTGTGGCTATTTTTAATTTACCTTCTGGTTTTTTAACCTTTAGGATTCATGTTTTCAAGCTGTTCTCAGCAACTATGAGGGCATACAGAAAAAGTAATCTGAGAGTCTCTCATAATTATATGACTCCAGGAGTTGGACTTTAAGGAACATATCACTTTAAGGAACAAATATCACGAGACTTATGATAATATCGTGAGAGTTGGCAACACTGTTAGATTATCACAGTTTTGCCAACAGTTAGAATAGGAGATATGTGATAACTATGTCATAAGAGTTGCAAATGTTGAAGTCTTATACCCGCTTGCTGTGTGGGACTAACAATCCTGCAATCTTAGCACGTTGGAAATGGAGCAATGTGATGTCACACGACTGCCAACAAACAAATGTGAGATGGAGAGTTATATTTATCAGTTACTTATGGTAGAACCCACTGTGCTACATGCTTTCCAGATATTCAAGAAGAGATTGTGTCTCCTCTGGGGGCCTCACAAGCTAAAGATAGACAGAAAAGTAAACAGAGGGGGTAGCAGAAGAACAAAAATTAGCAGTTTATTTACATGTCAACGCAATTTGCTGTAAGCAGCATAGCAGAAAGGGGTCTTTAAGAGGAGCCTTGTGGGAGAGCTCAGTTAGGGCATATGATGCAGAAGTGGGGCCTGCATGGAAGAAAACATGAAGGTAATTGCATGAGAATTTCACAAGCTGGAAACAATGGTGGAACTGAAAGGATAGGATACGACATGGCATAGTCCTGGGTACCATAGCTATAGAGGTTATATATGGAAACAATAGTGAGTTGCAGTAAGCTGGCCAAGATTGACTACTCTGAATATAATATAGCATAGCACCTAGGTTAGTCAGTTCTAACTGTTGGGCAATTCTCCAGTACCCATTAGCTAGTAACTATTTGTCATTTTTCTGCTGACATCAGTGTCTGTCCATTGTGGTTTCACAGGATACGTTGAATTTGGCATGTAGGGTACCTAAGTATCTCTGTGATTAGAGCATCTGTGTGGGGATAATGGCAGCTTACTTTTGCTATAGAACACTTTATTTTCCAGTGACAGTGAAATTAGGGTTATGGATGCCCTGGAATGACCCTGTTGCTGTATACTGGGGGTATTTCTACACTGCATTGTAAACCTAGGTCCGCGGAATCCGGGCTTGTGGACTTGGTGTTTCCAAGTCTGTGCTTCAGCATCCACTCTGCATTGCTGAACTTGGAATTCACAGTCACAGTAATAAGTCTCTACTGCACTGCACAGACCTTCTGTAGCTTGACCTGCATCTGCACTACAAAATGACAGCGTTTGGACCCGAGTCACAGTGGGTCTCTGGCTCTGACCCACCCCTCTAGCAGGGTCCTGAGTGCTTACTGACCCAAGTCAGACGGATTTGGGCTCAAACCTGAGTCAGAGCCTGGGCTTAGTGTGCAGCACAGATATACCCTGGATGTTACTCTACCTCTGAGTCTGGAATATCTTTTTACCACTCCATCTGCATAGATTTTTTGACCTTACAGTGTGGGGAGCAGTGGTCCCTCAGCCCTGTAAAACCTACTTGTGACAGACTGACAATATCCTGTAATATACTGGACATATCCTATTGAACTGAGTTTCATATCTTTGCAGTCCACTGTATTAAAAATGCAATCATCTATGTGTTATTGAGGATTGTATGTTTTTCCATGGGAAGGGTAAATAGGAAAACAGCAGGGGGCAATTAGGCAAATTCACTCAGGATGTAACATCTCCAGAGAAACATCACCTCCTGGAGAGATCCACATATATTAGTTCAAACTGGATTCTCCAGGAACCAAGAGACAAAGAAAGGATCTTTTGGACCAATAGCCTGGTTTTAAACTGGCTCAGTGCCACCTATCTAAATCAGCGATCTGACATGACCCCTGGTCCAAGTTGGGCCCCAATCCCTAGGGAAGGGTTGGAAGGACTAATCACCAACCCACACCCTTATCAAAGTGAGGGGAATGATCTCTGGTAAGCTAATTAGCAAGTGTGTCGGTTCTTTTATGGTCTTTAATATAGTCTCTCTGTAGTGTTTTTACCTTAAGAATAAAATAGACTGGCACAAAAAGAGCTATGTGGTATCTACAATGCAGGCTGTCACACAGTTATCCATCTCTGAAGAGAAAACAAGCAGGTGTGCTTGGCGCCCTGTCTGTGCTGGGAATAACGGTGAAAGCAGGGAACTGTGCAGCCTGAAAGTATGCCAGTCAGGAGGGAGTGAGACATGGGTCTCCACCTAAGAAATGCAATGGCTGGGGAGCCAGAAGCCTGAGAGTGGTATCCTTGCTGGAACACTGGGGGTGAAACACAGGTGCAGCTGCCCTGACCTGTTACACTCCTTCCTTTCTAACTCCCACCGTCTTTGCCTGATGCACAGAGATATACTTTGAACAGTTCACAAAGACTAGCATGTTCTGCAAGGCTGCACTGAATGTGGAATAGCATTTCCTTCATTTTTTGCTAGGAAATATCATCAAAAATGCAATGTTGAAATGACTGGAGGTAAGTTGCTTGGACAATTTATCACATACTTGGAACCTTCCCTTGCCCACTACTCCATCTCCCTGGGACTTGTTCTAACATTCCAAAGTCCTCAGTCGCTACAAACAGCTCCATTATTTATAAGTCAACCTACTCAAGATTTTTTTTCCTCCCCTTAAATTTTCCCAGGACAAGCAGAATTCAGTTCTAGACCAGTAGAGTTTTTCTAGATATTAAAATGCCATGATTATAAACTTCACTGCTCCCTAGCAATGAAACTATCCCTAATCATGGTGGATAAAACCATTATACCATATCACCCACTTTCACGTAGTCCTGCTTTCTTAAGTAAATAAAGCTTTAAAATAAATAAAGAGCTTGCCTAATAGATATTTTTTTAAGTCTAGTATCTCACACCTCATGGTCAAATGTTAATACTATATGCCTAAAGTGATAGAGTGTAATTTTGGACCTTCACTTATACTGTTAATTTGTCAATTTTTGTGTTATTAATTTTTATTCTATTTAATTATAAAAAGACATTGAATAAATCACATTGGGCCAGACTGTGGGCAGTGCTTAATTTGTAATGAAAAGGTGCCGAGGGTCAAGCAATTTTTTTTTAATTCATAACTGATGCAGCAAGCCCAGCAGTGCCAAGGCTTAGCCCTGACAAGCCCTGGCACAAATTAAGGCACAAATTGTGGGCCTGTGCCTCTGGGAGTGAAGGGCTACCTGCACCAGCTACTCATACCAAAGGTAGCTCTGTTATGGGGAGAGAATAGGCCACTATGTCCATCCTTGTGCATACTGGTATAAGTGAGTGGGAATGGGTCGAGCCATGGGTGGGTGCTGCTCCAGGTATAGGGCTCAGTCACAGTCTTCTGCCTGGGACGGTACAAGATCAAGCTACTCCATACACCAGGCTTGTGGCAAAGCTGTGACTGAGCTCATTCCTTTAAAAATCTGTGTGTGCTATACATGCATGGAATGCTCCAACCCCTTTAATCATTCTAAAACCAAAAAGGAACATTAGCATTTAATTTCTTTATAGTTCACAAGTAGTATTGTAGGTCTTAAGAAAGAAGCAAAGTAAAAATGTTATTTATATAAAAAAGGAATAAAATAGCCCATTGCATGTTGCCCCCCTGAAAAAAACCCAACCAAACAAGTACCTAATGGCATCAAGGTAACAATGTAATCAGTGTAAATCCTGAAGGTTAGATGAAAATAAAGGACTAACTAAATGCTTGGTTATTTTTTCAAGTGATGGAAGTGGATTCTCTACTAATTTGCTACATACAATCTAAACATTCAAGTTCAATTGCAATCTCTCTGAGGTTCTCCTTTCAAACTTTTTACATTTTGCTTTCAATTGATTTGCCTCTTTAGCACTTATTGATTCTCTCTCTTCAGAAGAAGAATTGTAAAACAATTATCTGGTCTCAATTATTCCCTATCTGGTAGAACAACAACAAAAATGTATAAATGGAAATGTCATTCCATTAGTAATCTGTTAGATCTTCACTCATCAAACAACAGTAACTTCTAAAGTTGAAAAGATTCCATAATCTGTATGCTGCTGCTAAAGGGCATGTAATGTGCTAGCTAATGCCTATGTGTGCCAGTTTAATCTACTGGATGCAATATCAGACCGTTACATGTGTATCCCTAGCTCTGAAGCTACCAGAGCCCAAATCTCTGCCGTAATCACACCTGGCTTGGAGCTGCATATTGCTGACACCTCAGCAGAGTTCTATATAGAAATATAGCTCTGACATCCCAACCTGTTGTGTTCAAACACCCTACTCTCCCGAAAAAGATATAGTTACACAGGAGGACTACTTATACTTTTCCTCTTGTTTAAAAGGCAATTGGTGCCTTAGGAATATCTAAGATAGGAGAGATGTGATTGGTGGAATATTGGTACCACTGAAGTCCATGGCAAAACTCCTACTGACTTCAGTGAGCCCAAGATTTCACCTAACATTCCCTGTCTTGTTGCTGTGGAATGAGGTCAGTGGGTAGTCCGTCTGCCTGCCCCAACTACTAGTAGACTAAGGAATTTGGTAGACAGCCATTTCCCAAACAGACAGGAGCGGACGGGAGACAACTGTGAAGATGCCCCTTTTACCGTCTCCCCTCCCTGTCCCCGTCACCCCATCCCGCTTCAATGTCCCCACTCTCCTCTCTTTTCTATTTAGTTTATCTCCTCCTAAACTCCCTCTCCTGAAAAAGAAAAATCATGAAACCAACATGATGTTTTGCTGCTGTCACATTATTCACTCTGCTTGCGCATTAGACCCCCTTCCACCACCATGTCTTTTCTATGTAGATGAGAAACTCTTTGGGGCAGGGACTGTCTGCTATATTGTATTTGTCTAGTGCCTGTCACAGTGGGGCCCACTCTCTTGGCTGGTTCTTGGGCACTACCATAATAAACATGATTATTAATAGTAATAACAGAGAGGAACCTATGGAGAGGTGGAGTTAGTCCTGATCTGAGATCTCTTCAGGGTTTCTGAACCCCTCAAATCTTTACTTCATTTAGCTCTTTTCATTTCCTTCTCTCTAGTCTCATATGTTAGGGATAACAGCTAACTTATAATATACAGGTCCAGTAGTAAATGCCTGAATGCAAATTTTGGAAATAGAGAGAGAATACCCATCCCTTTTTTCTTCATACCCTTCCCTCAAAATAAAAGTAAAACTCAGATCTTCTTCTTCTGGATGTTTTTCTTTGGATACTGTGTGATAATGTGCAGACATTTGTTATCAGAGAGCAAAACAGCAGCAGTCTATTATATTTTTGCTCTACATTTATTTTGTATATAAATTAAGCTGACCATGCTCTGAACATATTCTTTCATTAGTAGAAGACCAGGAAATAGTTATTTGATTTTGCTTCTTTGATGGTTTTTGTAAGATTACTGTATATAGATACTTTTGATCGTTTTCTACCATTTAGAAACTATTTTAATGGCTGTTTTTACTATGACTATGTCTTTCAACTTATAACCACTCAGAAAATGACTAATGTGACCTTATATATGCTCTGGTCCTAAATTAAGCGCCATTTGACTAGATCAATATGAGATAAAAGGGTGTTATGTTGTGTGTTTATTCCATATACAGAAATCTACAGTTTTATAGCAGCCTCGTGCTAAGCATCAGCAGCTCCTGTAGATGTTGATGTGCTAAGGTTCTCAGCTAAAGTGGTAAAAAACAATGCTACTAAAAAGTAAGGAAATGTTCAGAGAAAGATCCCTGCCAGAGAACTATAGAAAAAAAGGGAGAATTATTGAAAAGGGTCAGATAACAATGTCTTGATTTTAAACCCCAATCACATTTCAGACAACATGAAAAAGCCCAATCTCAAGAAAATGTGGTACTTGAGGAACTGTGATATTGGCTAGAACTGAGGATGGCAAAGGGCATGTGACAGAATGTCCAGGATTTGAAAGTATGTTCCTGTGGATAAGGAACAGGACTTGTGATATTACAATTAATGAACAGAATGTGGGAGAGGGTCCTAGCTGTGATCTTTGCAGAGGGAACACAGTAATCTGAATGCACTTTAACAGTATCCACAAAGAGTACTTGGTCCTTTACCCACATACCCGACCCAGGTGCCACTAGACAGGAAGGTCATCAGCACATTTCTGAATGTGTGGCACAGGGTAGCAACAGAAGGGGCAGAGTTAGATAAACTTCTCATCTTGGTCTCTCCCCAGGATCTCTTTGCAGTGTTCTTAATGTGTAGACAAAGCGGCCTGAGTGACCTGTGCAGGGAGAGTTCTGCACCCAGACAGTCACAGAATTAAAGATTAGCAAAACTGAATGCTAGCTTGGAGAAGTTGTAGACACTTTCTCCACAACTGGACACCAAAGGTATTTCAGAGGAAAAAGAAAAAGTTTTGTGGCAGATGCTACATAATATGTACAGCATAAATAATGAGAACCCAAAAGAAAATATACTGGGCTGATCCCCCACATTAATGCAAATAGACATTGCTGTATTTATAAAGAACAGACAATAAAATTCTCATTCATCCACATTAATACTAAACATTGGAGGATATTAGCTAGTTTCAGTGTCCCAGTTTACAGGAATATGCACTATTAACCTTTCCTGGTTTTCCCTTTTAAATAATTTTTGCCTTTCTTCTAGAACTACAAAAGGCACTATACATATAAACCACCAACCCCACCATTATTGAAGTAAAACTTTGTATATGAGCACTCAGTAAACCCATATACAGTAGTTACTGCAGGGTGGAAATATCTAAAGGTTCAGGGCTTGATTTGGATGTTTATCTATCTGAGCTACTGTATTTCAATATAAGGCCCTACGGTGTAAGCTTCAGGTACATACAATCCCTACGTCCCACTAAAGGCCCAGTTGCAGACTATTCCACTCTTCCCAATGACAACCCCAGTCTCTCCATAACTGGAATCTTCTTGCTTGGAAAAATGGGGACAGGTAACCTGATTGGTAGATGGCACCCCCACAGTCCCACCTGGCAACTTTTTGAGGCATTATTCCCCCCTTCACACCAGCCCTGAGAAATCAAGTAATAATGGCTCTGCTAAGCACATAGAGTAGGCTTTGCCATTCAACGATCCTGAAAAAATACCAGGTGACTTAATCCATAAAATGAACACTCTGAATATTTTGTTCCTCTAACAAAACTTCGTATCTTAACTCTTCATCTGTGTATTATTTTAAACCCTGGAATGCAGCAGTTCCAGTTATTCTGAAATAGGAGTTAATTTGCTATTCTCTCCTCTGGCTTTCAGATTTCATCTATTCCTCTACTCTTTCCCACTCTGTTTTAAGTGTGCAAAGTTCCCACATCACAATGCAAGGAGGCCAGTTATGAAAGTGCCTTGTCACTGATGTGCCTTTGTGTTTTCATTCCAGATCACAATTACACCAATTTTTGGGGTGGGGGGGGGTTGGGGGGGGTACTGGTTACTTTGCAGTTTCTCTATAAAAGATGCCACAGAATCAATTTACCTCAGGATGAAAGGACAGAGTGAACAAACAACGCTAACGCTAATTCAGCAATGGCACAGGTGACACAGAGTAGCAATAACTGCCAAGAAATATTACCATAGAGATTAGAGTATTCATTAATATCACTAACAGCTCTAATATCAGAGTTTTAAATTACATTTATTAGCATATCTGATCATTTTAAAATCATGTTTTAAAGATTTCACAACATCAATTTAGCAGACAACCCAAGCTATATGTAAGAAATTAAGAGTACAGCAACAGTACCTTTCCCAATTATTCATAAAGTGGCAGATTACCCAATCCTGGGAAAAACCGACGGAAGGGAGTCAGGGCAGACCTACTAAAAGTTGTGTATCTTGAGCGACCTGCAAGGCAATGCTCACATATCCTGCAGTCCAGATTTCTTAGCGTATGCGCAACGTACCTTAGGTGGCACCTGGCCAGGATTTATCACCGAATTTGGTCCACTGGTTGGGTCATTAGCTTCCCCGGCCCAGGCCAGTTACTGATGCGGAGTGCAATGCAAACGCTGATCCATGCCCCCCAGGCCAGACTCAGTGTCATGCATTTACCTGGGCTGCAGGAATGTTCTGCTATTGTTGCTTTAGCTGGGAGAGGCTGTTGTGGAGCTGGCTGTGCAAATAGAAAAGGGGCCACTATCTTGCTGCTGGATCTGAGGAAAGAGGAAGGCACAGAGCTGAGCAGCCAAGCAGTGAGGCTGGGAAAAGGGAGGCAGCAGCAGCAGCAAGTAATAGAATAGAAGGTGAGGGGATCCCGTACTGGCCCCATGCTTCCCATCCCAGCAACCAATCATCTCCCATTCCCAAACACTCACATCCAGCCAGTCCTCCCTACTTGGGGCAGAGTTTACTGACCTTAAGGTAAAGGAAATTTATGGTTATATTAAAATTGTTTACATATTTAGTAAGCTAATTTATATATTTGCAAATGTGCATAAAGTATCATATGATGCTACACAAAGCTTGGTAGGTATGCTGGGGGAAAGAAATCCCTGAGGTTCCCATTGTCAGATTACCCCATCGATTTTTCCACTAGGACAGCTGGTTTTGCCCCTTTTATCCATTCCAAAAAACAAAACAAAAAAACTCCCCCCTTAGCTTTTTCAATCTACAGCAACTGCAGAATTCCAGAACTCCATTGCACAACCTTGGAGCCTGTCCTAATTCCACAGCAGCCCCGCCACTTCTGACACCTCCCTAAAGGGTAGGTTCCACATTGCCAAGGGTCTTGCTCCACTTAAAAACAGAGACTCAGGCTGCACTAACTTGTAAATGAATTTCCTATTGTTCTGAAAAGGAGGAAGGAACAATGATTGCTCCTCTGCTCTACTGACTCCCTTCCAACACATAGACCCTTTGCCTTGCAGCAGGGGTCATTGGTGGGTACGACAGGGTTGGTTGATCACTTTTTCATCAGGGGCTGAGACTGACCCAGACAGAGGGATCCTTCTGCATGCAATCCCCACAGGGTAATCTGGCTCAGATAATCAGAGCAGGGCATTCATCGAGACAGAGAAGCATAATGTGCCATTGATTACTGAGCATAACTCCTCATTGAAAATCAATGTAATCAAAAGATTAAACATAGACACATAGGAATTGGCATAACTGATCAGACTGAAGAATAGTCTACTCTTGTGCCCTGTCTCTGACAGATGGTTAGGAGGAAGGTTTTAAACCTCTATAATGGACAATTATGCAGAAAAAAAAATGAAAAACAACAACAAAAATGGGGGTAGGTAACCAGGTAGTTAATGGCTGGCTTATTTCCCGAGGGTTTTTACCACTTATGAATTTTATGAATGACTTTATCTTGTATAATGACAGGTTTCAGAGTAGCAGCCGTGTTAGTCTGTATTCGCAAAAAGAAAAGGAGTACTTGTGGCACCTTAGAGACTAGCCACTAGTACTCCTTTTTATCTTGTATAACTGTAGATAGTCCCATTATTTATATACGTCTCATCTTTCTTTCACTTTTGCTCTTTGACTCAGTAGTCTCTTGTGACAAAGAGTTCCACGTGTTGGTTGTGTACTGTATAAAAGATAGTATTTCTTGTAACAGTTAAATTTGTTACATTTAATTTTCCCTTATTTGACCCCTTATTGTTTATAGTGGTAAATAGGAGGGCCTGACTTACCTTCTCTAAACCATACATTATATTCTATATCTCTATATCATGTCAGCTCTTATTTATCTCCTCTCTGATTAGATCTACTCTTTTTAACCTCTCCACATATGGAAGTCTTTCCGTGCCTCTAATAATTTTTGCTCCAGTTCCTGAACCTTTATTTGTGATCTCCTTTGTGAGATGGGATGAACACAGTTGAACACTGGTGACGGGGTACTACTGACTTATAGAAGAGCTTTAGAATATTTGAAGTATATTCTCCATCTTTTTCTTAATAAAAGATAACACTATAACAATTTCCAAATATATATTATTTAATTTTGAACTGACAACTCTGTTTAAGCAAACTACGAACAATGTCCAAATGAACAGTAAATGAGTATTTCTCACGACAAGGCAATATTTGTTTTTTCAAGGACATAAAAATGAGAGGGTAATATTTTCACTCTGTGTAGAAGGAAAATACACATTTTATTTTATATTCTGTCTTACGGCTCTTCCTTTCACTTTTGATATGTTGATTATCTTAAATCTGCTTTAGACTGAATACCTCCTAGCCTCATTTTTGACTCATATATCTGAACCTAAAAATTAAATGAGTGAACTGTGAAGTTATTAAGACAGTTATGTAGATCAGTTCTTGTCAGTCCCTTTCAAACTGATAGATATTAAAGCAATATAAAATTATGCAGGTAGATAAATGGTACAGTAATAACTTATTTTTAGTTCAAGAAAAGCAACATTGTTTCTTCAGCAACTTTAACAACAACAAAAAAGGTATAATTCTATCAGGTCTATCTGCCATTTGATTTATGTTTGAAATGTCTGATTTAAAAGATGCTCTTAAAAACAAAAACAAAAAATCAGTGCTATTCAAAAGGCATCTTTGAATCTTAACTATTTTCTCCACTTGAGCTAAAAATAACAAATAGATATTAAATATAATGGCTTTTCATCTTTTCCCCCAAATTATCCCTGGATATGCAACCATAATCTTTTTTCTACAAGTCCTAAAACGGTCTGTCATATAGAATCAAGCGTACCAACAGTCTTGTTTAATATATGATGAGAGGACATGCTGGAATCTTTTAATGGGGAAAATATTATATCTATTTTACAGTTGACATTTAAGAGTTCATCAAGTGTATTAAGCTGTTCTGAATTCCCTTTTATTTTAAGATAATGTATTTAATTTACTTTTATACAAAAAAAAAAGCATATAGTGCCACCTAGGGGTATATACTAATTTGTAAATTTGGACTGAGAGATCAAATACTATGAATTACTTTTGTTTTTCTTAACTACATTCTCAGGAAGAAAATGTATGCCAAAGCAGATTTATTTAACTCCATATTCTCACTCTAATAGTGCTGCATAAAATAATTCCAGGATGGTACAAAATTAAGCTGTTTCATGTTTTAATCAATACATTTTAAAAAAATACACACACACAGAAAATCCCAAAATGACTGGCACGCATTCCAAATAAATATATAACAAGGACTCAAACCCACTGAAATATTGAAAAACAAAGAAAACTCATTTAATTTCAAGGAACTATAACCATTGATGTTTTGATTATGCATCCTTTATCAACTTGTTAATCACTGAAATGTAAGTGAATTTTATGTCCACCTTCACATAGTTTCATCTAACAGTTCCCACTTTGGTAGGGTGTGTGTAATGTGGTGTCTTTTAAAAAAGAACAACAAAAAACCACCAACAACCTTTCATTTGGTTGACTTACATATTTTTGGTGATTTATTTCCTTGGAAGATATGGTGTATGTCTTGTTTCATGATAGTAGTTAAAGTGGCTGCACATCCACTTTAAATTAGGTCTTGAAGTACCATGGGTAGTTTGCTAACTGATTTTCCGGCTCTTAGCACAAAATCCTGTCCATGCAGAGCAGCTTGCTTTGAGAACAGTTCGCATCAGGAATCTTCTACACTCCCAGCCCCTCCTCAGAGGCACATACTTTCACCATTTTAGCCCTGGCACTCCAGCTAAAGATCACATAGATCATAGATGGGAAGGTTTCCTAGACAATTCAGCGGCACTGGGACCATAGGTTTGAATTCTTTTCTTATCTGTGAGTTGACTTATTTTTGTCAGAAGGGATATGTGAAGTTATCTGGGGGAGGAAACACACAGGTCAATCCCTTACTCCTGGTGTGTGGCTAGCTACATGTATAGCCCATCCTGGCTAACAGTAGGAAGGCTGCTCTCACAGGCTGGTGAATGCTGATCAGTACCATGCTACCAGCAGAGAGAGCTGCTACCATGCTACCAGCTGCTAACATTGTACTACTGTGATTTCAAATACAGCCATGCTTTATTTTGGTTTTGAGCTGGAGTCTGAACTGAAAACACTTTAGAAAATTTAGAACAGCATGAGGCTACTTCTTTTTCTTGATTATTTTACATCAGGAACCTAAGATTTACCACAATAATGAAAATTAAGTGACTCTGATCATGCTGCATCAATATATGAAATGCTGTCACCTCATGATACCATGACATTTCTGAGCACATTACAAACCCATTTCAAAACCTCTCTTTTGAATCCACCCCCACACTACAGTAAGAGACTTGAAGTGTTTTTGTAACTTCAATATATTCATCTGTTCAATAATAAATGATTCATTTTCTGCAGGTCCTGTGCTGTTACTTGTTCCTGACTTCTTATACCTAGATTTTAAAAGGCTCCGGGATATTGATTTGTTAGGCAATTATTGGCCCATCTCTAATCTTCCATTCTTGTCAAATATGATAGAATGGGCAATGTTGTTACAAGCTACTTAACATTCTTACAGTACAAAATATTCCAAGCACATTTCCACAATATCACTGCAACAAGACAGGGAGTTGTCATGGTCCTGAATGACCTTATCACAGACTCTAGTCTGCCTTATGTCAATCTTCCTGGTCCACAGCACTATATTTAACCCAAGTGTTCATCACTTTTACAGAGTATAGGCTTAAGAATTAAATTTCTATTTTGTTTCTGTAGTATTGATTAGGAAAAACTATTAGTTTGCTCAAGTAGTTGTCACTTTTCCTCTTTATAGTGTTTTTTTACTGCTTTCTTATGCTTTCATTTGCACACACCAAATCTTTTATTAAGTTTATTTTAAGTTAAGGTGGCAAGAAGTTACAGCCCATCAGTGCAATGTGTAATAAACAAGGAAATAAGCAGGTAAGTCACTCAACACCGTATCTTCACCCCACACATCAGTTCCCCTTCTCACCCTCAGCTTTCTCCTTTCCATCAAAACACACCCACAAATCTGTACTCTCAGAAGTCAGATGTTATAAGAATGTGTCTGTAAAACTGAGTTTATGCAGACTTGTGTGGATTGTTTAGTTAGCAGAACCCAGTAAATGTGAGGATAATAGGGAGTATTTCCAGAAACCGTTCAGAAAATTTTCTCAACAAATACTTTACCTTAAAATATCCATAACAAATAGTCACTAAACTGTGGGGCAGAAGGGTTTAGTCCTGCTTTAAGTGCGAATGTCAATACAAACATACTATGGAGCCATCTGCAGGAGTCTTCATAATATATTAAGTGCTCAGATGCATCAACATGCTACAGTAAAATCCAATTATTCAGAACACCACTAAGAAACAAAAAGCATCCTACTTAAATTATTGTCCTGACAACACTGGATTTTTCACTTACTAAACATGGGCTAAATTCTGCAAAATGCTGACTACTCCAGTTCTAGTCCAGGGAAGCACTTAAGCATGTGCCTTATTTTAAGCATGCATGTAATACTATTGACCCTGATGGCAAAAAAACATGTGCTTTTCAATGTTAGGTCAAGTGACTTAGTTTAACATGACTGAAAACGCATCACAACATCTGTTAAGATGCAGGCTAACATGTCTGAAGCAGTATTAGCTGGCCTTGTTGTATCCTAGTGGGGAGCTCATTAAATCTCATCTCATAAATCAATCCAACCAAACCCTTAATTGTGTTTTTGTTCTTCTTCTCTGAAATTCCCCCTTGTTGTCTCATGAGAGAGACATACAAAGAGGAGCTATCATTTTCCTGTTCCATGATGCGAAACCCACTTTATGCAATCCAACAAAGTACTGGCAGTTTTACTGCTGTATTTTATAAGAATTTTTGTGCTTCTACTGTATTCTTTTATGTTGGGGGTTGTGGGGCTGTTCTGCTATTTATTGAACACATAACAATGAAAGAAAAAAGTACACAAGTAAATGTGAAATAGCATTGTATTTGATCACACAATAGGATTCTGGTTCTCTAACCTGCTTGAGTGACACTAAGGGCCTACTGCACCAAACCAGTTAATTTTTTTTGACATTTATTGCTTTCCAAGTTTCTCCCTCCCATCAAATATCTAGGTTTCCAATTATTTTCCTGTTGATTTATTAGCTTCATCTTTTTTTCCAAAATGAGTTTCATTTTACTTTTTGTCCATATTTTAAAAATTAAGATACAATGTATTATTTCTCAATCTCTGTTGGCATGTATGCAACACCTCCTGATTGAATATCATATTCTATGTGAATCTGATTAATATGCTATTCCAGAGCATTAAAGAAGATATAAAATATCATCCCTAATACTAATCCCTGCTGCCCCCTTCTTTGCCCCCTCCTGCTTCTCTTAACTACTTGATTCACTTCTTTTTATCATTACCTTTCATTTAGGACCCTGTGGCAGTGATCATATACAAATTTCAAGACAAAATAGCAAAAATAGGCAGGAGAACTTGTTAAAAACTCTGTGGATTGCATGTCACCTCCTGTGGGTCAAAAACCCAGTAGAAATTCACAACTGATAGAGAGCATGGCAAAGCTACTGCATGGACCCTACAGATCAACATGAAACCGAACCAGAAATGTGAATGTGGAGAGGAAGGTTGGGATAGAATTTGGAGGGACTGAAGATGAGCCACAGGGAATGAAATATGCAAGGATTTGGATATGGTTTTAAGAGCGAGAGGCATGTGGTGGTGAACATATATTTTATCCCAGAGTAGTAGCCTTAGTCTCTGGAAAAGTACATGTTGGGGAAAAAATCCAAGCCCCGCTCCATTCTTTCTCCAGGCCATTTGAAGCAAGGGGGCAAGCTGTCCCTCAGGAAGAATGGAGAACACCTTAGGCATAGACTACACTTTCAGGAGATGCCCCCTGGCTCTCCTTGTTGAGATGTAAGGGTAGGAGAACTAGGGAACTACCTGTTGGTTGGGCTCACGTGCTCCCCAGTTTCCTTTCCCATTGGCTGCATCCCCCACTCCAAGAATCCAGCTGCTGCTCCTGACTGGAGCTGTTGCTGGGGTCCCTTGGCTGCTACCTGAAGCTACTCCCTGTAAACAGGCCAAAAATGAAAATTCTAACACCCAGTTTCTGCCAAATATTGTTGGCCACCCGGGGGGCCAGACCATCCCTGGAGTAAGAGTAGGTAGAACCATCCCCCTCCTTGCATGGGCTGCATGAAGCCAGAGACAGCAGCCATCCTTACACTAAAGGAACACAAGAATGTGTCCTCTGTGCTCCCCCAAGGGTTCTAAAAACCCGAAGGAGACAGAGAAGGGAGATCCATGCGTCCACATCTGCCCTAGTGTGCAGAGCAAGCCCAGTGTGCACATGAGAGTAGCTGAGAGAGTTCTCCCCCTGATGTTCTGCAGAATGCCTTCCACTGTTTCCCCTGAGGTCAGGAAGATCTGCATCTCCCAAAACACAGAGCTGTGTCCACATGGCCCAAAACAGCCCCACATGGTTACCCAATAAGTTGATAATCTATAGCCCAATGGGATTTAGGGGCCTAAGTGCCTAAATCCCTTTTGAAAAATGATATTTAGTCTCCCAAGATCTGATAGGTGCTGCAACTCAAACACAGCAATGCCTAAATACCATTAAAAATCTGGGCCTACATGACTAAGGAGCCTACGGCCCATTTTCAAAAGAAACGAGGAATCTAAGTCCCATTAACTTTTAATTTGGCTTTGGGTCCTAAGTGTCTAAGTCAGTTTTGAAAGTGGGACTCAGGTTCCTGAATCACTTATGTGTTTGAGGGTTAAATTTTCAAAAACATTTATGCTCAGGCCTATATAGATTAAACCCATGAATATCAAAGAACAGAATTTGTTACAATATTCCAATTGCATACCAAGGGCCATGAAAATTAGCAAGTTTGAGGTACAGCTCTTAAAGAATAAAAGGGAAAGGGGGGGAAATGACTCCTTCAACTTAGCTCATTTTTCAGTAACCCATTACTGGTACCGTTAAATCTGCTTGTCGTGATATAAGAAAAATTGCTCAGAGAACCATACAACATAGAACATACAAAATTGATTCAGAAAAGCTAATCCATGCATTTCTCTCTCATGTCTTGACTGGATGACTGCAATGCTCTCTCAGCAGGTCTATCATAAAAGCTGATTAGTAGACTGCAAGCAATTCAAAACCCAGCTGGTAGACACATAGCTAAAACCCAAAACCATAAGTACATTTCTCTGACTCAAAGCTCAATACACTGCTTTCCAACAGAATTACACTTTACATCTTAGTATTTTACATTAAACATTTTAAGCAAAACAAAACTGGTCTCTAAATTATTACACTAAGTTGTTCTCTAGGGGCTTTCCCACTGGTTACCATGCCCTCAGGCTCCAGAAAATGGTCTTTCATTCAGAATGTTATAATTTGGTGACAGGTAGTGCGTACAGTGTGCCAGGTGCTTTCCAGACATTTAATAAGACTCAATTCCCGACTCAAAGAACTCACCATTTCATAGGACAAGAAACATCAGAAGTGTAGAGACAAGGGATAGGATTGTCCCTAGCCCTAGCACAGGCACACAAGGAAGTAGTGTGTGGGAGAAAGGATTCCCCGCTCCCACCTCAGCTCATCCACCACATTGATTGTATCAGGACAAACCAGATCTTGGGTGCAGGGGATCCACTTCCACTGCTCTATCTGTGAGCTAGTTGGTCAACAGGAGTGGAGAGAGACAAGGAATAGTGGAAGCCATTGATGTCAGTTAAACCACTGGAGAGGCTCCGCTTGAAAATTTATAAAGCCTGTGCCTGGACATATACATACAGATATATGTACTAAACTGGAAAGCACCGGAAAATGTTTTGCAGGTAATAATACTGCATGAGCAGGGAGATGTACCTATTAAGGAAATATGCTATTAGACCTACTTCCTATCTCTAACATCTATGATACTATGAAGTATTCTGCAGTTAATGTTTCATAGAGTTTAAGGCAAAAATAAATAATTAGATCATCTAGTCTGACCTCCTGCATATCACAGGCTATTACTGTTAAACCAGATACCCAAGTACTGAACCCAAATTACTTGTGTCACAGGCAGATAACAGGAGAGACCAAGGCTCCACCAATGCCTGAGGCCCCTGCAATGGCACTGAATCGAATACGAGAGAGATGCCCAGATGATCCTATAAAAATGATCCATACCCCATGCTGCTGAGGAAGGAGAACCATTCAAAATCCCTGCCAATCTGATTGGGGGGAGGGGAAATTCTTCACAACCCCACATCTGGGTGATCACTTTGACTCTGTGCATATAAAGCAAGACACACTGGCCAGGGATATAAGAAAGAGGATTCTCTGTACCATCTCAGAACACTAGTTCATCCTGTCTGGTGTCCCACCACCCAGCTGTGGCCAATTACTGATGCTTCAGAGGAAGATGGGGAAAAAAACCACAAACCAGGATACATCTGGCCAATAGTGTACTCAGGGGTGGGGGGGGAATCTTCTTTACCCCTGCAGGTGAGATTTGGTTATAGTCACTGTCTTAATGCAGAGCTGCTAGTGTTATGAACCTGTTGGCATTTTTAAACAAATTAAAATACAGCTGATAAGGCAAAGCAAATGAACTTGAAGTGGAAATAAGGAAAAAACTAGTCAGTGTGCTCCAATTAGGCTGTTCATGATTTCTATTATTCTATTTTTCTTTCTACTTCAGAAGTTGTAGTGCAAAGTGCACTTCCAGGACAAGAGAAAAAACACTTTCATCGGCAGAGATTTTCGAGATCTTTAAGAAAATGAAACTCAAATGCAAATTTCTCCAGTGCAAGATATACACTTGTGTTGACTCTGGTGTAACAGTCAAAAAAGCAACATGTAAATAATCACTCATTTATATTTTACGTCCTACATGAAATTTGAATATTATATTCATCATGTTGCATTGTTCTGAATGTGCACTAGCTATCTAAAGGGCACCATCCTTCTCTGTGAGTGAGTTAACTTAATATGTATATAATCAGTGGCACTGGCATTTGAAGTAAGGGCTATAACTAGTAAAGTCCATCTCCTCAGGCATGAATCAGTAAGCACAAGAAGAATAGTACACTCTCACCCACTTGGTATACTGTTTATTAAGAATAGGTTAATTGAAGAATGCATTTTCAGACTGTGCCATTTCTATGCTAATGATTGATAATTTTGACATCATAATAATAATTTCAGTGAATGCACATTTTCCAATTCAGCTGCCCACTCTCCTCTCTTCTTGCAGCACAGTAAGTATTACTCCTCTTTGAGAGGGGTAGAAGAGAGTATTCCTGTTGGAATTCTGCCACTAGCATCAGTGCAGATGTGGCAGAAGAGGACATGACCATATACAGACATGCTTCACCCAAGCAATGTATAACCCTTATGCATTTTCCCCTGGCCAAATGAACAAAGGAAAAAATCACATACCTTAGTGGCCATGGGGGATGAGTTAGAGGGTAGAAAAGAGAAACGGCACCTCACTCTCAGCACCTCACTCTCAGTTTCACACAGCCCCTTCCTCTGCTAGCCCAAGTGAGAAGGAAGGTGAAGCTCTCACCAGAACCACCAGCACTCTTGCTTTTGCATCTACCAGGTTTCTATTCACACCCTGGTGTCATTTGCTAGGCAGCTGAAGGTCTTTCACCCCGGTCTTATTCTGCTTGCCCCTACCTTGTACTCCAATGTTTTTAAGGAAAACTGACTAGCTTGTTCCCACTTCCTCTTTGTTTTAGGAGAGCAAGCTGGGTAAGTCTGGCCCTTCCCTTGGCCTGACCAAAAAGGAATCCCTTTAGGACTACTATACTGTACAGCACCTCTGTGTAATGCAGAGACAGCTGCGATAAGGCTGAATGGATCCTTCAGCAGTAGGCGTACTTTGCTGCCCACCCTCCCACAGAACACACAAAAAGGTGAGGCACCAAACATCCTAGGAGATGCGAAGCAGGCCAGAAGCCACCCCACCCCTGGAGTGGTCAATACGACTATTAGTTGAACATAATTGGAAGCAAATAGGGAAAGAGGTAAAACTCAACTGGGAAAGACCTTTAAAGATGTTTCAAGTTCCTTGTTAACTAAACAACATTACCACAGTATTCAGAATAATCCTTGCATACTAAGTATAATTCCCTTAGCATAGTGAATACAACAGTAACAATATCTAGCTCTCTCAGAGAACACTTGTTCCCTACAGTGTATGTTTATGTGTTTTGGTTAGTCTAGTTTTAAATTACTTAACAAATATGACTCGCCCCACATCCCTTGGAAGACCATTCCACAGTCTATTAGAGCACCCTGTGAAAATTTCCACCTAACGTTACCTGTTCATGGCTTTAAAAAGTCAAAGTAATTAAAAACAAAACAGAGATAATTATATTTCTCTTTACTTAATTTCATCCATCATGGTGAGGAACAATCCCCCAAAACTTTGGTGTTTGAATTCAGTCTGGAGAAGATTATCGCACAAACTATTTCATTCTCTACAGTCTGCAAAACTGGGAAGGAATTTATTACTTTTCCTGTACCAGACAGAAAGCAGGAACCCGGGAAGTGGGTGCGGGGCGGGAATGCAGTTATATATACAGAACGCTAGAAGGATTCCATTCAAATTTGTTTTTAAAATTTGGTAGAGGTTTGGTGGAACAGAAGTACTTTCCCCTGCACCCCTCACTCACCCCCTCGAGCCAGGACCCCTTTCCCTAATCATATCTATGGACATCTCTCATCTTTTTCTCTTTGGTGTTTACCACTTCCGACACTTCCAGATGGTTCACAAATCCTGCTTAGTCATTGTTTAATGAAACTATGGAAATTTAGACCCTAATCCTGTAATTTATTTTGTGCAGGTGCATGGATCCACCTGTTGCAGAATTAGGGTCCAGCCATCAACACCTTACATAGGCAAAACTTCCAGTGACTTCAAAACGTGAGTATGTCATAGATGATGAAGCTGTTTCCTTTCCATTTTTCCTTATAGATCAATTCTTTCTTTATTATTATTTGCTGTTTTCTGATCTCCCCCCACCCCACCCCACTCCACTATTTCTAGTACTGAGATGTCCAGAATTACACACATTTTTCAAGGACCTGCTTTTCATAGGACACTCTCTGCAGATTACCCCCTAATTAGTCTCTAACCAAAAACCTCTGCTAATGTAACCCAAACACCCATTGGCTCTTTTGTCATTGTATTTATGCAGGGCTGAGGAGTAAGAGCTGATGACCTACTTTATTCCCCATCATGGATACAAAGGGAAGGTTAACCACCTTTAAATCCCTCCTGGCCAGAGGAAAAACTCTTTCACCTGTAAAGGGTTAAGAAGCTAAGATAACCTCGCTGGCACCTGACCAAAATGACCAATGAGGAGAAAAGATACTTTCAAAGCTGGGGGGGGCGGGGAAAACAAAGGGTCTGTCTGTCTGTCTGTGTGATGCTTTTGCCGGGACCAGAGCAGGAATGCAGGTCAGAACTCCTGTAAAGAGTTCATAAGAAATCTAGTTAGATATGCGTTAGATTCTGTTTTGTTTAAATGGCTGATAAAATAAGTTGTGCTAAATGGAATGTATATTCCTGTTCTTGTGTCTTTTTTAACTTAAGGTTTTGCCTAGAGGGATTCTCTATGTTTTGAATCTGATTACTCTGTAAGGTATTTACCATCCTGATTTTACAGAGGTTTTTCTTTTACTTTTTCTTTAATTAAAATTCTCTTTTAAGAACCTGATTGTTTTTTCATTGTTCTTAAGATCCAAGGGGTTGGGTCTGTGTTCACCTATGCAAATTGGTGAGGATTTTTATCAAGCCTTCCCCAGGAAAGGGGGTGTAGGGCTTGGGGGGGAAGACATCTCCAAGTGGGCTCTTTCTCTGTTCTTTGTGTAACACTTTCGTGGTGGCAGCTTTTAACCTAAGTTGGTAAGAATAAGCTTAGGGAGTCTTTCATGTAGGTCCCCACATCTGTACCCTAGAGTTCAGAGTGGGGAAGTAACCTTGACAGACCCACATTGCTGAAGATTTTCTGGAGTAGGGGGAAGGAACTGCTGCCACCAAGAATGCTACTCCTCCTCAATGGGAGAGGGATTGGGTGGACCCTTGGCTCCAGTCTGTTCCCCCAATGTAAGTGTTCTGGAGCTGATGTTGAGGGGGAAGCAATCTGCATCATCAAAATGACTGAGAGATTATGCACACCCGAACTAGGAGCAAAGGGGAAGTATGACAATTGAATTCCTGACCTGTTTGCTAGGGAAGCTCAGCAAACTGCTGCCCATTACACAGACTGAATTACAGGTGTACAATCTAGTATTTTTTAAAAGTAATATATAAATTGTAATACCCAGAAAAGAGGTACAGACATGCAAATACAATTCTCCTTCCCTCATATACCTATTTTAATTGTCAAACTTGTATGAGACCACTGCTACAGCTAAAGATATTATTGGGAGATAATTAAAAGGATGGCAAACATAAGTAGAGAGAGTAAGTATACAAGACACTTTTGGTGTGAAAAACCTGAAAGGAAATCAATACTTATGTGGTTTGACAATAAATCCACATTATATATAGCCAGGTCTAACAACTTTTGAGAAGACTAGCCTGCGCTCACAAGATCTCTCAAGTTATGTGAAAAACTTGAAAGATAAACCACTTGAAGGGGAAGGTAGTGGTCCTGGAGGCAAGCCTAAAAAAGACATGATAATATAGGATTAGTAATGTGATTACAAAATCTGGACAGAGAGGCTGAAATTTTGTCTAGACAGCAAAAATCTTATTAGCCCTAGGTAGTTTAGATACTGTTAAAGGTAACATAGGACAAGAAGAAATGTGACAGTCTTTGAAAGGAATGCATGAAACAAACAAGCTTAAAAGACTGGTCCATTACACACAGTCACATGTATATTATGCCTTCTGGCAAAACACAATGCTACATATAAACACTGTTTCTCAGAGTTCAACTAAGGTAACATACTACTCTATTTAACTGATAAGGCTGCACATTTATGACCTCTTATATTGAAAGGAGCAGTATTGTACATAAATCCTGATTTGGTGAAATGGAGAGGCCCGACTGCAAAATATTTTAAGATAACATCTCAAAAGTTGTGATGTTTTCTCTTCGTGCAGTTAGCCTTGTAAGCAGCATTTTTGGACTCCATGACTTTTCCCTTGGTTTTGAATAACTAATATTCAAAGGTACAGCACAACCGATAAGTAAAATTGCAATTAACTATGAAAAGATGCCCACAGTGATATCAGAATTTGTTTACTGTCATGCAACAGAATCTTCTACATGACCTTACGAGATAAAAGATAATTTCATAGAGGTACAGTAAACTATCCAAATCAGAAATGTTGTTATGAACACAAAAAATGGACCCAATCCTTACCTGGTGTAAATCAGTGCAACTCTACTGATTTACACCAGCTAAGGATCTGGCCCATTAATCAGACTGTATTGACACTCAGAACATTTTTACCACTGCCCAGCTGCTGACCACAGTAAATTAAAGGTGCTACTTATTTTAGGTGGACTTCATTTCAAATCTACCAAAATGTAGCTTTTTTAAAAAGTGTGGTTGTCATAATAATATGGAGTGATTTTCATCTGAGGATTTCACAGCACTTTCCAAACATTACTTATTGAGCCTCAGAATGCTGCTATAAGTTTTAAGCAAGCCCATGTTAATGTTACAGCTATGTTAGAGGTAGTAAATGACTTAGCCGAAGAAAATACAAAGCTAGCCTGAGGGTCTACCCTACTAGCCAGAGGTTGGATAGAGCTTGGGCTTCTCCCACCTCTCTCCACACACCTGCTCACAATGGGGAGAGAGTAGGGCCAGCTTTACACACCAGATCTTGACCAAAGATCTATGCAAGCCTTACTCCCCCTTACTGTCCCGCTTGGCTGATTAAGACAAGAGCACAGTCTAGCCCACAGTGAGTTATTGGCAGAACAGAGATTGGAGCAAGGAAATGCTGGGTCCTATCCCTTTGTCCTAACCACTAGACAGCACTGCTTTCATTAGATGTCAGTCCCCAATTCTGTAAATACCAAGAAAGATGACTGAACTACCATATTAAATATAATACTTTATGTAGCCTCCCCAAGAATGAAAATTAAGCTTGCTCAAATAAAGTAAAGTTCTAGAACAGTATGATTACATTCACTGCTTGGGAATTTCAGAGGTGCAGGATATTATTAGAATTTTTGAATCAAGCTGCAGAATGCTCATTTTCCATTAACACTCTTGATCCTAGCCCAAATAATGATTTGATATGCATTATGTGCATGGGTAGTCCAAACTACAGGAGGTGAGTATTGCTTAGAAAGGTTGTCACTGTGTTGTCAATTCTTGCAATTTTATTGTGAGTCTTGTGATATTTATTGTTGTTCTTAAAGTCCCAACTCCTGGAGTCATGTGATAATGGTGAGACTGTCAGCTTTCAGGAAGAAGTTTCTAGCCCTTGTTGTTGAAGAGAAAACATGAACCTTAAAGGCTCAGAAATGACAAGACAAACTCCCTAAGTGTTATTTTTATTTATTATTTTTAAGTCTCGTGATTTTAAGCCAATCTCATCATTTTGAGGTACCTGACTTATGATTTTTTAACACTGGGGACTGTATTAATAAAATCAACATTTAGGATCAGTTAGATGGAGTTCCTTACAATTGATCAAAGTTTGGCCCAAAGACTATGAATACTTTCTACACGAGAAGTTTAATGCAACTATTGAAATGAGTTCCTGGGCATGTTGTGAGCATTACTAAAAAACTTCAGCCACATTAACTAGCAGTTCCTTTATTGTGCTAGTGGACCATAATCCCCTTGTATTTTTACATTATCTTGGGCAAACAATTTTAAAACATTTGGCATTATTTTAAAATGCTGAAAAAGCTTTAAATTGTTTTTATTTGAAGAACATACAGGCTTTTTTTGGTGGAAGTAGATTTTGTGTGTGCAGACTTGCACTCCCCAAAACCTAGTGTTCTGCTGGGAATTAGGAACAAAAATAAAAGTAGATAGAGGATTTAAAAATACCAACACTCTCTAGAACCAGTGACTGATCGTTTCTGGCTGTCTGAGCTAAATACTACCTTGTTATTGGTATAAGTTTATCAGATAATGCACAGCAGTGAACACTCACTTTTGTTTCTGTTTCTCAATACACAGGGGAGGAAGTTTACATCACTGAAACCTTGTTGCACTGATTGCAGTCATTTTTATAACTATAGGAAACAAAACAAAAAAGGTGACGAGAAAAATATTTTTATTGCTTTAAATGAATACATGAAGAAAAGCCCTTAAAAAGTCAATAGTTATGGTACCTTCCAAGAATAGAGGGAAAACTAATGTTTCTGATATGCTGATGTGATAACCAGGGATTCTAGCTTTCCATGATTAAAAAACCAGAAAATTCTGACACAAAAAAAAACCCCCACAAAAATCTGTGTTTTTCCATGATTAAAATGAAATGCTGAACTTTAGTTTCTCTAGGCACAATATACATATAGGTATCAGTTGAACACAATGTATTACTGATATATTTTCAATTTTAAGCAAGTTCAAAGTCTACTAGTGCCATCAAGCATTAAAAACAATTTAAAGCTTTTTCAGCATTTTAAAATAATGCCGAATGTTTTAAAATTGTTTGCCCAAGATAATGTAAAAATACAAGGGGATTATCGTCCACTAGCACAATAAAAAAATAAAATCCATAGAATTGCAATTTGTATTTCTTACCTATACCAAATACTTCTATGTCTATTAGCCCTGTCACCTGGGGCTGACAGACTCAGTTTGTTTGATATGGAGAGCTGGATAATGGAGGCTCAGATAAATGGGGTTCTACTGTATCTGTTTTTATTTTTTCCCACAAACTGTAAAAACTAAAGATTCTCTGTAAAAATGCAAATTCTGTGTTTTTCCGTGGCAAATGGATTTCTAGGATCCCTGGTCATAACTGATGGCAAATGCAGTTACACTGGTGAAATCGTGCATGAACAGGATCAGGAACATCTGTATATTGCACATGAATGTCTTTCTGCAAGAAACATTTATAAAACTGCTCTCTACAATCTAATCTCTAATGCCCCAGTGGGCTATAGTTTGGATTGCTCATCATAGGACAGTTGAGAAAAGAATTTGGCTCATAGCTATAATTATCTAGTAAACAGTCTTCCTATCACAGCACTCACCTCATTACCCTTCCTAACAACAAGGGCTTAGCTATTACAAGGAGGTGTTCAGATACTGCAGGGATGAATGTAGCATAAGGTCCTAGAACCATAATTTCCAAAACTGGATGCCATATTTACTTAGTTTAAATGGCCTGATTTTCTAAAAGTGCTGAACGCACATCAGTTCCCATTGACCTAATTGGGAGCTGTATATTTCAAAAGCAGGACATATTCATGGATTTAGTAACCCAACTTTAAGTCTCCATGTCTGAAAATTTTGACCAGAATTTCTACAGTGAGATCTGTAAACACAGAATTTGAATTGTCAGTAAAACTGTAGAAAAGGGATGAGTTGCAGAATCTGAATTGTGACATGTCCAAGACAACCTTGTGAGAATTTTTGCTGCTAAGATCAAATTCTCTTCAAAGCCTATATATAGAAACTGTATATTTGTAAATAGAAGTAGACTAATATGAAAATGTTCACTCATTTTCACTCGTAAATAAAATAACCCATTTTTCAGTTTCAGGTCTCGCACTTCTTTGTACTGACACACTAAATATTGTGTTAGTTATACAGTATGATCTTTGTAGCTGCAGAATAAGACTGTAGTGACAGATAAGACAAAAAAAGTTCCCATTATGTTTTGGACTTATCTGATCAACAGTAGCAGGTTTCAAATGAATATTTTATTGGGCTCAAAGGAATTTGCTTCTATATACCAAAAACCTAAGAAGCCCCCCAAGAAAAAAAATAGGCGCAAATTGCAAAAACAAAATGGAATGAAACGCATTTTTAAACAGTACAGTTGTGGGGAATTACATAACACATACAAATTAAATTATATGCCCACCTTTAAAGCCACTGATACAATAAGAACATAGCAACCTCATTTTTTACAAAATGTCAGCCTCTCTTTAAATGCCATAATTTTTATGCTTTAAAGTTAAATAATGTTCACTGGTGTGCTTAAAATTTTCCCAAGTTTGCCTTTGATAACTTTACCTTAATATTTGTTGTATTCCCTAGACTTGCCAAGGATACCACAAGGGTGATTCGCATACTCAGACTGAAACGAGCGACACATAGGTCACAACATTTCGAGACACAACAATACTATACATGGGAAAAAACAGAATTACTCGACAGGCAGGTGTTATTGCAGCCGATCACTGGACCACAAACTAGCTTTTTCTCCCACATGATAACAAAGAGACTCCAAGGTTTTTCCCTCCAGCAGAAGAATGGATGAACTTAGCCATGAAGCCTAAAAAGAGACTTGGTTCAGACCACAAGCAAGTACATATTCCTCAGCAGAAAGGCTAAAATATCCCCCAGGGAGTCATATATTAACAGGTTTCACTGTCCTGAGACATCACAGTTCCCAATCTCCCAAATACCAGACTCACAGACAAAGCAGCTGCCCCTCAGCTGTTTTGAATTGTTATTGTGCCACTGAAGTCAATGGAGTGTCTACCTCAAAAAAATCTCACCTTAATTTAAATTGCCCATTGGGCTTGCAAATTTCCCTGGTAAAAACTATCCCACAAACAGTAAGTTGTAAACTAGAAGAAATAATAAGAGACAGCTGACAACATCATCAACTTCACAATACAGAAAATAAAACCTCACCCACAATACATAAGCAAACGTACAACTCCCTACCCCATTATAGCTCACATAACGAATGAAAACTACCAGTCCTACCATTTCAGCACAATTGTGGGCAAGATAAAAGATGGGAGTCATGTTGAGAGGAAAGGGAAAGCAAAAAGGTGCTAAAGAAAGTGCTAGCCATACATACCAGCCAATCCTGAGACCCTGAAGTACTCCCCTGGCAGCCCCAGGAAAAGATTGCAGTAATCCCTATACCAAATCTCAAAATAACATTGTGACACTACGCCCCCTACTATTCATACAGATATTGTTATGATATGATTATGGCATAACTATGACGTACTTTATGTAAGACAGGTCATGTGAGATAGCATTGAAACGGTTAGGATTTACTGAATAGGATTACCCTATTTGTATGCATGTATCATTTTGGTATCTGAAGTTAGGAACATTGTCTATGCATCTATTACAAATGTGTTTACACCTGAGGAATGCCCACTAGGCAGAATGCAGTCAGTCTAGATGGCTGGCTGGGAAAGGCCATTCGGGAGAATAACAGGTCTTAGAAAATGCTAATTTACCACCTGGAAACCTTCATGAGGATGTTGCAAACAGCCTCTGTCTCATGGCTGCTATGGTCCTACAAAGGCATGTGACCAAGTCATCTGGTACTGGACTCCATCATTGAATACAAATGTTTTTCCACTGAAAGGAGTGGGAACTAAAGTGGGAGACAAAGGGTTCCTGCCCTATGTAAAAGCTATTTAAGGCAGGGGAGTGACATCATGGTTCTTCTTCACTGACTCCCCCCCTGAGATGACTGCTGGAAACGCTTAAGAAACAAGGTTTTAACTGGGGGAGAAGGGTTGAACCCAGGCTAGAGGAATTTATAGTCTGCAAAAGGAATACCTGAAGTTTTAAGCTGCAAGCAAGTGCCCTCAAGAATCTCTGTAAACTGCCTAACCCAACAATTAGGGTGAGAATTTGCTACCCGTTTTCAATTTCTCTAGTATATATTAATCTTAGACTGCATTTTTGTTTATCTGCTAGGTAATCTGCTTTGATCTGTTTGCTGTTACTTATAATAATTTAAAATCTATCTTTTGTAGTTAATAAACTTGTTTTTGTTTTGTCTAAAAACCAGTGTGTAGAAATCCTAACTGATGGCAGAAAGTTGTTGCATATCTTCCTCCACATTGAGGGAGTGGGTGAATTTCATGAGCTTACGCTGTACAGTTCCCTGTGCAGCGCAAGATGGTATAATTTTGGGTTTAACCTTCAAAGGGGGATGTGCAATAAAATAGCTGGGCAGTTCCTTAGCTAAGCCTTCCCATGCAGAACTGATCTCAGCATCTGTGTGAAGCTGGGTGTCTCCCTACCTGTATGTGTGTTGGAAGGGGCTTGAGAGCCTGTCACAGCAGTAAAGTGTAAAGGGAGCCCAAGCTGGTGGGTCAGCCAGCACCCCAGTTCCAAGTGGCACCTCAGGGAGAACCCATCATAATTATTTACTAATTTAAACTAACAAGTTTCAAAGCATGGGCATTGTATGCAGAAAATACCACAGCCCCTTGTCCCTAGATGACCAAAAAGAGAAAGAAAGGACACAATAAAAGGAACATAAAAATATATTCTTAAGCTCTGACACACAGTGTTTGGTATTAATCTCTTGTATTTTGTGATAATATAAATAAAAACCCTACTGTATCACATATGTGCAAAGTAGAATGATGAAGTCATGACTTTACAGGCACCCTAACTGAGAAATCCCTGACTTTTTTGGGCTTGATTCTGTATTTCTTACTCATAGAAACCTCTGCTTGACTTTAGTGAGAGTTTTGTCTCAAAAGAATCACAGATCAGACCCTTAAAGTTTCAATTCCCAGCCTTAAAAGTGCATTAACTAATAATTTTGTATAATATGAAGCTAACTGGAAGAAAATGAGTGAGGCTTCCTGGACTCAGGAGTCATACACAAATATTCCCTCTGCTCAGTGTTCCTAGTCACCTCAGTACATTCTCAGTTTCCTTTGATTGACACTTGTGTCACAGATGCTAAAAATGGTCTGGTATACACTGTAAAAAATGAAGGAACCCTAACGTTTGTCAGACAAGCATCTTTCTTAGGATTAAAGTAAACAAACATGACAACAAACAACAACAAAATAACAAAAAACAAAAGCCTGCCATCCTGCTAGATATTTCAGTCTTTTGAATCACTGGAAAGTGAAAGTCTATATTGACTTTTTAGAGTGACCTTGGACTGTGGCAATTGGTTCTTTTCATACCTTTTGTCCTTTTAGCAATATTAGCAACCCTGGCACAAACTAAAGAGAGGTCGTTTCAAAATTATATCTTTCTACCCTGCCTCTCTCTCCCTAACCTGTGGTCAGGAATATCATGGCCTCCCCTATTTTCTTCACAATCTGACAGGAGATTTGTTTTTTGGCTTGAATTATATAGGCACATATCTTGTAATGTTCACTGCCCTTACTGCAAGTAGCCTGCTACTTATTATCTCTGCAACAGACTTGGGTTTTGTAATGGTTTGTTAAGCAGAGGAAGTGGTTCAATAGGGTGGCTGGTTTCTTTCAGGTTGGCAGCTGGAATGGACACTGCTGATGTTTTCCTGAGGTGTTATTTTGATTAATGTTACCCTGGTAACAAGAGAGAAGCAGCAGTAGTAACAGAGGTCATCTTGTGACCCCGTAACTTAGATGCCAAAGGAACTGGTGAGTCTCCTACATGGGAACTTGTAAGGAGCAGTTGTGTGGCCTGCACCTTGTGTTCTAATTACTGCCATTTTCACCATGTTTGACTTGAAAGTTAAGCTTTGTTAGAGATTTTCCCCTGTGCCATTGGGCTGAAGATAAGAGGCTTGATGGAGAGCTAGAACATGCTACGCACAGACACAAAAAGCAAATGCGTAAAATATTTAAATGGCAAGAGTATTATGGAAGATGTAGCCTGGTTTTATTTTGAGGCTGCTGAGATAGCTTGCTGGGATGTACTGAAATAGACATCCGGTGTACCTACCCAAACTTTCTAAAGAAGAACAAAACATATTTATCTTTACTTTGTGTTAGGAGATGTGTGTGCCTTTACAGTCTCTGTAGCTCATGACAGGAGAGTGAATCCAACCCATTGGCTAACACACATTTCATTTTCAAAGATGCAACTAATGTACATTTCCCTTTCCTCTTTCCCACTATCACCAATTGACATCACTTTCTCATACTCCTGGAAGAAGAGCATGGTGTCATGTTGCTATTTTCAAGCCCCTTTGCACTTTTGACTTGCACAAATTGCTGTCTTTGTGATTGTGCTACTTAAATATGCAGAAGAACAAGAAATCTCATGATCACTTTATCTTTTGTTTATTTTTGCCTGTCCTTTGAAATAATGAGGCAATAGATTGATCATGGAGTTTTGAGGAGAATAAGATGCCTTTTAAACAATGAGAGAATAGAATGACTCTGGAGGAAATAACTATTCTAAAAGGATACTGATAACTGAGAAAAGGGATAGCCCTCTGACAAGGCCAGATCCTGAGTCTTGCAAAAGGGCCAAAAGAAGGTCTCAGAGGCAGAGGAACCAGTCTTACCATGAAGTTTATTTGTGCTTTGACACAGAATGTTTTGGGGGTGGGTAGAAAGAGACTGGAGGAGGGAAATCTACAATCATGACCTAAAATCCCCAGGTAGAGAGCACAAAAGCCCCCTTTGTTCTGCAGTCCTGGGTAAGAAAGAGGATTCTCTCCCTGCTCCTTAACTGAACCTGTACAAAATAACTGAGGACCTTTTTAGTTCCCACTGGTCCTCTTCGGTGGATGTCTGGCTGTGCAATGATGTACAGGCACTCTCCTTGAATCCAGCTGTTCTACTATGGAAGCACCAAACAGAATTTGTGCTGTATAGGCGGGGGCTCTGATTCTGAAGCCTTTGTCTCTATAGGGACCTTTATTCTGGAAGCACTGAACCAGTGTTTTTCCAACCTTTCATTTGCAGACCCCTAAAAAAGTTTCAAATGGAGGTGCAGACCTTTTTGGATATCTTAGATATAGTCTGCAGTCGATCCTGGAGCCTCTGCCAGTCAATCGTAATCTCCAGCAACTAAAAGTCCGGCAGTGCAGCAGGACTAAGGCAGGCTCCCTGCCTGCGCTGGCCACCCACTGCTCCCAGAAGTGGCCCTGAGGCCCTGGGCCGGGGGGGAGGGGTCTCCATGCGCTGCTCCTGACTGCAAGCACCGCCTCCGCAGCTACCATTGGCTAGCAATGGGGAACTGCGGCCAATGGGAGCTGCAGGGACAGAGCTACGTGCCCCACCCCCAGGGACCGCAGGGGCCTGATGTCCGCTTCCAGGAGTGGCGTGGGACCACGGCAGGCAGGGAGCCTGCCTTAGCCCCGCTGCGCTGCTGACTGGGAGCCATTCAAGGTAAGTGCTGTCCAGCGGGAGCCTGCACCCCTCCCACACCCCAGCCCTGAGCTCCCTCCTGGAGCCAGCACCCCATACCCCCTCTTGCAACCATTACCCCTTCCTGCACCCCAACCCCCTGCCCCAGCCCAGTGAAAATGAGTGAGGGTAGGGAGAGCAAGCAACGGAAGGAGGGGGATGGAGTGAGTGGAGCGAGGCCTCAGGGAAGGGGTGGGGTAGATCCTGGGTTGCACTTACATTCAAAAAGTGATCTTGTGTGTAAAAAGGTTGGAGACCACTGCACTAAACTAAAACTATTTATTTACTGCTGTGAACTGGAATAAAAGCACATTTAGTTCCCATTAATTAGATTTTATTTGGCCATTTTTCTGAGCACAGTGCCCCAGCCTTTCAGTGGCAGAAGTCCAACTAATTACCCCTTCATATTTTACAGGTTCACACCCTAGGTATAAAAGACAGTGCAGTTCATTCATTTTCATTCCATATCAATGAAGTTAGCACTTTTATTGCCAGCAGGTAATTTTGTTAATAAACATACAATATCTTAGTGTATTCATATAAAATACTTGCAGCCCAACATTTACTGGAAGGCCCTACTCTCTAACCTTCAATTTCCAAAGATTATTCTAATATCTTTTTAAATACTTGTTTTCAAGTACGGAAACATCACCTATTTTCCCTGTGGTGTGACAGCAGCCTTCCTCATTTGAAAATATGTATCATGAAGAGCAGCACAGATTTTTTTCGTATATGAAACCAGTCATATTTCTAGGACTTTTTAAAAAAAGTTTATTTGCATGGGATTTAACACTTTGCTCCCTCTAATCATCATATTTTTTCACACTTATATAGGACTTTCATCTAAAAAAAAAAATCAAAGTATTTCAAAAAAATATCTATAGAGCAAGCATGCATGAAATGCAGCTACTTCTTTGGGGGGGAATGGTGAAGGCAGCGCCAAACTGTACCTACCGCAACAGTGAAGGAACTTAGACCAAGGGCACTAGACAAACTACTGTTCTTACAATAAGGGATCTTTATTTTCCATGAAGACCAAACACAACTTCCATTTTGAAGATTCCATCAGAAAGACACCCCTACCCACTCCTCTAGTAAGCTGCAACTTTCAAAACTGAGGTTGTGACTGCTGTTCATGGATGCTTAATTACTGGCCCTGGGAGAATTATTATTATTTATATTGAGGTAATGCCTAGGGGCTGCAGTCAAGGACCTGGACCTCATTTTGTTAAGCACTGTGCAAACACAGAACAAAAAGAGGGTCCCTGCCCCCAAAGAGCTTACAATTTAAGGATGAAAAGTCAAGTTTATCCTGTGAAGTCTCTGGTTCCAAGGGGTTTAAATACTACAAAGCCTAACGCTATGGCCTTTAAAGTGTCCACAGCAAACAAAAATGAAATCTGTATCTTGGAGGTGGCTTCTAAAACTCTGTGAAGACCTGCTTTGTTTCATGCAAGATACGCTCTTAAAAGCATAAGAAACATATGCATGCCTCCTCATTTCTGAAGGATGGTGGTAAGTAGGCATCATATCACTCCTTTATTTAAAATAATATTAATAGTTGTTCACAGGTTGGATAATGAGGAGACGTTAAGTCTCATGGCTACAGGACACTCATTTTGCCATTATGGCATAATTTTCTGCAATAATTCATATTACTGTCAATTATTTTTTCTGCCTGTGCATTTCAGCTACTGTAAAGAGATGCAGCAAGTTACTCAATATAGATTTAAACAGTAACAAACAGTCCCTTCTGACTTATTCTGAAAAGCTTGCAAACTAATTGCTGTTAGACTTGGGATGAAAAACAAGCCTTAAAGCAGCCAATATTTTATTTGAGAGTTTTCACTACCACCACCACCCCCCTCTCCTCCAAACACCAAAACTGCTGGTGGCAGGATGTATAACGGTAGAGCATATAAGGTTGCTGCAGAGGAAACTGGGAGGAGGAAGGGAAGATGATCAAATAAAATCAAAACACATTTATTGTGTGCTGAATTCCCCTATCATGGACATTTCTCCCTCAAATTTAATTCAGCTTTCCTGCGTATCAGTTAGGCAAGCTTTCCACACAAAAAGAGACTTGCTCATCAAGGAAAATTTGTCCCAAACTCTCCCAGCTCTGCATCAGTGAAACTGGATTCTATAAATATCCTTCTCAGTGAAATCTATCATATTCTCAGACTGCAAAGTCAGATTATTAAACCTGACATCTCCATTATATCTAGCTGTGGCACGTTTCCTGTTCAGTACTTGAGTTCTGTTACTTTACATCACAGGCTATGGATACACAATGCAATTCCTGATGAAACACTAACACTCAACAAACCTAATGGTTTGTACAACCTGAAACATGCACAGATTTCTTGCAGATGCCACACTTCCAGTTCCCTTACAGACTCTGCTTTAAAAAAGTTGCATTCCATCTTTCTTACTCCAAAAATATTAATACAAGATGCATATTTTATACTCATTCTCACTAAACCATTTTCTACTTTTTTTGCAGTCAGTGAAATAACTTGTACTTACTTATTTTGAGAGCTAATTATACCAAGTTAATTAAGGAACCAATCTTGTAGACCCTTACTCACATAAGTAATCTCAGCATTATCAATGCTTTCCATTTTATCACAAGCCTCATGGTATTTACAGTTTTTAAGGTCTGAGCTCGTGAAGTGATATGATTAAAAGAGTACCAGATTTTATTAAAATAAAGTAACTTTCTAGCCTGCATCATTGGAGAAAAGCTTGAAAACCTGAACCCTAAAGGCTTAAACGTCAGACAGCAAGTAAGAGGAATCTCATCATTTTTAAAGCCAGTTCATGACTTTTGGGGAGGCCTGACTCACGTTTGTTGAAAGCTTGAGGTTGGAAACACTGTGCCCATACTCTTAAATAGTCCTATTACTGTCAGAGGGAGCAACTTTTGTGAATACGGATTTGTAGGCTTGATTCTTAGGTATCTACAACATCTAAAAATGGACAGAGTGAAGCACAGAACAGTTATGCATAACTCTGAAGATTTATAGCCTCATGAAAGGCGTCTAGATGCAGGGTTTCATTGCCACTTCCAAAATAATACTCTCACTTTACGTGTTCAACTGACCTGTCTGCTGCAGGGACAATTTAGTTACACATATTCTCAAACAAAATGTCATAGTCTTTTTCATTTTGCATACAGTTTGTTGTATTTAGTTATGTTACTGAGAGACTTTTGTTTTGTGTTCTGAATCTTCAAATGTGGGAATTCTTCTCTCTCTCTCTCTCTCTCTCTCTGACCAAGACCTTATATTTGTTTTTTTGTTTTTTTTTCGTCAGAAACAAGTGTCTTCTAAAGAAAGAAATGCATGTTTTGCCCTTTATCTATGGAGAAACAACACATTACACAAACTAGAGGCAAGGCTAGTTTTGTGCATCAAGTGTCCCAAGTGAGACCAGGTTATATTTCATATAGAGCCAGAAATAGGAGTGTGTATCAGTAAATGACCTTTCCCCGTTGCTTCTCCATGTGGATGTTTGCCACAAGTGTTTGAAGGACTTTCAAGTGTTCTCTATCAAACAGTCCATTGAAAAACAGCTTCCAAGTCCTTTATACACAAGCAGGCAAAAACCCAACTTAACTTCCCTCACTCCACTCCCTCCTCAAACTCCATGATATGCTTGCAGCCACAATTACATAACCCACTTTAGATATTTGTCTTCCATACATCCTGGCCTGAATGAATGTGTTTAGTTATGACCATGTACAAACTCCTCAAACAGCAATCTACAGAGGGCACAGATTATACCTGTGAAAATTCAGGAACCTCTGAACAAGAGTGTATCCACCCTTATCTGCAATTAGGAGGCATGTTGGCTATCTACTCACAAATGTGGATAGGTCATTGTTCAATAGTAATTTATATATATTAGTTCTTATGCTCTACAGAACTGCACCCTGCCCTGCCCCCAGCTTCTTAAATCCATACCACAAGATAAAAAATCAGATGCTAGTCCTCTCTGATTATATCGGCCAAATAAATCAGATTCCTTGTGTCAGCTTCCTTCAGTAGAATGTTTTGAATATATAAATACTTCTCTTGGGCAAAGGCAGCACAAACAACTCCATCACTACTGTCTTTTTATTCAACTGAGACCTCCCACTTGTCTCCGCTGTCAGGAACTGTGACAATCTTTGACCCTGAAGAACTCTTTTCCTCCTCCTAAGTCTTTAAGTCAGCCTATTGCAGTAGCTCTTTCACAACACTGACCATGCACACAACTGCCTTGACTCAACCTATGCTAACATCCTCACTTGTGGCCTCATACACGCTTGTGTTGATTACCACAACTGTTTCCACATTTCAGCTGTGAAGACACCAAAATATACCAAATTCTCTACTAATTTCTTTTATGCATACCAAGAATAGAGCCGGACTAACTCCACTCTCAGACACTCTCACTAATACACCATTCATTTCATGATCTAGTTCAGAATTCCACTGTTTCTAAATCTCTCCATAATCTCTAAACTTCCTCATAGATCTTCTCTCTTCGTCCATCTTCATCCACACTCATCAAGCACCATCCTTCTCATTGTCCCCTTGTGTTCTCACTATCATCGTGTGAGCCTTCCCAACTGCAGACCCTACCATCTTCCTGCACCTACCCACCCTACCAATTCTCCATTATTCTGCAATTCTATTTTAAAATATATGCTTTCCTCTTTGCCTATCATGTGCCTTATAATTTCTCTTTTCTGGCGTTATCAAGGCATGCGTTAATTTACTCTTCACAGCACGAAACAAGTTTACTGCTCCAAATAAACATGACACAAAATTACTGGAATCCAGTGGAAGCAGTGCAGATCCGCTGCAGAGAATCTGGAGAAATCAAATCTTCACCTGCAGCATGCTGTAGATCTGTGGTCTATGGGCGTTTCACAGTGCCTATCTACTCCAGATGGTTTGGTATCTGTGGCACATGTAGAGCAGACTCATTGGCCACCAAACTTTCCCCCAGAGGTCTGCTGGAACACCAAGATTGCAGACAAGTAGTATCCTGGGTCTGAGAATTCTATTCCCACTACACCCGATTTTTCCTGCACACATCTTATTTATTCAGAGAAGGTATTTGGGTCAAAGTTTATTTCACCACTATTTTGTTCCACTGGGGAACCAGAAAGAGAAATCAAGTGTTGGAACTTCACCCCACCGCTCATTTCTGTGAGTAACTTTGATTTGAAAGTTTTCCCATTCTTATATCAGGATGTAATTCTAAGTTCTCCATAGCATGGGACATGGACACGGACACACACAATCAGTAAAACAGTTTTACTTAGCCATGCTACAATTTGTCATTAGATAGAACAAAACAGATATGTTATTGTTATATTATATGTTATGGAAGTGTTATTTACTCCTTCTCATAACACAGGATCTAGGGGCCACCAAACAAAAATTAATAGGTAGCAGGTTTTAAAACAAAAGGAAGTATTTTTTCACTCAAACCACAGTCAACCTGTGGAACTCACTGCCAAAGGATGTTGTGAAGGCCAAGACTATAACAGGGTTCAAAAAAAAAAAAAACTAGATAAATTCATGGAGAATAGGTCCATCAGTGACAAATCTATCTACATGGAGTCCTTGACTTTACAGAGTTCGACTTATGATGAACACACGACATTTCTGAATTGACACCAATTCGACATACGGCAATTAGTTTTGACTTTACGATGCTTGGTTCTGCAATGGAGTGGATTGCGGTTCCAAGTTACGACATTTCAACATACGACTCAATTTTCAGGAACCAATTGTGTCATAAGTCCGAGGAATGCCTGTACTTCTACTGCCCCCACCACTGTAGCAGCTGAGCACCTCCTAGTTATTTGTATACACTAACAGCAATCTCTTTCTTTCTGCATTTTCAGACTAAGGAGGTACTGTACAGCCTGATTATTTCAATTGGGGGGAAGTTGTTGGGTTTTGGTTTGGTTTTGTCTATTTGTGTTTGTTACTCTGTATATAGTAACATGTCAAGAATGCATTCAGCCAAACTGCTACTGAAATATATGAAACAGAAATAGTCCTTTCATATGCTCAGTCTTGTAATAAAGGAACTCCTCTCCTTAAAATGTTACATTTCTTTGCATTCTAAATTTAACACTAATCTATTGTCTTTCATCTTTGTGGACAAAGTGGAGGAAAAATGATGGTATCGTAATAACTGTTAATCCACAGCATTAACAGTTCAAACTGTTCTATTGCATCAAATAAGAGAAACATTAGTCTTCTTAAATAAGATTCTCTTGAAGTGAGAATTAATCTAAATTAAAGTTCAAAAGTTCCATCCTCCTTTAAATCTTCTATGGCTTCATTCTGTGTGTTGCTCAAACTGATGTTCACTTTCACTTTCTCCAGGAGACTTGAGCTGACCTAGAATCCCAGCACAGAAAAGCTAAACCATGATGTACAGATCCACATGGACCGAATCTGGGCATAAAACTATTCTTTTGGCGCCTTTCTCAGTGAACTGTTTGCTCAGTAATATAGAATAAAAGGAAGGCAATTTGCAATGCTGAAGAGACATTGCGGAGGAAGATGATAATCTAGGCTTCTTTTTAGATCATATCTTTTTCCTTCCTGACTGCTTATAAAGTGCTCCCTTTGTGCTTGATCCTGTTCCCACAGAAGTTGGTCAGAGTATTTCACATGCATCAGCAGAGATGGTGTGATCAGGGCATTTATCGTTTAGGTTAGAAAATATAGACAACATTGTACTGCCTGGATTTCAATTTTTCAGGTAGTTACTGAACAACATTTTGGCCATATTTTTCAGTATATTGACTATTTCTGACACTTATGTATGTCTATAGTACAGCTGGAGGCATAATTTCCAGCTCAGGTAGATGTACAGGTGTTCATTTTGACAGAGAGAGCACAGTAAAAATAACAGTTTAGCTGGGGTGGCATGGGCAGAGGCTCAGGTTAGCCACCTGAATATGCACTTAGGATCTCAGATGGGATCGTACATGTGGGTGACTAGCCTGAGCTGCCACTAAGGTCACAGTGCTATTGTTAGTGTGTTAGCTCAAGCAGAGCTAGCAGGCGTAGTTTGACCTGAGCTAGGAATTACATCTCCAGCCTCAGCGTAGATTAAAGAACAGGAGTACTTGTGGCACCTTAGAGACTAACAAATTTATTTGAGCATAAGCTTTCGTGAGCTACAGCTCACTTCATCGAAGCTTATGCTCAAATAAATTTGTTAGTCGCTAAGGTGCCACAAGTACTCCTTTTCTTTTTGCAAATACAGACTAACACGGCTGCTACTCTGAAGTATAGATTAAGCCATAGATTGAAAACTCTGAGGCAGGGACTGTTCTCTTTGTTGCTTCTCCTTACAGCACTCAGTGGGACACTCATACTTGATTGTTGTTATTTTAATATTGTAGTAGCACTTATGAACACCAATTGCAATATAGAAATGGTCCTCTTTAGCATGTAAGTTTACCCCTTCAGAAAGTGATTTGTTAAAGTCCAAGGGGATCTGACACTTAAACTCATGCCCAAATCTGTGAAATGTGAGCCTTTGTTTCTCCAGCCTTCTCCAATTTGCATTTCAGCTTCATACCTCCAAGTTTGTCATTGATTTACTTGAACCTTCTCTCTTACACAAGTCTGGATCCCTGTCTCGGATGACTACACATTTTACTATGCATTAACTATAGGTACATTTATTTATCTGAGTTACCTTCTAGAGTGGTCAGAGGATCCTGCATATTTTCAGACTTGACATAGAACAGCTGTATTGACAGATCCTTTAATAAGCCTATCTGTTTGCAGATGGATTCTGGTGAGAAACAAGGTGCTGCAGAAGTGTCAGGCCTAGATACTAAGTTATATAGATTTTGAAAGGCTGATCTTTTCATGTTTCATTTTTCGGATGAGAGCATGACCGGGGCAGATACCTAGTGCAGTCATGGTTACTAGACATTTTAAAATCATTTACAGGTTCCAAAACAAAATAATTTGCCAATAGACACATTCCACTAGGAATGGCTCTAAACCCCTCTTTCCCATGATTGCAGCCACAGCCCTTTTTAAAGGATTTTAATTCTTTATTGGATTGTTTTCTGAGCAACATTCAAATGAATTTGTAACATTGCAAAAATAGCTTTTACCATGAACACATTGTGTAATGCAATTCTTACTAAACTATGAAAAGCAATAAAAAAAAAGAAAGCTTTCCCCCTTATGTTACCCCACTACTTCCTGAATTTCATGTATTACATCTCACGTTCACAGATCGAGGTCCATCTGTCTCTCTCTCCAGTGTACATTCTGAATGATTTGCAGCCATCTCATTATAGTGAAATGAAGACTTTATGAAACTGATGCCCATTCTTTCTCCACTAGAAATAGGCCTGAAACAAACCTGAATCTGAGTATCTCTGAAACTTGTGGAGGAGATTTTGAACATGAACCGAGATATGGTCTCAGTTTGACAGCTGGGTCCTTTACCTATAAAAGCTCAAACGAAACCCTTTCATCCAGATATCCCAAAATTTGGATTTGGGGGGCGAGATTCAAAAACAGGATTTGAACATTGCAGCCTGCCTCCTATTTCTACTCTCCAGCAGCTCCAACAGATAGAGTTGACAACTCTTGCAATTTCATTGCAAGTAATGCAGTTTTGGTTTGCAATGACAACAGCTTAGAAGCTTCAGCCTTCACACGATTTTCAGCGTGGCCTGGGAAAACAAAACTCTGATTGGCTGCCTTTTCCACTTCCCCACATCCTGGAGAAAAGCAGCCTGCCATAAATATAAAGGGAAGGGTAAACACCTTTAAATCCACCCTGGCCAGAGGAAAAACCCTTTCACCTGTAAAGGGTTAAGAAGCTAAGATAACCTCACTGGCACCTGACCAAAATGACCAATGAGGAGACAAGATACTTCAGAGCTGGAGGGAGGGGGGGAAACAAAGGGTTCTCTCTGTCTGTGTGATTTTTTTGACGGGACCAGAGCAGGAATGCAGGTCAGAACTCCTGTAAAAAGTTCATAAGAAATCTAGTTAGATACGCGTTAGATTCTGTTTTGTTTAAATGGCTGAATGGAATGCATATTCCTGTTTTTGTGTCTTTTTGTAACTTAAGGTTTTGCCTAGAGGGATTCTCTGTGTTTTGAATCTGATTACCCTGTAAGGTATTTACCATCCTGATTTTACAGAGGTGATTCTTTTACTTTTTCTTTAATTAAAATTCTTCTTTTAAGAACCTGATTGCTTTTTCATTGTTCTTAAGATCCAAGGGTTTGGGTCTGTGTTCACCTACGCAAATTGGTGAGGATTTTTATCAAGCCTTCCCCAGGAAAGGGGGTGTAGGGCTTGGTGGTGAAAGACATTTTCAAGCGGGCTTTTTCCCTGTTATTTTTGTTAGACGCTTGGTGGTGGCAGCAATAAGGTCCAGGGCCAAAAGGTAAAATAGTTTGTACCTTGGGGAAGTTTTAACTTAAGCTGGTAAAAATAAGCTTAGGGGGGTTTTCATGCAGGTCCCCACCCTAGAGTTCAGAGTGGGGAAGGAACCTTGACACAGCCAACAATAACACAGTTGACTCGGGTCATACATAATTAATTGCTGGGCTGTGGGAGGGGCAGATGTGGGGCTAGAGGAATACATAATTCATTGTGGTGCTGGGAGAAGGGCAGGCATGAGGCTGGTGGAGCACAGAATTAATTCATTAGAATTTGGGGGTCTGGGAAAAAGCTGAAAAAGTTCCTGCAGTGACAGCCAAAAGTCACCGTAGCTATCCCAAATTTGTAGAGTGACAACACTAACTACCACACACACATTGGGGTGGACAGAGGGGGTTCAAAATCAAAAGACAAAACACAAAACACAATATAATATTTTAAAAAAATCATGATTTTGGGGCCAGTCTCATGACTCTTTGGTGTAGGGCTCATGATTTTTTAATTCCACTGTTTAAATCTATTCTATTCTGTTTTTGCATTAAGTGCCATGGTGAAACATAGGCTTCCATTTGCCGAAGAATTTAGAACACTATCATGTCTTCACTCAGTGGCGAGCCGCTTTTCCCATTGTCAGCATATAAATTAATAAAGACTTAGCTCAAAAGAATCTTTTAAAATCGTAATGTAGAGAAGGTGGGGTGAGAATCAGGACAAAATATTGTTCTAGAAGTTGTGTCAGATAAAAGGATCTATAATTCTTACAGTTTTACAAAGTCTATAATTTATTTCAGCTCCAACTCTTAAAACAGTATTGCTCATCAGTCAATCTCTTTATTTGCATACAGAGGTATAACACATCCAGGGTTTGGTACTAAGAAGAAATACAATATTTAGGAATGACAGGACTCAAGAATGTGGTTCAGGAAGTTGAGGATTATAGACATAGATAAAGTGAAACTGTAAAGAAATTGAGGAAACTCTTCAGAGCCTGAGAACAAAAATAATATGGGTCTGATGTGTTTCAACTTAGCTTCAAGGAATTAAGAGCTGATCTTTTTCCTAGAGGTGAAGACTAACTGTTGGAACTATAATGTGTATCAGGCATGGGAATTTATGATATTTGCACAAGAATGTATGCATGCCAATGCCTTAGGCTGTGTTCCTGCAAAAACTTACACACATGTGTAATTTTAAAGTTAAGAATATGTGTAATTCTTTGCAGGATCAGGGTCATAATCTGCAACTCGCAACTATAAAATGCTGCCTTTACTGTGAACATTTCCTTTTACTAACAGAGGATACACGACAGCTACCATGAAATCCCAACTCCAACTAAATAAATTAAATACAAAGCAGAAATGGGGGTGGATATGTAAGACGCATATAAAAGCGGAGCACAGTGGTTGAACTTTCTGGACAACTCCACACTGTGTTCAGTGGAAGTGGTAATTTTTAGATAGTCCTTAGACTTGCTGGCTGATATTTTGGTTTGGAGCCCTGTTTTAAGACAAACAACGGAGGCAGTGGTTAAAGCAGTTTTCCCTAGAGCAAGTCTTCAGAGCTATTTGTAGAAAAATAGTACAGTGACATTACCAAAGCTCAGGATTTTGAGATCCTACTATCAAGAGAAGGATGAAACTAAACTGCATCATAATTTTGTCAGTGCAGCTCAGGGTCCCAAAGATCCACATCAAGATTTCCTCCTGCATGCCTTGAATTTGTGACAGAAAGTACTATTTGCCTCACAGGAAACTGATTCAACTCTAAAATATGGTCTACTCCTGGTGCAAAATACATTCAGTCTCCACTGGGCTGCAGAATGATAGGACAGCATCACAATGCAAATGCTATCTCCAAAACAGTTCAAACACAGATGAAGCTTTGTTGGAGAGACTGAACATTGTAACTGGCTGGGACAGAGAAAACCACCACAAAGTAGCAAGGAGGAAAGGCTGCAGAACTTGCCTGTTGCACAACATTCGCTGTTGTTGGAGACCCAGAGACTGACAGTGTAGCAGCACCAACAAGAAAAAAATTCCTATGAGGCACCAACTTGCTGGATGAGATTAGAGAACTGAAGACAAGTCTAGAGGGTTAAAATAATGGAGATCACTACTATCAAACAGGTTCTGAGGATACCCCCATTATGAGGAAAGGAGACCACTCAAATCCACCCCACAGAGAACTCCTTGCCGGGAAGGCTGTCGCAACTGCCAGGAGGAGGACAAAGGTTATACCTGCAACCACTGTTTTCAGTGTGGGAGTGAAGACAACCTCAACGTAGTCCACTACTTTGGGTCTCCTGATGAGACTAAAGAGGAAACTACACCCACTCTCTCCAAAGGGATCTCAAGTGACCAACCATCCTCAGAGGTCCCACAGAGAGACAATCGCCAAAAACAAACAAGAAATTGAGACACCCATGGGACTAGTAGAACATGTTAAAATCTGCTATAGATGCACTTGAACAGAAGGAGGGTAATTGTGAGTACAGCTGTAATACTGAAGGGATAGGTGGTAATTGTTCATTGACACCAAAGCAGCATACTTAGTTAACTAACAAAGTTGGGGGAGGGGGGAGGAGAGAGGAAGGGAATGTATGGTTTGGTTTAATTTGAATGGGGTTAAATTAGGAGCTTTGTGGACACTGATAAACAGGTATGCATAGTGCCATATCACTGGGTGAAAGAACCTTCCTAATATAACAGTAAGATTGCTCATGGAGTTGCATGAGAAAAATCAAGGCCTTGGGCTCACAGCTGCTAATGCCACCTCTACTCCCTATGAAGGTGGATTGAAATACGGTTTCAGCTGTTAAATGGTGGGAAAGCATTAACAGTCCCCAGGCTGGTCACAAGTCATGAGATAGAACTCTCTATCATTGCCTATCATGCTATTGAAGAGGTTGTTAAACAGTATTGTCAGGAATGGCCAGATGACAGTACCCACAAACTTCCACAGTCATTTGTCAATGGCTTTTCCTCATGTTCGGTAGAGGGGAAAAATGAATGTGTTGGTACACTTTCTAAAGCCACAAAGTCTGATGACCTTGGTATGGTACAAGTAGGGAAATGTGGGATCAAAATTTTAAAAATGGGGGACATAATACATTTGAAATGTTAAACTCAGAAGTGGTGTTTCTACCGGCATATCAGCCATTTGTGAGCCAGGGTCAGTGGCCAGAAGGCTTAGCGGTTGAGGAGACCCTACCCAAAATTCCATAGGCCATAGGCACCCGCTTTTCCCTTTACCCGGGGGTGATCAACCCCTACTCAGCCCCAGGCCCCACCCCAACTCCATCCCTTCCCCCAAACCCCCGCCTCACCTCTTCCACACCCAAAGCACGCTCCATCCCTGCTCCTCCCCCCCAGTGCCTCCTGCACACCATGGAACAGCTGATTGCAGCAGGCTGAAGGCACTGGGAGGGAGGGAGGGAGAAGAGTTGATCAGCGGGGCCACTGGTGGACGGGAGGCGCTGGGGGAGGGAAGGGGAGCTGGCTGCCAGTGGGTGCTAAGCATCCATTATTTTTTTTTTCTGTGGGTTCTCCAGCCCTGGAGCACCCACAGAGTCGGTGCCTCTGCACAGAGGTCATCACAAAGTCAACATTCCCTTCAGTAGTTCAACCCAACATGATATTACACTTCACCTGCATACAAAGCTGGAAAACTCAGGAAAATCAGCTGCCAGAAACAAGGGATCATACAGTTCACAGTACTTCTCCCCTCTCAGGAGATCATGTACTTGTCCGGAATTTGTCAGAGCATAGGGGACCTTTAAAATTAAAAGCTTACTGGGAAAAGCAGATTCGCGTTATTACCAAAAGCTGGCGGGATGGCGTGGGGGTGGGGGGGAATCATCCAGTTTATGAAGTGTTTCTGGACAGTCAGCAGGGAAAAGCCAGGGTATTACATCGCAATCTGCTACTGTCCAGTGATTACTTGCCTATTGATAGTCCAACAACAAAAAGAAACCTAAGAAAAGCATGAACAGAAACACATTCCCCAGCAACAAGACTCCTCTGGCAGTTCAGATGGTAACATACAGGTTCAGTTCCTTAATCTTCAAAGTCAGAATAAAACCATTCCTGTTAGTACTGGTGACCAACATCTGAAAGGCAACCGACCTAGAACAACCAGCTCACTAAATCCACAGGCTGATGCTTATAGTCCCATTATTGCCAATGACTCCCAGACTCCTGGTGATTCTGATGGAAGTGCTGAGGTATCACATGGACATATGTCAAAGGAATCAGTGCCAGCACAGTAACAGAGATGGGGAAAGAACAGAGGATATTCACATACCATCAGCTTGGGACCCCAAGTTACCAGTATTGGGACCCAGAGATCAATTTGATTAGTCCCTCTGCAGTTGTCTCTCTAGCATACCAGTTTCTGCAATATTTAGTGCCAGTACATTTAGATCTAACAGTTTATACACCCGGATTAATTGCTTATCAGATCCTGTTATATTTTGAAGTATAGTAGTACTCAGTCATTACAAAATATGTTTGTGATGTGAAGTCAAACTGCTGACACTAAAAGTCTTGGTCCCTAGGTAGTAAAGGGTTTGTTCATGCTGGAACCAAATAAAAACTTTACAACTATGTAAGACATCTGTAATGCTGAAAAAGTCAGGACAACATTTAATGTCGCCATTAAGGCATAAACAAAAGGGAGTGTCCATTGACACAAAAGGGGTGCGCACAAGGTTGAACATTTTGGACAATCTCTGCTGTATTCCCTAGAGATGGTAAATTTTAGACATGTCCTGCCTTTGCTGGCTGAGATTGCTGTGGTAAGGTGCCAGATATTTTGGGCTTGAAGCCATATTTTGATACAAAACCCTCAGTCCCTGCTCTGTGTCACAGGTGTATGCTGTATGTTTGTACTAATGGAAATAAAGAAAGCTGTGTTTTCAAAAGACAGAAACCACATTTTAAAACCTGCTATGGTTGGTTTTTTTTGTGAAAACATATTAGTTAGGTTAGTTACATTTCATAGAACCCTGAGTGTTTCACATCCAGATTGCATCTTAAACAACCCCAAACATTCAAGAAGTTCAAATCAATAATTTGCTTTTGGCCCTGGTCTCAAATGCAGGCTTCCCTAGTAAGTGAAGATAGTTGCTAGGTAAGGAATGAGCACTACATAAACTTCACACAAAATTAAACAGTACAAACACATGCTTTGCAATTGGATTATGCTCAAAGACAAAACTAAATTCAGATGGCCTAATATTGGGGCATGTGCCATCTGTGGGTACAAATCCGTGTTGGAATCCTGGCCTTTCTGAATTTTATGGCAAAACTCCCATTGATTCCAGCAGATCCAGGATTTCACCTAAGAAATAAAAATTTGTAACACTGAAACGGTGAGAACTGTTGCAAGAGCAGGAGATATTCAAGTGAGGAGGAAAATTGAAGCATTTTTTTCAGAACAGAGTTCATATTATGACTATCACACATTAAAGGAAATGTATTTACCAAAGTACTCACACAGCCTGACTCCTATGCAGATAATTACTTATCTTTCAAGTAGAGTAAGAAATATTCAGAACTGAATTAATTCTGAAATGAAGACTTTACAAATTGTATAGTTTTGAAATAGGACCAATTTCAAACAAATTGATGACACTGGAACAATATATTATATGTACACAGCATATATTATATATAAATTGTACACAAAGATTAAAAAATCTACTATAGACACTAAAATTGCAAAATTAAATATTTATAGTAAAAATGGAGTTTGGAGTTTGAGTCTGAAAACAACTACTCAAGGTGCAGCAGCAGTCAAAAAAGCAAAACACAATGTTGGGAATCAAGAAAGGAATAGATAATAAGACAGAAAATATCATATTGCCTCTATATAAATCCATGGTACACCCACATCTTGAATACTGCATGCAGAAGTGGTCACCCCATCTCAAAAAAGATGTATTAGAATTGGAAAAAGGTTCAAAAAAGGGCAAATTATTAGAGATATGGAACAGCTTTCATATGAGGAGAGATTAATAAGACTGGGACTTTTCAGCTTGGAAAAGAGACAACTAAGGGGGGATATGATAGAGGTCTATAAAATCGTGACTGGTGTGGAGAAAGTAAATAAGGAAGGGTTATTTACTCCTTCTCATAACACAAGAACTAGGGGGTCACCAAATGAAATTAATAGGCAGCAGGTTTAAAACAAACAAAAGGAAGTATTGCTTCACACAATGCACAGTCAAACTGTGGAACTCTTTGCCAGAGGATGTTGTGAAGGCCAAGACTATAACTAGACAAATCCATGGAGATTGATAGGTTCATCAATGGCTATTAGCCGGGATGGTGTCCCTAGCCTCTGTTTTCCAGAAGCTGAGAATGAGCAACAGGGAATGGATCACTCGATGATTACCTGTTCTGTTCATTCCCTCTGGGACACCTGGCATTGGCCACTGTCTGAAGACAGGATACTGGCCATTCTTATGTTCTTACGAGCATTTTAAAAACAATTAATAGGTGTTGTGAATGAACTGTTATTGTATGTTTTTGCTGCAAAAACAACATTAGCTTACTAGACTTGGTAGTGACCATTAGGAAAAAAAAAATCTCGTTTCTCAAGCTTGTTGTATGTAGCCGAAGTAGAGCGTGGCAATTAATGTTCATTGCCAAGAGAATTGGTCTGAAAATCAACAAGATGAAATTCAGTAATGACAAGAAGAAAAAAAAATCAAATGCAAAACTACAAATGGGGAATAACTGGCTAGGCAGTAATACTGCTGAAAAGGATTGGGAAGTTATAGTGGAACACAAATTGAATATGGGTCAGCTATGTGATGCAGTTGTGAAAAAGGTTAATAACATTCTGAATTGTATAAACTTAGCTATGATGCTCCAGACACAGAAGGTAATTGTTCCACTCTACACGGCACTGGTGAGGTCTCAGCTGGAATGCTGTGTATAGATCTGGGTGCCACACTTGGGGACCTGTTCATGGTTTTCAAGTATGTTAGGGGCTGTTATTAAAAGAGGACAGTGATCAATTGTTATCCCAGTCCACTGAAGGTAGGACAAGTAATAATAGGCTTAATCTGCAGCAAGAGATGTAGGTTAAATGTTATAGTTAACTTTCTAAGTATGTAGTTAAGTTCTGAAATAGGTTTCTAACCAAGATTATGAAATCTCCATCATTGGAGGTTTTTAAGAACAGGTTAGACAAACACCTGTCAGGGATGGTCCACGTATACTTTGTTCTCCCATAGTCCTACACTTCTATGATTCTATGTTCCTGAAAAATACTTCTGGCACAACAGTCTGCATTCAAAATAAGGTACACATGCCATATTATTTAATCTGGAGCAAGGAACATATGAGAAAAAATAAAGGATGATCCCACATTGAATAAACAAGGGACAAGTGGCTGGCCCAGTTAAACCTGCTATTAGGCTGACAACAGAAAAACTTAAGTGGATTTGTGGAGACTACATATTCTTTAAACCTGCTTTTACAAAGAACTTGCTTTTTCCATTTTGTAGAGGAAACTTAAAATATATCTTTTAAAATATGGGCCTGAGTAATTATTCTGCCAATGTGCTCTTCTTTTTGGATATGGATCAAAGAGCAGTCTGTCTGGGAAAGTGGATACTGAAAAGGCAAGGGAAGGGAATGGCATATCAAAAGGCAGCTGAACATTAAGGAATGGCTGGGCCACATAGTGGAGTTGTCAATACAGACTGAAGTACTGTGACCAGTGAAATATAATGCATAGTATGAAAGCTTCCCTGCCTTTACAGAGGAGGGCATCACATAGCACTGTCTTATGTAGTATCATGCTACTGAATAGTAGAGCTGGGACTCTCACCTGGGATGTGAGAAACCCAGGTTCAAGCCCCTGGCTCTACCTTATTCAGATCTGAGACTTGGATGTGGGTCTTCCTCATTTCAAGTGAGTGCCCTGGCCACAAGCTCTATGGAAATTATGGGATGGTGGTCTCTTTCTTTCTTCCTCCCCCCATATCCAGGACCTGAGAAATGCTACTGGTACATTCCTCTGAGAAGTTTGTTTGGACAAATCAACATTTTCCATTAAAAACTGCTTCGATCAAAATTTCCTGACCAAATCTACTCAACAGTGCACCATCAAAACAACCACCCAAGGTGCAAATTCCTATTTTTCTCTTTACTATTTTGAAGGACCATCCTTAATGGAAGTTTTGGGCACTTAATCCCTTTTACAAAGAGGCCCTTCAGAAAGGTACTTTATATTTTTTTTAGCTGAATGCTTATATAAAGCCAGCATCCACTTGAACTCCAAACTAGATTAACTCATGCATCTTTTAGAATGTCTCTCAGTAGTACCTCTAGTAATTTTCCTAGAAATTCAGTACATTCCCTGTTGCAATATTGTGCATTTCCACTTACACTGTAGAATGAGTTCTGATTCCCACTATTGTATCACTGTGTGTGTATTAAAGTGGGATTATTTGTTAAAATGCCCTCAGTCATTTTGCTCCCATAATGCACCACTTTCAGGATAAGGCAACTCTTGAAATGCAAAGCAATCCCATTAACCCTGTAACTACGTGCAACAAAAAAACAAACAAACAATCAGCTGAAAGATATATTTGCTTTAAAATCCCAGAGTACAAGAGCAGAAAATAACATTTTTAATGCAAACTTGAACAAATGCAAAAAGCTCCTAGAACTGCTTTCTTTTACTACAGCATATCCAGTGTGCTTTACATGCAGTATGCAGTAAAATGTTTGAATTATCAACATTTGCAATACTGAACAGATTAATTGTAATCAAATAGAGTCCCTTGGAGACTATGGTGGGGGTGCATCTTAGGTCTGTTTCTGGAATGCGCTTTTTCTGTTTGGGGCTTACTGAACCACTGCCTCTGTCCAGGCCTGATTTTATGCTCTTGGATAAGATGATTTAAACGCCAATGGTAAAATATCAGTAGTCTCATCTTTTAGATTCTCTTTACCAGGAAATTAATGGGTAAACAGTGAATTTGATATCTTATCCAAGCAAGTCTAAAGGGATTGGTTTACCTGAGTGAAAACCTATAGCAATCTCATTTCAGTTCTACTGGAATTTAATGTGTTTTGCAGTAAACAAGTGATCTCTCATCCTAGCATAATTTATTCTTGTTTTGGTATTGTCTTAAATAGAAAAAAGTCCCTTTTTTCCCTTTGAGCAGGGGAAGGGACCTCCTGAGGTCCCTTCCAACCCTGATATTCTATGATTCATCAATATATAAAACCCTTTGTTACAAGTTAAGCATACACTAAATATTCTCCTCTTCCATGTTTCTGAATGTTATAATCCATGTGGAAATTTTTTAAACCAAAATGAAACAGATCTGTCATGTTTCACATTCCTATAAAGGCTGACAGGTAAGCAAAGTAAGTGGAACATAGCTACACTGTACTGTACCATGCACAAGCATACTCATGCTGTGTCAAAATAACTGAGAAACAGCATTATGTGCAGGACATAGCTCTTTTCTCACCATAATAAAGTATGAATACATCATGGTCAATTAGTTTTTCAACCCAGTCTATAAATGCTTACTGGAAATTTCAAGGGTGCCAAAGTGTACACTTGTCACACCTCAGACCCCCATGACCAAGTTTGCAAAAGTCTCTGGGGACATATGAAACTTCTATAAATCAAGGGGTTCTTAGAAGCGAAGCAACATGCAATCTCACAATAAGGTCACAAAGGCATTTGAGCCTCAACAGAATTTTGTAATTTCAGGGTTTGTAGATTTGGGTTTCACGCTATTGTGTCCATAGCTGGTTGAGAAAATAGAAGCAGTAGCTTTGGGGGTGCTATTTTAGAATGACATATCAGCTGCTGGAGAGGATAGCAGTAGTGTAAGGAATCAGGCAGGCACAAGGGGGCCTTGAGAAGTGGCAGGCATCCATTTAATAGCACCATCAATGCCAGGTGGCCAAAGAACTGAAGCTGCATCCTGGATAAGATAACAGCTAGAGGGAGCAGCCCCAGGAGTGATCAGGCAGAACTCTGGGGAAGGAGCAGTCAAGTTATTGGAGGAGAGCTGACTCGCAAAGAGAAAGGATGGCAGTGCAATGGACTCAGAAGCCTGAAAAAGCAGAACAGTGTGACTTTGCTACCAACAAACAGAAGCATGAGAAAGAGTAATATATTGACAATTACCAAAAGAACCTTCTGTGAATACGTGTTCCAAAAAGCAAAAATGGGAGAAAGATTACAGAGGGGCAGCTTGCAAAGGAAGCAAGAACCGATTAGTCTTTGGTTTAAAAGAAATACAGTTTTAACTAGGCTCTACTTCAAAATATTTCAGAATCTGCATTCCAATCAGAAAGGGCAGTCTAGTTGTCTTATTTATCAAGGATGAGTTTTCAAAACAGGATACAGTTTAAAGCATTTTATAAGAGGAGATTAAACAGATACTGCATGTAAGTTATTAGGCTAACTGTACCTCTGACCCCTCCTGGTCTCTTTGGAGTGCACCTCTGTAGGATCTCAGGCCATCACATCTAGGGTGACCAGATAGAAAATATGAAAAATCGGGACAGTGTGGGGGGGGTAATAGGTAACCTATATAAGAAAAATCCGCAAATATCAGGACCGTCCCTATAAAATCAGGACATCTCTCATGACAATTCTCCTCCTCTCAGACTGGGCCTTGGACTGCAGTCCCCATGTTCTAACTATGATCACTTTAGCAGGCCTGACTTATGTTCAGTACCTGCAATTCTATTCCTATCAAGAGCAATGACAGAGGTAACAAATCACCAGGCTGCCTTCTTGAAGCAATATTGTTGTAGCCATGTCAGTCCCAGGATATTAGAGAGACAAGGTGGGTGAGGTAATATCTTTTATTGGCAAGAGAGACAAGCTTTCAAACTTACCCAGAGCTTGTCTTCCAAAGAGCTTCAGGTCTGAAGAAGAGATCTGTGTAAGCTCAAAAGCTTGTCTCTCTTGCCAACAGAAGCTGGTCCAATAAAAAAAATCACCCACCCTGTCTTTCTTAAAGCAAAGCATTTATTTAGAACAGAAGCATTTCAAAGAAAAAGAGATCTTAAAAGAATAAATAACCTATATACATGTCTAGGTTACCAGATATTTATCAATCTTCCACATGGAGATCCTGGCAGGACTGAGCTTCCTATAGACACCTGCCCTCCCCCGTCCCCCTTTCCCCAACCAAGACCTCAGAGTATGGGAGGTATAATCAATTCCCCAGTTCACTCCCATCTGTTTTTGGGAGACTGTCCTTTAAAAACAGCAAAGTGTTTTTGAGCGCCTCCCTTCCCAGACAGGAAGTCTCTTTAGCCCTTTGATCTGTTAGCTCCCAAAACAGCTGTGTAACTTTGGGCTGGAGCCTGAAAGTCAGTCATTGTCCTGCTTTATCAATCCCTGCAGACATGGAGAACATGCAGAGAAAAATAGTGTGACAGGGTCAGGCCAGATGGCTATAGGAGAGTAATTTTTTTTTTTTTTAAGCAAAAGATGTTTTTATTTGCGTAACACACTTACAAAGTAAAAACAGCAGCATATGCAGTGTGTAACACAGCAACCAATCACAATTGTTTTCTCATTAGCTTCAGGGGAAGGAAGTGTTCAAGCTTGCCTGGGCCCAGAGCGGGTGGCTTCCTCGACTCTCGTGGTCTTCCACCCGCTCGAGTTACCTGGCGCCACGCCCGAGTGTCAGCAACAATTCCCTCCTGTGAAAGCACCCAACAAGAGGAGCAGGCTGTGGGGTGGATAATCCAGGGGGGTGCGGGGGCACGTGCACTCACATGTGAAAGGACCCCTCTAAGGTGGTGATGTCCGCAGCAGCAATGGCTGGGGCTGGGGTCCCTTACTCTCTCCCCCAATCAAAGGGTCAGACAAAGGGACCCGGACGGGGACACCGAGCAGAGAACCCTGGACAGCGCCCACCGATCCTCAAAAGCATCAAGGAAGTCGGTGGATGCCGCCCATAGGAACTCCTCCCGGATACGTGAACGGACCAAGGATCGGAAAACGGCCCCACAGTCACAGGAAACTCCATCGGCGAACCTCCTCTCTCTGGTTTTATAGATGGACGTTTTAGCCAGGGCCAGGAGGAGGTTAACTAGGAGATCCCGCGACTTTGTAAGACCACGGATGGGGAGTGCATAAATAAAAAGGTGAGGGGAAAAATGCAACCAAAAACGTAATAGAAGATTTGTGAGGTGCTGGAACAGGGGCTGCAGCCTGGTGCACTCCAAATATACATGCGCCAGGGTTTCCCTCACACCACAAAAGGGACAAGTATCTGGGACGGGGGTGAACCGCGCCAAGTACGTGCCCATGCTCACAGCTCCATGAAGGAGCCGCCAACTGATGTCCCCGACGGGCCTCAGAACCAAGGTGGAATATAGGCTGGCCCACCGGGGCTGCTCACCCTCCGAAGGTGGCAGAAGGTCTCGCCACTTTGTGTCGGGGCAGGACACTAGGGTGAGGGTGTGAAGCTCGAGCATGTATAGATGTTTCCTTGGCGCAGTTTGGAAGTGTACTGGCTGCAGTTCATGCAGCTGGCTCGCAGTGAAGGGGTGAGGGGGTCGATTGGGTCTGCGGGGCAGGGGTCCAATTAAAAGGTCCAGTGGGCCTGGGGTAGAGGGTGGGCGGGGCGTGCCCTCGAGCAGGACCCGGTCGAGGTAAGCTCGAGCAGCGGGCGGCAAAGCGGCCTTCGCCTCCTGAAGTACGCGCCGGGGGGTGCGAGGTCTGGAGAGCCCCATGCGAGCGTCAGGAGATCCAGCCAGTCGCCCCGGTCGTAGTCCAGGAGGTCTCCAAATCTCGTGACTTCTGCCAGGATCAAGCTCTGGCGCACCGAGCGGGACTCCACCACCTGCACACGGAGCTGGGGGTTGTGTAGCAGGGGCTCCGTGAGGAGATCTACCCCCTCGGGGGCCGCCACGGACCTGGTCATTAAAAACAGTTTCCAAGTCTGGAGGATGTCCTGGTAGAAGACCGGCAGCCCCGAGAGGTCTCGCGGAAGACCTCCCGGATGGAGATAAAAGAGCTGCCGGTCATATCGGAGTCCTCGGATGCGGCGCAGGATGGTGTGTGCCAGTGTGCTCCACACCGAACTGCCTGCACCATAGAGGAGCCTCTGTAGGGCCTGGAGGAGGAAGACATGGACCTGAGTGTGTAGACACTTCAGGCCCTGTCCTCCTTCCTTCACGGGTAGATGAAGAACCCCTACAGGGGCCCAGTGCGTTCCCGACCAAAAGAACCTCAGAATCGATGTCCGGAGGTTGGTCAGGAAACCTGGGGCGGGGACCAGGGTGTTCAGCTCGTACCAGAGAATGGACAGGACTAGTTGATTAAGCACCAGCGCTCTCCTTCGGAGGGAGAGACATCGGAGTAGTCCCGTCCATTTCCGGAGCCGCTCTATCACTCTGCCCTCTAAATTTTCCCAGTTTTCCAGTGGAGAGGGATGCGTGGCAGAAAGGTAAACGCTGAGGTAGAGCAGCGGACCCATGCTCCATCGGATGGTCTGAAGCACGGGTGGGAGGGAGCTCGCCTGCCGCCAGTCTCCTACCGCCAAGCCAGAGCTCTTGACCCAGTTGACCCGGGCGGAGGAGGCTGTCGAATAGATGGCCTAGCAAGCCTCCACCCGCGCCAAGTCGCTGGGGTCCTGGATCACGAGGAGCACGTCATCAGCGTACGCCGACAGGACCAGCTGCAGCTCCAGCTCCCACAGCACCAACCCTGTCAACCTCCTGCGGAGAAGACAGAGGAAGGGTTCGATCGCCAGAGCGTACAGCTGGCCCGAGGGGGCACCCCTGCCGTACTCCTCACCCAAAGCTGACCGGTTCTGTCAGGGTCCAGTTGAGCTTAACCAGACACTCTGCGGTCTTGGTCGCTCACGCTGACCGTAGGGAGCTCCTCCCAAAGCACTCTGCAAGCGCTAGGGTCGGTCGGATCCGGGGAGAAAAGACTTGTGTAGAAGGCTCGGGCCCTCCTGCACATCTCCGCCAGTTCCGTGAGCGGCGTGCCGTCTTCTGCCAGGAGGCAGGTGAAGTGTTTCTTGGCCCACCTCGTTTTCTCCAGGGCATAGAAGAAGCGGGAGCCGTGATCCATCTCCCAAAGGAGGCAGATGAGGGATCGAACAAAGGCACGCCGGGCCGGATGGTCCTCGAGGGCCCGGAGCTCCTCCCGCTTCTCCCGGCACGCTCCGCAGAGCAGCGGGTCTTCGGGGCTGGCGGCCAGACGCCTCTCCAGCTCTAAGACCTCCCGTTCCAACTGCTCTATCGCTGCATTTCTCCATTGGCTGGTGCCCCGGGTGTAGTCGCGGCAGAAAAGCCTGGCGCGCACCTTCCCCAGGTCCCACCTTCACCGCGCCGAGGGAAAGGCACACCGCTGCCCTCGCCAGGCCAGCCAGAATTCCCGGAAGGAAGTCACAAAGCCTTCATCCTCCAACAGGCTGTTAAAATGCCAGTAGGCTGGCCCTGGCCTCTCCACACACAGGGAGGCTATCACGGTGGCTAGGTGATGGTCAGAAAATGGGGCCAGCCAAATCCTGGAGGAGTGGGCTCGTGAGAGATGGAAGCGTGATAAATAAATGCGGTCCAACCGGGAGTGGCTCAACCGATGGGCTTCCACCCAGACAAAGGTGAACGTGGACGTGTCATCCGGGTGGTGGTCACGCCAGATGTCCACTAGGGAGTGATGTTCAATTATCTCCTGGAGGGTGTCCGCGGCGGCCAGGCTCTGCTCGGTCCCCAAGCGGTCTCACTTCTCGAGGGTGGTATTAAAATCCCCTCCCAGGACCAGGAACTCGTGAGAATCTAAGCTGCCGAGGAAAACGGAGGCCTGCTGATAGAATTGCAGCCGCTCCGGGCCAGATGTCGGGGCATAGACGTTAACAAGGTTAATCACGAGCCCCTCTATACGGACCCGGAGATGCAGCAGGCGACCCGGTACGGCCTCGGCGACCCCTAACACCTCAGGCCGTAGGTCGAGGGAAAACAGGGTCGCCGCTCCAGCCTGCCGAATCGTGGAATGGCTAAAGTAGACCCTGTCCCCCCACTCCAGCCGCAAACTGTCTTCGGCAGTCGGATCCTGCAGGAAAATCACCTCCCTCCCGAAGGAAGGAGAGCACCTGGGACCTGCGGAGAGCCATCCTACAACCCCAGGTATTCAACGTTGCGATGGTGAGAGGTGTCATGGGGGGGTGGGGTGGGATCCTCACTGGCAGGCACGCTCGCATCCCCCAGCAGGCCGCGCAACAGTCCTTGACCCATCCCGTAGGTGAGTAATTGGTCACGGAAGACTTGGACCTGCCAGTAGGCTGCGGCATCCTGCTTCCCCATCCCTTTACTTTCCCCCATGAGGGCCCTTGTGGCCTGGAGGATTTGAAAAAAATCCCCCGATCGCTGGAGAGCAAGCTGTACCTTGTTGCGGGAGCCACGGACATCATCTAAAAACTTCCACAGCTCCCCTCGCAGCTCATGGGGGGGCGGGGGGTTATGGTTTCCCGGTTGTTCCCTGGCGGGGCCCTTGGTGCAGCCCCGTGGTCCACTAAAACGGATAAGCAGGGTGCGGACCCCCAACGGGGTGCCTGATGGGCTGGAGCTTTTAGGCCCGCCTCAAGCTCTGGGGCGATGGGGGCGGTGGAGGGAAGATAGCAGCTCCTAATGGGTCAGGGCAGGAGAACACAAAGGCTGCTCCCTGGAGGTCATCAGTTGGGAAAGGGAAGGAGACAGCCCTGGTGGTGGCAATGGCATTGTAGGAGGTAAATTGGATAGGGGTAGGGGCAGGGGCAGAGGCGAGGTTCTGGGTTTTGGGAGGCAATCAGCTGGATAGTGGCGCCTCCCGATCAGACTCGAGGGTTAAGGGGGTGGGGAGGGAGCTCTCAGTGATGCTGGGCGCGGGCTCTATGGTGGATTATCTTCTTTTGGGCCCCTGCCTGGGAAGGAAATCGATTGCTCCGCACCAACAGGGGGTGCCCCTGGCAACTGGTGTCCCGGCCGCATGGCGCTGGTTGTCAGCTGAGCAGGCTCGGTGGTCGTCAGCGGGGCGCCATCAGCGGTCGGGTCGATGGAGTCCAGGGGCTCCTCGGAGGTGGGAGCAGAAGCAGCAGTTAGGGGGAGGGAGCGTGGGGAAAAGAGGGGTGGAGTGAGGTCGCCCAAATTGAGGTTTGCTGGCAAAAGGTCGTCCTCCCCCTGGGCGACTGGGGTCAGATCTAGGGCCTCAATCTCCTCGAACATGGAGGAGAGGACACTTTCCGTCACCCTGGGGTTCTCCCCGCTGGCACCCGCCACGACGGTTGCCTCGGGGTTCACGGGGGCTTCGGGTAGTGTCAGGACAGAAGGGGCTTCCTCGAGGGTCTCGGAGGGGAGGGTCTCCCGTGGAGGGGAGACACTGCCTTCCGGTGCTACCACGTCTTTCCCGGCTGACACTGGTGGATGGGACGCACTCGTGGGCAAAGCGGAAGGTTCGGCATTGGTGCCCCCCTTCCTGGTCTTCCGTGGAGCCTCCGCCTTGGGTAGATGAGGCGGAGCTCGAGACTTCTGCTTGCCTCGCTTCCCCGGACTAGGGCCCAGACCTCCATGGCATCATCTGGGGGCTGGTTAGCAGGGGTCGTGTCAGGGGGTAAAGGACGCCCAGGTCCTCTAGCAGCTCTAGGGGGACAAACACCACCCCCCCCGCCACTGCCAGACCCCTCTCCACCGCCTCCTGGGTGGCAGCCTACGAGGCTAAGAAGAAGACGACCTTCCCATACATTTTGGAGGCTGCCACAATGGCCGAGGGCCCCACCACCCTCACCAACGCCCGCACGTAGGTCTCCACGTGGGGCAAGGCGGGCACCAGGAGGCATCAGACACCGTGCTTCCTTGTCATGGTGGGGAAGGGGCCCCAGCCACTGTTGATGGTGGCAGAGGCGGTGGGCGGGAGAGATGATGAGGGGCAGGCGGGGGGGGGCTACCGCCGCCCAGGCATACATCCTGGGGGCTGAGGGAGGGACATCCGCAGACCTGGTGAAGAGGGCAGCGGGGAGGGATGCCGTGGTCGGTGGCGGGGCTGCAACAGTGGGGGTGGCCCCTGCCACGGAGGGCCCGGTGGTTTTAGGGGGGCCCTTCCCCTTCTTGCCCTGGCCTTTCCTGCCGGCTGGGGGGGGGCTCCCCTAGAGTCTAGGGAGGCGGTGGGCATGGCAGCGGCAGAGGTTACCCCGGTGCCCTCCATTGCCGATGCCCCAGTGGGGGCGGTGGCAGGTGGTTAACAGGAGTTGGGGTCAGGTGAAAAAGGGACGGGCTGTAGGATGCGCAGTTCGGGGGTGGGGGGGGCACATGAACCACCGTACGCTTGTCCAGAGAGTCCTGTTTGGTTGGCTGGTGCTTCTGGCCCACACGGTGGAATCAGGGCGAGCAGCTAAGTCCAGAGGCAGATGTTAAACAGCCAGCAATGACAGTGGAGGAGGCAGTTGTGAAGATGGTAGTGTGGGGGTTGGGAGGACACAGATGGATTGGGGGGCAGCTCCGTGCCACACCCCGTGTCCCTACAAACACAGTCACGACACAGTCGAGGCCTCCCCCCACACGAGAGCACAGTTCGAAAGTTACTCAGTCTTAGGCCTCCTTCACGGCGATTTGTAGATTCCCCAGGCGGTATTCCTCCGGCGGACTGCTTTTTCTCTGTCTGTTCCGGGTTTTCCTTTTTGCATTCCAGAAATGCCGGAGCAAGTGATAAGATTCCTCTCAACCGGAGACGGGTCTGCAGACAGACAGCAAGCAGCTGGGTCTGGGTCCTTCCACTCCCCCCCTCTGGGGAAGGGGCCAGCAGGCCCCCCCCCTCAGGGGGCATTTCAGCTGGAGCGGCAGCAGCGGCCGAGGGGGGCTAACAGCCAGCCAGCACTCTAGCAACAGCAGAGAAAGAAAAACAAAAAAAAAAAAAAACAAAAAGAAAAGAAGGGGGGAGAGTGTCTGGCCCGGTCTGGGGGGAAGCCGAAAGCAGGGGCAAAAAGCAAGGAAAGCCCAGGCCAGAGGGCAGCAGCAGGAGAGCAGGCTAAGTAGGTCCCTTTTCCCTGGGTAAGGGAACAGGGAAGGTGCCAGAACAATCAGGAACCTTCTGGAGACAATTAAGACAGGCTGATTAGAACACCTGCAGCCAATCAAGAAGCTGCTAGAATCAATTAAGGCAGGCTAATCAGGGCACCTGGGTTTTAAAAAGGGGCTCAGTTCAGTTTGTGGTGTGTGTGTGAGGAGCTGGAAGCAAGAGGCACTAGGAGCTGAGAGTGAGAATGCGGACTGAGGTGTACAAACATTATCAGACACCAGGAGGAAGGTCCTATGGTGAGGATAAAGAAGGTGTTGGGAGGAGGCCATGGGGAAGTAGCCCAGGGAGTTGTAGCTGTCGCACAGCTGTTCCAGGAGGCACTCTAGATGGCTGCATTCCACAGGGCCCTAGGCTGGAACCCAGAGTAGAGGGAGGGCCCAGGTTCCCCCCAAATCCTCCCAACTCCTGGTCAGACTCAGGAGGAGTCGATCTGGACTGTGGGTTCAGAAAAACGGCCAAGCTGAGGGCTGCCGTGAAGCTCCAAGGTGAGCAAATACACCAATAAGCGCAAGACACCCCCCCCCCCCAACCAAGGTAGAGCAGAAACTTTGTCACAATAGATAAGGTCCTGCAACGACTGTCAGCTACAATGCATGTTACAGGTCATTTCAACCTCTGCAGGGAACAATACTGTTTGTATTTTTGTACCTTTACTGGATATACAACATCCATGTGTACCTCATGTAAACTATGAGCACTAGCCAAACTTCTTTTCCTAGAACTACTGTCTCAATAGGCTATTGCATTTGGCACAAGTGATCTTTTTTCCCCCCCATTATTCAAATGTTCCATGGGAGGGTATGGGGTGGAATATGTGGCCGCACCATGCTGACAGATGAGAGATGGGGAAAGGAAAGTAGGCAGATGAGCAAGTGCCCTCTGTGCCACAGTTCTGAAAACTGTCAGAAGTCATGGCTTTAGCATGAGACAGAGGCCAGTGGCCTGGGAGGAGCAGCCACCATTTTGGAAACATGTAAGGGAGGGTCAAATTGGTAGTGGGGGAGGCTGGGGCTGGAAACTTGTAAGGGCTCCTAGCTCACATCTATCTAAAATGGTTATGTCCATGGGGCACCCAGAATAGAAAGTAGAAAGGCAACATAGCACAATAATAAATAAATTGTACGGATAGATGCTGACATGCTAAAGTTCCCTCCAGGGGATCTGTATCTTCTGTCTCTGGTGTTTAGATGTTGCTTGTAATTATTAGAATTGGGAGCACTGGCTGTTGGGAGTCTGAAAGGACAGGAAACAGGAAGGAGGGGGAGGAGTTGAAGAGGCTGAGGGAGAGCTACTGAGGGTGCAGCAGCAGTTGGGAAAAGAGGTGTCCACTTTAAAAAATAAAGTCCTGGTGAAGTTTGTTAGTACCTTGCCTGGCTACTACAACACTGTCCCAGGCCAGACTCCCACTTGGCTTATGCAGGGCAGGAATCAGGATATACTGCAGCAGGAAATTAATGTGGCTGGCTTCCCAGTTGGCCAGTGACAGGGTCCTGGGTCCCAAAAGGATCCTGGCTCTTAGGAGACAGCGCCTCTCCAACACCCTCCTGTTTATCCTCAGGAGTGGGTCTTGCCAGTCTTCCTTGGTGGATAGTGGGAGGAGGGAAGCTTGTGGTGAGCACCCCCCTTGTGTCTTGGATGGGTTGTGCAATAATTGGGTAGCATCCTAGGTCCAAGGTTACACAGCAAGTCTATGAAAGTCATAATGCCCAGCCCTATGTTTAATTATGAGATTAACTTTCCTAGTGGCACAGGAAAGGAGGGTAGATCAGTATAGAATAAGGGAAAATACAGAAGCAACCCTACTCAGGTAAACATCCTTCATGTCATCCTGATCCAAAATCATTTAGAAATAATAGTTATACTAGTTACAAGGTTAAATACTTAAGTAATAGCAGCAGGAAAGAATAATTAAGAGGAATAGCATACACTTTTCAAAATATCTAAGTGATTTAGGAGCTTAACTCATTTTCAGAAGTGACTTAGGTACTTAAGCCCCATTAACTTTCTAGGCTACTAAGTCACTTATGTCTCCTTTCAAGTCTCCCTAAGTCAGTTTTGTGCATTTGAAAATTCTACACATAGGCTATGGTGAAGAGATCCAGATTCAGATGAGATCTGAAAAGAGATGAGATATGAAAAGAGATAATAGAAAAATAAATAGAAAGAAAAATAGATCTGTGAGAAAACATTATAACTGGTGAAACTTGTCACAAGTTTAGGAAAGTTCCCCTCTGAATTACTGATGAAAAATTAAAGGAAAGTTTTGCATATAGAAATAGAAGCTAAATTCAAATATCTGTTTATGCTATGAAGATGTATTTTTTGTGAAACTAGTAACTTTCTATTTGGTATAAATTCATGATAGCAAAACTTTTGTAGAGAGTAGATTTTCATTATTTCCAGTGTGGAATGAAGTTTCATCAGGATATTTTAAGTAATAGCATCCTGTATTGAATATAAAATATGCTTGAAGATATAAATTTCAAATACCCACATTCACAATGCAAACACTTGTATTTTCCAGAGCTCTACATGAAATTGATATCTAGATATTTTATTATCTGATTATTACTCTAGTACAGAACTGTAGCTCATATCCTGCTGAGGTTTACATCCTTTTAGAAGTACATTGATTCCTTTTGTTAACGTGGTTCATTTCCCCAAACCCTTCAACAGTTGCAGAAGACAAAATATCATCCCTGTTTGCACTTCTAATTTTCCAAACCTGTTTAGCCCGTGCCTAACTATAGAGAGATCTTTAAAGTAAAAAGCAACTCTAGAAGCCAGGTTGCTTGCAGGGCACCTATGGTCAAACAAGCTAACAAATGTTTGTTTTTGCTAGCCTTCAGTTAAACACATACAGGGCTTGATTCTGTGTCCACTGAAATCAATGTTACAGCTCTCCTTAATCAGTGGTGCATGCTATTACAGGACATTTTGCTGCCATGGCAAAGGCACCACTTGTTCTGAAACTTTATCTGAAATTCTAAACCTAGGCACAGAAGCCTCTAAATTGTATATAGTTTATGTAATCTTGTTTGGTTTCCCTTAATTTTTATTTGTATGCTACAGTCTAGCAATTTTCCAATAATTGTACCTGCCTTAAATTCTGCTGTTTGTGGAATATTGATCTAGGTACTTTGTATTTCAACAGTTCAGAGAAAGCAAGCATTGAAGTTAGGCTGTTTGCCAGTAAGCCTCCAGTATATAGTGTAAACTTTTACATATCTGCATATAAAAGGTTTAGTTCACAGTTGGGTCATTTATATATAATCTTGTTCACCATGAGCGAGCGTGCTCTTATTTAAAACACTGATCTCTGCCTAGCTCTAAGAAATGGAATCAGTTCAGAAACTTGATAAGCATTCTTCAGTGTGATAATGGAGTATTTTGCTTCAGGCATTATTTCACAAGCACTGCAGTTCTCTTAGCTAATACAAAATATTTCCCAAGGAAAAAGACTTGAAACAGACAGTTTTATTACATTTTTCTATGGGTGATAAGGGCCAATAAGGGATCAAAAGGGCCCTTCATCCCATGAATGGAAGCTCCACAAAAACTGAATGATCCAAAGCTGGCAATGACAACTGCTAAAGCTGTCCATGTGGAGCCCATTCAAATGAATAAAGCTGGTCAAAACTCAATTTCCATTCCATGGACAATTGACATTTTGAAAATATTTCTGTTCGAGTCACAAACAAAAATAAATCCCCTCAAATTCTTTTGATTTTTTTGGCCAAAACTATTTTTATTTAAAAAAACCGAGCAGCTGGTTTCCTGGCTCCTGGAGAACTCCACAGGCTGCCCCTGACTCTGGGAGTCTCCAGAGTCCACCAATGAAGAGCAGGGAGCCTAGAATCCTTGCGAGCACCAGCTTGAGCCAGGGTAGAGTTGCCAGGTTCCCAGCTGTGTGGCAGGGAACCTGGAAGTCCTGAGAGGCCTGATTCATGCCAGGGCTCCCAGACTTTGAGGTGATTTCAGTGGCTACTGAGAAGCCCCATGACTCCATTTCCTGATTCCATTTCCTGACTCCCTACCAGCACCTGCTTTTGGGAGTTTTGCAAAAACCAGGAAGGTTTCCACCAGAAAATTTTAGTCAAAAATTGAGCCATTTCTACATGGTGTCTGAGAATCTTTTTCCATCAAAAAATGCCAGTTTGTCAGAAATTTTTGAAACCAACTAATGCTGTCCACTGGTTCTCTGCAAATGCTGACCCCTCTTCTCCACCCCTCCAACTATGACATGGAACCACGTTCCTGAGGGTGGGGGGGGGGGGAGAACCAGAATTGGGGAAAGCCCCAAAACAATGTGCTTATAGGGGTCAGGAAATGGAATCAGCTTCCTACCTCCAACACAACTTTTTTCCTGGGTAATAGTGTCTTTGCTCTGACTGTGCCCTTGCTGGCTGACATCCCCATTTGAAGCTGCTGACCTCTACCTCCAGTTCTTGTTGGGAAGGGAGGGTGCAGTGCTCAATGGATGTTTCCCTCCCTGACTGTTAGTCACTCATACCACATGCTAGGAAGTTGGGAGAGGTGCCTCCTCACCCTGATGTTAACTGTCACCCACATATATAGTTGAGAGGCAGATTCTTTTCCCCAGTAGATGCTTCCCATCTCTTAAAGATAAACTGAAGCTACTGGCAGCAGTGCCAAGAACTAATAGAGATATCAAGTCACATTTGTTCTCTAAGCTTAGCTCAGATGAGATGACACATCCTGTTCCAGCACTAGCTGAACTGAAAAAGTGACCCAATACATGTGTATTTACTTGTCCACAAGTACTGAGACTTTGAAACCTCAGCACTAATCAATACCAATAATCCTGCACTTTTCAGCATAGTCCTTAATTATATTAGTGTGTTTCTATGGAACTAATCAGAGTTTAAAGCTCAGAAAATTCTAACTGACAGTGAGCAGAATGATGCACACATTCTTGCCTCTATGGCCTACATATCTCAGATGCAGATATAGAATGGATTTATTAACGAAGTCTTATTCTGAAAGTCTAATGCTTTCAGTTTTAAGGACAATTTTTTTAGAATGTATAAGTTACTGCATACTTTTATATATTCTTAATGGTTATTCGCCAACATAGAATCATGCATAGATCTGAGTGAATAATTGATTTTTTCAGTCTGATGGCTGACCTGAAAAAATAAAGTAAAATGTCTAATTCTGAACAAAAATTTTCCCCATCCTAGCTCACAAAACAACAAAAAAGGTTTTATTCAGGTCAAATGAAATGTTTCTAATGTCTATTCAAATAGACATCTTGTTTCCAAAATGTTGATTCAAAACAAAAAGATGAAATGGTATGGACATTTCCAAAATCTTTCAATCTTTTTTGTTTCAGCTAAAATTATTCACCATATTGTCCAAATTTGGGAATAATTTTGGTGCCCCAAATATGCATTTTTTGCAAATTTACCATTCACCAGAAAAAAAATTGCCCAGCTCTAGTCATGAGATCTCAAATGCTTTTGGATTACTATCCACAAAACCTTGCTGTTGAGAAAAGCATGAAATATATATCACTAAACATGCTCTGAAGCTCAGTGTTTTCATAATGAAACATAACATAGTAGCAAACAAGAAAAAATATAGATAAAGCTGCTTAAAGAAGTGTAACAAAACAAACAATACCTATTTTTTCCCCAGATAATTGTTTTGTAAAATATTACTACTAAGAAAGAGATAATGGAATAGAAGTCAAAAGTTAAGAAAAAAAAATCAGTGATTTCTATCTCTTCCTAATTTTTTAGAATTCCAGCCATCAGAACAAAGTTAAATACTGATTAGTGTTGAGTTTTATAGTGGAAAATATTGTCCTACAGAAAAAGTGCAAAATTTGGCTTTATATTAAAAGCAGTGACAAACTGTATTTTGCAGCAGAAAAGCCTGAGCTCTATACACATTTATATCAAAGTCCTATCTGGCCACAGAGCTGCTAAAGTGTCACCTAGAAACTGATCAAATCCAGTTGCTGCTAGAATTAAGGTGTTTTTTCTGATACCTTGTAAGGTTATTGAGAAGATGATCTTTGTGTGGGAAGAGACTTAGACTTGGCCAAGAAGCACCATACGGTTTAGAAATCCTGAAATTTATGCAAGTTGACACACCAGGGTCAGAGATGAGTCAGAGTAGCAGGAGACAATAGTACATGTGCATGATCAGTAGAAATGAGTAACAGGGATCAGATATTAGAACCAATTATTTTAGACAAAGGATAATTAAGAAAAAATGTGAAATTCAAAGGGGAAAATAAAAGGAATTTGAACAGTGCCACCCTGTCAACAACCAATTGTTAATAAAATATCCCACCCTGCTACTTAAGTGCCACGAATTCTTGCAGGTGGAAATCAAGGAATATCTAGCTCGCTGACAGCAAGATATGAGAACCATGTCGTGCCACTGATTTTTAACAGAACATTCCATTGGTTCCTAGTTGTTAGCACAGGCTTTGGTAGCCAGGAATCAGGGCCCAGGATCAGAGACAAAGCAGAAGTTAGAGCTCAGGGCCAGAACCAGGTTACCTGAAGTGAGGGGAGGCAGGGCTGGGAGCAAGCAGTCACAGGAGCTATCACAATCATGGCTCCATGCTTTGAGAAGTCAACAAACTGCTCTGACTGGGTTTCAGAGCAAGCCTGTTAGCTTCCCCAGTCAATCAGGCGCGGTGTTCTGTCAGGTGGTCAAGTGAGGTGTGCTCATTAGGCTGTCAGAAGACTGAGCGGGCACAGCTTGCAGAGCCTTCTTCCTGACCATCATCTTGCTCTTCTCAGTTCCATTTAGAAACACCTTGGTTCTTGATACCAGTGCTCCTCTTCCTATATCTCCTCAAGTTTATTTGTTTCTTTCTGCTTTATGCTACTGCTGTGGTGCTGAATGCTGATGAAATGATACATAATCCAGGCCCAATCTTCTTTCCCCACCCCACTTATTTCTTTGTTACTAAATATGGATACCATGTAGATCAGGTTGCCTGGCTGCCATGTAACTATTCTCATTAGGTGGGTCCAGTTATATCAAAATGCTTCCATCTTTTGCATTGACTTAAGCAATATCTAAAGCTGAAGGGGTCAAACGTGTGGACAAGGGGATCCAGTGGACATAGTGTACTTAGATTTCCAGAAAGCCTTTCACAAGGTCCCTCACCAAAGGCTCTCACGTAAATTAAGTTGTCATGGGATAAGAGGGAAGATCCTTTCATGGATTGAGAACTGGTTAAAAGACAAGGAACAAAGGGTAGGAATAAATGGTAAATTTTCAGAATGGAGAAGGGTAACTAGTGGTGTTCCCCAAAAGTCAGTCCTAGGACCAATCCTATTCAACTTATTCATAAATGATCTGGAGAAACGGGTAAACAGTGAGGTGGCAAAGTTTGTAGATGATACTAAATTGCTCAAGATAGTTAAGACTAAAGCAGACTGAAGAACTTCAAAAAGATCTCACAAAGTGACTGAGCAACAAAATGGCAAATGAAATTTAATGTGGATAAATGTAAAGTAATGCTCATTGGAAAAAATAACCCCAACTATACATACAATATGATGGGGCTAACTTAGCTACAAATAATCAGTAAAAAGATCTTGGAGTCATCATGGATAGTTCTCTGAAGACATCCACGCCATATGCAGCGGCAGTCAAAAAAGCAAACAGGATGTTAGGAATCATTAAAGGGATAGAGAATAAGATGGAGAATATCTTATTGCCCTTATTTAAATCCATGGTACACCCACATCTTGAATACTGTGTACAGATGTGGTCCTGTCATCTCAAAAAAGATATACATGCATTAGAAAAGGTTCAGAAAAGGGCAACTAAAATGATTAGGGGTTTGGAATGGGTCCAATATGAGGAGAGATTAAAGAGGCTAGGACTTTTCAGCTTGGAAAAGAGGAGATTAAGGGGGGATATGATAGAGATATATAAAATGTGGTGTGGAGAAAGTGAATAAGGAAAAAATTTACTTGTTCCCATAATATAAGAACTAGGGGCCACCAAATGAAATTAAGGGGTAGCAGGTTTAAAACAAGTAAAAGGAAGTTCACACAGCGCACAGTCAACCTGTGGAACTCCTTGCCTGAGGAGGTTGTGAAGGCTAGGACTATAACAGGGTTTAAAAGAAAACCTCTATGAATTTATCTAGTTAAGTCCATTAATGGCTATTAGCCAGGATGGGTAAGGAATGGTGTCCCTAGCCTCTGTTTGTCAGAGGCTGGAGATGAATGGCAGGAGAGAGATCACTTGATCATTACCTGTTAGGTTCACTCCCTCTGGGGCACCTTGCATTGGCCACTGTCGGTAGACAGGATACTGGGCTGGATGGACCTTTGGTCTGACCCAGTATCGCCATTCTTATGTTCCTTTTAGAACTCATAGTGAACTAAACAATGTGTAATGAACCTGTCAGCTTATTACTAGGTACATTCAGTTCACTCCAGCTGAAGGAGACAATGGATCTAACCTGCAGAAAGCATGGTTATCACATTCACCATCCAACCTATAGAAGGCTTTATAATCCCTAGCATTCAGGAAACTGAGGTAGTATGTTGAGATCAGAGGGGATCAGACTCAGGAGACAGCCAGAGTTTACAGGTGAGTAGAAACACTGGAGGCAGCAGCCTGGGAGCTGGCTATTGAGAGAAGGCCAAATAATGGGCTGGATTAGGAACTGTTTTGTTTTTTCTGTGACTTAAAAAAATCACTGCATGTCGGGTATTTGCACCCTTTATTTCTGACACTCCTAGGAAAGTAATCCTATCACATAGAATCTGTGAGCATTTATGGACACCCATTGAGGGCTAAAGCCTGTAGAGCCCAGTGCTTGGAGCTCTTACAATGCTTTCCTCCAAGCTCATGATACACAGGCATGGTGCCAGATACCTAGAGAGGATTGATGTACATACAGAGTGTCAGTTACAAATGCATTTGGGCTCATGTTCCATCCGATCTTGAAGTTTGAAGTAAGGGAATACTTTGCAGTCCTCCTTGGGCTAAAGTCCCACTCATGTCCTGGGACTTCTGCCTGAGTAAAAGACTGCAAGTTTTATCTCCAAGTGTGCCTGAAGTGAAGTTTACTTCTTGCATTTATTTTCTCCATGGTAGCAGAGTAAGAACAATGCGTACTACATGTTAGGTCAAAAGGCTTAAATATTTCACTATCGAGCCTGAGACCAATGTCAGTTTACATTCATTGCCAAGAAGAATCAGCTGTAATCACTTTCTGGAATGTGCTTTAAGTCTACTGGTGACATCTTTAACACATTGATGGGAAATGAGGTCATGCTTTGGACAGTATCTCTTGTTCATTATTATATTATAACTTGTATTAATGTTACAGAAGCAAGAGAGGTACAGAATGTCAATTAAATTTTTATTTAAAGGAATTATTTACTTGCCATATTCAGAACTCAGAGCTCATGTTTAAAATTTTAATGCAATTCATGTATTTGAGTATGATTTTGCATATTAGAAATCATGTACTGAACAAAACTAGAGAAATTGTGTAGTATTCCTTTCCTTCTGTTCTAGCATATGATCTGGAATTTAGTCCTTAATACCTTTTTCTTAATGTCCTACTGAATTAGTGTTCCTTTTTACCATAGTTTTAGTTTTTCTTGTTACATTTGGTTGGCAACTTTCCTTTGCCTAGGATGATTTGGTTTATCAGTTGTTGCTAACACACGTAGACTCAGATTTTAAGGCCAGAAGGGACCATCACGATCAACTAGTCTGACCTCCTGCACATTGCAAGCCACAGAACATTGCCCTCCTACTCCTGTAATAGACCCATAACTTCTGGCTGAGTTATTGAAGCCCTCAAATCATGATTTAAAGACTTCAAGTTACAGATAATCCACCATTTACACTAGTTTATACCTGCAAGTGACCCATGCCCCATGCTACAGAGGAAGGCTAAATAAATAAATAAAAAATCCAGGGTCTCTGTCAATCTGACCCAGGGGGAAATTCCTTCCCAACCTCAAATATGGCAGTCTGTTGGACCCTGAACACTTCAGCAAGACCTACTAGCCAGACACCTGGGAAAGAATTCTTTGTAGTAACTCAGAGCCCTCTCCATCTAGTGTCCCATCCCCAATGGCTGGTGATGGGAATTTGTTTCTAACATTGTAGTCAGTTTCATCATACATCCCCTCCATAAAAACTTATCAAGCACAGTCTTGAAACCAGTTAGGTTTTCTGCCTCCACTGCTCCATTTGGAAGACTGTTCCAGCAGTTGACTCCTCTGATGGTTAGAAATCTTCATCAAATTACAAGCCTAAACTTGTTAATGGCTGGTTTATATCCATTTGTTCTCGAATCAACTTGGTGCTTACCTTAAATGACTCCTCTCCCTCCCTGGTATTTTTCCCTCTGATGTATTTATCAAGAGCAACCATATTTCCCCACAGCCTTAAATTTGATTAGGCTAAACAAGCCCAGCTCTTTGAGTCTCCTCTCATAAGGTAGATTTTCCGTTTGTCTGACCAAAAGCCATCAATGTTCCCACCATTGTATTTAAACATCTCAAAGACCAGAGATCCAGCAGGGGTATTGAAGTCTAAGTGGAAAAATAAAAAGCATTCAGGGTTGCTAGTGCTCTGATGGGCACTCAGATATCCATGATAAAATCTTGATCAGACCATTGTGCCTAATGTACTCATACTCTTCTATGTCTTATTTTTAATTATAAAATGGATTTTCTAAAAAAAATCCACAATTGAATATATTTATTGAAAAAAATAGTTATTTCTCCTCTTTTGAAAAAAAATCCAGATTAGCTAGCACATACAAAATTGATATTTAGCTTTTTTTTTCACTTTTTCCCCATAAGGCTTCTTCCCACACAACTAATTTTTATAGTTCCATTTTGAAGAGTATGGCACCCACATACACACAGACATAAAACAGTGTGATCACATTTGCAAGTTACAAGTTCAATCTTCATCAGAGGCTCACTTCGCCTTGATGGAGAGCTATTAGTGAGATAGCAAAGCTCAAATATCCACAGCAGCTGGGCATCTTTCTATGGCACTATCTTGCATGTTTAAAGTATAGACATTAAACCTGATTTAACCTGAACATACAGCATACCCAAAGTAGAAAACAGACTTCACTGCATTATGAAGTATTGGAATATCATGTTACTCTGCCACCTTCTAAATGCTAAAACCCACATTTTTGTTGATTCCATATGGGGCAGCATTATAACTCCAGTGACTTAAAAAAAAATCTTGTCTACTTCACCTGAAAATGTACTGAGAGAAATGAGTATAGTGTAATACAGTATGTGAAAGGAAAAACGCACAAAAGGAATCAATTCTGAGACAGGTGAAAGCTGAATAGCAGCAAAGGCAACAGGTGGACTTTAAAAGAGAATAAGATCATCTTATGAGTACCACTCACTTTAAATAACTGCTTAGTATTTTAACTAGATATGTCAGATATGAACTAAAAGTAGGTGCAAAAACTAAGGCTTTGGCTAGTTTGCAATTTTCATCTACTTCATATCAAACTGCACTTGTATTTTACCAGAGAGGATGGAAAAACTAAGGTTTGTAATTTTATAGCAATATTATCACAATTGAAGTATATCAAATAGGGTTGCCAACTTTCTAATGGCAGAAAGCTTAAGATCCTTGCCCCGCCCCTTCTCCAAGGCCCTGCCCCCATTCACTCCATCCCGTTCCCTCTCTTGCTTGCTCTCCCCCACCAGCTCACTTTCTCTGGATTGGGATAGGGGGTTGGGATGCAGGAGGTGGGTGAGGGCTCTGGGGTGAGGCCGGAGAGGAGGGGTTTGGGATGCAGGAGCCGGGGGGCGGTGGGTGAAGGGTTTGGAGTGGGGGAGGGAGCTCTGGGCTGAGGCAGCAGATTGGGGTGTGGGAGGAGGTACAGGCTCTAGGGTGGGGGTGTAGGCTCTGGAGTGGGGCCAGAAATGAGGGGTTCAGGGTGTGGGTAGGGGCTCCGGTCTGGGACATTGGGTTGGAGTGTAGGCCAGGGCTGAGGGGTTTGGAGTGAAGGAGGGGGCTCAGGGCTGGGGGAGGGGGTTGGGTGAGAGATGGGATGAGGGCTCTGGGGAGGGGTTCAGGATGCAGAAGGGGCTGTGGGGTGTGTGCTCCGGGAGGGAGTTCCGAGCTGGGGGTCAGAGGTTGGGGCACAAGAAGAGTGTGGGCTTCAGGAGAGAGTTGGGTGCAGAAGAGGGCTCAAGGCTGGGACAGGAGGTTGGGGTGAGGGGTGCAGGCTCCAGGCGGTGCTTACGTCACGTGACTCCTGGGAAGCGGTGACATGTCCCTTTGGCTTCTAGGCATGGGGCAGCCACAGGGAGTCTGCGCACTGCCCTCACCCAGAGGCACCTCTCCCACAGCTCCCATTGGCCACAGTTCCCAGCCAATGGGAGCTACGGAGCTAGCACTCAGGGCAGGGGCAGCGTGCAGAGGCCCCACGGCCGCCCCTATGCCTAGAAGCAGGAGGGACATGTTGCTGCTTCTGGGAGCTGGGCAGAGCCAGGTAGGGAGCCTGCCAGTCCTGAGCCAACTGAACTTTTAACAGCCCAGTCAGCGGTGCTGACCGGAGCTGCCAGGGTCCCTTTTTTCGACTGGGCATTCCGGTCAAGAACCAGACACCTGGCAACCCTAGTACCAAACAAATAGAACATTCTGTTTATGGTAATATTTGTGATTAAATAAATTCTAATGCCCAAATCATACCATCAACCTCAGCCTGGACCAGTCCACACAAGAGATCCACTTCCTCGACACTACTGTACAAATAAGCGATTGTCACATAAACACCACCCTACACCGGAAACCTACTGACCGCTAGAATTACCTACACACCACCAGCTTCCATCCAGACCACATCACAAGATCCATTGTCTATACCCAAGCACTCAGATACAATCTCATTTGCTCCAATCCCTCAGACAGAGACAAACACCTACAAGATCTTGATCAAGCATTCTTAAAACTACAATACCCATCTGGGGAAGTGAAGAAACAGATTCACAGAGTCAGAAGGGTACCCAGAAGTCACCTACTACAGGACAGGCCCAACAAATTAACAGAACGCCACTAGCCATCACCTACAGCCCCCAACTAAAACTTCTCCAGCATATCAAGGATCTACAACCTATTCTGAAGGAGGATCCCTCCCTCACAGACCTTGGGAGATGGACCAGTCCTCACTTACAGACAGTCCTCCAACCTGAAGCAAATACTCACCAGCAACTACACACCACATAACAGAAACATTAACCCAGGAACCAACCCCTGCAACAAACCCCACTGCCAACTCAGTCCACGTATCTATTCAAGGGACACCATCATAGGACCCAACCACATCAGCCACACCATCTGCACATCTACCAATGTACATTTGCATAGAGACTGTCCGGTTTGGCCAAAGAATAAATGGAAACAAATCAGACAACAAGAATTAGAACATTCAAAAACCAGTAGGAGAGCACTTCAATCTCCCTGGACACTCAATAACAGACTTAAAAGTCGCCATTCTTCAACAAAAAAAACCTTCAAAAACAGACGTCACCATGAAATTGCAGAACTAAAATTAATTTGCCCAAATAAATTTGTTAGTCTCTAAGGTGCCACAAGGACTCCTCATTGGTTTTAGCTTAAACTTTGTAATAGACAACCAAGTCCAGAGTCAGAAGCTCCCTGTCCCCAGGAAGGTTAATTACTGTAAGGTGTTTATCTAATTCTCTAACAATAAAACCCTCTCACATGGCTTTAACACATTGCTTTAAAAATAGTGCAGATTAAACAAATGTCTTTACTTGTCCTATGAAAATAGTGGTTATGGTTTTAATAGCACATTTATGAAAATCCATTTAACGGGTTGTCTTCTAAAATCTAAAGGCACGTTTAACTACAGTATTCTATGCTTTTCCATAAACCCCAAGGCAAGTTTGAAAGGAGATAAATGTCTTAACACTAACTCCTACTGGTTAAATTTAACTGTGCAGTACACAGATAAGATCAATATTAAGCAACATTTCAGAATTGCTTATTATGCAAATCAATCTGCTTACAGCTTGCTAAACTCTACTTTTTAGCTGTAATAAGCTTAGTTTTGTATTTATAGTTAACATTATGTGGGGAAAAGGCAGAACTGAATAAAGAAAGATTGAGTTCGCTGTGAACTCTACAATTTGAGGCTTGATCCTGCAAAGTGCTGTGCATTCAACTCTTACCTTCAGTGTCTTGGAACCGAATGGAACTACTCAAGTTTACAATTAAGCATTTTGCAGGAAGGAGAGCAGACAGCTCAGCACCTTTCAAAATTGAACCCTTAACATCCATCATAATCCATAATGAGGAAACAGAAGTTTGAAACAGAATACTAAACCACTGGGAGCAATGTGTGTTTATTATATATTTATTATTTTTAATCAGCTATGAAACTCCCTGGAAAAAGTCAAGATGGGCTGGATTATTACCACCTTTAAAACTCAATGCAAGGGTTCTCTTTGTACAGACTTACATTAATAATGACAACTACAGATGGCTCAGCTATGTCAAAGTAAAATATGTACTTATGACAAAAAGGAGGAGAGTATGCTCTTTTCAGATGGAAATTATGCTTCAGAAATTAGATGACTAGTACCTATATACTGTGGGATGGACATATCAAACTATCTGGATAAACAGAAAAAAAGCTCTTCAAACCTTGCTATGACTACATTGTTTAGAGAGAATGGATGGTCTTTTGGTTAAGCCTTTAGATTGGGAATAGATGATCTACATTCATATCCCAGGTTCAGTTCCAGACTGTGTGTCACTTAATGTCTCTGGCACAGATCCTCAATTTATATAAATGGCCATGGCTCAATTGTTGGGAGGTAAGGGACAGTTGCCATGTGTCTGTACGGTGCCTACCACTACGTGGCCCTGATTTCAGGTTGGAACGCCAGGCACCACAGGAATACAAAACTAAGCGACACTTATAACCTTGGAGGCTCCAACAGTTTTAGACAGTGAGACATCAGCATTCAGATTAAAATATTAATAGTTTTGATTTGTATTATGGTGGTGCCTAGAAACTCCAATCAAGCACTAGCATTCAACTGTGCTAGGCACTATACAGAAAACAAGAAGTTATCATCTCGAACACTTCTTGAACAGCACAATCCTCTGGTTAATTGTCACAAATTGAAGCCATCCACAATGCTGCTGGGAGAGTTTTTTTTTTTTTAAATCCTGATAAAGGGAATATTCAGCAATGGTTATCAACCACATTCACTATCTCCAGATCCAGCATCTTATAAAGGATACATCAAAATCCTTTCAATTTTTCAGGAAAAAAAACCCTTAAGTCAAGCAGTTAAAAAAAAAAAAAACAAAACAGGAGCTTCCCATTTGTGTTTCCACACTCTGCTTCCTTTTGATAAAACAGCTGTTTATCATAGTGTAAGAATTTTTTATGCAGAGTATGATCAGCATTAGTAATAAAATAAGCTCTTAAATAGCACTATTCTGCAGTGCATCTAATAGTACTTTACAAAGGAGGTCAGTATAACTATCCTCATTTTACAGATGGGGAAACTGAGGCAAAAGAGGGGAAGTGGCTTCCCAATATCACACAGCGGATCAGTGGTACAGCCAGGAATAGAACCCACATCTCCTGAGTCCTAGTCCAGTGCTTTATTAGGCCACACACTTTAAAAAAAAAATTAACTTTTACTAAAGCAATTCATAACTGGAAACTGATGGTAGAGAAAACAAAATGTACAAAGCCAGAATGCCAACTCCATCAATCCACCCAATATCAAACAAATATTCCTTTCATAAATTTTGTAATGCTAAAGTCATCCTTTTTACTAATCGTAGTTGCTTCTTCAAGATTTCTGCAGGAGTATGAACTTGTGATTATCTCCTATTAAAAATAAAAGTACAGTCAATGCATAATCTTTTCTGCTTCCAATGAATGGTTGCAGGTCTCACATATAGTCTCCCATTGACTATACAGTACTAGCAAATATCAGGATTCACATTGTTTAGTTGTAGGGAATACCTTCTGCTTTGCAGATCTGTTGGCAAATGGCTGAGACTGCCATTTAATTTGTTTTGACTTTTTAATTGTACTCATTTTCATTTTTCAAAAAAATTAAGTGTCTCACAGGTACAATCTAGTCCTTAGTATGGTATACAAAGTTACAACCAGGAGTACCAGGATTCAGTTATGAAAAGGAACACTTAAGTTGAATGTCATCAAAACCTCATTTAGAATGGGTAATGGGATAGTCTCCAGGAGAATGCTTAACTTCTGTGATCCTATGTAAAATTTCCAAACAGTAAAGAAGTGTGCTCAGGTTTCCTTTTTGGAAATAAATTATTTTCTTTACTGAACTATTTGGACTTTCTTCTCCCCTACCTCCCAGTCCTTTGGAAAAAAAATAAAGTGTTAAGGATCTTTCCTGTTAATCAATAATAAAATGTAATTATCAATATAGCCACATAAATTGTTGGACATCTTTAGCAGGGGTATCCCAGAAGCCATTTCAGGAGTGAGAGATTATTCTTTCCTGGATTCTTTGATTTCTCTGCTGACAATTCAGAAGTGTTGCTTAGAGATTAGAAAAGGATGGAAACTAGTGTTTGAGTGTGTGTGTCCCACTTTAGCAGTAGTAGTTTAATGACTCTGGTAAATAATCATCAAGCTGAAATAGAGTTTTAACTGCCTCTTACCATGCAAGCATCCAGTTTAGAAATACTGTCTCATATCTGACATTTAGTCCATCTGAAAGAGGTACAACTCAGTATTGGGATTCTCTGCCTCTGAGAGACCACAGTGAGCTTAGCAGCATTTGGAAAACTTCTACTATTCTGCTTCTCTCCCAGTGTGATGACAAACATTCCTTTGGGGCCCAATTAAAATGTATTTCTGGGGCTTCATGTCTTCCTTTATCACTTATTTCAAATGCACTCCTGGTTCCTGGGACTACTTGTTTGATAACACTAATTTGTAGAAGAGTCTTAAATGGATAGCACCACCACACTATCTGCTTTTTAGTTCCAAAAGCTTTTATATGTTTGCATTAGGGTTCACCTTTGACTCACACACACACAAAATAAAAAGTGTAGGCTGCCAGCTGAAGCCATGTTGTGTAAAGTGAGGTTACTATAGCTGTTGGAAGAGATTTCTTTGCTACTGGTTGCACTCTACTTTCCTATTTTATAAATATCATTTGTGCCCTTGCTTATTTGGACTAAAAGGAACTTAAAACAACCTGCATTTAATATAAGTATACATCTACTTCATACCCATCCATCCAGAGGGATTATTTGAATGATGGTGCTGAAAATATAACTGGGAGAAAACATTAAGAAATCCAATAATAAACAAACTACACCTCTTACTAGTTAGTGTTTACTTCATGTTTTCCTGAATGCTGCAAATATCTTCTTGTGCATATAAGAAATGTTCACATTTCAAAATGTGACTAGCCTCTAAAATTACAATATACATTAGGGACAGATTTGTCAGCAAAGCAGCAGTAGTATAGTAGGCCTGTACTTTGAATTATTTAAGCCGCTTACATCAATGGCTACATATGTTTCTGCAGAAACACATGAATGATATTATTTGAAGTAGCACATGTGAACAGGTTGTGTGTAGTGCTGGTTTGCTTGGTTTTGTTTTGGCTTTTCATTGATCCATAGCTTGTCTTATCCTGATGGAATATTCCATTTGTAAGTATGGAAAATGCCACACAATTCCTAACACTAGAGGAGGAAGGCTGGTCCAGTGAGTAGGGCACCGATCTGGGACCTGAGATCCCCACATTCAATTCCCTGCTCAGCCAAAAGCTTCCTGTGACCTTGGGAAAGTCACTTAGTATCTCTGTCTCACTTTGCTGTGGATAATACCTCATGGGGTCTTGCAAGGGTGACTATGTTAAGAGATTGTGAGATGCTCAGATATTACCAAAATGGGGGCCATTTAAATAGGGCCTTAGATAGGCTCATTAGTAGACACCCAAGCTTTAATATACATAAAGAACTCAACTGGGAGTAAAATCCAAGATTTTCAGGTAAATACTTTACTAGGCCAAAACAAGGAAGCAACTCCACCTGCTCACATTATAACACAATATTACATAAATGGCTCAAAATATGCCAATAAAGTATCTTGGCATTTTGGACCATTCCTATAGAATAGTGGGGGGTTTATTTTCAAAAATTAACATTAATATTATGTAGAAACAAATGTTTCCCTACTAAGCTAGGATCTCAAATATTTATTGTCCAAGTCATTCTCCCCTTTGGTGCTCAGGTATTTGTCCCTTTACTCTTCACATTAGTCCCCTCGGTTGCTTTAAAGAACAGAGTGTTCCATTCACCAGGCCAGAAGCAGAATGTGGTTAATCTGACTTCTCTTGCCTGTAATCTCATTAATTGCTTGCCATTTGGAGCATTGCTCTTGCCAAACCATGCTTTACCACTATCTCTGCCCTTTCATTCTTACCACACTTCTCTGAATCATCATCTCCTCCCTCTTCTCCTTCCCCTCCTACCACTACTTCTATTTCCTCTTTCTTCTTACCATGCCTCCCTTTAGCATCTTCTGGGGAGTCCAGCTCCTCCTCCATCACTCTCCAATGTGCTCAAACATTGTGGTGACAGTTAAGCAGAGAGGGTCTTTCTGGGCTTTATCTTTGGCCCCTGCTCTTCTCATTTGGTGTCCTTTTCTCTGGTCTGAATGGATGAAAGCACCAATTTCAGTTACCATTTTACACCAATGGCTCATGATTCTACCCATCTGAGCCTGATCTGTCTCCATCCATCCTACCCTGTATCTTATCTGTTCCTGAACGGCTTGCCATCAGCTCAAACTTAACTTGCCCAGAATAGAACTTTTACTTTTTCTCCCAAACTCAACTGTGATCTTTCAACTATTACCCCCTCTCACCTAACTTCTCCCCTGTTTAACACACTCGTTTGTCTTACATTAGATGGTTCTCTGAATGAAACAGCTTACTATGTCTTTCCCTGTGTTTGTGCTGCACCGAACACCGGACTCCAATCTCAATTCAGCACTTCTGTAATAATAACTTGTTTACCCCTCTCTTTTCCATAAATGGGTGTGCATCTGTAGGGGTGGGGAAAGAGGGTAATGCTAGATAGCCATATAATTATATTCTTTGTTCTGCTCTGGAGTATGATGATTTATATAGCGATGAAGATGTGTAATTTACACAACCTAATGCAAGTTTCAGTGTTGCCAACTTATGTGAGTCTATAATATCTTGCATTTTTCTCCTGGTGTTCTGAGTTATACAACTGAGAATCTCAACTTTCAATTATTTGATACTTAAACAAAAAAGTAGCTTCCACCCCTCAGGGTTGCAGAAAAAAAATACTGAAAATGTGAACCCTAAAGGATCAAAAAATAGAAGGCAATTCAAAGACTCAGTGTTTGTGTTATTTTAAGACTATATCAGACCCCAAAAATGACTGACGTTTTGGACACTTAACGGTTTGCCATGTTTCAGTGTTGCTATCTGGTCCTTAGTGTTCCTACCAATTTGCTCTTGCCTAGGCTACTACAACTCTTTCAGGTAATTCTGTCCGAGTAGCAATGGGTTTATTCAGTTCATTCATACGCTCTTCACTCTCACCCAGAGGATCAAAATTCATAGATTTTTATTCCATTTATTGGAAAACAGATTCATGACTCAAGTAATGGATGTGACAAAATTGTGCTCATATGTATTAATGTCTAATGATATCAAATTACTTTCACTGAAAAAAAATCAGGACACTATTTTCCCCAAAGCTTTCATGCTGCTATCTTCATGAACAGCTCCCGTTTTATTAATTAAAAAAAAAATCAAACTCTAGTTACTGAATTTCAGAATTAGTTTAGCAGCTTGAGAGAACTGAATAGAGCTCAATGTTAAGTGAATATCAAACAATTTAAAATTACCTTAGCATTCAGTAACTGGTCCATTTCACAAAAAGTCTAGTTACAGACATGCATAAATTGGTTTACCCTGTCCTACTGATTCTCAGTTACAAATTGAAGACTATATGCTCTCCCCCACCCCCATTTCATGGCATAGAATCACATGAATATTGTGTAAAATTCAGAGAAGGCAAGCAAGCAATAGCTTCCCTTATGCTAAAAAAAAGTGTATTGAATGTGTGGTGGGAGTGAAGGGGAAGGGAGAAACAGAAGATAGTTCATGAAAAATAATGGTCAGACCTATTATATTAGAAAAATCTCCTCTCTCCCACAACATCTGAAAAACAAACATGCATTAGAAACTCCAACAGCTGCCCCAGATTTATGGTAAGATGACAACTGGGTAAATTCAGAGCTCAGGTTCAGGAAGGTGACTGCATGGACAGTTATGTTCCTATCATTAAAGAAACAATAGTTTGATTCCCTGTCTCACATAAGAGGTAAAATTTACCAAAATGCAATAAAAGGAAGTGCAAACCATGAAGAATGGTTGCATGAAATGAGTCCTATAGAACAATATACCATCAAGCAGAACAGAGGTAGAAGTTGACTGAATTTAATAGCACAATGGGTGGATGAATAAATGCAGCATTTAATCATAGTTAAAAATTGAATTTTAACTTCAAAGCCAAACTTTTTAAAAAGAGGGGGGAGAAATGGAAAAATCATAGCCTCTCTGGAGAACAGGGTTCATGGAAGAGTCCAAATATCCAGAGAGCTAGGAATTCCACATTTGTGATTTTTAATTAAAAATAAATGTGGTTACAAGGAAAAACTGCAATAAAAAAAAACTTTAAAACATTAAAGCCAAGCTTTACAGGGAGGTATCAGTCACTCTGTTAAGGAATACAACCTATTCCTCCCTCAGGGAAACTGTACTCACTTTCCTACAGTGAAAAGGAAACCTCAGTCATACAGTGGTGAGGCTGAAGGGAGGAGAAATCCTTTACTGTGTGTGAGCATTAGTCTTAATGATCTTAACTCACCTCAGGTGTTCCTTTTGATATACAGCTCAGATACCCATCTTAGCTGATATTTAGAGGGGCTAATTAAACTAAATTAGAAAGGGAAAGCCTCCACAACTCAAAAGAAAAGGTGTGACAGGTCAGAGAAAAGAGTCATTTCTCCACTCATGGCTGAGTTCTTTCCAAACAGGAAATCACAACACCATCCAGTATAATAATATCTCCATCAGATCTCCACTGATTAGCAAGAATCTTCTTGGACCATTTATTTTATAGACATAGTAGCATATAAAAATTAATCGGGACTCCTCTTCAAATACCATCTTTATGATTAATTTCAGTCTCTTCCAATATTCTTAATTTCTTACTCTAGCAATGAGCAAAGATGGCATCAGGTCTTTCACCAGAAAGTAATGTCTTTAGTAAGGTATGCATCAATTGAAAGGTAAAGGACTAAGAGCATCATAATTTTTCCAGACCCTGTAATCATTTTTTGTTTCTGAAAATGAGACATTTAAGCAAACACATGCTAACCCCATCTCTGTGCACAAACAAACCAAAGAACCTCCTGTGGCTTATGTCCATTTCCGTGACTGAGGAGTAGAGGTGATCAGAAAAATATATGGTGGAACCATTTTCCATTGGAGAATGCTATTCCACTAAAGTAAAAAACACTGAAACTGCACGGATTTCACCAAAATCTTGTTCTGGAGAAAAAGCAGGGGGGAGAGCTCTAACAATGGCAAGAAATCCTATTTCAACATTTTCAGAACTAAATGTTTTAATTTTACATTTTAATGTCATTGTTTTGACACTATTGTGTGTTATATGTGATAAAATAAAAAGGCAACAATTGAAATAGATGTCAAATGAAACAAAAGATGAACAAGGGAAACATAACAGTATAAATAGCTGTGAGCATTGTGGCACTAAATCTTGTAATAATTCTTATTTTTATGACAAGACATGTCTTCCAAAAAACACAGGTTGAAGTGAGTCTCCAGATTCTTTTCAGCCTTTGGCTAACGGAGGAAGATGTTATCTACTCTGATCTTGAAACTACATTTACATCTTCTACTCCACTTCTTTACCCTGAATTATATAAACAGAATTTGTGCATTAGTTGCACAAAGCACATGAAACTGGTTAAACCAATCTCAATATTGATTTGAGAATATCTGAAGGCCTAATTTTAAATATAAATTTCATGATATGCAATATCAAGAAGGCTGGTCACTTTACACAGTCAGTTATATGTACACTGGCACTCACCATTTTCATAGCAAACAGCAGCAGGACTGTCTTACAGTCTGTCCATACTAACATTTATCATTATGCCAGTTCAGATATCCTAAGAGCAACTGCTTCCACATCTTGTCACTGATGCAAGTAGACACAAATGGGGCAATGGCAAGGATCAAGGACTTGGGACCCAAGAGGAGTAAAATCCATCAAGGTGCACAAAAATGGAACTATTGATTCAGAAAGTTCCTGAATTCAGTTTCTATTTTATATTGGGATTTTTAAGTAAGATCCCAAAATAAGTTCTTGTGCATCTCTACTCATAATCCTCTGATTATCCTACCATCCCCAGAGTTACCATAGCCAAAACAAATACAAGAGCAGCATACCACTTTGTGTGTGCTGCTAGTACTATTCCTACACAAGTGTAAACATTAGTATCGCTATCACAGAAATGGGCTCTTGTATGGCAAACCCAGACAATAGTATGAACCTCACTATTGGTTTAAAGAAAACGAGTACTTGTGGCACCTTAGAGACTAACCAATTTATTTGAGCTGTAGCTCACGAAAGCTTATGCTCAAATAAATTGGTTAGTCTCTAAGGTGCCACAAATACTCGTTTTCTTTTTGCGAATACAGACTAACACGGCTGCTACTCTGAAAACTATTGGTTTAGGGATAAGAGAATCCAATCCTAATTTAGGAGTGGAATTTTCCTCATTCATTACAATTCCCTCTCCCCTCCTCTGCCACCCAAAAAGAGAGGTTGAACACAATAACCTGCATGTCTGATTTCAAGCAGAACATGTTTGACAATTTATATGCTGGATATACTGTTCAAAAATGGTTCACTGTTGGACAAAAAAACTTGTCCTGTAATAGTGCCAGGATCAGTGAGATTTTGGGTTATTTATTGCTTACTTATTTGTGATGGTAAAATAATTGCATGTAAAGCTACTGTTTAGATTTTAAAAAATTTTTTTTTTAATCTGGGCCACTTGCTCACTTGGTGTGGACTCTTCTTTGTACTTCTGTTCATTCTTTGGGCTACTACATAGCAGAAGTGCCTCTCTCAGCACCTGTACTAGTCTACTGGACTAAAACTACAGTCATACCAAATCCAGCGGACAGAGTTTGGGTTCCATTAAATTCCAGCTTCTGTCAAGAAATGCTGGGAACAGCTGGTCTTTGGTACCTCTGCAGAGTCAGGCTCAAGGTGTGCCAAATTAGGCACCCAAAAAATCAAAGGTTATTTTAAAATTTTGGCCTAAATAAAAACTGTAAATATGTTTACACATACCAAGGAGGAATGCTTAATATTCTGAGGTCAACTTATTCTATAAACTGGATTTGAAGGCTACAACTGTACACAATGAGGGAAAATATTCACTTGTATTAATACAAGAGAGCAGCCATTACTAGTGTTGTGATCTGTCATTAACTCAGAAGGTCATAGAATCCTACAAACTAATATCAGGAAGCCCATGGATAATGTCACTGATGTATGGTATTTAGGCCAAAGACACATTTAGAATACCATATATAGTAAAAAAACCCTCTGAAGCATGATTATGAAGAGGTACAGATTGCAGAATTCTGACTCAACCCCAGGCCTTTGAGCATAGTACTCACATTTTGCTGAGCCAATTTGCCTCATTGCTATTATGGTGATTAGTTATTTGGGGCAGCAGATCTGTATTCTCTGTACCCTTCAACAGGGTAACAAGCCTTGTGGATAGGGGGGAAAACTGTATGTGTGTTATCTTGACTTTATTTAGGCTTTGGATACTGTCTTGCATGACCTTCTCATAAATAAACTAGGGAAATACAACCTAACTTGAGCTTCTATAAAGTGGGTGCACAACCAGTTTGAAAACCATTCCCAGAGAGTAACTGAGGTTCACACTCATGCTTGAATGGCCTATCAGTCCTGGGTCCAGTTCTGTTCAATATCTTCATCAAGGATTTAGATAATGGCATAGAGAGTTTGCAGATGATACAAAGCTGGGAGGGGTTGCAAGTGCTTTCGAGGATAGGATTAAAATTCAAAGTCATCAGGACAAACTGGAGAAATGGTCTGAAGTACATAGGATGAAATTTAATATGGACAAATGCAAAGGACTCCATTTACAAAGGAGCAATCAGTTGCACACATACAAAGTGGGAAATGACTGCCTGGGAAGGAGTACTGCAGAAAGATCTGGGGGTCATAGTGGATCAAAGGCTAAATATGAGTCAGCAGCATAACACTTTCCCCTTCCCCACCCCCAAAATTACTGGTAGCTTATCCCATCCTACTTTGAATCAGGAGGCTGTCACCAAACTCCTTCACAGACATCGTATTAATGGCTCAGACTGAGGACATGTTTTAAGTTTGGTACAATAAAATGTGCATTGCCAATCGCCAGAAATACTACACTTTAAGGACTAGTTTTAAAAAAGTAACATCTTTCAGAAGATCATTTAAATGTAGATGGACTATAAACTATTAACATGCAAAATTTGGTGAATTTGAAACCTGTTTGTATGTCAAAAGGATTTTTAATTGCTCTTTCCACCACACAAGTGTGTCAATGTGAGTGACTGATGCGGATAAACCAGCTCAGCATGATGCTCACAAACCAGCTCAAATCAAAGCCATAGGCCAATTCACTTGTGCGTGAATATCAAATAAATGTTAATGTTATTGTCTTCACTTACCTGTAACCTGTTTACTATCACATTACATTATGTATACCCTGTTCTTACACTTTTGACCTAGGGTTAATTATGTTAAGAATTTACTTGATGCGTAAATTGCATTAAATTTAATGAAAGTGTTTTGGATTGCTGTAACTAAATGCATTGTTTATATCTCTAATTGGATTCCCCATCAAACAGGATCAGAGCCTTGGAACTCTAAATGAAGCAGCATGCTAACTTCAAAGCATGGGTCATTGTGTTCAACAATGGGAAATCCACAGACCCAGTCTGCATTTAGTCAGAGGAAAAACCCATGTTGTGATGGAAACACTTGCCAGATAGCTGTCTTCCCCAGAAAGCATTAAGAATTGTGCCAGGGAATAATCCTGTATTTCTGATCTGTTTGGACACTTTCAGGGAGCTTCCTTATGCAAGACAGAGATCTCCAACATTATTTTGTGTAGCCCTGAGAGATTTATGGAAAACTAGCAGACTACTACATCTCTGCTACCACTTTGGACTTACAAACATGGATTCACCTGTATTTTACCTGCTTTAACCTCTCTAACTCCTTTCTCAGCTAATAAATCTTTAGTTACATTAACTAAAGAAATTGGCTGTCAGTCTCGCTCTTATGCCAAAAAACCATGCTATCCATTGACCTGGGGGTAATGGATCAATCCTTTGGGATTGGAAGTAACCTAATGTGAGGATTTTTGGTTTTAATCTTTCATCACAAGACTAGTTTGTCAGGTGGCAAGATGCACTGGAGAGCTTAAAGGAGCTGTTTATAACAGTGTATAAGTTCCTGGTAAGACTAATATAGTTGTTAGTAACAAATGTGTACTCCTGTCTTGGTGAAATCGAATTAGAGAGTATACCACCAGTTTGGAGTGTCTGCCCAGTTTTCTGACAGTTTGACCTGAGATTGGCACACTCGGTTGTGAGCTACTTAGATAGCGTGACAGTGACCTAAAAGGTTCTCGCCCTCTGCCGTATCTACTCTTCCCCACACCCCAGACAAAAATAAGATGCTAAAGGATGGTACATGAGTATGATATTAGTCCTACAGGTATGTACATTTGGCCTATCCAGGGAAACAGTAAGGAAGACCAGTTATTTAATTACTCTAAGTCAGCCACCTTACAGGTTATCTGAGAAAAGTCAGAGTACAATATGAGACACAGCAACATTCCAGCAAACTTCTCTAGCATTATTTGAGAACTGGTGCAGACCTCACCAGTTACCTACTTGATTTAAAAACAGGAACTTAAATAAAAGTCATATCCTAAAAAGGTGTTTCATCTTCTTGCCATATTTGGAAAAGCTTTTCAATAGACATCTCCCTCTTCTCTATTCCCAGCAGATGAATGCAGGGTGGCAAAGCTTTCCCAAACTTGGTTTGTGGCTTGTTCAGGGTAAGCCCCTGGGGAGGGCCACGAGATGCTTTGTTTACCTGAACGTCTGTAGGTACGGCCGCTCGCAGCAGCCACGGTTTGCTGTTCTTGGCCAATGAGAGCTGCGGGAAGCGGCGCGTGCCGGGCCACCGCTTCCTGCGGCTCCCATTGGCCGGGAACGGCAAACCATGGCCACTGGGAGCTGCGAGTGGCTGTACCTGCAGACGTTCAGGTAAACAAAGCATCTCGCAGCCGGCCAGGGGCTTACCCTGAACAAGCCGCAAACCAAGTTTGGGAACCCCTGAACTAGGAGAAATAAGGTTTTATAGAGAAGAATTTTGTCCATTATATAATTTACACTGGTGCCACTTCAGTGATTCATTTGAGTTGCACTGATGAAACTGCAGAACTTGGCACATTACAAGGAAATATTCTGTGAGCTTCCTTTCCATTTTTCTTTAAGCCCCCAAATGCCATTTACATCTTTTTGCTCTATGCACAAGCATGCCCTTAAAGCTAAAATCTGCAAACAGTTTGAGAGAAATAGCCAGAGTAGTTAAAGAGCAATTTTGTTAAACTGTCGTTTGTTTTGAACTTGAGCACATAAACAACAATTCTAGCAACAAAAGTGTGTGTGGGGGGAGAGAAACTACAAATCTAGTGATAATGACTTAATTTTTAGACAATCAGCACTTCATAACAACTTAGTTATATCATTCTTCAAGTATCAAAAAAGTGTGGTATGTGCTGTAGACATGGGGAGAGATCTTCAACCTTGTCCACCCCCTTTATTTCAGGTAAGAGGACCTCAATGGCCTAAAGGGGCCCAGAAGTTCCAGAATTGGCCAGGGGAAGGTTTATCTGGCATAGGAAATGAGGGATACAGCTATAAGGCTGCCTCCTAAAGACACCCACACTAGCCTCTGAGGAGAGAGCTGGGGCTGAAGCATATAGTACTAAGGAAATTCCAGGCAGTGCTGCAGACCATAGGGAAGACTAGGGAGACTGCTGTAAGTTAGACAGGCCCCCAGGGAAGTCTAGTTTATGTCAGCAACTGCTCCAACCCACAGAAGAGCCCAGGAATAGGTGGGCACAAAGGTGTCTCAAAGCCATCTGTGTGCCATTCTCCCTACTCCTGTGCTGCACCTCATGCACAGGATCTTACCCATGATGGTCCCTGCCCTGAGGAAATTGCAGTGTGAGGTTCAAAACCAGCAAACTTATGTAGATGAGCAGCTTTGCATTCACAAGTAGCCCCATTGAACTCAATGATCAATATGAACTATAGGCCAATCCCAAACTTAAGGTTGAAACCTCTGATATAGAAGAATTCTATGACTTTAGCCCATTGGTTGCAATGATAACTTAGATATTATTAATGGATCATATTAAACTACTGACTAGTTACACCAGGGTTTAGTTTGGTCCAGAATCTCTCTACTTCCGAGAGTTGTGCGATATTAAGAATACACTTAAAATCAGGAGGAATTTAGAAATAAGTTGGTAATTAAAAAAAATTATGAACAGCAAACACTGCCAAAAGGATAAGTATTTCAGAGAACCTTTCAATTAAATGTCTCAACTTTACAGCAGTACATAAAAACTATAATTATTCTACAAGTTATTAATTTAACTTTAATAGGTAGATTAACATTTCTAATGTTAAATTAACTTATTTCTGTTAATGTCATATGTGACTAGCTACATTATATACTTTGTACTACATTTGTTAGTATAAATAAAAATTAAGCTGAGAATTTCTAAGGCCACTTTTCACTGTTCTGCCAGTGAAGAGTAAAACGGTGCAAACAACTTTCTTTGGTTTGCTGGCAGTTCTGAAAAACTGGGAAAGATTATTTGAGGTCAAACTGCAAACAAACTTTCTAAATTTTCAGCGAATCAAAAAGTCAAAAAATGGTTTTGGCTTAGACAAAAGTTTCATTTTGATTGACTATTTGCAAAATATTTTGATGTCACCGAATCTGCATTTTTCACTTAAAAGTTCTGTGCAAAAGTTTTTGCCCAGGTATAGTAAAAAGTGACTTTAAAGTGGACACTTACTTTACACTGCTCTGACAGTACAAAGTTGTTTTGCCCTATTTACACTAAGATTCTTTAAAAAAATTTCACTTGTGAACTCTCAAATTATACAGCAACGATGATGATCACAAAACACTGTTGGCCCTTCCTTAATTCTTGTCGTTCTAGTCACCCACTATTGCATTTGGCTATAATTGCTAAAAGGTGGGAACCACTATTTAAACATAATGTGACCTTCCTTAAAAAAAGTTCATTTAAGTGTAACACCTTGAATCGGTATTACAAATTATCCGTTAAGGTTGGCGTAAGAGAGGGAAAACTCTAGTTGTAAAGAGACGCTAGTTTGGATCCAGCGTCCTTTAGCCCTGGAGTTAGTACAGGTTTGGATAAAGGCTTCGGCTGTTCAGTACACAGTTATAGCATCAAAAGTTCACATGGTTCTGAACAATGCATAAACTTTTTAATGAGTAACAGAGCCATGACCCAAAGAGCCTACAATATGAAAAAGGAGAAGGTACCATACAATACAAAAGAAGCATGCTGTGATCTTTTAATTGTGACACACAACACTTAAGCAAGGGTTTTAACCTTCCAGCTTATCAAGTGGAGGGAACAGGATCCCTTCCACTCCATTACATTTCTGTTCTCACATAACCTTATCTTGTGATGGAACATGTATTTCAAGCTATGAAACCTATAATCAAGTGGTATACTGCATAAGTGATGTCTCATCATTTTCACAATTGTAGTAGAACAATTCAATTTAGGTACAGTCACCCAAAAGGGGTGCTTGTGAGAGATGGAGGCCGTTACAGCTTGAAACATTTTTTTCAGAAGTGATTCTGATATAGTCAAATTAATCCAGAAGCTGGGACCTTAAGAAAAAAAAACAAAATATCATGACACTATAAAATGATGACAGTTGGCAACACAGGCTACTCTTTCAAAAAGAACCATAAATATGCCCATGTTGTGTAATACTTTAATATTAATTGGGGATATTTCCAAGAAAAAAACTCCATGAGGAACTAGAATCTGTAATCAGTAACTAAGATGTGATACTATAAAAAGGACAAAGGAGATGCAAACATTTATGACAAGCTGGATTTGTTTTGACATGGGCAAAATAAATCAATGACAGTAGAAGACAATCTGTATATGACTGATGCTGAAGAAAAGCCAGCATTTAGCCTAATATGTTGGAGAGAGACTGTTCAAAAAGAGAGCAGGTCATCCTTGTGAAAATATCTGTAGTAATTCAAGACATTTGGGTGTGCTGCTGAGTAAACTGTGATCAGGAAAGTTCCTTTTGGGGCAATATCTTAATACATTTTAGAGAGAAAAACACCATGTAGCCTCCTGGAATATTGGCCTCGTCTTTCTAATAATCCCTTCCATTTCACTGCCACAATTTAGCTGTTATTTTTCCTCAAGATGTAGAAGAGGATCAACATCATATTGTTCCAGTGAGAGATTTCCCTTCAATACCATCTTTTAGTTCAAATTACATGAAAATTAGAAAGGGACTACAAGGCAGGGCGAAGAGAAGAGGTTTTTCATGTGTTTATAGACAGTTTCAGCCATGGAGTAGGTCAATGTAAATACAGCAAAATGCTGACCTATTTCTCTCTCCATGAAACTGCATTCTGACCATTTCAATACACAGAGGAATGAGTCAAATGAAGGAAGACGCCTGCATGAAAATCAGTAAAAATTGCCTCACAAAGCCATGTCTCCCTTTGAACACTAATGGGAGAAAGCATTCTGGACTTGACCTCTATCTTAACTTGTCAGATGGAGTTAAATTGTTGACCTTTGTTTTTCATTTTGGTTAACCTTAAATGATTGCTCATATCAATAAGAGACCTCTGTGATTGTATCATAACTATGGCTAGTTAATTCAAATGGACACTGGATTTTCAAGGGAAAACAAACTCAAGGAGGGACACTGGAATTCAGGAAGCCTGTCATTTATTTTTGAGACTGAAGTTTTTTACTCCTTCACTTAATTAGATTGTGATCCCTTTGGGGCATTTTAGCATGTAGTGTGCAGTTCCTCACATAGTGAGGGCCCCAATCTTGATGGGCACCTTTTTGGTACCATCATTGGCGTATTATTAAACTATGATCACAAAAAGGACAGATTTCTCTTTTTTGAAAGGTCCCCTGATTAGAAAGCAGAGCTGTTTTCTTCAGGGTTGTTCTGCACCAGCTAGTTATTCTTTATGTATTCTCAAGAAGTTCTGGAATAAAAATCAAGGGGCATATTTTTCTAGAATCATGTCAGGTTTTTTTGGGGGGGGGGAGGGGTGCATGCATTCCCACAGCATGTGGAGCAGTGTTCCACTTGTAGTTAGAGACCTTTTGCTTTTAATGCCCAGTTGTATTAGTCTGGGAATGCAGAGGATTATGTTTGATTTACTTTGAAAGTATATTCTTATAAAACTACATCACGTAGATTTGTGTGTGTTGTTTCTTAGGACCCTAAAACTGACAACCCTTTGTTTTCACCAGGTTTGGAGCTTTGTTACTTACTAACGCGAAAGTCAGCCCACAAATGAAGAAACTTTAACAAACATTCCATCTCTGAATTCCCTGTCAAACAGAACCTGTGCTTGTTCCTTGTGCTTTACTCATGTGGATCGCCTGCAAACCCCACTCACCTAGAATATCTCTGGGAGACAGACTCCCCAGTCTGGAGTCCTTGGGCAGGGGCACGTTTGCAAGGTAAACTTGCAACACCCACCCATGCAAACATCTTACTGGTATCTACAGGAAGATGGCCTGCTTTGCTGGACCCTCAGTGAGCAGGACCATATACCTGACTGCTGCCTTCTTCCCTAGCTGGTCTACCATATCAAGAACCTTTAAATCACAAGTTGGTGGGGGGAAATGTGTGTATCTCTCAATTCTCAAGAATAGGTGTTCACTGTGCAATATTTTCATCATTTCACCTCCAAATATTTTATGTGGACGCTTTTCCTATTGATTAGCAGAATAGATACTGCTACACATTCCTAACTGCTCTCTTTGCTGGATGCTTTGTTTTGAACTGAACATCGTGGGGAATTACACCACAGACCCAAAAATGTATTTAACATATTGTAGCTTTTATCACCTTTATGATGATGATTTGTGTTGATGAAGCACTTCATGCACATGGTTTGTGCCTCATTTTAGGTATGAATATACTTAAATGACCTTCTGTAAGTTATTGACAAACAAAAAATGGCTCCAGACATTAATTCTGCAGTATCCTTTAAGTCACTTTTTTGTTGTTGGGTTTTTCTTTTAAGATTTTGTCAGAAGTATCTTGGAAAACAAAACCTCCTGCTTAAAGACAAGAGTTGTGATATGTCAGAATTGATGTAGAGCATGTTACTGAAATCATTGCTCTGGGTCCTTCTTCAGCATGGAAATTATATTGATACAAAACAAGGTTTTAAGTGATAACTCCTTATTTGACTAACATTATAATAAAGGTCTACTAACAAGACATTTTGTTCTCTTGTAGCTAGAAATCAAAGAGAATCTGACCCACTCTCTTGACAGATATCTGGATTTACTAGCATATTAGCTTTGACAAATGAGATGTGAGCAGCACTGCATTCCAGATGAAAATGTACCATTACAGCGTTCAATACTTACAGCTGTCACAATTTCCCTACTGTGAAGTGTCAGAGTCTCCCTCATTTAGGCGATGTCTACACTAGCACTTGTGTCAGTCAGGGGTGTGAAAAAAAAAACACATCCCTGACCGAGAAATTACACCGACAAACACTGGAGATGCTCTCCTGCCAACATAGCTACTGCTGCTCATTGGGGGTGGTTAAATTATGCTGATGGGAGCGCCCTCACACAATGGGGGAGTGTGGCTACACAGGAGACCTTACAGCAGCGCAGCTGCATCAGTACAGCTGTGCTGCTGGAAGGTCTCCCATGTAGATATATCTGCAGTATCTTAGGCTGTTTATGTTTTCAGTCATAATTGGCTTGAGACTAATCATCCCCTCCCATGGAAAAACCTGTGAGAAGAGAAGTTTCTTTATGAAAATCAGATTCTGGAGATATGTATTTTCCCTTGGATGAGGTGGGGATTCAAATTCCTTGTCCCACAAATGGGAAGGAAGTTAACTGCGCAGATGCTTCTAGAATCATAGGAAAATCCCAGAGCACCATGGGAGGACCAGAATTTCTATTCTGCTTCGTAGGCTGCCATCCCATTGGCAGCATGGCTTCCTCAGGAGCCATCCTGGCTAGTGGCTTCCCATCTGTACTTTAATCCCTGCCCTCTGAGGTGTTAGAAGACCCGGAACAAGAGTTAAAGTTGAAAGGAACAGCATTAATTCCTGCTGCCGTTTTTCCACAGAAAAATTTGTGGTTTTGCCAAAGGATGGCATTTATAGAGCAGATGTTTCCCAATTTCTGCCCTATCAATTGCCCCTCCCTCACTCATCCAAACCATAAAGCAAATTACTTTCATGGAGGTAGTCCATGGGGTTGGAAGAAGGAAGGGTGATTTGTCTTAGGTTACACTCTCCAGGCCCCTGTCCTCTATGCAAGAGAGATTTCTGTAGGCTTTTCTCTTCTCTGCCTTTCAGTGGAAGGGATGATTTGGAACTAGATAAACAGTGACTATAGACATCCCAACCAAAAGAGATGCTCACAAGAGGTAGGTGTCATGCCATTACACCCAGAAACTCTTTCAAAAATTATTCTGACATCACATCAGTCCAGGAGCTGGGATCTTAAGGGGGCTGGGGGGGAACCCCACACACTAAATACTAAGAGACACTATAAAATGGTCAGAGTTGGCAACACAGAATTGCTACTCTTTCAAAAAGAACCATAAATATACCCATCTTGTTTGTGATACTGGACTATTACTTATATCCCTGGAGGAAATGGTTTGCCTTCTGGGGGCCCTTCCACTCCCAACTTTCTGGCTGGCTACTAAATAGATCCCCTTCTGGAGGTTTATCACTGTCCAATTGCAGGCCACTTCTCCAGTGGCCTATCGGGGGGACCCAGCCCAGTAACCCTAAGAATAACAGCCATGTCCCTCCAATGAAACTGCTTTTAGTTCCCTGGGCCCACTTCCCCATGGTCCCAGGGCCGGATTAAGGCAGGGGCTTTAGGGGCTGCAGCTCAAGGACCCGTCTCATGGGGGCCCACAAAAATAAATTACAGGCAGCAATCTCCAACTCTGGGCCACTAAAAGTCCCATGGCACAGCAGGGCGCTCAGGTAGACTGCCTGCATGCAGTGGCCCCACACCACTCCCGGAAGCGGCCAGCTGCTACTACATCTCTGCAGCCCCTGGCAGGGGTAGGGGGTGGTTCCGTGTGCTGCCCCCACCCCCAGCACCATCCCCAAAGGAACTGGGCAATGGAAGCTACAGGGGCAGCTCTTGCAAGCAGGGCACAGAGACACACTGTCCTTCTCCCCCCAGGGGCCACAGAGACATGCTAGCAGCTGGCTGCTTCTGGGAGCAATGTGGAGCTATGGCAGGCAGGCAGCCTGCCTGAGCCCTGCTGCACCACTGGCCAGGAGCCACCTGTGGTAAGCGCCTCCCAGCCACAGCCTGCACTTCGCAGACCCTCCTTCACCCAAACCCCCTGCCCTAGATCAGAATCTCCCTTCTGCACCCCAATCCCCTGCTCAAGCCCCCTCCTGTACCAAACTCCCTCCCAGGAAAAAGACTTGTATACAGGGCCCCACAAAATCTAATAGCCCCGGACTCATAGGAGAGTTAATGTGGCCCTGCATGACTTCACCAATGCTTCACCCTTACCTCAGGGCTCTTCTGTGTTCAGGCCAGCACTGAGCTATCCATGGTGCTGCAGCTCCCTATAGCCAACCAGGAGCACCAGCTGAACTCCTCAAGCTCCAGTGAAGAACTGACTGTTGGCTGCACTGCAGCTCCTTTCACACTAGCCTGCAACCCTCTGATTGGCTAGCCACTTGCAGCCTCCCCTCCTGATTGGCTGCTTCCTGTGCAATCTCTCTAGGCTGCTTGGAGGACTTACCTCCACTGCTCCTTTCCTGGCACAGGTGTGGCAGGACCCTGAGGCATCCAGCAGGCAGCCTTTGCACCTAGTACACCCCATCACACTAGCCCTCCTGGTTGCAGAGAAAAACTTGAACAACATGAATCCTAAAGGCTCAAAATCCAGAAAACAAATATCCAGAATATATTATTTTTAAAAAAAATCTCATGATTTGAAAGATAATCTTGTGATTTTTTTAATGTTTGAGGCTAGTAATACTGCCTTTGACCCACCTTCCCAATCTATACTTTGGCAGTATCAACAGAACACATGGAAAGAGCAGCTCCATGCACTAGGATTGGCCACAGCATGCCACTCTGCATGAATCTACTGCATGGCACTCTGCATGAATAGCTTGTGTAGAAATAGCTGCAACTCTAATATTCAGTGTGCCAAAGTAATCTCTGAACTGCTCATTTGGCAGAGGCTGCTTCTTTTTTTCAAAGAATATAATGAAAAATGCATGTTGCATATAAAGTACTGTTTCCTGGCATGACCTATATTTGAAACAATTTTTTTTAAAAAACCATCATTGTTTAAACTGAGACTATAACATGACCTATTCTTGAAAGATGTGGGAGAAAAATATAGCTTAATCCATGTTCCAAGTTGAGTGTGAAGTATTAATTAAATATAGAACAATGATAAAATAAACCACACCAGCTAAGTCACTGATTAACAGATTAATCATATATTCATTGGGACAAATTGTTGTTGTGAGTGCAAATCCTAACACTTGTGTATCTGAGTGTATTTTAATTTTACATGAACAGGTTAAAAGTGCAGGCATATGTATGTGCATGTGCAATAGTGTGTGACAAAATGGAGTCCAGGTAGAAGAGTAGTTGAAAATTTGTCTCTATAAAACAGAGCTATATGCAAAATTGAAACCTGGAGTGTGTGAGGTGAGCAGCAACTACTTGGCACATTTAATTGCTTGATTTGCCCTACTTTGCCCCCTGATTTTCAAAATGTGAGTCTCCCAAATTGCTCAGATACTTTGGTGATGAAGGTAAGAAGCTAGATTACACAAGTGTTATGACTCCACACACTAATCAGGTATTTGCATGAATCAGTAATCAGATAGAACTCTAAATAATCTGAATATACACTCATGGTAATTGCATGCACAAATTAGGCATGAAATTATGCATACATTTGTGTAAGCAGTTGTGCACAAGACTACAGAAAATCAGGAACTAAATAACTCCATGCTGATAATTTTCATGGACAAATAAGTTATACATGTGGCTTTCCAGATAATTTAAAGTTATGAAACCTTGTTTAAACACACACACACCGATTATAGGTTATTCTAGTTCCTGTAATGCAATTTAAACAAAGTAAAATATGCTTCTCTAATATTAAAAACATCATTAAACTTTCATATGTAAGTGTTAAAGTGTGTCTAAATTCACTCATCTTGATAGTGCCCCTTTAACATTCAATTGAAAAAATAAGGTAAGTATAAAATTCATTGTATTAAAAAATAATGCATGGTTCCTTTCTCCAACTCTATTAAGCTATAGAATATATATTGGTATTAGTGTAGCTAGTGCTGGAGCACTATTGTAGCATAGTCTTTTGAAATACTTATGAGCTTCCTCCATGGAAGAAAGAAGGGAAAATAGTGCCTCAGTGTTTTCATTTACTTGAGGCAGTTGAGTGATGAATTACTGTAATTCATTCAGAAGCATTTCTGCAGGAATTCATAAAATTTCCATGGAAGTTATTGAGATACAAGCCACAAAAAAAACTTCTCAGTCTGTTTCTTACTTATGCTTCCCATTGCAAGCCACATAGAACAATACCATGAACATAAAATTAACACTATCCAGACCATTTCATTAAATAGCTAAATAAAAAGAATTAGTACAGACTTACTGGCTCTTGCCAACTCATTTTAATGTTAAATCACATTAACTATTAGATGGGACCAATTATCCAGTTTCAAGAATTTGTGTCAGAATTTTAGTCACTAGTGAATGAAAAATTAATGTACTATTTGAATTCATATGACATAGCAATTCCTGTGCTGTCTGGTTTTAGACAAATAACTGATGTTCTGAAAGGTGGTAAAGTCATTTTGGTAACTTTGGAGTTTGCCTTGGGGGGTTATCTTTGCTCCCTTATTTGATAAGTATGGATCCCCTCTGGATTGATAGATCATGTTCATGTTATACAATGTGTGAAATGCTTCCGCTATATAACTACAGTTCAAAGCACATGCCTTGGGAATTTACAATTTTTTTGAAATGGTCAAAAGGCAAAATAATTGGGCAGCACAACAGCAGTGAATTTGCCCATTATTTGTCATATTGTGAATTGTTTGGTGAACATTTTATTGATCGATCTTTCAGTTTTTAAGATCAAGGCAGTTTTAGAATGTTAAGTTCCCCATCACATTTCTCCCCTCTCTCATTTTTGTGGACAGGATTTGAGAAAGAGGAAAAAATACATAATCAATTGAAAGGTCTGTTTACAGACCTAGCACAAAAATTTCAAACCTGGATGCAAGTTAGATTCCTAAATTTATATATAGGCACTTAGGACAAGAGTTTCAAAGGTGCTTAAGAGTTAAAGTTTCAAAAGCATCTAGAAGATTTAATAGCCAAAGTCCCATTTTCAAAAGTGACTTAGATACTTAGGACCTATGACAGAGAGGCCCATTGGTGCCTACTGGCAAAGGGTTCAATGTTGCATAACAGCAACTCCTAACAGGCCTGACAAACTCACTATATCTAGCACTTGCTACACCTAGCTCACTATACCTACATAGTATTTATCAATAAATGATGTCATGTGTGGTCTTAAACGAATGCCAGGGTCACTCTGGTCATTAATATATTATGAAATATATATGCAAGTACTATGTAAAGAGTTATGTATGTATGCTAATATATATTCCTAATATCTGTATTCTGGCAGTGTTGACAAACAGGTTTCTGTCAGACAAAAGATGTATATTCACCTGTCTATCTCACTTAAGATGTAAATTTAGCATTGTGAGCCAACACAATGGAAACCCTATTTACATACCAAGTTAATGGGGGAGGGAAAATCAACAGAGATTCAAGACACTGGAGACTAAACGACAGGGGTTTATCCCGTCTCTCAGGGCAGCCAATGAACTTTAGGGAGTATAAGAAGACACCCCTTCATCTTTCACCAAAGAAATAAACGGACAGTGCATTTACATTCATGAAAACAGAATCCAAATCAGCCTTGGTTAGAAACTCTGCAAAGGATATTTGGGGTGAGATAAGCTTCTTTAGACAAATGGTTAGACTGTTAACACGATTCCTAAAAAAGCAGACTAAACTTTATAATTTTGTTTTAGATGTATGCCTTCTGTTTCCATTATACTTACTCTATCTCTTAAATCTTAACCTTTGAGAAAAAAAAATCCACCATACATTTATTCACTATAAATATAACTTAGTGCTGTTGTAATGTAAAAGGAGCTAATCCTGAGTGGAATCATTAAAGCTTGTGTGTATTCTGTTCCTTTGGGGACAGCATACCTGATAGTACTGTGGGTGTTCAGTGGATAAGTGACTGAACCTACAGGCAGATGCTTCAAAAGGGGCACAGAGATTGGGCTGCACCTATTGTTTACCTGCAAGCAAAGTAAGAACTGGCATTGCCCAGAGGATATTGGGTGTCTATTAGACTGGAGTGTCAGGAAGTTGACATCTGGTTAAGCACAAACAAGGCTTTCTCTCGCAGGAGGATAACAAGGTGACTCAGTCCTGGGTACCCTGAGAACCACAACAGAAGCGTAAGACTTATTGGCTTTCAAAATGCCTAAGTCACTTTTGAAAATGGGATTTAAGTGACTTTGAAAATGTTATCCCCAAGTGACTTAGGAGCACAAGTCCTTTTGAAAGTCACTAGAATTTGTACTCCTATGGTTCACAGATTCCAAGGCCAGAAGTGACCATTGTGATCATCTAGTCTGACTTCCTAGAAAAAACAGGACATAGGACTTCACAACATAATTCCTAAAGTATATTTTTTAGAAAAAAATCCAATCTTGATGTAAAAATTGCCTGTGATGGAGAATCCACCACATCCCTGGGTAAATTGTCCCAATGGTTAATTACTCTCTTTGTTAAAAATACACCTTATTTCCATTCTGAATTGGTCTAGCTTAAATTTCCAGTCATTGGGTCATGTTAAGCAACCAAAAATGCACATAGACACTTAGTGGGATTTTCAACAGCACCTATGTGCCTAAATCCCACTGAAATCAATGGGAGTTAGGCACATCAGGGCTTCTGAAAAACCCCACTAGGCACCTGTGCACATCTGTGCCTGAATACTTTAATAAATAATAATCACTAAATGAATAATACCACTGGCACTTTTTTAAAAATCTCACCCTAGGCATTTAAGAGTGGATTTAGGCACCTAACTGAAAGTACCTAGGTTTTAAAATGTTGGCCTCAGTTCATACTGCTTTCATCCTCTCCAAAGTTTTTGCCAAAAATGGAGCATGCAGTGTTGTTAGGGAAAATCTGAGTCTCAGAAGTCAGAGACGGAAAAAGCCTATTAGGTCACCTAGTCCTACTCCTACCAGTGCCAACTTATTCCCTACAGTATATATGCAAGTGCTTTGTTTCAAGCAATGGGACTTCCACTTCTTCCCTTGGAAGATTATTTTGCACACATTGATGAATCTCACCTGTACATTATTCTATCTTAGTGACATCTAATTTCTCCTCTTCTTTTCTTAGTCAATCTCTGGGGCATTGTGTATGGGTTCCCCCTTCAGCTCCTGGAAACCCTAGCTGGTAAGCCCTCTTTGTGAATTAAGCAGCACACACTGTCCAGCAGAGTACCTCCACTATGTCTTTATGCTCCAGATATATCACAACATAACTGAAGTCCCCCTTCCTATGTGAAGTCCCCTTCCTGCTCCCTTTTATATTGCTTGCCTTCTCTCAAAGCTATCCAGCTGGTGAGCTAGTTACCTCATTAGCTCATCAGGCTTCCTACAGGTGCAAGCGGTCCCTTTTATTCAACTACATCCAGTGCCCTGTGTGTTCTAAGTGGCCAGGGTGCTGGGTTCCAAAGGGCTCAATTTATAGCTGCTAACAGCACTCTGTCACAGGCAGATAATTCATTTTTATCTATATGTTAAAGTGTCGTGCATCTCTATGGCACTGGATATGTAATACATTATTATACACAAACTCTAAACAATAATGCTTTGAGGGAATGGAGGAAAACAACTCAATCCATTGGGAGGGGTAGAGGGGTGGACAGGCAGGCCACACTCACTGCTCCCCTTTCTCACTAGCATCCATCAATGCATGACTACATCGTGTTGCTGCTTATCTACTGCTGTTGTGTACTCTTACACTATCACTCATTTGAAAGGCTATCCTAAAATTCATGCCTTTATCTGGAGAAGGAATTGATCACTTTGGGTTAAAAGACAATAGGAACTGTTCTCCTAATTCAGTAAGGCACTCTGGGAAGTCTCACCCAAAGTCTCTCTGAGGCTCAAGAAGACAGATTCATTTTAAAATATACCTCTACTCTCTCCACCTGGTTTCAAGCTTGCATCATAATTTTTTCACCAAAAGAAAGTTCAGTAATTGTAATGATGGTCATGAAGGGCATATAGGAATAGTTGGCATTTACTTTATCTAATTAGTTATTTTTAAAATGTGAATATGTATATAAAAATTGTACAATTTGAAGCATTCATTTTGAAATTTACTAATATTTTATTTAAAATAAAACATTTTTAAAAGCTCAAAAACAATGTTTCCTTTTAGGTCAAACAAATGTTTTCTTCTACGTGAAGCAAGTCCTCCCCTCCCCCCAAACACACAGTTTTCAGAATGGCCAAAAAAACAAGGGGAAAAAAAAACAGTTATTCTAGATTTTGGAGGGACTTATTGACACTTCAGAAATTAGCCTCTAACTATTCTTAAAAAGCTCTCACATTTAGGTTCATGTTTGTGTAAATATGCCCATATAATTTAGTTTGAGTTTAAAACACTTTAATTCATGCATTTTGGTCCTGCTCTGCACCTGATGCAGCACAAATACATGGTATCCCTGGCTCATGGAAGATTTTGAAATGTCACCCACCCACATCAATGGATGGGAAATTTGGTAGGACCAGCAAGGAGCAGGAGGGGGACACACTGCAAAATTCAGGGAGGGGATACTGCATGCTGGAGAAATGCAAGGGTGGCTGTTCTTCCTCTATGGGCTCTCTGCCTCCCATTGGCTAGCCAGAGTGAATCTAAGGATAGACACTAAGTTGACTGATGCAATCACACAGCACTCTCCAAATGGTTTAATTCAAATCACTTCAGTTTTGTAGAAGAGCACTCTGCTTCCTCTCTCTAGTATTAAAACAGTACCCTGTTCCCCATTAAAGAAGCAATAGCACCAAATATTTAAACAGGCAGTCCCAGCCATGCAGTTGTTATAAACTTATAAAATTCCACCATCATTGTAAAGTGACACACCTAGAATAAGACAATGGTGTACAAATACGCCTAACCAGCAGGTCCTAGTGACAAGCACACCATCCTGACCACCTCTCAGCTGCTTAACCCTTCCTGAGATGCCTGAGGCATTCCCCTCCTCCAACAAAATCCATCTTCCACCACTGCTTTAACTACACCCCCCACTTTACACTCCCAAAACTCCAATCACCACAGCAATAAAAAAAGGTTTTCTGATTTTTCTATTTAAAAAAGAAATCATTCTAATTGACAGCCCTTACTCAAAATAGACTCTATGATTATATAATCTTAGAGTCTAATGCATCACCTTTTCACCTGTTAAGACATGACTGCTTCAATTTAAAAACTGAAATGTGTACATCAGCAGGACACTAGGGAGAAGTTAAAATTCTTCCTACTCATCCTCTGACCATAAAACCTTGTATGGTTAATGCTTACAGTATTATCTGCCCCTCAAATTTCATCATTCAGTAGCTGTTCCCTGTAAAGGTGACTTGCTGCTTTTTTATAGATCGCATATTTCAGGGGATTATGAATCTCCCATTTCAATTTACACATCAGGACACATCAAGTTATCAACCAAGGTACATTTTTTTCTTCTGAAACAACACAAATTGGGTAAGCCATATTTCGCTATTACCTAGAATAGCCACAGGGTTATGTAGTTTAGCAGTTACAGAAAAAGAGCTAAGAAACCTAGAGGCGACCTAAATGCTCATTCATTTGACCTCTTCCTGCCTCAGTCAACCAAGATGTGACATAATATTAACAAACAAAATTTTAAAAAAGCACGGCATTAGTGAAAAGCAGATGCTAATTTGGATTAAGCGATCATGAATTAATAAAATCATAGGAGAGAGTCACTTTAACTGGTACCAACTAAAATATAAAGATTAAAATGCATAAAACCAGCAAACAGATATTGTTTAGCCTCCAAGGAACCTAATTAAGAAAAACAAAGAACAAAAATAATCCCCCCCTCCACACACACACATTCCTCTGGCTAAAATGGAGCAAAAACACCTGAAAAATCCAACTCCTAGTAAGGAGGGACTGATAAAGTTCTCTCTCATTCTGTAGAGAATCAAATAAACGTGCATTGCATTTGGTCACCACAGGAAGGAATCTCTCAGAAGATGCAGCAACCAACACATAAGGCCCCAATTTTGCAAACATTTGCACATATGCTTAATTTTACTCACATCCGCAATCTATTTTGGGGCAGGGGAACTCTGCTGGGTGGTTATTAAATTAAGGTTATGCCTTCATATTTTCTGGACTACAGCCTGATGCATTAGTGCAGACAAGCAGGGCCTAATCAAATGCCACTGAAATGCTATGGGTTCTGAATCAGGGCCATAGTGGGCACCACACTCTCGTCACATTCAGGTACAGAACAAGCACAAGCGGGATCCCAAAAATCCTCACTTATGGTTTTGTATTCCTAGGCCCAATCCTGCAGCTTCATCTGCTGAGGCAGATCCCTGCATTTGCAAAGATGAGGTTTTAGAAACAAAAACTTTACACCTCTGTATTTTAAACATCTCTGTATTTTAAATAGAGATTAGCTAAACAGAAGAGATTCATAAAATGAAACAAAACAAAAAACTCGCAAACAAAATGTTAGTTAGTGAATCTAATTCTCTGTTAGTTTTGTGGGTATTTTTAATGTTTATTTTTCATTTTTGAAATAGGAAATTCCAAAATGATTTGAATAAGCATTTTAATAAAAACTGGCAATATAAAAATATGGAAAACAAAACAAAAAACCATTTACTTATTTTCTTTCATTTAAAATTAGAACTAGCCAGGAAACAGAACAACAGTTAGTGAAAAACTTAGTTTTGGGAATTTTTTTTATCCCACATCTGAATGAAAAGCCAAAAACGCAACATTTTTCATAGAGCTGAAAACCTGCAATATTTCATTTAGGAAACACCAAAATGTTTCCATAGTGGGAACTTTTCAGAAATAAAATATATTCCCTGGGATCCCAGGATCCTCAGCAACCGCTGCCACAGAGCCATGGAACCTAGAAGCCTGTGAGTCCCAGCAGCTGTGGAGCCAGGAAGTCTTGGTTCCCCAAGAACCTGCCAGGTGCATTGCCAAGGAGCCAAGAGCCTTGGAAGCCATGGTTTCTCAGCAGCCCACTAAGTCAGGAAGCCTGGGAATCCAGGCTGCCCAGAAGCCTGGGGAAACCTGCCTGGTTTCCGTTGAAAGACTGGTCTAGATCAACACATTCAAACAGAATGTTTCAATTTCAACCAATTGGCATTTTCTAACAGAAAAAGTTCCATCAGAACATTTCCAAACAGCTCTGTTTAAAGTTTTATTATTAATTATTATTAATAATAATTTTATTTTTATGTTTGAAAAATGTAAGGTTTCTGTGGAAAATTCTGTTATTTAAAAATTATTATTAAAAAATTGTTAGCTCTACCCATTCTGTAGGCATTTAAGCACATGGGTATTTTTAAATACAAGAAAATCCCACTGAAGTAGGACTACTCACATGCATGAAATTACTCATATGCAAAATGTTTATAGGTTCAAAGTTCAATATCAAAGCATGTGTTAGGGAAGTGTTACTTACTTCATTTGATTATGGGGAAATAAACACAAAGAAGTTAAATGATTTGCTGAAGTTCACTCAGCAAGTCTATATCAAAGCCAGGAATAGAACCAACATCACCTGATTCTAAGACCTATGGTTTATCCACCATCCTTCAGAGAGAACTGTGGACAAGAGCTAACATCCTTAATTTTGCCATAAAGGAACAAACACAACATCCTCATGGTTTTGCCAGTCACTGCCATAATTATATTTCTAACTTCAGCCAAGAATATTAACTTAGAGGTAAAGATCCCTCTGTCTAAATTTTACTTTTGTCAAATATAGCTGCATATTTTGTCAGTTATGTACAACGTGCTGCCAGAAATCACTGTTCTATCAGGAGTAGGCTCCCAGAGTCATTTGATTATGTGAGAATCTCAAACTTGATTAATAAATAGGACATGTGCAGTCCTTATGGCTGTGAAGAAGTGCTTGAAAATGTTTGTCCTAAAGGCTCAAAATCCAGAAGTCAAATAAAAATAGACGCAACATTATTTTCTGAACGCTTAAGGTCAGCAATACTGCTTATAATAGTATTGTGCATTGTCTGAAGACCCTAACGCAGTGGTTCTCAAACTTTTGTACTGGTGACCCCTTTCACATAGCAAGCCTCTGAGTAAGACCCGCCCCTTATAAATTAAAAACACTTTTTTATCTATTTAACACCATTATAAATGCTGGAGGCAAAACAGGGTTTGGGGTGGAGGCTGACAGCTCATGAACCCCCATGTAATAACCTTACAACCGCCTGAAGGGTCCCAACCATGGTGGATACAAATCAATTTTTTTTAAATCAAAGATAGTTTTAATTAAGATACATTATAGCTCAAAGATATCTCGTCATGGAATAGGGATTATAAATTCTAATTCTATAGTATGAGACATATATTCATGTAATGTTTAAGAAAAGTTTTGTAAATGAGTTCCAATAGTCCATGGATTAGGGACCCAATTTTATGTGGTTCCAGGGGCTTCTGTATAGATTATTTAGGTTAATCTTTCTATCTACCCAGTGTAACTCAGTGCTGTCTAGAACAGGGATCTCAAACTCAAATCACCACAAGGGCCACCGAGGGCCACATCACTGACACCCCCACCCCCGCTGCCCCTGGTCCCGCCCCACTCCACCCCTTCCATGAGGCCCCGCCCCACCCCTCTTCTTCCCACCCCTTCCTCTCTGCCCCTATTCCAACCCCTTCCCCAAATCCCCACCACAACTCCACCTCTTCTCCACCTCCTCCCCTGAGCATGCGGCTCCCTGCTCCTCCCCCCTCCCTCCTGAAAGCGCTAAGCGCTGCCAGCTGTTTGGTGGTGGGAAGCGCCTGGAGGTAGGCAGAGGAGCGGGGACACAGCATGCTGGGGTGGGGGAGGGGAGCTTGGCGGCTGCAGGAAATAACGTGGGGGGGGTGCAGGGAACTTGCTGGGCCGTAGCAAACAACTCCGCGGGCTGCATATTTGAGGCCCCTGGTCTAGAAGATACCATCAGAGAGGCTTAGTTTTGCAGTTCTCAAACTGTGGATTTGTGTCTCCAGAGATAACATGCTTGTTAACAGCAAAAATGGTTTTAAATAAATAAATATATAGAGGTAAGAAATAACAGACCTCAACCCTATTGTCCCGCTGCAAATTTGTGTACACAGAGTCAATCTCTTACCTCTCTCTAAAAGTGCAAAGTTTCAAAAAGTTCAATGAATAGAAAAGATTGTTGGGGGCGGAATAGATCTAGACAAGGAGAAGAAGTCTGGAGATTAATGTGAGAAGGGAGGGACAGGGAGTAGAAACAAAAGTGAAACTGTTTGAGCAGCATATTCCAGAAGTCTTGAGGTCTTTCTGAGTGTAGCCTCCATTGATTTGAGATCTACCATACCATTCTCTCACTAGAAGGGAAAACCTATAACGGCAGCAGGCCATAAAAGAGACCCAGTTTGGGAATAAGAACCATTCAAGAAATATATGTTTGCTGTTGATCTTTTAAAGAAAGTCACACCAGTGAACTGGTAGAAGGGACTTAAGCACTTGGATTCAGAGACTGTTGAAGTGATAATCTCATTTTTAACAGCAATAGCTTCTGCTGGTGTAGAAAGAATATTTTCTTCCTTTGGACTAATTAATTCCAAATTGAGAAATCGTTTGGGACCTGAAAAAGCAGAAAAGCTTGTTTTTCTTTTCCAGATTATGAACAATTGGAAAATAAAGGTGAAGACGACTGAGTTAGCTGCAGAAGCCAATATTTTAAGTTTCTCATGTTGACCTGGCTGACATAGTCAATTTAATTTTGGGTTTTTTTTGTTTTTAATATTTCATTGAACTATTTTAGTTAAAAACAATTTTCACAAAAACAAACCTGATTTTAAAAAACTTGAATGTTTAACTAAATTCAAAAATTCATATGCTTTTTTTGTTAAAATATTATATGTTTGCTGTTGAAGAAAAAAATCTAGAATACAGAACAATTTAAATGTCTGTCTGGTGATGTTCTCTTCGTAATACAGCATGGCAAGAAAATCCTCCAAATGTTAATGATTAACCTGTTGAATGGGAGATAGTTCACCTCCCAATGACTTCATAAATATCTGATTCAATTACCTTTGGTAAATGAAATAACCAAACAATCATTCATTTTCTGATATAGCTGTAAAACTAATCTGAAAAGTTTTCAAAATAAATTACTTTAAAAATGCATAGTGTGTACCTTCTAAAAATGAAACCTACATCTCTGAGTTGTGAAGAATATGTATTAAGGTTATAACAACCAACAAGAATGCACTTGTATGTAGAAATCCATGATTAAATCGAGTCTTCCTGACTAGTGATTTAAATAATGGTTTAAATCAATTTGATTTAAATCAAATCCATCCTGGTCCCAACCGCCAGTTTGAGAACCCCTTGCATAATAACAGGTTTCAGAGTAGCAGCCGTGTTAGTCTGTATCCGCAAAAAGAAAAGGAGTACTTGTGGCACCTTAGAGACTAACAAATTTATTTGAGCATAAGCTTTCGTGAGCTACAGCTCACTTCATCGGATGCATTCAGTGGAAAATACAGTGGGGAGATTTATATACATAGAGAACATGAAACAATGGGTGTTACCATACACACTGTAAGGAGAGTGATCACTTAAGATGAGCTATTACCAGCAGGAGAGCGGGGGGTAGGGGGGAGAAAACCTTTTGTAGTGATAATCAAGGTGGGCCATTTCCAGCAGTTGACAAGAATGTCTGAGGAACAGTGGGGGGGGGGGGTGTGGAAATAAACATTTACTTTGTGTAATGACCCATCCACTCCCAGTCTCTATTCAAGCCTAAGTTAATTGTATCCAGTTTGCAAATTAATTCCAATTCAGCAGTCTCTCACTGGAGTCTGTTTTTGAAGTTTTTTTGTTGAAGAATTGCCACTTTTAGGTCTGTAATGGGGTGACCAGAGAGATGCCACAAGTACTCCTTTTCTTTTTGAGAACCCCTGCAACTCTAAAGTATGATAAAATTTTTGCATTGCCACAATGTACCTTCCTGTTTAACTTAGAACCTTAACGTGAACTTTTTTGGTATCTATTTTGCATACATTGCAAAGAGCAGTGCTGAGTAGGCTATCTGTACTACAAGCCTTGGTTAGAGAAGGAATGAGAGGATCTCCTTCAAATCTGCAGTCAAGACTATCCATGTAGGTTTCAGGAAGAATCAGAGCAAGTGTGGGATCACTCACTACAATTAGGCAATCATCTGCACAATGGTCCAAAAGAGATGAATAACATCATTAATTTAAATGATCTTTTTTTAAAGTTTGGGTTGCATTTCATTTTCAAATCCAGGAAGACGTAGTTCTGATTATTTGCAAAGAAGATTGATAGGAATGACTGAGAAAGCTACTATAGGTAAGATACAGAGAGGCAGTGTAATGAATCCATGACTGCAGACAACGGACAATATTACGACATAAATCTCACAGTCACACATATTCAGAGGGGAAAAAGCACTACTGGAAGCCTCATCCTTCGTTGCCAAAACAGAGGCATCTACCATTTGAGCTAAAGGAAAACTCCCATAGCTGCTTGTACTATTAGGACCTTCTCCCCTGTGGCTGAGCTGCTAGAGAAGACAATATAGCATACTTATACAAACACACACACACAAAATATAGATTACAGGAGGCCCAGTTCAAATAATCACAATGCAGAGTAAAAGATTATGGAAGTAACCTTACTCTAGCAATAACTCATATTGAACATTTTAATTCTGTGGAGTAAAAGGAGGGTTTTTCCCCCTCACATCAGTGATTATGCTTAGATCAGTATCATAAAGGGCAAAAAAATAAAAACAAGCATTTTATGGTCTTGCCAGCATTTTATTAATTACCTGTTATAAAACCAAACGGTGTTGTTCCTTTTCCACACCTGTTATTTCATCGGGGCGGGGGGGAGAGGTGTGCACCTGGTCCAAAATTTAATAAGGCTTCTAATTCTATTTTCTAGTTACGTGGGTTTTCCTGAATTTGAAAAAGTACAGTTCACAGCAAAGCACATTATAGTACCTCCATAAACCATGGGTGCACATTTCTGCTCCAAAACTAAATTCTCCAGTTGGTTAGACCAGTGTAACTTCACTGAAGTCAATGGAGTTGTTCTGGTGTAACTGGAAGAGAATTTATCCCATTATATGCAAAATATAGGCAGTTCCACAGAAGAGTAAACAGTTGAGGGAAAAGAAAAAATTATGAACATGTCTCATGTGGAACACTAGCAGTTTAGTGAATATCGCACTGTGTGTACTTTTATGTGATGATATAAATTAGACTTCTAAACCACAAAACAGCAAAATTTAACATACTGGGAAAGGAGCTGAGATTTGCATACCTTTGCATTCGGGGATTGATTGTTATTCATAGAGAAACTGTGCAGTTATTTGGTCACCGTTTGGATTCCATCACATTCAATATTTTATTTATGAATTTATGTGGATTTCTAAAATATGCCTACTCTTTCACTCCTAGCACATGTGGCATTTAAAAACATAAGTGAATCATATTAAATAAACCAAAAGCATATTATGAACTCTGCTTAGCTCTTCCAGCTATCTGGTTTAATAAATACAACCCCCTTTTACCCACTTAGAACTATCCCGGCCCCTCCATGAGTGCCTGGGAAATGAGATGGACTTTGTACATAACCGGAAAGTCAACAGATTCTGGCTCTATAGGATCAAGACTGATGATCAAATACCTTAGCTGATTTCAAATGCTGTAAGAATCTCCTTGAGAGTCTGTCAAGACTCAAAATCAAATTACAAATGAGTGCCAGCACTGTGACTTGCACCAAGAAGTGAACTGGCAGTTACTGCAGCACATGAGCAAAATACTTTCCCTAGAGGAAACACAGCTAAGCAAGGCTAAGCAAGCTGGCTTCTGCATTGTGCACTACCGGGAGTTTCTAAATGGTCTTTTGGGGTAGCCCCAGGCAGAGGATAGTACAGTAATCTGATCTTGATAACCATCTGTGACAGAATACACCCTGTATTCACACCCTACACACTATTGTAATAATATTTGTACAAAAAGTATGACTTGTAAGGTATTTGAAAATCAGTATTGTCCTGGTAAAGTATGTGTGGCAACATTGCATGTGAAGTTATAAGATTCCCCTGTATGATGTTATTACACATGTCCACAGCCCTGTCCATGCAGAAGTCAAATCTGTCCTAAACAAAGGAATGAATGTATACTTGCCTTAATTTGCATTTATGTAGTAAACAGTGTCATCAACCAGTGTGGGAAAACAAAGGAAGTTCATACAAGTGGAAAAATCAACAGAGAATATCCGTCCACATAGACTTTTTGTCTCCTGGGTGTCAGCTGGAAATGTTTTCCAAGAGGGAGACTTGAAACTATAAAAAGGAGGACAAACAACCCCAAGGCACCCCTTTCTTCCCCCCTGCCCATCGCTTTCACTGCACTTGAAGAGACAAAGGAAGCAGCTTTTGGATTTTGGGGGAGCAGTCCTGACTGAAAGAGTTTGGTCAGTAAGACTGCTTGAAAGTATGTGGTCAGAAAACTTTGCTTTGAATCTAATATAGTCTAAGTTAGGCACCAGTTATCATTTTATCTTTATTTTGCTTGTAACTATTTCTGACTTTTATGCCTCATTACTTATATGCATTTAAAATCTCTCTCTTTGTTGTTTTATTGTTTTTTCTAATCCAATGTGTTCAAGTTGAAATGTCTGGGTAACTCCATTTGGGGTAACAAGTTGTGTGCAGAATAATGGATTTATTGTGTTTGAGCTATCCAGGAGAGGGCTGGGCAATACAGGACATACATTTCTGGGGGAAGATCCAGGACTGAGGGTATGGTGGGCTCACCCTGCAGCATACCCAAGGCTGGTGAGAGTCAAGGACTGGCTGGCTGGCTGCAGCACACATAGAGTCACGGCTGGGAATGACTTACATGCTGAAGGCTGTTTGTGAGTAGTCCAGGTTGGAAGCTACAGCAGCAAGACATTGTAAAGGGCATTCAGTGTTACAGGGCAAGGATGACACAACTACTCATTAGTCTGGATTGTATCCTGGTATGTCACACCACCATCATAATCAGCCACCCAGCTCTGAAGGCAGCAGCGCCGCCAGCAGCAGCACAGAAATACGGGTAGCAGTACCGCACCCCTCCCTACAATAACCTTATGACCCCACTACACCTCCTTTTTGGGTCAGGACCCCTACAATTACAATACCATGAAATTTCAGATTTAAATAGCTGAAATCATGGACCATGAAATTGCTAGGCCCTAGTCACGGCCATGGTGCTGAGAGGGAGCAGAGAGGCAGAGCTCCTCAGGGCACAGAACTGACAGGAGGGGCAGTCTTGGAAACTGAAAGCAAAAACTGCCTTATATTGTTTCTACTATATTCAGGGAAACACGATTTTATATCCTTTTTTTAAAAAAAAATAAATAAACAATCCTGAACCAAAAAATATACCTGACTTGCATCATCAAATTTCTCCTCCTAACTGAAACAAACCTGAAAAGACCCAAATACTGGCTAAGCATTCAGGCCAAGGGAGAGGTATTATTGATGCCTGTTCTGTAATTGCAAGTAGCAATAGCAAAAAGCAATCTCTATGTCCAGAATCGGCAACCTTTGGCACGCAGCCTGCCAAGGTAAGCCCCCTGGCAGGCCGGGCCAGTTTGTTTACCTACCACATCAGCAGGTTTGGCTGATTGCTACTCCCACTGGCCACGGTTTGCCATTCCAGGCCAATGGGGGCTGCAGGAAGCAGCGCAGGCCAAGGGATGTGCTGGCCGCCGCTTCCCACAGATGCGGCAGGTAAACAAACCGGCCCGACCCGCCAGGGGGCTCACCCTAGTGGGCCGCGTGCCAAAGGTTGCTGATCCCTGCTCTAAGTCTATTACAAATCATGTTTTTAGAAGTACCTTGCTGAAGAAAGCAGCAGTTTGAAAGAAATTTATACAACCAAAATAGCTGAATACAAACTCAAGAGTAATATACCAGATTCAAAATAAGAATAGAAAGTGCTGTCAGTAAAGTAGGAATTTTAAAGAAAAAAGTAAACCGTAACATGAGTTATTCCCTACTTAATGGTCCATTCCCTCAAGATGATAGAAAATTTTCTTGAATAGCTGATTAGTCACATATAGACCACTGACTTATAAAAGTAAATAATTTGATCAACATATTCCCATTTTCTACTGGAATTTTTACCATGAAAAATAATAGTTTTTAAATTTGTTAATTCAAATTCAATGAATATTTTAGGTGAACAAGTTTCCTCTATCAGTTTGCTTCTGAACTATTCATTGTGACAACTGCATTTGAGTATCCACTTCCCATATTCAATATCTGTGCTGTGTGTGATCAGTCACTTAAATCACATAGTATTGTCCCTTCTATCTGATTCTTTGAATTCTTTAAAGTTATACTAGGTGGAAATTTGGTCCAGTATTCTATATTTAATATTTTTGGAAGTCTATGCTGAGCTGTCAGAGGAGGAAAGGAGTCTTTTGCGAAAAGAATACATTACATACTAATTCCCCCTTTTCTTCCAAAAATTTACGTACTTTAAAATTGTGTGGTTTTATTTAACAAGGTATCATCTGTTTATTGATGTTTGGGTTGTAAGTGTAGGGTACTTTAGCCGGAGTGAAAAAATAATAGGTCTAGGTTAATGCCAATTTATAAATAAAGGAATTGAATTCTTGTCAAATTATCCACTCCATCTTTGTTTAAATGTTTTCTCTCATCACCACTCATTAACCAACAAGAGTTTAACTCAGGGATGGGCAAACTACGTCCCTGAGGCCGCATCCGGCCCTCCAGACATTTTAATGTGGCCCTTGAGCTCCCACCGGGGTGCGGGGTTGAGGGCTTGCCCCGCTCCCCGCGTGCTGTGGCTCCATGAGACTCCTGGAAGCAGTAGCATGTCTCCTCTCTGACTCCTACACGTAGAGGCAGCCAGGTGGCTGCCCCCACCCCAAGCGCCGCCCTCACAGTTCCCATTGGCCAGCAACCACAGCCAATGGGAGTTTCAGGGGCAGCGCCTGCTGCCTGGCTGCGCCTCTGCATAGGAGCCAGAGGCAGGAGCTGCTTGAAATAAGCATCGCCTGGAGCCTGCACCCCTTACCCCTTCCCGTGCCTCAACCCCCTGCCCCAGCCCTGATCCCACTCCCGCCCTCTGAACCCCTCAGTCCCAGCCTTGAGCACCCTCCTGCACCCCCAGCCCCTCATTCCCAGCCCCACCCCAGAGCTTGTACCCCCAGCTGGAGCCCTCCCCCTCCCGCACAATCCAACGCCTTTCCCCAGGCCAGAGCCCCCTCCCGCATCCTGAACTTCTCATTTCTGGCCCCACCCCAGAGCCCACAACCCCAGCCAGAGCCCTCACCCCCTCCCGCATCCCAACCCCCAATTTCATGAGCATTCATGGCCCACCATACAATTTCCATACCCATATGTGGCTCTTGGGCCAAAAGGTTTGCCCACCCCGGTCTAACTACTAACATGGGTTGACATTAACTATGCTCCTGTGACAGTGTGTGATGAGTCAGGAGCTGACTCAGCATCCTGTCACTCAAATCCCCTCCAATATAGGTTAATTGGGACCTAATTGGAAGGTCAATCAACACAGCAGAGCTACTACTCAGCGACTAATTAGAAGGGGAAGAAATCCCAGCAGCTGTGAGCATATAAATTGAGAGGAAGGAAGCCCTGAGAAGAGGGAGAGCTGGCGGAAGGCAGAGCTGGCTGTTCGAGCCCCATTCTATTCCCCAGAAGAAAGTGGGGCAGTTTGCTTTGCTTAGCTTGTAAATATATGTAAATAGCACTACAGGTGGCAGCCTACTGGAACAACAAAATACAACATGGTGGTGGTGGTGAAGGAGACCTGCAGTATTGTGGCCTGTACTTAATCTTGAAGGACCCTCAGGAGACACCCCATGACAGCTAGTTGGAATTTATATAAACTATACTGCAGGCTGCAGCTGCATTCCTTCATAATGGATAAAGGGAAATCTTCAAGACTACACACATTACTGCCTCAAAATTGCTGAATATGTCTATTGGCAGCTGGATACTAAATTATGTAAAAGTGAATGTGAACCTGTGTGAAAAATATCAAATAAAAATCCTCTTATAGTTGCAGCCTATTCATCTTAGAGTTCTGGGGATATCCCAAACAATCCCAACCTGTCTTTTGTAACTTAGGTTATAAAAGAATCTCAGTGGGATAAGTGTTATTATACAAGCTTGTTTGTCTATTACTCTGTTTTCCTGAGTGCATTCTGTTGGCAGTTTATTAAAATAAGGAATCACTTATGGCCCTTCTGGTGGTTTTGGCCTATTATTCACCATTCTTGATCCAAATATGTAGTATTTCAGATTTTTCTAAATTACATTTAAAATCACACATCAGCCCATATGAAAAAAGGATCAAATCCTTTAATTTGTATACAGAGAAACAGGTTTTAATTTTGTGTCATCAACAAAGTTAATTGTTCTCTGTCAGGCATGTGCATGCATGCTCTTAATGCAGTGTAAATAAATACCAGCAGAGGTCTGAGCACTGATCACTCTGGGGGACCATACAGCTAATGGTCTTTCAAGCACAGCTCATCCTACATTTAAACTATTTTTGTTTCCTTTTAAGCTGTTATCATATCTTAACGTACAGTCTATAATCTGTAGCTGAGATAATCATGTAGAACACTGTCAAAGACTCCACTAAATTTAAAATAGCAATATGCTATTAGAGGACATGAAAGCAAAGTATGAAAATCCATGAGGAACTTTACTAAAATGTCAAAAAACGCATAGAATGGGAAGAGAAATATTTTTATTGGATGAATTTCATTCGTGTATTCATCAATACTTATGGTGACAATTTCTGATTTAGTCCACATTGTTAACACATCTGTACATTTTCAAGGTCATTGGGACCTTTTTAAAAACAGCAAAATGTTTGTTTTTTAAAAACTAATATGAATAGCTTGTTTTGGATTCTTTTTCTGTCTTCCTAGTGGTGCTCAGATATCAAGGTGAAAGGTATTGTAGAAATTCCCAGAGAAATGGACTACCACTGCTTATAACGCAACAAGCACAAAAATTGTCATCCCAAAAGCATTTCTGAGGATTCACAAGTGGAGTCAAGGATGGAGTGACGTGGCAGCCCAAGGGAGAGCTTGTTTGCCCTGGGGATTCTCAATGGCTTCCCACTGTAAACTAGATGGAGCATCTACTCAGTTATCTCTGCTTTGGACTCATTTCTCTGTTTGTTGTTGGGTTTTTCTGGTGGGGAGGAATGTTGTTTGTGCCAGTTTATTGGCCAACAGAGATGAAACAAAACCTTTTGGAAGAGAAACCTTTGAGTACAAATGTTATGTCCCTATATTGGATTTGAGATCTCACTTCTATTATATTAATTTTAAAATATTGTGTTTGCTTATAAATTGGAAATTAGTAAATTTACTATTCATTTGTGGCACCATGGTTTGTAGCATGTCATTAACTCATTTTGATCTGAACCAAATTAATGTCATTGAAAACAATTCACAAGGATGTCCCTCTAGAAAACACAGCAGAGGTAAAAGCACAGGTTCATGGGAGGCCTGCAAGAGTTTCTTAATCACTTGTCATAGCTAAACTGAGTATAAGAGTACAGTATATTGTTAACATTTAAATAATAACTACACTGTATCACCTACCATGTCATTCTAGAAGGCAAAACTAAGCAGATTTCACAAAGAAAATTCAGGGACTAATTCTAACTGGTACTGAGCATCGGCAGTTCTCATCAATCTGCATGGGATTTCTGTTTTCCAACCATCACCACTGGCTTGAACAAATGTTTTATACTGTACTCTACACCTCTCAGGGTCAGGCCATTAACACAAACTGATTTGTTTGCTGGATATTATGGACAAAATTAGTGTTTATATTTTTAAAGGAGCAGGAGAATCTAGTGCACTGAAAAGGATACAGCTGATAAACGTATGAGATGGAAAAGGCACCATAATATCTTACAGCATTCATTTCACAAAAATATTCTTTAGTTACAAAACCTTCTTCAGGTTTCTTACCCACGAGAAGTCTTAACAGCCAATAGTTATATTTTACTGTTACTTTTGGCAGCTCCACACACTTCAAAACAAAACAAAAACAAAACATTCATGGTCTGCAATTTCAAAAATGGAGATAAGCAAGAAACTAAATAACTGATTTGTAATTATTTGTGCAGAAACCCTTCCCAAATACTTTTTCTTGGCCATGGTAATATTTCCTGGCATGCCAAATATTAAGGAATGCCATTCATTCCTAGAACTCTGGAAATGTAACCTCTGTCAAGTTGGTAGATAGCATGAGATCATTCCCCAAAGTATTACTTTTGGAAGTGGGTAGATAAGAAGGAGCTAACTCAAGATGGTGGCAATCACCATTTTTAAACCAGGTCAGTAATCAAAATATTCAACCTGTGTAAATAATCTAAATGGGCAGTGAAAATGCCTTTATCCGAGTCATAGATTTCATGATTCTCCATGCCCAGTTTATCTATAGCTCTTTAAAGAGTTCTAATTCTTCATTTTTAAAGGAATAGAATCTTAGTGAATGGATATATAAATATATGTCTTACCTCCTCCCACTGGTGTATATATCGAATTAATCTCGAAAGTCGTAATAAACGTAACAGGCTGAGGATTTTTGTAAATCTCACAATGCGAAGTGCTCTAGCCGTCTTGTAAACCTCTGAATCCATCCCTTTTTCTACAATGAGAAAAATATAATCCACTGGTATTGATGAGATGAAGTCAACCACAAACCAGCTTTTTAAGTAATTCATTTTGATGACCTTAGGGTCCAATATTATTTCAGAGCTATCTTCATTGACCGTCCCAGTTCTAAAATTCATGATCAAGTCCAACAGAAAAACAGTGTCTGATGCCACATTGAAAATAATCCATGGTGTTGTTGTTTGTTCTGTAAAGAATGTGATTCCAACTGGTATGATGACAAGATTTCCAACCATCATTATAAGCATTATTAAGTCCCAGTAAAACCTACAGGAAATAAAAACAACAAATAGAATTATTGATGTAATTATAAAATAAAAAACATCAATTTAATGTTGAGTATCTATGCTGTAAGCCCTTTGAGACCAGGTTCTTGTCTTTGCATCTGTCTGTAAAGAACCTGGCACACTGCAGGCAATGTACAAATCAGTAGCAGCTTTGCCTAAGAGAGGACTACACGATGAGACCCATATAGAATATTATCTTCTCTGTGTATTTTATTTATTCTATTAAGACTATGAGAGTTCTTTCTTTTTAGCCATTTGAAATACGCACAATCACTGCAAAGACTAATCATTATATAAACATTACACAATCTGCCTACTAGTGATTGGCATCTGGAATAAATGCAGGATTGTGACAAGGCATTAGTTTATTCCCTCCATGGCATATCTGAAAGGTGAATATGTGATTCAGTAGATATCCCCAGACTTCCTGTCAAAACCTATCAGTATGTTTACATAAAAAGTACTGATGCCTGGTATCAATCATGAATGCTTTAGCAAGCTAATGAAGTTCTTTCTTGCCTTACATCCAAATGAAAACCCAAAATCTAGCAGATAACACACTAAGTATGTCCATGCCATAACTGCATTGGAATAAAACAGTAAACCCAGAAGCAAAAATAAGACCCAAACAACAACATCCAAATCTTCACCCATTTTTTCAATCTGAACAAAACTATCTTTTGTAAGGTACTAAAATGTTTGGATAGTAGAGCTGGGAAAAATACTTTTGGAAAATAATGTATTCACTCTAAAATGCAGCATTGGTCAACCAGAAACCATGAATGAATTTACGTGGAGTTCACCTAATACTTTTGGCCAGACTGAAAAGTTCTGGAAATGTCAAAATGGAACATTTTGTTTTGATCCAACTTGAAAATTTTCCCTTCAATTTTGGGCATTTTGATGAAAAAGCAAAGTAAGATGATAATCACAAAATGGCCTGGGGACAGGGAAGAGAAGAAGGAAGCCTCCCTTATAACCTTTATCCTGGCGGTTAGGGAACACAGGACACTGGGATATTCTAATATGGGTTGTTCTCAATCTCTCCTGTTGACGCTGTCACATTTTGCCAACTCTGTCCGCATATCTATTCAAAGGACACCGTCATAGAACCTAACCATGTCAGCCACACCATGAGGGGCTGGTTCACCTGCACATCTACCAATGTGATATATGCCATCATGTGCCAGCAATGCCCCTCTGCCATGTACATTGCCCAAACCAGACAGTCTCTACGCAAAAGAATAAATGGACACAAATCTGATATCAGGAATTATAATATTCAAAAACGAGTAGGAGAACACTTCAATCTCCCTGGACACTCAATAACAGATTTAAAAGTGGCAATTCTTCAACAAAAAAATTTCAAAAATAGACTCCAAAGAGAAACTGCCGAATTGGAATTAATTTGCAGACTGGACACCATCAAATTAGGCCTGAATAAAGACTGGGAGTGGATGGGTCATTACAAAAACTAATTTCCCCATACTAATTTCCCCCTACTGTTACTCACACCTTCTTGTCAACTGTTTGAAATGGGCCACCCTTATTACCACTACAAAAGTGATTTTTCCTCCCTTGGTATTCTGCTGTTGAATTGTCTCGTTATCCCTGATTGTAGTGTATCAGTCTCAAATCTCAATGTTTACTGCAGAAATGGGGAGTCAGGCTGGTAACCTGCCATACAGAACATGCAGGCTTCAGGCTGGGACTTTAAGTAGAGAGCTGCATGACTTCCCCACAGGACACAACTCAAGGGAAGGTAGACTTTGTAACAAAGGGGACAGAAATTGGAAAGGAATAGTACCACTTCTTAAGGAACATAAGAACAGCCATACTGGGTCAGATCAATGGTCCATCTAACCCAGTATCCCGACTATGACAGTGGCCAGTGCAAGATGGTCCAGAGGGAATGAACATAAGAGGGCAATTTTGAGTAATCCATCCCCTGTCATCCAGTACCAACTTGTGGCAGTTGGATGGTAGGGACAACTGGAGCATGGGGATGTGGGACCTATCCTCCAAGAACTTATCTAATTCTTTCTTTTAACCTAGTTACACTTTTGGTTTTCACAACATACCATGGCAACAAGTTAAACAGGTTGACCATGTGTTATGTGAAGAAGTACTGCCTTTTGTTTGTTTTAAATTTGCTGCCTATTAATTTAATACGTTATATAGAGGCAGAAGACAAATGATGTAACTAATTACACAACGGACTAAAAACAACTAGCAAGTGAACTATAGAGCAACCAGAAAGATTCCATATACTAAAAATCTTTGCTCCAACAGAAGTCAAAAGAGATTAGTCTTTATTATCAAAATATCTTTAAAATGAAATGCAAAAATTCACACAGAACAGACTCTTGCAAGTAATTCCCTATCTATTTCATGCACTCTTATTTCTTTCTCGTGCATTTGAAACCTTGCTGCAAATAAAGAGTGAAAGCAAAACTTACAAAATTTTCCCATTTTTTCCAGACAAATTTTGTGGCTCCAATCTGATTAACACCTTGATAACACTGCTGGTAGGGTGCACGCTCATTGGAGTAAATGCCTAACAGTCCATTATCAAGACTAGTACAAAGGATCTTGAGTTTATACAACAATAGGGTTGTTGGACATGCTAAAACTGCCACATAGATGAGAAAGCTGTTCTACTTTCACATACAATAGTGCTATAGCCCATAATTACCATCCCTGCAATCACTTCTACAAAATTATCTCCCAAAGTGATTTAACTGCTTTGAGAGCATTTATGAACTTCGCCAAGAAATCCTGAAAACTGTTGGAAGAGAACAAGAATAATCACATAGCACAAGCACATTTGTCCATGGTTCACTTCTAAATAAGCCATTTCTTGACTTCTAATTGACCTGGAAGTTTAAGAGCCACAGGAAGTAGTTATATAACTAAGACTAACCGAGCCAAACACCAACCAGACAAAACCCAGAATGCTGAATGGAGAAATTTCATCCCAGAACAATCCAATGTATAAATGGATTAATTATACATTGTGATTATGCAGACCACTATGCTCTTCCTTGCATTGAATGTCAGCAAAAAGTTATATCAAAATCAGAGTTTATAGAACTAAATAAGATCAAAAAGCTAGACTATAGGATTGTATCAAAGTTCTGAATATTTTTTATTCCACAAACAACAGACTGGACTTCTACATAGAATGCTTCCGCCGACGTGCACGGGCTGAAATTGTGGAAAAGCAGCATCACTTGCCCCATAACCTCAGCCGTGCAGAACACAGTGCCATCCACCGCCTCAGAAACAACTCTGACATCATAATCAAAAAGGCTGACAAAGGAGGTGCTGTCGTCATCATGAATAGGTCGGAATATGAACAAGAGGCTGCTTGGCAGCTCTCCAACACCACTTTCTACAAGCCATTACCCTCTGATCCCACTGAGGGTTACCAAAAGAAACTACAGCATTTGCTCAAGAAACTCCCTGAAAAAGGACAAGAACAAATCCGCACAGACACACCCCTGGAACTCCGACCTGGGGTATTCTATCTGCTACCCAAGATCCATAAACCTGGAAATCCTGGACGCCCCATCATCTCAGGCATTGGCACCCTGACAGCAGGATTGTCTGGCTATGTAGACTCCATCCTCAGGCCCTACGCTACCAGCACTCCCAGTTATCTTCGAGACACCACTGACTTCCTGAGGAAACTAAACTCCATCGGTGATCTTCCTGAAAACACCATCCTGGCCACTATGGATGTAGAAGCCCTCTACACCAACATTCCACACAAAGATGGACTACAAGCCGTCAGGAACAGTATCCCCGATAATGTCACGTTAAACCTGGTGGCTGAACTTTGTGACTTTGTCCTCACCCATAACTATTTCACATTTGGGGAGAATGTATACCTTCAAATCAGCGGCACTGCTATGGGTACCCGCATGCCCCACAGTATGCCAACATTTTTATGGCTGACTTAGAACAACGCTTCCTCAGCTCTCGTCCCCTAATGCCCCTACTCTACTTGCGCTATACTGATGACATCTTCATCATCTGGACCCATGGAAAAGAAGCCCTTGAGGAATTCCACCATGATTTCAACAATTTCAATCCCACCATCAACCTCAGCCTGGAGCAGTCCACACAAGAACTCCACTTCCTGGACACTACAGTGCTAATAAGCGATGGTCACATAAACACCACCCTATACCGGAAACCTACTGACCGCTATTCCTACCTACATGCCTCCATCTTTCACCCAGATCACACCACACAATCCACACAATCCATTGTCTACAGCCAAGCTCTACGATACAACCGCATTTGCTCCAACCCCTCAGACAGAGACAAACACCTACAAGATCTCTATCAAGCATTCTTACAACTACAATACCCACCTGCTGAAGTGAAGAAACAGATTGACAGAACCAGAAGAGTACCCAGAAGTCACCTACTACAGGACAGGCCCAACAAAGAAAATAACAGAACTCCACTAGCCATCACTTTCAGCCCCCAACTAAAGCCTCTCCAAAGCATCATTAAGGATCTACAACCTATCCTGAAGGACGACTCATCACTCTCACAGATCTTGGGAGTCAGGCCAGTCCTTCCTTACAGACAGCCCCCCAACCTGAAGCAAATGCTCACCAGCAACCACACACCACACAACAAGACCACTAACCCAGGAACCTATCCTTGCAACAAAGCCCGTTGCCAACTATGTCCACATATCTATTCAGGGGACACCATCATAGGGCCTAATCACATCAGCCAAACTATCAGAGGCTCGTTCACCTGCACATCTACCAATGTGATATATGCTATCATGTTCCAGCAATGCCCCTCTGCCCTGTACATTGGTCAAACTGGACAGTCTCTACATAAAAGAATGGACACAAATCAGATGTCAAGAATTTTAACATTCAAAAACCAGTCGGAGAACACGTCGATCTCTCTGGTCACTCGATTACAGACCTAAAAGTTGCAATTCTTCAACAAAAACACTTCAAAAACAGACTCCAATGAGAGGCTGCTGAATTGGAATTAATTTGCAAACTGGATACAATTAACTTAGGCTTGAATAGAGACTGGGAGTGGATGGGTCATTACACAAAGTAAAACTATTTCCCCATGTTTATTTCCCCCCACCACCCCCCACTGTTCCTCAGACATTCTTGTCAACTGCTGGAAATGGCCCACCTTGATTATCACTACAAAAGGTTTATTTTATTTCCCGCCCCCCCCCCACACTCTTCTGCTGGTAATAGCTCATCTTAAGTGATCACTCTCCTTACAGTGTGTATAATAACACCCATTGTTTCATGTTCATGTCTTGGATTCACCAAGGGTAGGTCATGCCTGACTAATCTAATCGCCTTCTATGAGGAGATTACTGGTTCTGTGGATGAAGGGAAAGCAGTGGATGTATTGTTTCTTGACTTTAGCAAAGCTTTTGACACGGTCTCCCACAGTATTCTTGTCAGCAAGTTAAAGAAGTATGGGCTGGATGAACGCACTATAAGGTGGGTAGAAAGTTGGCTAGATTGTCGGGCTCAACGGGTAGTGATCAATGGCTCCATGTCTAGTTGGCAGCCGGTGTCAAGTGGAGTGCCCAAGGGGTCGGTCCTGGGGCCGGTTTTGTTCAATATCTTCATAAATGATCTGGAGGATGGTGTGGATTGCTCTCTCAGCAAATTTGCGGATGATACTAAACTGGGAGCAGTGGTAGATACGCTGGAGGGCAGGGATAGGATACAGAGGGACCTAGACAAATTGGAGGATTGGGCCAAAAGAAACCTGATGAGGTTCAATAAGGATAAGTGCAGGGTCCTGCACTTAGGACGGAAGAACCCAATGCACAGCTACAGACTAGGGAGCGAATGGCTAGGCAGCAGTTCTGCGGAAAAGGACCTAGGGGTTACAGTGGACGAGAAGCTGGATATGAGTCAGCAGTGTGCCCTTGTTGCCAAGAAGGCCAATGGCATTTTGGGATGTATAAGTAGGGGCATAGCGAGCAGATCGAGGGACGTGATCGTTCCCCTCTATTCGACATTGGTGAGGCCTCATCTGGAGTACTGTGTCCAGTTTTGGGCCCCACACTACAAGAAGGATGTGGATAAATTGGAGAGAGTCCAGCGAAGGGCAACAAAAATGATTAGGGGTCTGGAACACATGACTTATGAGGAGAGGCTGAGGGAACTGGGATTGTTTAGTCTGCAGAAGAGAAGAATGAGGGGGGATTTGATAGCTGCTTTCAACTACCTGAGAGGTGGTTCCAGAGAGGATGGTTCTAGACTATTCTCAGTGGTAGAAGAGGACAGGACAAGGAGTAATGGTCTCAAGTTGCAGTGGGGGAGGTTTAGGTTGGATATTAGGAAAAACTTTTTCACTAGGAGGGTGGTGAAACACTGGAATGCGTTACCTAGGGAGGTGGTAGAATCTCCTTCCTTAGAAGTTTTTAAGGTCAGGCTTGACAAAGCCCTGGCTGGGATGATTTGATTGGGGATTGGTCCTGCTTTGAGCAGGGGGTTGGACTAGATGACCTCCTGAGGTCCCTTCCAACCCTGATATTCTATGATTCTATAATGCTATGTTCTCTGTGTATATAAATCTCCCCACTGTATTTTCCACTGAATGCATTCGATGAAGTGAGCTGTAGCTCACGAAAGCTTATGCTCAAATAAATTGGTTAGTCTCTAAGGTGCCACAAGTACTCCTTTTCTTTTTGCGAATACAGACTAACACGGCTGCTACTCTGAAACAAAATATAATGTTATCTGATTAGTTATTAAGAAAATTGATGACTATCTCATTTTGAAAGAATTCATTTTTCCTTTAGAAAATTCTCTAGTTACCCTTCTATCTGTACAGTATTGTGTATCTTTCTCTCAGGACAGATGGGCTGATGGACCTGCCCCCGGCATCTAGGGGCATAGATTCTAAGGCCAAAAGGGACCATTGTTATCATCTAGTCTGACCTCCTGTATAGCACAGGCCATGGAGCTTCCCCAAAATAATTCCTAGAGCCGACCATTTAGAAAAACATCCAATCTTGATTTTAAAATGGTCAGTGATGAAGAATCCACTGTGACCCTTGGTAAATTGTTCCAATGGTTAATTCATCATCATCATGTCTCTCTTATGCTCTGGCGCTTAGGGTAGTGACGAAGCTCCTCCACTGCTGTCTGTTTCTGGCAAGTCTTTCAATGGTTCCCCAGCTGTGCCCCAGGCTTTTCAGCTCAGCTTCCACAGCGCTTCGCCATGTTGTTTTCGGGCAGCCTCGTTTTCACTTGCCTTCAGGTGTCCATCTTATTGCTACTCTGGTGATGGAATCAGTTTCCATCCAAAGCACATGACCGATCAATCTCCAACGCTTCCTGGCAATGATGGTGCTCAGATCCTCTTGGCTGCACTGTGTCAATAGATATTGGTTTGAGATTGTTCTGGGCCAAAAAATATGGAGGATTTTTCTGAGGCAGGTTGTATGGAATGAAGACAGTTTGGACATGTTATACTTTCTTATGGGTAACTACCCTCAGTCAAAAATGTACACCTTATTTACAGTCTGAATTTGTCTAGCTTCAACTTCCACTCGCTGGATCATGTCATACCTTTCTCTGCCAGATGGACTTCTTCAGTTACAAAATTTGTTTTCCCTGGCTAGGTACTTATAGACTGCAGACAACTGACTGGGAGTCAGGGAGGGAAATGAGTGGGGAGGGACTGAGATTGGCCTAGCAGCTGGGGGAGGAGGAGAAACAGACCAGCTGAACAGGGAGACTGGGAGTAGGAACCATTGTAGGGAGAAGGGAAACAGATGTATCAAAAAGTCAGGGTGCAAGGGAAGAACTGGGACTGGCTGGACAGCGAGACAAGCAGCCAAACATATAACAGATGTTAGTTTCATTGCCTAAAGCACTACTGGGTGCTGACCAGACACCATGGTGATGAGCATGGTATAAAACCACATAGGGAATAAAACAAACTGTGGAGGTGGAAGGAATAAGGGTGGCGTAGACAGACTGGACAAGATGCACGGGGAAGGGAAAGGGGAGACAGTGGTGGGTGGGAGAAGGGGAGAGAAAAAGAAAAACATTAGATTGCAGGGCTAGGAGGACTAGGACTAGCTGAGCAAGGACACTGGCGACAAGGAGCCTGCGGTGGTGGAAGAGATTGGGGCTCATGGCTTGTCTACACTACCGGTTAAGTTGATGTAACCTATGTCACTCAGGAGTTGAAAAACCACCCCCCTAGTGGAGTATTGACTTAAATCCGTGTTTATACCGTGCTATGTTGGTGGGAATCACTCTCCGCCGATATAGCTTCTGCCTCTCGTTGAGGTGGAGTAATTACGTCGATGGGAGAGTACTCTCCCGCGAACGTAGCACGTCTTCACCGATGCTCTGCATTGGTGCTAATGTAGCACAGTAGTGAAGACAATCCCTTAGACAGGAAGCTCAGAGGGGGAGACTAGGACTGGCTGGGCAAGGAGACCGGAAGAGCCTGAAGAGTGCAGACTGGAATGGTGATAACAGTAACTCCCTTCCTTTGAACCATAATTTTCAATTCATGTGCACTGTGAGGAATGATCCCAATTTTTAAATTTTACATGCATTTATCAACCCAGAAACTAAATAGCCTGACTTCTAAATCAGTGGGAGTTCTAATATTTCATAGTCAAATTTTCATAAGAAAGTCACAAAATAAATTGTATGACTTTTCAGTTACGAAAGGAGTTATTTTAAATAGAAAAAATATAAAACCAACTAAGTCATAGTTGTTACTAAAGTGTTTTCTGTTTTATTTTAATATATGAATTTTGCTTTTAATTACATCTCTTCCATTACAGATTGCTAAACCTCTTTACTTATAGTCACGCTACTCTACATTCACTGATGATATAGTGCTTTTGATACCTCTGGAATCTACTGAAGCTTTGTTGGTTTATTTATTGCCACAGGACATCCTAGTTAAGATGAAGAGTCAGTTTAAAATGCATGCCTACCCAATAGTGATTAAGAATTAATTAGCATTACTTAATGTTTGTACAGAGCTTTGCATTGCAAAGCAGTATATGAGCTCTATGTAGCATTTTGTTCTCTACCTATTCAACTACCCTGGGGGAAACTGAATTTTATTTTAAAATCATTTCAACTGTCACTTATTTTAGTTGTTGCAGAGACCCTGCTTATTCCATACATATCTGGGGAAAAAGTTACTCAGGTTTGTTTTTCCCTTCAGTATTCCACTGTCTTGAAGCATGGGGAATAATGAGCGCTTCAGCAAGGCACAATGTCCTCGATGATATTTATTTTCAATCTATGATTTCTTCTTTAAGGCACTTCCAGGCTGATCTAACATAAGTTGTCAGTGGGCTCACAACTCCAGTATGCATCTCTCAACTGGACAAGGGTTGGTGTGACTTGAGGCTACACAGCAAACTGGGGTTTTCCTACAATCAGACTGCTCTGAATTCCATAGAGTAGCAGAATATTGTGCATGCAAGACTTGTGTTCGGATTTAGCAGGTGCAATATCTCAGAAGTATACAATGGGAATATCTCCCCTAATTTTAAGATTAAGGTCCTTGGGGCCTGAATATTTATAATGTAAGGCTTTCCAAATGAGGGTGTTGCATCAATATGTACCTTTTTTTTTTTGCCTGTATAACCATGTAAACATATTAGTATTACCCTTGCTCCTTCTCCTTAGGCTCGTGCTGTTCATTACAGTCCCTTGTTGTTACATTTTGCTTCAGAGAAGGTTTTTCGCATGAGTGGGTGGGTGAAATTCTGTGGCCTGCATTGTGCAGGAGGTCGGACTTGATGATCATAATGGTCACTTCTGACCTTAGTATCTATGAATCTATGAAGCTTCACTGAGCTCTACACAGGTAGATCGGCACAAAACCCACATGGTCCACCAGCCTGAAGCTCAGTAACTAAGTTCTTCAGGTGAGGAACAGTGTTTCATGTATCTGTGCAGAGCTTAGTGCACTTAAGCTCCATTCCTCAATAGGTCCTTTGCAGACTACTTCAATACCAAATAATAATGGAATTTCCCTGGCTGTTTTTAATAAGTGTGCAACTATTTGCTAGAAAGCAGTAAAGTGCTCTATCCTGAAAAATGTGTTCATCCAGTGAGGCTAGAGCTATTGCCTCATTTCATATGCATATTCACAATAGCCAATACAGCAAGGCAGAACTCCTTCAGAGCTCTGCCTCTTGCCAACACATACCTTTGTCATCAGCATTGCCACAAGTCACATTCCATGTCATTAATGGAAATGACATTTACTTTTTTAAAATAAATGTATGTATCTTTACAGTAGAACATCCAGATCCATTTATAAAAAGGAAATTTGCATTCAACTTGTATATGTGTGCATTAACAGTTCACATAGAAAGTTGGCAGATCACTAGTTATAACAAGCGTGTATGCACAAAATGCATTTTAAAACCATTGTAATTTGGCTACATGAAAACTGATGTTACCTGAACCCTGAAAGGCACATTTCTGACCTACATGCTATGTCCTTGACAAACTTTGTTTCTCTCCTGTCCCATTCACACAACTGAACTATTCAAAATAATGTCAAACAAAAAAGTGTAATTACACAACTGTGTTTCCTCCCCAAAATGAAAAAGAAATCACTCTACAGCTGAGAAGAAATATGCCAGTTTTCAGGGTGAGAGGCAGAAGATTGATAGAGTTCTAAGTATTTGAAAAGAATCCTCAAGAATGAAAACTTGTTCAACATTAACTACATGCTCCACCTATAAATATTTATCAATATATAAAATCAAAACCCAATAAAATATAAAGAGAATTATTTAACAATCCACTTCACCAGCAAAATTTATATTTTGGTTGAATGTTTTATTCTCCACTATCCACTTTGAAGTGTCATAGTACAGAAATTCTTTCTGATCTTTGAGAGTTCAGACAAAGTATTTCCTACTCTTAAGTGACTTTGCACAGCACCGGTACTTGCTCTTCACATCATCAACCCAAAGTATGGGTTAAGGGCGACAAAGGAAAGTGTTTGCCTGCAAGTAAAGTTGCCTATAGCCGTAACCACTGATAAGCTGCTAGAATTAGCACTCACAGAAGTTTCAATCACAGACTTATGATCTGAAAATATAATCATGAAAAGTAAAAGTAAAATTATTTCTAACAGTTAAAACTATTATTGTTTTGACAAACTAGAAGGAAACTTCTCTTAATGTACTACTTTGAAAAAACACTTGAGTTAAAGTCTATTTTTACTTTTCAGCCAGGTTCACTTTAAATTCAGTTGACTAAATATAATGAACATGGATCTTTCTTTCAGCAGAAGAGATTTTATTTGAGAGATTTGGGAAAACATTTTTAGTCAGATGTTAATGTTCCTTAAGAAAGATAGGTTTAAGTTTTTAAGAGAAGAAATGTTAATTTGCTTTAATCCATATAGTATATAGACTGTCAGTTATGAACAATTCAAACAGACAGGCAGGGATTTAGGCTGAAACCCAATATTAACTAAAACATCCAGTTAGACAATATATTTTATCCTTGGCTACAAAGTTATCAGGTATATGTCACCTCTATATCATAAATATAAGAATTAATGTTGTAACATAGAGTTTACAGGCCTCAGCTCTGTAAGATATTTAGCTTAGCCAAACAAGACCCCAGGCCTAAGGAAAGATTTGACAAAAGCAACTACCCAATAAGTGACCCTAGAATGATTGTAAGCTGTCACAAGAGAGCAATAACTTTATATCACAAGATGTCATGAGACAGAATGCTGCATTAAGTGTTTTATACTGCTGGTATTTAGGAGCTATGTTCTGTAATGTACCAGTTAAAGCCAGTTAGAGTATTTGGGGGATTTTTGCAGACATAGGGTATTATAATATGCTAACCACGTCTTTATGGTGGTTGAATAAAGTAAATGTTAATAAATGTAAGGGGAACTAACAAGTTAGCCTATAAAAAGTGGGGCACCCTAAATTTAGTTGAGTGTGGAAGTGTAGATAAGGAAAAGGGGTTGAAACCTTCATAAAGATGTATGGACCCCAGTGGGCATCAGTGTACCATTATAAAAGCTGTATCTCATCCTGTGTGCTTTGGAACACCCCAGGTGACACCCACTGGTCACAATTAGGACCATGAAGATGACGAAGAGGATGACTGACACTCTGGGGTTCCCCCCATTTTCACAGAATCATAGACTCACAGGACTGGAAGGGACCTTGAGAGTTCATCTAGTCCAATCCCCTGCACTAAGTATTTTCTAGTATTGTCTAGCCTGCTCTTAAAAACCTCCAATGATGGAGATTTCACAGCCTCCCTGTGAAATTTATTCCAGTGCTTAACCACCCTGACAGTTAGGAAGTTTTGCCTAATGTCCAACCTAAACTGCCCTTGCCACAATTTAAGCCCATTGCTTCTTGTCCTATCCTCAGAGGTTCAGGAGAATAATTTTTTTCCCTCCTCCTTGTAACAACCTTTTATGTACTCTGACAAAGCTCCTCCTCTGTCTTGGTGGGTCCTGCACTTATTGGCGGATTTGCTTGCCTCAGAGATTCACGGCAGCCCTCAGTTTGGCCACTTTTGCTAGTGGCTCAAACCTGCCATTCACTCAGCTAACCTCATCACTGGTCAGCATGGAGAAAAGGAAGGAGAACAATCCCCACAGTCTCCGCTGGTCCACCTAGTGGGTCGGGGAACAGACCAGGGACCTTCCCCTCTGATGGGACCCACAGTCCAGGTCAACTCCTCCTGTATCCAATAAGGAGTTGGGGGGATCCCGGGCCTGCCCTCTACTCCGGGTTCCAGTCCAGGGCCCTGTGGATCACAGCTGTCTACAGTATTTCATGTAACACCTGTGTGACAGCTACAACTCCCTGGGCTACTTCCCCATGGCCTCCTCCCAACACCTTCTGTATCCTCACCACAGGACCTTCCTCCTGATGCCAGATAGCGTTTGTACTCCTCAGTCCTCCAGCAGCATGCCCTCCCACTCTCAGCTCCTTGCGCGCCCCTCACTGACTAAAGTGAGGTCCTTTTTAAACCAGGTGCCCTGATTAGCCTGCCTTAATTGATTCTAGCAGCTTCTTGATTGGCTCCAGGTATCCTAATTAGCCTGTCTGCCTTAATTGGTTCCAGCAAGTTCCTGATTGTTCTGGAGCTGCCCGTTACCTTACCCAGGGAAAAGGGACCTGCTTAACCTGGGGCTAATATATCTGCCTTCTATCATTCTCCTGTAGCCATCTGGTCCGACCCTGTCACAGTACTTGAAAACTGTTACCATGTTCCCTCTCAGTCTTCTCTTCTCCATACTAAACAAGCCCATTTTTTTCAATCTTCCCTCATAGGTCATGTTTTCTGGACCTTTTAATAATTTTTGTTGCTCTTCTCTGGACTTTCTCCTATATGTCCACATCTTTCCTGAAATATGGTGCCCAGAACTGGACACAATATTCCAGTTGAGGCCAAATCAGCACAGAGTACAGCAGAAGAATTACTTCTCATGTCTTGTTTACAACACTCCTGGTAATACATCCCAGAATGATGTTTGCTTCTTTTTATTTTCTTTTTTTTTTTTGCAACAGTATAAACTGCTGACTCATATTTAGATTGCAATCCACTATGATGCCCAGATCCCTTTCTGCAGTACTCCTTCCTAGGCAGTCATTTCCCATCGTGTATATATGGAACTGATTGTTCCTTCTTAAGTGGAGTACTTTGCATTTGTCCTTATTGAATTTCATCCTGTTTACTTCAGACCATTTCTCCAGTTTGTCCAGATCATTTTAAATTTTAATCCTGTCCTCCAAAGCACTTGCAACTCCTCCCCACTTGGTATCATCTGCAAACTTTATAAGTGAATAAGTGCCATTATCTACACCATTGATGAAGATATTGAACAGAACAGTACCCAGAACTGATCCCTGCAGGGCCCCCCTTGATATGCCCTTCCAGCTTGACTGTGAACCACTGATAACTACTCTCTGGGAATGGTTTTCCAATCAGTTATGTACCCATCTTATAGTAGCTCCATTTCAGTTGTATTTCCCTAGTTTGTTTATGAAAAGGTCATGCGAGACAGTATCAAAAGTCTTACTAAAGTCAAGATATACCACACCTACCACTTCCCCCCTAACCACAAGGCTTGTTACCCTGTCAAAGAAAGCTATTAGGTTGGTTTGACATGATTTGTTCTTGACAAATCCATGCTCACTGTTACTCATCACTTTATTATCTTCTAGGTGTTTGGAAATTGATTGCTTAATTATTGTTCCATTATCTTCCCAGGTACTGAAATTTTGTATCTGTTCTGTTTATTTCTTCTCCTTGGTGCAGGATTTTATGTTTATTACTGCAAAATCTCCTCATATTGCCCACAACTCTGACTACTCTAACTTTCTTTAGGTCACTTGTTTACGGTCCCAATACACAAAAGTATTTAGGCTCCTGATTTCCATTGAAATCAGCCAGTCATACAAGCATAGAGAGGCTCTTTTGTGGATTTTAATTGGTTTGGGAAGAGGGAGAGTGTCATCAAAAAGCCTCTGAAATCCAGAGATAGTGTCACTACTCGAAGATTGACAAACTCTTTAGTATGGTGATAGAAGCAAATTTGCAAGTCATCAGTATATTATGTACATGATTTGAGATTCAGGCCCCAGTCCTGCAAACACAGGCATGCTTAACTCTTGTGGGACTATTCACATGTTTTAAATTAAGCATATGAATACATTTTGGCAGGATTGGAGCCTAAAGTTGTACTAAAAAAAGACAAAACACTCAAAAGGCAACCAGCCACATTTTTATTTAAATTGGTTTGTCTTCAGTAAGGTTGTACATGTGTAATTGAAAGCAGAAATTGGTTCATGGTATTTAGTATCATGTTGTTAAAGGATATTTGCAATGGTTGCTTTTCATTTTTCCTCTTTTGATAGATAAAGGGAGAAAATTGCAAAAAACAGATTCATTCCAAACACTATCAAACTTAACTTTATAATTGTTGTGACGTTATCGATAAACTATAACCATGTAGATCATTGTTTCTACCATTGTTATATAATTGCAACAAATCTTGTACAAAGGTCAAGGAAGGTGTCTATGGAAAGGTTATGCTTTGCTGAATATAATTATGCGATTTGTATACACGTATCATTTTTGTATTTGAAGTTATGAGTACTGGCTCTATACCTGTATTTCTAAATGTTTGCTCCTGGGGTAATGCCCACAAGGTAATTAGCCAGAACCTCTTGGAGGAACTATTCAAATTGAGCGGCCCATCAAAAGAACATTTAACTCACAATGGAAGGTGCCCACCTACCCTGAATGGACTTTCCTGTGAACACGCTATCTGAAGTATAGGTAATGGTTTCTATGGTTTCTACTATGGCTAAGCGGAATCAGGCATGGACACATGACTTGCCCTTGCGACGCCAAACACCATCTTGTTGCTGTAGTTTTCCACAGTGAGAACAATGGGTTTCCCTCCACATGGGAGAAGCTATAAAAGGCACTGGAAACATCTCCATTTTGCCTCTTTCCTGCTCAAACTCTGGACAATGGATTTATACTAATGGGCGCATTCTAACCAAGGAATCGAGGACCTTCCAATGATTTGGAAGCAACCAGAGACTTAACTTAAGCCAGCAGTTTATTCCATCACTGCTACAAGCCTGATCCAAGAACTTTTCAATTATTATATGTATTTGACTCCTGTAACCAATTTTAACTCTCACTCTTCTTACTTTCTTTCTTTCTTTTTATAAATAAACCTTTAGATGTGAGATACTAAAGAATTGGCAACAGCGTGATTTTTGGGTAAGATCTAAATTGGAAATTGACTTGGGTGTGTTGCTGGTCCTTTGGGATCAGAAGAACCTTTTATTTGATTAAATTGGTTTTAAAGAACCACTCATCTCTAAGTCTAGTGTTTTTGTTGGTGATATATGAATTGGAATGCTTAAGAAAACTGCTGTCTGACTTCACCAGTGTGGTGAAACAGAAGTTTACTTTTGTTGCTGGTTTGGTGTATCTCATGGGAGAATAACCTCCAGTTTTGGGGTATATCTGCCCTATTTCTCAGCAGTTTGTCCTCAGTTTGGTATTCTCAGTTGTGACCCATGGAGGCCCGGTGACTATTGTTTATAATTAAACTCTTTTACTGCTTTGACCATTTCTAGTCTCATATTCAACAGAACCTGTCTTATTTCAGCATTTACCTATTCAAGACAAAACAAGCTACATGGCATAACAAGTACCTATTTTAATATATTTATTTGTGATATTTTTTAATATTTGGAAAATATGTTGATATGACACAGCAGTGTGTTGAAATCTTTTAGGATATCAATCAACAATTTACTGAAAAACATACTTCATTGGATAAGATTTCTATATAACGTAGAGTGGAAGGGCCAATAAGGGCCAAATTCTGCTTTCAGTTACACAGTTACAACCTCCACTGAGGGAATTTCACCAGTGTAACTGAGACCAGAATTTGGCCTTGAGTTATTTTATTCTGCAGACTGATGGAAAGTATTTCTGTGGAAATGAAATAAATGTTTTCCCAAAACAGGTCTATTCTGGCTTTGTCCTAAGTTGCACCATGAACAAAAGCAGAAATATTAGGAGTCTAGGGGGGAAAAGGGTCCATTTCAAAATATCATGCAACTTGCTTGAATTTCTGGATCCTGACTACCAACGCTCTATTCACATACAATTTTTTTGAAAGCTAAATGACAGTGTCCTTGAAGTATCACTGACGTTGACTCCAGCTGATACAGTTTTTGGTTATTAACATACCTTGCTATACGTCTAGAATGAGCCCACCAATAATTAGAACTGAATACTCTAATTTTTAAAATTAAATCAAGCCTCTGGGAAAGAACCAAGGAAATAGATGGCTAAAGGCCTTTCAAGCAATTAACAAGCACTGTACTGTAAGGTTAAAAATTAAATGGTGCAAACTAGGTTAAGAGTTTCTTCTCTTAAAAATGTCATGTTGATAGAAAGGTAGGGCTCTTGCACTTACGGGTGAAAGCACAAGGAGACAGGACATTGCTTGAGAAATTCATACTTCAGAAAACTAAGTGAATTTTCACTATTGTTTGTACATTTATATTTTTCTCATAAAAATAATGCTTTGCATTTATATCATGCCTTCCATCTGAGACTCTGAAAATAACTTTACAAACATTAATTAAGCCTCACAATATTCAATATTCCTCTTAGGTAAGTAGGTATTATTTCTGAGTGTCTTGAGACACCTAGCTGTCTCACACTGGACACTCAAAACAGAAACATTCAAAATTAGAGGTCATTTTAGTTAGCCAAAGTAAGTTATGGGTGAAGCTGGGAATAAACCCAACAACTTTGGTTCTCAGTTCTGTAGTCTAATCACTATGTCATGCATTCACCACCCAATACACTAGCTTCAAATTCCTCCAACTGGGTCACTCCAGAAATACCTTTATAAAATGACAAACAAGGATAGAGCTCTGCTGAAGTGGATGCCAATGCTGCCTAGTATAATTCGCCAACAAAAAGGTTGCAAAATACAGTGATTGGTGGCTCATCAGAACAATGTAACCTGTATCTTCTGGTCCAACTCCAAATATCATGCTGATCTCACAACATATAAGTTTCAAAAGAAAATAAAATCAAGAACTTTATATCATTGTAGTCCAAACAAATCAGCAAATAGTACAGGAAGCAAAGGTGAAAAATTACCATGATACAATTAATCATCATTCATAAAATTGTAAAGACCCAAAAATGCCCAAGAAGCACCATGTTCTAGAGGCACAAGTGAACACAGTACATATACATATATTTGTTTAGAAAGTGCAGAGACTGGCTGAATACTAAAAGATGAACATTTCTTATGAAGAACAAGAACTGATGTGCACTTTCCTTGGGTGCTACAGAATTTATGGGAAAATTCTAAGTTAAACTGAAAGTAGGTTGAAAAAATTAGAGTTTGGATTTTTTTTTTTGCTAAGTGTATTGAGTTCTTTTTCCCGCTGTGACTAGATATATTGCTGCATCTAAATTAACTTTCTTAGAATTTGTTTGTAAATTAGAAATACTGACCTGCCTGTAAAAAGAAGAGGGAAAAAATGCTATAGAAAATTGCATATTTTAATTCTGAGCTGCAACGTAATGGATGTATTATTACACGAGAGTACAACAACACTCTAGTGAAATACTGGAAATGCGCTTAGGCTGAGACCATGCACTTTAATTCTACACTATCTTCACCATAAGGCTAACATATCAGTAAAATGAAATGATTTCTTTAAATAAATGAAGGCATAGTCCTTCCCAGAGTATTAGGGTGTACAGAGGATGTGGGCCTGCTGCAGTAACCTTAGTAATGGAAGCATGCTTTCACTTGCATATCTGATCAGCTCTGCTTGATAATGGTGAGAGGACTGAGGGCAAGAAACCATGTCCCCCATCCACTTGGGATACTATAGACGCACCTAAATGTTAACAAAAGTATTTGTAACTGGTATTTAGATATCTAAAATAAATATTGATGACTAACTTTAGTTAGTCAAGTTGAGCATTAAACAAACAAGTCATATAGTGACTGCCATCAGTGAGACATTATACAAATTAAAATATAGAAATCAGAGATGGAAAACACCTATTGTGTCATCTAGTCCATCCCTCCTCCATGAAGATAAAGTTTTAGACCCTACATTACACTTCCTATTACTTTGTCCAGTCTACTCTGAAATGTCTGAAATGATGGAACATCTGCTACTTCAGTTGGGAAACTATTTCAAAGCTTAGTAGACCTTATTGCCAGGAAGTATTCCCTGATATTGATGAAATGCTTCAGTGAACTGAGTTAAGGCTGCAATTTTGTCATGTCAGCTGTTAGCTAATGTAGTAGGATGAGCTCAGTGAAAAATTCAAAAGTTGTGGGAATATAGTAAGCAAAAGGCCAAAAGTCAATGACATTTTTTATACTCAAACTATCCTATATTTCTCCATTTTCATGCACACAAAAGGAAGAGTTCATGTTCTGTAAAAGTTTTGTTCATAAGAATTGCTGTACTAGTATTGAGAGGGGGAAATTGAACCTGTGTTGCCCACATCCCCTGTGAGTGCTCTAACTACTGGGCTAAAACATATAATCAAGTGAGTAGCACCACCACCTTCCATGGCCAGATTTAAATGGGATCCAATCCAGTAGGCAGCCGATGAGCATGCATACAGGATCAGGCCCCATACACGATTTAAGTGGCTGAATACTTATCTTCCCTGGGTTTGTGAATTGTTCTAGGACTTAGGAGGTGATAGGCATCCGAATGCCTAGAGGGAGGCAACAATGCACATGCTCAGAGTCAGAAACATGGAGGTACCTAGGACATTTTTACTCTGAAAACTTAGGCATCAAGTAAGTGTGAGTGCCTACAGGGTTTGGCAGGAGTTCTGTGGATCGCAGTGGAGCCAAAACTGGGATTAGGGCACCTTTGTGGATCTGGGTAGATGCAATATAAATAAATACCACTATTGTATAATATTAGTTGCATTTAAGCTTTGAATCTGGAACACCCCATTTCCAGTTACTAAACCCTGAAGTTTTCTGCTGAACTTTTAGAACTATCTTCATTTTTTTTTCTTTTTCAGGTATTATAAAAGGAGGAGGATTTGCACTCCTAACATAGAAGATTTCAGCACAGGGATTCTGACAATTAAAAGTGTCAAGAGTTGAATGCCATTTTTGTAAAGCAAAATATCCACCCTTCTAAATCTTAAGGTTTTCTCTTTTGTTTCCTAATTCACTTTTGTATGTACTGTATACTGGCTGATATTATAGAATATATGCACAACTGCATAGATTCTATGAAGATGTGAGCTGATCTGTGAGTCTGTCATGTATAAAAGAAAGATTTCATAGGGCTTGACCCTGAGACCCTAACACAAATGAGCAGTCCCAATGAAGCTAATAGGACTACTGATGTGTCTAAGTGTTGCAGGATTGAGTAATTAGGGGGCAAGCACCCGATCGAAAATCAGACATATAAAATATCCCTAATAGAGGAAGTGGATAATGAATAAGTCACACTACTTCAAGGTTAACCATTAAATATATTAATCAGCATGCGATCAAATGAGTAAAACATATACAAAAACAAGTGATTCATTCAGAGTAACTCAAATATCTCTTTATTTGTGATATATTTCACAGCATGCTTGATAGATTAAGGGCCCAATACTGCAACTCTCTTTTACATGGGTAGTCCTTACACATGTGAGCAAGCCCATTGATTTCAATGGATCTGAGCACACTCTACAGCCCACAGGAGACACTCAGCATTTTACACCCTGTAACAAAAACAATTGTATGAGTTACAACAGTGTGTTTATCACAGTCAAAAGGAAATCTTATCCAGGGTTACAGATTCAGTAATCACCGCTAGATTGTGAAGAGATAAATGGAGGCATTCTACAGAGTTTCTGACATGTATTTAGTACAGAGCTTACATAATGGTTTGCTAATTAGACATTAAACCCCAGAAGATGGAGTTGTTCTCTTGCAAGAGACTACTGGAAACAAATGGTCCCTTTACAGGGAAACTACGTAATATTTATGGAACTTCTTTCCCCAAAAGCATACATATCTGATGGAGAACACAGTCTTCTCTGCACCACAGATAAGCTAATGCTTCCAGAAAACTTGGTGCTAAACACAGCAACAATTTTAGCAACTGAATCGAATTACTGAGTTTTTACAAATCATGCAATGAGCTTTCCACACTACTGTTCATACCATTAAAAAAAAAAAAAAAGGTCAGGGAAGGGAATGAAGGAATTTAAAAGCCATGACATCCACGCAACAAAATATTGTACAGTAGGTAATCTTACACAAAAGCCCACAGTGTATTTTAAGGGGAATTTTATCAATATTTGATCTAAAGCAAAAAAGAATGTTTCAAGTAAGTTTCATGCACTGAAAATTTTCAGCAGCAGGGGAAAACAACACAAACGTACAACAATCCATGTCAGAAATTGCCCACATTTGACATAGTTAACATGATATTCTTATGTTTTTATAATTTACACTTGATGCCCAACTTTCTTTTCTACAGAGACATTTAAAAAGCATCTATGCCTTTTGTATTGGTGATGGATTAGTTAATAATAATTTTACTATTTTAGGAGCTATATTACTCAGTGTCTTTCCAGTCTGATGCTGTCAAATATTTACTTTTTATAATATTATCTTGATAGTGAAATGCAAATGTGAAGAGGCACTTAAAGTAGGAGAAGAATGAAAGAAAATGATTTTATATACCATATTAAAATGCTAGTATAACAGGCATTCATAGTGCAATTATGGGTCCAAGATACCCTTAGGCCTTGTCTATACACAAGAGTTGTAGAGTTAAAGTGGTGCAACCATCCTAATGGAGATGCAGTTATATTGGTATGAAGGTCTATATATTGGTATATCTATTTCCTGTATAGGAAGGGAAATAAGCTATACCTGTATATGGTCCCTTTTTTACATGTATAACTGCATTCACACTAAGTCAGTTGTACCAGTATATCTATTCCAATAAAAATCACACCTCTAACTGAAGCAATCATACGGGTACAAAAACTATGTATCAACCTGGCCTTAAAACCACCACTAGGACTTAAAAAAAGAAGCTGTGGAACTAATCTGTATGAATGATGTACATGTAATTTTTGACATAATAAAGAACATTTATCTCCCACCCACCCCATTTATTTATTTATTTATTTTATTTATTTGCAAAATACAACTAGTTCAAGCACATATCAGACCCAGTACTGCTATGGGTGAAGCACTATCTGCTCTCATTGGAAAAAAAATTGAAAAGATTCAGTCCTTATTGTGTGTTAGAATTCCTTCAGTATATGTGTTATCTACTTCAGTGCTGCTCAAAGTGGTGGTCCGTGGACCGCTGCCGGTCCGCAAGCCATCGGCTGCCATTCTGCACGCACACTGGGGAAAAAAAATGTCGGTCCCCCACATCAGATAGCTTGAGAAGTACTGATCTACTTCATCTGAGACTATCAGCATAAAATGTTTCACTTGTAAGGCAGAAATCTATTTCATTCATAAACTAATATCACATAAAATATTATTTTACTGTATATATCATTTAAGAGTCCAATTCTACAACTACGTACTCCTGAATAACTTTAATCACAGGAGTAGTCCACTTGATTTTAATGGAAATACTCACATGAGTTAAGTTACTTATGTTCTACATTTGTCCAAAATTCAAGACTGTGCCACCATTACTCACTCTAGTTTGAACTGTGAGCCTGGCTGCCCACCCATGCAGGGAAACAAGGGGGCATAATGAACCTCCTTAATTGCCTGTGCATGATATCCACATCACCAGACCCTCTGTAGGCTGCTGCATTCCCTTCCTAGGCAGGAAGGGTGTGGGTGGACAAGTGGGGAATAGGTGGAGCTTGACTCCCCGCTCTCCTCTCCCCATGCACCTGCCAGTGCAGCTGAGCTAGTATGGAAAGGGGGAAAAAATTATTCCAAGAAAAGAGCTAATACAATTTACTTCCCCTAGGGAACAAGGAGAAAGCAGGGATTGAAGCGTGACTCTGAGAGTCACAATTTAGTGACTGCTCTGCTCCTCTCATAGCTGTGCTGACCTTTACTTGGGCTTGAATGCAAGGTTCCAGTACATCCCATTGAGTGATACATCACACTGCAAATAGTCCCTTTGGAACCAAGGATTTAATAAGAATCTCTCTTTCATTTCTTTTGAAAAATGTACTATTTAACCTACTTCTTTCTTTAACTGAACAGTGCAACTATTTGATTTAAACAGGTGTATCCCTTTCTATGACATTCACTCACTATTCTATGTATATGAAGAGACTGATGAATTGCTTACTTACACTATCAACCCTTTTAAGCACATTTATTATTTCAGAAAGTACTACTATAATTGTGATTAATAAATTTTACAAAGGCAGCCAACCAATTCTTACTATGTAGTAAAACAACTAATTCTTCACGAGAATTGATTTTTAATATAAATACAGTTCTCCCTAAATGTTTATTATTGTACCTTTTGGAAATATATTTTATGTTAATTGTGTATTTTTATGTTTTATGGCCAATCAAAATATGTTGACATTAACATTCTAATTGAATACTGCATTTATTGTTTTAACTATAAAAAGTCATATTGCACTCTAATTTTATTTTATTTTATTTCTGGAAAAATATATGTGCAGTTAAAGTCCATAATATACTTAAATCATAAGCAAATTTTGTATAGTATTTGAAAAAATAGAAAAATAAGTGATTTCTGAGTTCCTTTGAAGCATGAGCTCCAATATATTCCTGGCATAGTACAATAATGTAGCACTATGCAAAACAAAATAAGCTTTTTCTGATTTGGGCAAGGTCATTTTCCCCTACTGTGAGGATACTACGGAACCTTTTTAGCTTTATATTACCTGACAGACCTCATGAATTTGGAAATGCTTTCAAACCAACTATTAATGGATTAAAATGAAACGGTCATCGATTCTTAACATTGCCTGCTTCTTCAGCATCTTTTGTGCCCTTTCTTCGGCATTTAAAGGACTAAGAAAGGCACAATTATATTTTCTACGGTATACATGGACACTGACATACTTCATATTCCAGGAAACACAAGGGCAGAGATTCCAAGGTTATACTTAGGATTGGCCCGAGATTTTCAGAAACCATATCATTCAGCACCACGGCTAGCTCCCACTTAGGGACTGGGTAGAAATTCTACGTGCTTTCCTTCTCCCTAGTACACAACGTTATAACTCAAGGTGGGAGCGCTCGCTAGATGACTTTCAAGCTCCAGGTAAATTAAATAGGAACAAACCTCTTTCTGTGCAAAAAAAAAAAAAAAAACATTAAGAAAACCTCCATTCCCCCTCAGTCCACCTAGTTCAAGTCCATGCATTTTAGTCACATGAATATATAACCTTTAAATATTTCTGAAGAGCTCACGCCGTGCGTTCAGCATCAAATTGCAAAGCTGGAACAGCGAGTTCTCGCTCTAAAATAACAGGACAAGGGATGTCTGTCTCAAGTGTTTGCAACCTTCACACAATGAACCGACTGGCAAAAAGTACCCTCCAGCTTGGCTGTTTTCGCACCAACTCTCGTCTTGAGCTTTTCCTCTCTGCCTTGCCTGTTTCCTCCTTCTCCCCGTGAAGCTGCATTACATAGATTTGGGACCGGAAGAGACAACCCCCCTCACCCCCAAAGTTTTAATCACAGACTCGTAGCCAAGGTCGCCGGGCGTTTGCTGGAAGCACTCTTCCCCCCCGGACTCGGAACCCAGCGCTGGGTTTCAGGTCCTGCCCTTGCACAGCCTGGTGGGGCTTTCGTTGCTGGCCACGGCACTGGGTTCATAAGGCGTCTGAAGAAGACAAGAGATGCCAGCTGCCACGCCAGGCTACCCCGAGGCGTGCGCGTGGTGGGCACGCACCCAGAGCCACACTCCCCACACGGGACCACGCCGCCTGCCCGCAGGCAGCTCCTTCCCACCGCCCCCGAACGCCTTTCCGCCCAGAGACAGTCCCCAGCGCACGGCCATGAGACACGCTGCAGCGTGCACACAATGGGGGACTGGCAGCGTGCCCGGGGGCGCAAAGCTACCAACGGCGGCGCTCTGCACGACTGGCTGCACTTTATTTGCCAAAGTTTGTCCAGCGCGCTGCCTGGAGGGGTGGGGGTCCCTTTCTTTTTCGGGGGGGAGCCGCCACGCTGAAGCGGAGGGGCGGGGGTCCCTGCGTGCAGAAGGCACTTGTGAGCCGCCGCCGGCCCTCGCCCCGGCTCAGCTCTCCCCGGGGGGGGGGGGGAAGGAAGCGGGGGGGGGGCACTCACCTGAAGTCGCTGTAGGGGTGTATGATCCAGAACCCCGCAGTTTTAACCCTTTCCTGCTCCTTCTCCACCGCCTTCTGGCTGCCGAACATGCGGAGGGAGAATTTGTTGACCCCGGGCTGCAGCATGGAGGTGAACTGGCGCTGCATGAAGCCGTACTGCCGCCCGGAGCCCTCGGCCTCCTCCAAGCCCACCCCGGGCTCCTCGCCGCCGCCGCTGCCGCCGTCCACTTTGAAGCATACAGAGTTGCCGTGCTCCTTCCCGCCGCCCGGGCTACCCAGCGCCTTCTCCGCCGGCTTCGCCTGCAAGGCGTTGGCGCTGCCGCTGCCATCGTCCCGGCTGCCGGGCGAGGAGCTCGGCTTGCCCGCCTCCATGCTGCGGGGGGAGCGCTCTCCAGCCTGGCCCGGGCTCCTGCGGCACTGGGAGTCCGGGGCAGCGCAGCCAGCGGGCCGGCCGCCTTCCTCCCTGCAGCCGCCGCCGGCGCCCTTCAGCAGCTCAGCCCCTCTGCTGCTCCTGGCATTGCGAGCCCAGCCGGCACTGACACGCCGGGGACAGAGGGAGGGAAGCCGCGGCGCCCGCACCGCTCCCTTCGCCTGCCCTCTGCTGACGGCAACGCCGCACCGCGCTCTGCCCGGCCGCCCGCTTCCCTGTGCCTGACATTGAGCGCCCCGGAGTCCTTGAGGGGCTCGGGAGGTGGGAAGGGGGAGGAGGGAGCGGAAGGGCGTGTGTGGGAGACAGGGGAGGGCGAGAGAGAGACTGTGTGTGCGCGCCTCGCTCCGTGTGTCTATCTTTAACTGCACGTGTGTCCCTCTGGAAGCAGGTGTGTGGGGTTGCCTGTGTCCACGCGACTGGGAGCCACAGACTCAAAAGCAGGTTGTGTTGTGCCTGGTGTAGGCAGCAGAGCTCTCTGTGTGTGCACCGAAAGCACCGGCGCGTGCCCCTGCGCCTGTGTTGCACATGGGCTTGTTTCTGCGGTCACGGTGTAGGGCCACGGTGTGCCTTTTGTCTGGGGTTGTCACTCTGTGCCTGTGTGTGGGAGAGAGAGAGAGACTGCACTTGTGTACATGTATATGTGCACACCTGTGCAAACAATTTGGTAAGAGAAAGACTCAGAAAGAGTGGTGATTTTTAATCCTGTGTCTGACATATGTGGGAGGCCTGGTATTGAAATGATCACATATGATCAAAGACTTTCTTGTTAAAAAAAGGGGGGGGGGGAACTATGCCAACCCCTGGGGGAAAGGAAAGAGACAGCGGGCAGGGTGTTGCACCCTATAGCAATCTACCACCAGAGCAGAAATGGACACTAATGATAAATGGACACAGAAGATGAAACCCCAGATACAGTGGGAAGCCCTGTCCTGAGCAGGCTGTACTTACCTGACAGATCCCTGAGGATTATGTTTCCTGTAAACTTTGACAACACTTGTCAATAAAACGTTATTGACCTGGCCTCTGTGTGACTTTATGTGTGTGAGAAATAGCAAGAGATATATTCTAATCTAAATTACAAATTTCATTCCAAAGAAACACCACTCACATTAATGGAGTTACTCTGGTTTTACACCGCTGAAAATGAGATCAGAGTCTGTCCCTGTGTCTTTGCATATCGTATTCTGCTATGTGCATGAGATTCTTAGTAATTTTTATTTTTTTCACTCACAAAATAACTCGAACAGCGACACAAAATCACACAAACGTATCTCTCATTAGGTGTTTATGTAACTGTCTCTTATTATAAGTGTGTATGTGTTATTGTATGTTGCGCTGTGACTGACAGTATGTTTTGTCTGAGAGACTGTATATTCTGTGTGTGTGTGCGTGTGCGCGCACTTTTATATGTGAGACTAAATATATATTTATGAGCAAGGCTTTTTCTCTGGATAATATTGAAAATGTGTATTATTGTGTGCCTGCATGATTATGTGTTTCTGTGAATAAATGTGCTATTTTTGTGTGAAATTCTATATGTCTGTATGACCACACATTTTATTGCATATGTGAAACTGTAGGGATATGCAAATAGGTAAAACCTGTATGTGTGCTTGTCTACAGGTGGGTTCTTTGTATGGCTAATAGGGTATGCTAGCTCTTTAAGGGTTGGCAGCGGGCCAACACATTCCTATCAGTATTTTCTCCCCAGAATAGAAGGAGTCTAGGGCTTGTAGTTCAGAGGAACTCTGGGGACTGTAGGCAGAGCAAGGCCGGCTGGGAGGGGAAAGCAAGAGAGCTAGCCACTTGTAGAGAGCAGGAGGTGTTTGCAGATCTCCCTCCACCAAAAAGCTTTGGAAGAAGCCCAGTGCTGGTAAAATAACTCTGTGTAAGCCCTGGGTGAAAGGTGTAAGGTTTAGATGCTGCCTTGAAGAATGAAAATTTTAGACATCTCTTTAAACTAAAAGGGAAGGAGTTTACTCTGGTTTGGTGAGCACAGAACAACCATGAAAGGGCGGCTGAAGCAATGGCCAAGGGTGATATCAGAGAAGTAATTACTAACCTCTGCTACAAAGTGTAAAAGTTGTGTCAATATCTAACATGGATATAACTGTGTATGTGTGACTATATAATGGAAATGTCTGATAGCTTAAAATGGAACATAAGTACTTCTACTTTAAAAAAAAGAGTCCAATCAGTGTAAATGTCATATTTGCTTAGTTTTTCAGACCATTTAAATTCTCTATGTAGGGTTGTTTTGTTTATACATTTTTAATAGAATGCCTCTGAATTTAGCTTCAGGGTGAAAGTTTTCCTCAAGCGTCCTATTCTCTGTTTCTGACCTATATCTTCTCTTAAAGTCTGGTTACTCAGAGCTTGCTAGAGAAGTAAATTAGATTGGTGTGAATCTTGTCCAAGGGGCAGCTGTTAGATTATGAGAGGTTTTTTATGTTGGATTTAAGGGCGCTTTTAGCCATTCATGTTATGACTGAGGGTTCATGCACTGTGCACACAAACTTGATTGGGGGCAAGGTACACATAGAGTTTATTGATGATCAGGTGTGGGGGGAGATACATCTAAGACTGACTGACAGGAGCTGAGCACACAAGCATGACTGATGGAGGAGGGAGGAGTGTGTGCACTGGATGATTATTTGATGGGGACCAGGTGCACATTAAACCTCCTCAGTCAGGAGCTAGGCTTTTCTGTCAGACTTCATTCTGCAACAGAGAAAGGTCCATGCATAGCTGCAGTTAGATAAAATATTCTTCTGATGTACTTCTGCTCCCCCAGAGGCTCCAATGCCCACCTCCAATTAATTATTAAAAACGTAGGAAATTAATGCAAAAGCTGTGTTGTGAACCAGGTAGGGTCATTACTCACACACCATACCTAATGTAAATCCACAAAAGCAAGGAAATGAAAAGCTAAGTCCTTCTTCAGACACAAACACACACTTTACCATTATCACACCTACCATATGTCAGACCACATGTTGCAAACCTGACTTTGCCTCTATAAGGATGTTTGCCTTTCACCACACACTTTAAGTGTCTTTCTGAAAACAACCCTTTACCAAACTACCCTCACCCAACAAGACCAACTGTTAGATCAAACAACCACAGCTGCTAATTTTAGGGGGAAATATAATGTTGTAAAGGGGTGTGTACAAAAGAGTAAACGGGGGCAGGGTAAACAATAGTTGTGATAATGCTAAAGTGTGTGCCTGTGGAAGGAGTAAAGGGTATGTATAGGTAAGTGCATTAGCTTTTCAGTGCTTTGCTTTTTGTGGGTTTGTGTCAGGCATGTTGTGTGTGTGTGTGTGTGTGTAGCAACACTTCCTGCTTTGCAACAAAGTTTTATTTTGCGTGTGTGTATTAATATGGGGGGATATATGTATATATAATGCTCGCATGTCTGTGGGTTTAGATGCCATATATGAATGCAGCTGAGTAAAACCCATGATTGGGTATGTGTATTTAGTATATATATGACCTGTGTTTATATTGTGTCCATATGAATTTTACTATTTGTCTTTGTATGTGAATTTGTGTCTCTGCAGAACAGTAGGATGAAGAAAGGGGAAATGAAGACCTGTTGGACACAACAGGGGCATTTTGCTTCTTGTTTGTCACCATTTTATTTGTAATAAATTCTATTGTCAGTTTGTTCAGCAGAGGAAATCTCTCCCTCTGTCATTACCATCCTTAATTGGTATGAGCTCCGCAGCCACTAGAATGGGAGGTTGTGACAGGGTGCTAAGCAGAAAACTGCTTAGCCAACCCTCTGTAGCTCCAATTAAGGGAGGTAGATCACCTGGCTCTGATTGGGGAAGCTGGAACAGCCGCTGCCTTATCAGGCTGGGGCTGGATAAAAGCCCCAGGGGAAGGAAGCCAGGGGAGGAGCTGGACAGGCTGTAAGCTGCATTAGAGGAAAGGCAGTGTGGGGAAGCAGAGAGAGAGAGAGAGAGAGCGAGCCTGCGCCTGCGCCTGCGCCTGCGCCTGCGCCTGCGCCTGCCCGCCCCCTCTCTCCTGCTGGTGGACTGTAAGAAGGGGACTATGTCTATGGTGGAAAGGTGGTGGGAACACAACCTGTAAATAAAAGCACCAGGTGAGCACTGCACCAAGGTCTCTGTGTGACTTTCTCAGCCCAGCGGGGGCAGCAGCCAGGAAGGCCCTGCATGAACCCCGTTACAGAGGCTCATGAAAATGATTACTACTGCCTACATGATTCATCTTTTTAGATGTTGTAAGAAACTAACCCTATCTTACATCCCAAGAACGAATCTTTAAAAATAATAAAACTATTTGATGGTGTTTGCAACATCAGTATCTCCTAGGCTTGAGGCAGAGCTGTACTACTACCCAGCATGTTCACAGGTGGCAGATCATGGAATGACTTGTGAAGGTTAGCTGCCAAATAAGCAGAGGTAACTCTGATGAGTAAGCAGTCACAGATAAAGGAGCAGCACCATCTTGGCATGGTGGGGACAGCAGATGGCAATGTTGTCCCTATTGAAAAGCCATATGTGCCCTCTGACGGTGCTGTGACATGGCGAGTTCAGGCTCCCATTATAATAAGCCTGCCTAGCCCCAAACTCTTGGAAACAAGACCTTTAATGGCAGATCAGGCAGATGTTGAGTCTAATATCCTCAACAGCTGTAAAGGCAGATATAGACTGTAGGGGAGCAAGATCCCCAACCATCTTGGCTTACTTGCCATTGGATTAAGATCTTGTCCCATCAAGAATCTGAGGGGAAACTGGTATGCAATGGTTTCTTCACATTAAAAGAATCCACGCACAAGCATCTTTCATGGAACCACTATCTACCAGCACATACCTTAAGTCCTTCAGTGACTAGCTAATGGCAACAGGAGCAGGATCGTGATGTCTGGAAGCTTCTAGTCATGAACTGGCATGCAGGCACCAGTTATAAAATGGTCATTAAGCACTTGGAGGAGGCAGGAGTGCTTTTTTGGCAGCTGTAACTGTGACTGAGCAATCCTTTTTAGGATCCACTCTGCTTACCCTATACAGGGAGAAGGCTATAAAATGTTCCCCCTACATAACCTGTCTCACACCTTGCATCTGAATTACTGCATCCAGAGGAATCGCCCTGTAGCAGTCAAAATCAGCAAAGTCACTCAATCAAATTTGGGACCTGGAAAGTTAGGACTGTCATGTACCAACCTAATACTGATCACCCAGAGCATTGTACTGCAATTATGGCCCAAGATCATAGGCAATATGATATTGCTGCCCTGAGTGAGACCTGGTGAGCAGGAAAGGGGCATCTTAAGGAACAAGGAGGTGGATATACCTTCTTTTGGAAAGGAAAATCTGTAATGGAATGTCAAACTCATGGATTTGGATTTGACATCAAAACTGAACTTGTCAACCAACTTAATGAGTTCTGTATTGGAATCAATGAACGCCACATGACTCTTCGATTTAAATCTCCAGTGAACCAATATGCTACTGTTATTAGTGTGTATTCCCTGACACATAATGCCGACAATGCCAAAGAAGAATTTTACACCAGCCTTGACCAAGTCCTCTCTGGCATATCAATGACAGATTGGCTTATTCTTCTTGGTGACTTTAATGCTAGAGTTGGACTGGACTCGAAACAATGGAATGAAATGATTGGCAATGAAGGTATAGGAAAGATCAATTCAAATGGCACCCTCCTCCTGACCAAATGTGCAGAACATGAACTCATTGTCATCAACACCTTGTTCTGCCAGCAAAACAAACATAAGACATCATGGCAATATCCATGATCCAAGTACTGGCATCTGATTGACTATGTCATTGTCCAGACCCAGAATAGCAAATATGTCCACATTAGTCAAATCATGACTGGAAACAATGACTGCTGGACCAATCACCGCGAAATCAACTCATTCATGATCATCAGAGTGGCCCCTAAACAATGGCTGCAACAGAAACAAAGCAGACATAAAATCAATACAGAGGAACTCAAGGATCTGAAAAAAACTTCCACAAATACCTTAGTGAAAAACTGAAAAATTCCAAAGAAAGACAACTGGAATGTGTCAGCAGTACCTGGGATGCCCTCAAATCTGGTATCCTCAGTGTCTGTGAAGAGATGCTAGGATCCTCTACTAGGAAATGTCAGGATTGGTCTGATTAAAATAATTGGGGGATACACAACCTGATCGATCACAAACAAGGCCTTTTTTGTCTGGTAGAATGTTATGAATTCTGTGCAAAAGAAGTCAGCTCATCAACAAGCAAAGGCAGAGGTTCAAAGAAGAACTCACAACATGAAGAACATGTGGCTGGACAACTAATGAGCTTAAACTCCTCACTGAAACTCATGATATGTGTGACTTCTTTAATTCTGTTAAAACCATTTATGGCCCACGTAGCAGGGGGCCAACCCCCCTGAGATTGCTGAATAGAGAGGAGTTGATCAAATAAATAGAAGCCGTCAGCACACACTGGAAGGAACATTTTGAAGATCTCCTGAATCAGGACTCTGCAGTTGATGACAGTGCCTTCACCTTCATTCCACAACACCCCAACAGAGATGAACTTGAAATACCTCTCACCCTGGAAGAAGCATGTAGAGCTATTAAGCAGATGAAGAACAACAAGGCATCTGGAGTTGATGGAGTCCTTGCAGAGATCTAAAAGCAGGGGGAGAGAAACTCACCTTACACTCTTATTTTGAAAATCTGGAACCATGAGAAAATTCCAGATGAATTTAGAGATGCTATGATTGTGATGATCTTTAAGAAAGGAGATAAATCTGACTGTGGGCATTATAGAGGAATCTCTCTGCTAGCAACTTCAGGAAAAGTCCTAGCTAGATTTCTCCTGAACTGTCTTCTTCCTCTTGCCGAAGACATTCTACCTGAATTTCAATGTGGGTTTAGACCATCTAGAGGCACTACTGACATGATCTTTACTGCTCGCCAGCTGCAGGAAAAATGTAGAGAACAACATAGACCACTATACCTGACGGTCATTGACCTGACAAAAGCTTCTGACTGCATCAACAGAGAAGTGATATGGAAAATCCTCCTGAAGTATGTCTGTCCACTGAAATTTGTCACCATTCTTCGTCTCCTTCATGCTGACATACAAGCAGTGATCCTTTATAATGGATCTACTCCAGCTCTTTTTAAAGTTAAGACAGGTGTTAAGCAGCACTGTGCCATTGCCCCAATGCTCTTTTCCATCTTCCTTGCTGTGATGCTCTAGCTGATCACTGACAAGAGCCCAGCAGCAGTGCAGCTAATCTATTGAATGGATGGTAAGCTATTCAACCTGGCCCGCTTTCAATCCAGAACCAAAATGTCTCCAACTTTAGTCATCATGCTGCAGTATGCTGACAGTGCTGTAGTGTGTGCTCACTCAGAAACAGATCTTAGGGTGATCATCAAAGTCTTCACTGAAGCATACTAGAAAATGGAACTGACACACAACACCCAGAAGACAAAGGTCCTCTATCAGCAAGCTCCTGGTGTACAACTCCCAGCACCAGCAATATAGATCCACAATAACCTTCTAGAGAACATTGTGCACTTCCCATATCTTGGAAGCCACCTCACAGACAGCTGACATCAATGGAGAAATCCAGTACTGGCTCAAATGTGCTAGCCGAGATTTTGTCATCTGAGAAAGAGGGTGTTTGAAGATTGCAACATCAGAATTAAAACCAGACTTATAGTTTATAAAGCTGTTGTGATCCCCACCTTATTGGAAACATGGCAACATATAGGAGACCTCTTAAGGTGCTGGAGAAGTATCATCAACACTGCATGTGTAAGGTTATTTTAATTAAATGGGCTGATAGATACGCTAACATCAGTGTCCTCTCTTGCAAGCTGATATCATGAGCATCAAGGCAATGATTATCTATCAACAACTTTGTTGGGCAGGTCATGTTGATTGGATGCCTGATTCCAGACTGCCAGAACAAGTTTTTCATTCTCAGCTCAGCCAAGGCAAATGTGCTAGAGGAGGGCAGAAAAAATTCTATAGAGACATCCTCAAGGCTAGTATGAGGAAATGCAACATTGACATGAACTCATGGGAATGTAGTTCAGGACCAACAACAATTGAGGAATTACTTGATGAAGGGAACTAACTACTTTGAGAACCAGATGTGACTACATGTAACAAAAAAACAGGAGCAACGGAAAGAGTGTGCCATGGATCAAACCAACATCCCAGGTTCACCCATCCTGCTTGGAAATACATGTCTGGAATGTGGAAGAGTCTGTGGCTCTAGAATAGGCCTCCTCAACCATTGGATCCATAGATAACTTTAAATGGACAATCCCATGAAATACAGTTACCCTCGACTTTGAGGGACTGCCAGTGATGATCTCCTAGGATTTCAGAGAACTTGTGCAAAAATAAGTTCTTCAATGTATCTATCACATATGCTCTGTATAGCATACATATATGCTGTATATACATCCAACTTATATTAAGCAATACTGGCTACACAGGAACCTATTTTAAAGTTTACTTTCTGACTGTGTTCACTTGAGCTCTCCGGATATTATCTAATCACATATAACAAGAGTAATAAAAATCTAAAATAAACGTATATGCACACATGATGTATGTGTGACCCTCGATTCACACACTACACACCATTGTAATAATCTTTGTACAAAACATGCCTTGTGCAGTATCACTTGAAGACTAGTAACTTTCTGGTCAATAATATCATAGGGAAATGTATGTAGCAACATTATATGTAAAGTTATGAATTCCCCCTTTATGATGACATTAGAATATGTTCAAAACCAGACATCCGTTCTTAAGCAAAAATTGTTAAACAGGTCTATCTTAAACAAAGGAATGTGTGTTTACTTCAATTTACATATAAGAAGTAAATAGGATCATTAATGTGGCAGAGGGAAGAGATGGCAGAAAACAGAACAATTTGCATTTCAGGAAACACAAGAGAGAAGAAAGAGTGTGGAGCCTCATTCACCACCGGGCTCCATGTCACCTTCCTCACAGCTTAAATAAACTTTACTTTGAGGGGTAACCTTCAGAAAAATCCATTTCAAAGGTTCTCTAGAATATATAAAAACAGGGCAGAAAACTCCAAGTTATCTCTTTCACCTAAGATGACAAAGGCACTAGCACCTTTGGGCCTCTAGAAGAGATCCTGACCCAGGAGAGGGTTAGCTATCATCTTGCTGGAAGATTGGGGGTGAGAAAGGCCACCTTGAACAAAGCCTTGAACCAAAACATGCTAGATTAAGTTTTAGACTTTTAGATGTGTGTTTTCACTTTTATTTGCTGGTAACAATTTCTAACTTCTCTTAAAATCCTATCTTCTTTTGCTAATACACTTGTTTTACTATTCATCTAAACCAATAGTTTTGTGTTTGTAGCAAAGTGGATGTCAACTCCAGTTAATGTGGCAAACTGTGTGTTTTGTCTCCTTAAAAGAGCAAACAAACCATATTATTTCTTTGAACTGTCCGGAAGAGGGCTGGACATTGCAGGGCACACAGTTTGGGGAAAATGTGGGACTGGGAGTGTGTCAGGGCCACTCTTAAAGTAGTAACCAAGTCTGGTGAAAGCTGGCTTGGGGCTGTAGATAGGTTGCTGGGGTCAGAGCTGCTGAAGCAGGGCTGGCTAGCACACAGACACTCAGGGTGTGACCTGCATCCTGATATGCTGTTTGAGCAGGGCCTAGGTTGGGAGCTACAACAGCAAAAGCATTGTGAGGTGACCAAGGTTATAGGGCAGGCAGTGACAACCTCTTACTAGTGTGTATGGCACTCCAGAATTCGACAATATGAAATCTGAAGTCTGCCAAATAATGTATCTACCTTGGGTATTTATGTGCTCTCTGTTCCCTTAGTATCGGAGTGCCTCACAATCTTTAATATAGTTATATTCACAACACCCTGTGTGGTAGGGAAGTACTATAATCTCTACTACACAGGTGGGAAACTGAGACTCTGTGCCTAAGTGTCTTGCTCAAGATCACCCAGAAAGCTTGTGGTGGAGGAGGGAATTGAACTAGGACTTCCTGCATCCCAGTCTGGCACATTCATGTGGTTAGAGGATTTTTAGGTTCACATTTCTAATATATAGAAGATCAAAGGATGGAACTGGAGGAATGGGGCATAGCAAGTCTGTGTAGGTCTGAAGAATGTGGTTAAAGACCATATTATGGGAAGATGGTGTCTCTCCAGAGATGAAGCTGAGGCTGGGTTTCTGTGGAGCCTGATTATGAATTTCATTTCTAATTTTACCACAATGTTAATGAATGGGCCTGATATTTCTCACATGAAGTAAAGCATTTGAAAGTGTATGTAGATAGTTCAATGGAAAACTATGGGGAAGTGAGTTGCCCAAAATGACACAGGAGGGCACTGGCAGAGTTGGGAACAAAACATAGGTTTCCTGAGACTCAGTACCATGCCCTAAGAGGTTATCTAAAGCCTGGTCTACACTACGTGGTTAGGTCGAATTTAGCCGTGTTAGGTCAATTTAAAAATGACTGCATCCACACAACCAACCCCATTCTGTTGACGTAAAGGGCTCCTAAAATGGACTTCTATACTATACTTCTATACTTCCTCATGAGGGAAGTAGTGCTAAAATCGACCTTGCTGGGTTGAATTTGGGGTAGTGAGGATGCAAATCGACAGTATTGGCCTCCAGGAACTATCCCAGAGTGCTCCATTGTGACCGCTCTGGACAGCACTTTGAACTCCGATGCATTAGCCAGGTACACAGGAAAAGCCCCGGGAACTTTTAAATTTCATTTCATGTTTGGTCAGCGTGGCGAACTCAGCAGCACAGGTGACCATGCAGTCCCCCCAGAATCATAGAGTGTAAAATGTTTCTACGCTCCCCCTATCATCTCCTTCCCTGAGGTTATTGCAGATTAGAAGGCGAAAAAACCGCACTCGCGATGACATGTTTTCCGAGCTCATGCAGTCCTCCCGCACTGATAGGGCACAGCTTAATGCATGGAGGCATTCAGTGGCAGAGGCCAGGAAAGAATTAAGTGAGTGCAAAGGGCGGAGGCAGGATGCAATGCTGAGGTTAATGGGGGAGCAAACGGACATGATGAAGCATCTGTTGGAGCTGCAGGAAAGCCAACAAGAGCACAGACCCCCGCTGCATCCACTGTATAACCACCTCCCCTCCTCCCCATGTTCCATAGCCTCCTCACCCAGATGCCCAAGAATGCGGGGGAAAGGGAGGGAAGGCTCCGGGCACCCAGCCACTCCACTCCAAAGGATGGCCCAAGCAACAGAAGGCTGTCATTCAAACAGTTTGATTTTTAGTGTGGCTACAATAAGCAATGTGGCCTTGTCCTTCCCTCCTCCCCCACCCCACCCAGGCTACCTTGTCCGTTATCTCTTTTTTTTTAATTAATAAAGAAAGAATGCATGGTTTCAAAACAATAGGTACTTTATTTCGAAAGTGGGAGGGTGGTTGGCTTACAGTGAATTAAAATCAACAAAGGGGGTGGGTTTGCATTAAGGAGGAACACACACAACTGTCACACCAAAGCCTGGCCAGTCATGAAACTAGTTTTCAAAGCCTCTCTGATGCGCAGCACGCCTTGCTGTGCTCTTCTAATCGCTCTGGTATCTGGCTGCTCAGAATTGGAGGCCAGGTGATTTGCCTCAACTTCCCACCCCCCATAAACATCTCCCCCTTACTCTCACAGATATTATGGAACACACAGCAAGCAGCAATAACAATGGGAATGTTGGTTGTGCTGAGGTCTGACCTAGTCAGCAAACAGCGCCAGCTCACTTTTAAACATCCAAAGGCACATTCTACCACCATTCCGCACTTGCTCAGCCTATAATTGAACTGCTCCTTACTACTGTCCAGGCTTCATGAGCCATGGGAGCAAGGGGTAGGCTGGGGTAGGTGCGACCGCCCAGTGCTGCCGGCTGGGAGAGCAGCCTGAGGCAGAAGCCTCCAGCTCGCATGATATTCCAGGACTAAATCTCCATGAGATGAAACTTAAAGAAGAGAATGACCTGGAGTCCTGGCTCCCATTTGGTGCTCTAAGAGGAGAATAGACATGTCTGTCCAAGTGCCCCGATTGACCTCGCTGAGGTCTGCCAGGAGCACCCAGGAGACGTACGACGGCTATCAATCCTACTGCACCATCTGCCATGAAGGCAAGAAACTGCTGCTGTGTAGCAATGCAGTACCGCGTCTGCCAGCAGCACCCAGGAGACGTACGGTGACAGTGAGCTGAGCGAGCTCCATGCTTGCCATGGTATGGCATCTGCAAGGGCAACCCAGGAAAAGAGGTGTGAAACGATTGTCTGCCATTGCTTTCACAGAGGGAGGGAGGGAGGGAGGAGGTCCTGAGGACATGCACCCAAAACCACCCGCGACAATGTTTTTGCCCCATCAGGCATTGGAAGCTTAACCCAGAATTCCAGTGGGCAGTGGAGACTGCGGGAACTGTAGGATAGCTACCCACAGTGCACCGCTCTGTAAGTCAGTGCTAGCCATGGTAGTGAGGACTCACTCCACTGACTTAATGCGCTTAGTGTGGACATATACAATCGACTGTATAAAATCAGTTTCTAAAAATCGACTTCTATAAAATCAACCTAATTTCATAGTGTAGACATACCCTAAGATTGTACATTTTTAAAATATGTTTCATCACCTTTTGATACTGTTTCACGATACAAAAATAAGAGGACACTCAAAGTTCATGGCAGATAATCCTAAAACAAAGGAAATTTTTCTTCAGCCAGTGTGTATTGAACCTATGGAATTCACACAGTAGGAGTTGAGCAAGTCAAACACTAATGCTGGATTAAAAAGGAAACAAGGTATGCAAGCTAAAATAAAGACTAAATCTGGACAGACACTGTAGAAAATTTTCTGTCTCTATTCATTTGAAGTTTGAACCATACTGAGTTTGATTGTGTCCACACCCCTTTCGTGATGTTTGCCATACATATGCTATCAAATGAGTTTACTGGTAAGAATATTTGTTTGCCAAAACAATTAATTTTAAGTGACTGTTGCAGACTATCTATAGAAAGAGAATAATTTTATACTTGTAATGATCCATAAACACAGCAGGAAGCTAATTTCACGTTATGCTCATTCAAAGGGGACCAGGGGACCTGTATTCATGACCACAAGCTGATTTTGAATACTTAATGAACTGCTTGTAAATGAAATGTACACCACAAAATATTCACTGAAGTTATTCAGGAAGTAATTTTAATTTTGAATAACAAATTGGAGAAAACAGTGATCTATCTGGGGGGCAGTCCACAAATAGTAGAAGAGGCAAGACTAGCTGTATTAATACATTAACTGTCAATTATTCATATTTGTAATAATGATAACTGCCATGGCTGAGCTGGGCCTTAACTCCCAAATTTGACCTATGCTTGGTTGCCTGCCACACACTTCTGACCATGTGACTGAAAGCCAGGCCTTCTGGGAAATATAAATAGCCTGTTTTCAGTAGTGGGATACGCAAAAGCAGTACTGTAGAGTTCTCCAGGAACCATGGTCTGTGGAAGGCCTGGTGGAAACTGCTCTTCTGAGAGAGAGAGAGAGAGAGAGAGAGAGAGAGAGCTGGTGAATGATCTGGGAGAAGTTAAATGATGGGGTCCAGAAGGACGCTGGAGAGGGTTTATGTACTATACAGCCAGAGAAGAAAACTTAACCAGCAACAGGAAGTGTAGGAAATGGGACATGGCAGCCTTGGGTCCAGGGCATTCTGCTGTCCACAATTTAGAATGACAGGATTGGTACCCTGAGTAGATGAAGGGCATGGGCAGCCCTACGGTACCCCCTAGAGAAGTGGTGTGGAACTGGGTGAAGAGCCTGTTCTTGTCTGTACTCATTTTGGCTTGTTCCAGAAGGGAAGGACTTGTAGTGACCTTGCAGGATTGCCAAATCACTGAGGAAAAGCATCATTGAGAGAAAACTGAGTCTGCAGTTGTGTCACAATGTTGGAGCAGGTAAACCCCTGATACAATAATAAACATTTGAGCTTCAGGACCACAATTGACTGGACAGCTGAGGTGTTTATAATGTTGCCATCCCCTGATGGAATTATAGTACTGAAATGTTTGCCACCTACCAATTCTCTGGCCAGGACTGTATGTAAAATTTACTTTAAAATCAATGGGAGTTTTCACATGGTCTCAAGGTTTATACTCTGGGTTTTATCGTCTTTTGAAAAATGTTTTAATACTAGTGGTTATTCTTCATTATGTATATTAAATAAACTGCCACATCTTCACCTAACCTTCTTTGTAGAGGAAGCGCTTAATATACACCCAGACTATTACCAAGGCGTAATAAAACAGAGTAAAAAGACAGAGCTGAACTACACCTGAAGTTCTTCTTTAATATGAGATCAATAAATCACTGTACATTTTTCTTTGTTACTTTTGGATTTTCAGACATTTGTAGTCCCGCAGAAATGATATTTCTTGTGAAAATTGTAAAAAAAACGCACACATTCAGGGTGGTTCTAGAGGAAAAATTGTTTTGAAAAGAAACCTGAATCCTTAAGCAATGTGAATTTTAGAGTATTTTGTGTATTTTACATGAAAACCATACAAATATCCAATATACTTCAATTCTCTTTAGAAAAAAAATGACTCTCTTTTGTGATTAATTAACTTTATTGATTTGAGGAACTAAGACTTTCTGATACAACAAACATGCAAAATGTTCAGAAACAATGTCTACATAAAATGCTCCAATCTAATATAAGGCAAATCCTGCAAACAGTACTGAGTGTAGTGTTTACTGCTGTGAATAGTCACATGGGTCGACTCACAGTGATAAGCGCTATGCTTGTTAGTATTTGCGAGATCCTCTAATCCCTGCCCCTGTAACAGATGAACTAAATAGACCATATCTTTTTTTAAAAAAATTAAATTTACAATCTACCTGACATTACAATTCCATGTAAAATATAACTAACTTGCTTTCTGTAATACAACAAATTTCTTACATAATTGTGTAAATATTACACAGTAACTACGGTGGCAATACAAGAACTTGGTTTCATTAGCAGCGGCAATTTAAAAAGAATGCCATTCATTTATCTGAGCTTTCATGCCAGCATAGTAAGCTTTTACATTTTTGCTGTATTCCCATAACATTTTACAATGATGATAAAATAAAACATTTCTTTAGCTATGGTATAGTACAAAAATAGATGTTATATTATAGGTTAATATGGTGCCTTTAGAGAAATATTCTCTATAATCAAAATTTTCCAGGAATCAGCAGTCTTGACCACTTGTTCGTGTTAACTTCAATAAGTTGACAGAGTTGGTAAGGCATTGCTAAAATAGGGGGTATACATCCTCTTGTAGATCTTTAGGTCCCTTAAAGGTCTTAATAGCTGTCAATTTTAATTCTATAATCTACTTTTATGTGTTGATTAACTTAGACAGTTTGAGCACTTAAGATCTATTAATCAAACATCATATTTTATTGGATTTAGACATTACCAATACACATTCTCATACTGCACATAATATGCCTGAGTCATTTGTTATACTTGCAAATTCCTGTAATGGGACAACATCATTTTTCTGTGAATACCTGTTTACATATACCATTGATAAAAAACATACATTTCATTTCAGCATGTTAATGTGGACACAAGATCCTTCCTATTTCTTTAAAAGAAAGGTGTATATATAGGGGGAGTTCTATATTTAAAAAGTTTCAACTAGCTGGTTCCTAAGGTCATGCCTGGGAGAAGGCCAGAGGGAGGATGGGTGACAGTGACGGGGTGTTCTCCTTAATTACTGATGTCATGATGTAGGCCCATGGGTTACATATTGCAATGGAAAAACTCATGATTTAATACAAGTAGGAAGCTTCAATTTTGCACAAAAATAATGAAAATAGTCTAGTGACACTATAGTCCCCTGTAATAACAATGTTTTAGGCAGTTACTTACAGATTACCTTATGGATGATTCTGCTGTCCAAAGTTTTGATCAATCCAGAGTCAATTCTACCACCTGACTTGTTTTCTTTGGGATATCTGGTAAACTAGGTAATTTTACCTGTGGGAAACTTGGTGTTAATCATGGATATGTAGGAGATATGGGCATTTCTAACAATGTATGCTTCTAATTATATGCGTTACAGTTCTGTTCTCTACTGATTCTAATGGTTCTGCGGTGCAGGCTGAATGATAACACGGAACACAAAAGTCAGGAAGCACTGTTCCAATTTTTGCTGCCAGGTTTTCTTGTCTCTTCTTCACACCAGTATTGACAAGTTTCCTGCCTTTCCTGTAACTAAAGCCAGTGTTAGGTGCAGGGGAGGTGAACAAGCTGTCACAACTGGCAAAAGCAAAGAGTAAAACATGAGCTGCTGAAAAAAATGTAAAGCCCCATAATTGGCATAAATGCTTGGAGGGAACTACTGCCAGTTCAAATACTAGAAGTGTTTGGAAGCAGATTTCCATACTCCCTGACTTTCCCTCTGGGAAGTAGATAGATTAGTGACTGATGGACAGATACCCAGAACTAGAATTGTGATATTTTTGCTTTTAAATTTACACTGATATTTATTGGTGATCATGTTGAAACCTCTACAATAGTATCTTGACACAGTATTCTAGACCAGCATTACTATATTTCTATGAGAAATACAAATATGCTTGTGCCTTACACCAATAAACACATTTTTCATTTCCTAGTTTAACTTCAGCCATTGTTAGGAAAAAATAAACTTAAATGTCAAGGTGTACAACACTGAAAGAGAGGGCTAGATTATCTTCAGCTGACATAAACTGGTGTAAATCCAGTGATGTCAATGCCACTTTATGCCAGCTGAGCATCTGGCTGATAAACTTTTAATGAGACACTGACAACCTCAGCTGTAGGCCTGATTCTGCAAACAATTCCACAAACACTGGACTTTACACTCTCGTAGAGGTCTTCAGTGACTTCTGCTGAGATGTTAGGGTCCACATATGCCAATTCCATTGCAAGCTCAGGTACCCAGCTGTGTAGATGGCCCGCTTTTTCAAATTCGAGTGGCTAAAGGTAGGCATTAATTGATGGTAACAATGGTGGAAGGACTACTATACTCCGCACACCAAGAAGCTATTGGCACTTTAACCACCATGTCATCTAAATCTGCTCAGAGTACATAGCACAGTTGTTGAAATGCCTACAACTGCCAAAGCCTTGATGATACTAGCACTCCGATCATTGATACCATTAGGAAAGCTGAGCCATGGGTAGCAATGATGGGGAACATTTTGGCAAAAGAAGTCTTGTGTAGACAAAACCCAGTATGTGAAGACCTGATTTTTCTAATGTAAAACAAAGCTGAAAAATAATACCCGAGACCTTTTTATGATGCATAAAAAATGCTAGAAAACATATGCACAAACTTATGTATCATGTGTACAGATACTCAGCTGTAGCTAATAAAAAAATCAAGGAATGAGTAACTCATGAGTAGCTGAAAGTATTCTAACATTTGTTGGTTTGGTATGACTATTACTATACTTTAAAAACAAATAAAACACCTTTAGTTTGCATAGTGACTTATGGCCATATAGGAAATCAAAGTTCTTGCTCAAAAGCATTTTCTAATTTGACAGACACAAGGGTTTGTAGCGTGGCAGTGATTCACCCCTGCAGCACCTCCTACTGGTCATCCAGGGAATTAGCATTTCCAGTCTCCGGAGCGCCCTCTGCAGGCCGATGTCCCGCTTGCCGCTGGGCCCTGAGTCCCTCCCCAACCCCAGGGCCCCTTTCACGCTGGGGTGCTGCCCCCTGGCAGTACCCCCCACAGATCTGGGTCATCCCCCCCCCCCAGGGAACCCCCACCATCTATTGCCACCTTGCCTCAGTTTTTGGCTACTGCCAGTCACCATCTAGCCCCCGCTCCCTGGGGTGGACTGCAGTATAATAGCCACTCATCATCAGCAAGGAGGGTCTGGACCTGCTGCTTCTGCCTACCCTTGGGCTCCCCCCTGCGGAGCCCCTGCTATACAACCTCGATCTCCGTGTGCAGGTGGCGGAGCCTCCCTTGGTGTGTCAGAGGTTGGTCCTGGCAGAAACCACAAGAGTCAGAGACCTCCTGGACTACGACGGGGGGGATTGGGTGGAGCCCCGCACACTTGGATGACGCATGGGGCTTTCCACCCTTCCGACCCCTAGGCGCATACTTCAGGAGGTGAAGGCCGCCTTGTCACCCGATTCTCTCGTTTTCCTGCAGCGAGCCCTGCGAGAGGGCGTTCCCCGCCCACCCCTCATCCCTGGCCCTCTGGACATTTTTCTTGGGCCCCTGTTCCGTGAGCCCCCCTGGCCTCCCCACTCCCACACACCGAACCAGCTGCATACCCTGCAGCCAGTCCGGTTTCAAACCAGGCCCAGAAACCATCTGTACATCTGCTCCATATGTTGCATTTCCTCACCCTCGTGTCCCACCCCGACACCAAATGGCGGGACTATCTTCCACCTGAAAAGGGTGAGGAGTCCCAGTGGGCCAGCCTTTACTCCACCTTGGTCCCACGGCCTGCTGGGGACATTAGTTGGCGGCTCCTTCATGGAGCCATGAGCATGGGCAAGTTCGAATGTGCCAGGTTGCAGCCCCTATTCCGGCTCCTCCAGAACCTTTTGTTGAGGTTCTGGCTGCACTTCTCCCCACACTTGTTCCTCTTTGCACACCCTATCCGTAGCCCCACGAAGTCGCGAGACCTCCTCGTCAACCTCCTCCTGGCTCTGGCCAAAGTCTCCATCTATAAACCAGGAGGAGGATGTTGGACAAGGGGGCACTCTGCGACTGCGGGGCCTATTTCCGTTCCTCCCTAGTTTCACGCATCTGGGCAGAGTTCCACTGGGCAGCGTCCGCTGGCTCCCTCGACAGCTTTGAGGAGCAGTGGGCACTGTCTGGGGTTCTCTGCTCGGTGTCCCCATCCAGTATCCTCATTTTGAACCTCTGACCTTCACTCCGATCTCTGATTTTTATTAGTTGTCCCCCGCAATCAGTTGGTCCCTGGGTCCAGTGCTCCCTCCCGCTAGGCTGGGGGAGGGGCCTTTAGCAGTGGGTGGGCTTGCGCCCGCCCACCTCCCAGGTTTTCCAATACGACCCCCTGCTACAGGGTTAGATAGAACACAAGGGAGAATGGAATTGTACAGCTAATCAGACAAAGTTGTGCCTATAAGTACATACTTGAAGGAGGAAAGGGAGCTTGCTTGACACACGGGTCAAGTGAGGCTACTCCATGCATACAGCTCCATTCTCCAAACACCCATGAGTGTCCTTGGTCATCTGCACAAGTGTTTGCAGCATTGGACCAACAGGGAAAGAAATAAAAAACATAATGGCCAAAAAATGTCCATTCATCTTTGATCAAAAACAGTGGGTTTTTTTAGCAAAAATTTTAATTTTTTTGGTACCAAATATGTTTCACCAAAAATGTTTTGGCTTTTTTGGTGAAACATGTTTCACAAAAATGTTTTTTCCACTGGAGAAGGAAATGTGTGTATGAAGGAAGATGGGGGAATGGAGGGGACTCGTCTTTTTTTAAGAGAATTTTTGTTTGATAATATCTATTAGTGCGGAAACATTAAATACCATCTTTAGAGCTTCCTCTCCTGCTACTCAAACTTTGTAACTAGAGCAGGTTTAAAAGAAGTAAAGTGTGTTTATATGAAGATTATAGTTGTGAAGAGGAGGAAAACATGAACATGGAATTAGGAGTGGAGGCAATTATATTGGTTAAAGCAAGAGGGTGATCTTTGATCTGTGCAAAATGGCTCTGACCAGTTATAATAGGACAGAAAGTACCGTAACCTGAAATACAATTTCCAAACAAATTCATCCCAAAAAGCTTGTAAAAAGCCCCTTGGTGTATTCACACTCTATGCAGTAATTACATGTAAGCTAAAATGAAATTCTGAGGTGACAAATATCTGGTATTTTAACGGAGAGCTCTCTAGTCTTTTTTTGTTTTTAATAAAAGCATGAGACCTTCCTATTTACACAAACTGCTTCCCAGATAGCATAGCAATAGATAGGGCAGATGGTGAGCAGACTTTAAGAATAGTGAAAGCATTATCTGTTTTACACAATGCAAAGGCATTAGAATTACTGTACAAAAGTAATGGAGTTTCAGTGTTTAAAATGTAACTATAATATTTTACTCTGGATACTCATGACATGTTGATAGAAAGAGGAATGTAATGAAAGGCTTTTCCGGCCCAGGTACCAGTAACCAGGTACCAGTAGAGATGAAGGAAAGAACATAAAGCAAATCCTCAAAATTTGCTTCTACTGTGGTACATGTAGATAACTAATGTGTGATAAGGACTAGGCAGGTGACAAATTGTGATTGATGTAACTAATGCTACTGTTTAATGTAGCTATGAATTGTGAACCCCGCTTATCTATGCTAAACAATCCTGTTGTTATCCTCTTTTCTTGTTTGTTTCACCCACCTGCTACATCTTGCCTCTTAGATTTTAAGCCTTCTGGGGCAGGGACTTACTCTGTATAGTGCCTTAAATAGGGCTCTTAATTATTTGAGGCCTCTACTGCAATATAAACAACAATTTTATCAGAGCCCGATTAAGCCACAGTATCTCCAGTCAGGTAGGAGAATTCTAATTCTCACCTACTCCTACTATTTCATCACACACATCCTCTGGGAACCATTAGGAAAGGATAGATAATATGACAAAAAATATACTGCTACTATATAAATCCATGGTATATTCACTTTTCCACTGAATGCATCCGATGAAGTGAGCTGTAGCTCCCGAAAGCTCATGCTCAGATAAATTGGTTAGTCTCTAAGGTGCCACAAGTACTCCTTTTCTTTTTGTGAATACAGACTAACATGGCTGCTACTCTGAAACCTTGAATACTTTATGCAGTTCTGGTTGCCCCTTCCCAAAAAGATATATTAGAATTGGAAAAGGTAGAGAGAAAGGCAATAAAAATGATTAAGGGTATGTGTGATGCTGGTAAATCAAGTGCTAGCTCTCACCAAGGCCATAGCTGTTAGCTAAGAACTGACAAACTCATAGCTGGAAACCAAACCAGCTTATCTGTATGTTAGTTTTGTTCAAAATAGGTATAGTCTTATAAAAATGCATTTAGTGTTTAGACCAGCTGTTAACTTGAACCCCTCCATACGGAGTTGGGAGTGAACAGCCAGGACCCCGGGTGTGGACTGGGTAGCAGGGACCCCAGGCGCAGGGCGGACAGCTGGCAACCCAGGCACAGAGCTGGCAGCTGGGACCCCGGGTGTGGGGCCGGCAGCAGCAGCTGGCAACTGGGACCCCAGGCACGGGGCCGGCAGCCGGGACCAGGAGCAGAGCTGGGCAGTGGTCCCTCCCTGCCCCTGTGGGGACTAGTCCAGCCCCAGCCACACTGCCCCGAACATTACTCTGCATCCTCCTAGGGGGCATGCCCACAGATTGAAGACCTCTGGTTTAGACTCTATGAAATGCTTTTAAATTGCTGCATGCATTAATCGCACTGGTAATGTCTGCATTCCATGCTATAAGCAAATAGGTAAGTTTTGATTTATAACTTTGAAAATGTTTGCCCTGAAGTTGTGAAATCAGGCACAAGATCAAATGGGCCACTAAGGAATATCACTATACCGAGGATTGGTAAATGGCCCTATCACCCCCTTGGAAATGCTATGTGGCATGGAAGGCGAAATGTAAAAGATAACAGGGTCTCAAGAAAATTTTTCATCTCTTTGCTTTTGAACTCTCACAGGGCCAGAGAAACTAAACTAAAGGAGAGATCTTCAGGGTCAACATGGGACTGTCCTGAAAGACATTTTGAACAGATAGAGTATGACATCTGTCACCTTTAGGAACCACAGATGGTAACTTATTTGTGTGTATAGGTTTGCTTGCTTTAACCTGTAAATAACTCATTTCTTTTTCCTAGTTAATAAACCTTTAGATAGCATATTACAGGATTGACTACAGGTGTTGTCTTTGATGTAAGATCTAAGGTATCAAATAATCTGGGATAAGTGATTTATCTCTTGGGTTTGGAAGCAACCTGAATAATTTGTGATTTTTTTTGTGTGTAAGTGACCATTTATCACTAAGTCCAGCTCGCTTGAGTGGTAAGATAGACTGGAGAGCCCAAAGGGACTGTCTGTGACTCCATGGTAAAGACTAGTACAGTGATCCAGGAGTTCATATTTGTTAGGGTTGCTGAAATCTAATTATAGAACATACCACCAGTTTGGGGTGTCTGCCCTGTTTTTCACAGTCTGCCCTGAGATTGGCACTCACGATCATGAGCCACTACAGACAGCATGGCAGTATGGAACAGCTTCCATATTAAGAGAGATGAAAAGGACTGGGTCTGTTCAGCTTAGAGATAATTAAGTGGGGATATGATAGAGGTCTCTAAAATCACAAATCGTGTGGAGAAAATGAGAATAAGGAAGTGTTATTTATTCCTTCAGATAACACAATAACCAGGGGTCACGCACTGAAAATAAAAGGCAGCAGGTTTAAAACAAACAAAAGGAAGTATTTCTTCACACAATGTGCAGTCAAACTGTAGAACGTGATGCCAATGGATGTTGTGAAAACCAAAACTATAACTTGGTTCAAAAAAGAATTAGGTAAGTTAATGGAGGATTGGTCCATCAATGGCTATTAGCCAGAAGCTGGAGTGGACAACAGGGGATGGGTCACTCCTAATTGCCCTGTTCTGTCCTGAAACATCTGGAAGTAGCTATTGTTGGAAGACAGACTGGGCTAGATAGACTATGGTCTGACCCTGAATGGTCATTCTTATCTTCAGTTTTTTAAATGTTGCACAGTTCACAGAAACTTAGCAGTTCCACATCACATTGATTCATTTGTCCATTTCTTTTATCGGGAAGATACCTTGAGGGGTATCACTTTCGATTCTGCAGAAAATGGCTTCTGAAAAGCTATAGAAAAAGTGTATAATTCTTAAGTCTTCCTTAACTCAACCAAACTTACTTTACAGTATGTCCATGTCATCTTATGATTTTCAATTTTTATCTTTCTGGATTAGAAGGAATGTGGTCAGAGTCAACTTAAACAGATGCAGCTGATTAAATTTATAAGCAGTTGAATAACAAGGTGTGGTGTTTAGATGCTGCTTGTAATTATTAGAACTGGAAGCACTGGCTGTTGGGAGTCTGAAAGGACAGGAAAAGGAAGGAGAGGGGGGAAAGTTGAGGAGGCGGAGTGAGATCTACCTAGGGTGCAGCAGCAGCTTGGTAAAGAGGTTTCCACGTTAAAAATAAAGTCCTGTTGGAGTTTGTTAGTACCTTGCCTGTTTGCTACAACATTTTGGCGACAAGGATGGATTTTCTCCCTCTGAACCCACCTGCACCGTTTCTGCAAAGCCCAGGTGAGCCTCCAATTGCTTTTACTGCCTGGATCCATATGTTTGAGACTTATCTGCTTACAATCACTGCTACAGAGATTTCTGAAATAAGAAAGCGTGCTTTGCTAATCCACTGCCTTGGAGCAGAAGGGCAGCGTATATTTTACACTTTTCCCCTTGTAGATGATAAATATGAGACTGCACTCACTGCATTAAAGAACTTTTTTGTGCCAAAAGTGAATGTAGTAGCTAATCGCTACAGATTTTGCCAGCGTGAGCAGAAAACAGGGGAGACTATAATGCAGTATATTGCTTCCCTGAGGAGTCTGATTGTAACTTGTGACTTTGGGAATATGGCAGATGAGATATTAGAGACCACCTCATTGAGAAAACCACCATGCGTCGTGTAAGAGAACGCTTACTTGTAGAACCACAACTTACACTAGAAAAAGCAATAAACATTGCTACTCAGATTGAGTCAGCTACAGCTGAAGCCAAAATAATGAGTATGGATACAGGAAGCACAGTCCAGGCTGTGACTCCTTTGCAGAAAAGTTCACTATCGCTGCAGACAAATGATTACAAGAGGAAAACTAATGGAAAACCACCGAATCAGCAAATTCAAAATACAGTAAAAGCATGCTTTCGCTGTGGATCCCCACAACACTTTGCAAGCTACACAGGATGTCTGGCAAAAGTAGCTCAGTGCAATCATTGCAAAAAGATTGGGCATTTTGCTAAAGTATGTTGCAGCAGCTAGTTCAATCAACAGGTGCATGCAGTTACAATACCAGATGTTACTGTGCTGAGCGTGGACAAAATCACTACTGCACATATTCCAGAACAAATAAAGTGCGCTGTAAATGTTTCCGCCATACCTTCAGGTAAATCACACTCTATTCAGCTAATATTGGATACTGGCTCAGCAGTATCTATACTACCTGAGTCCATCCATTTGCTTTACTTTAAAGATGTGCCTCTTACTGAACCCAAACTTCACTTGGTGTGTATTGTAGTAGCCAAGCAAGGTACTAACAAATTTCAACAGGACTTTATTTTTTAAAGTGGAAACCTCTTTTCCAAGCTGCTGCTGCACCCTCAATAGCTCTCCCTCAGCCTCTTCAACTCCTCCCTCTCCTTCCTGTTTCCTGTCCTTTCAGACTCCCAACAGCCAGTGCTCCCAATTCTAATAATTACAAGCAACATCTAAACACCACAGTGTGCTATTTGAAAAACCATATTCCAGTACATGGCTGCCTGCCAGCAATAGTTACTTTTGGTGATTGCTGTGTAACTGCAGAGATCTACATTGTCCACAAAGGTATTCCTATCCTTTGCAGAGATTTATTGGCTGCTTTAAATCTCAGGGTAGTTAATGGACGAATTGATCTTCCTCAGCAAAGCACTTTTGCGGTACACACACCAGTTTCAGCTGGGACCCAGCACCACATTAAGGAGAAGCTCGGCTGTGCTTATGGGTTTCTGCATAACGTTAAAATGCGGAATAATGTGATGCCTGTACAACAGAAGTTAAGGCGCTTACCATTTTCAGTCAGGGAAGCTGTTTCAGAGGAACTTAGAAAACTTGTTCAAAAGGACATTATTGAAGAGGTTGACTCCTTGGAATGGGTTTAACCTATAGTAGTGACACAGAAGAAGGGTGGAGGCATTTGCCTTTGTGTGGACTTAAGGGAGCCAAATAAAGCTATTGTGATTGACAGCCATCCTCTTCCTCACATAGAAGAAGTATTTGCAGAACTCCATGGAGCAAAGATGTTTTCTACTCTTGATTTGCAGACCGCATACTACCAGTTTATGTTGCATGAAGATAGCAGAGACCTCACAGCATTCATTACACATGAGGGACTATTTCATTTTAAAAGTGTTCCATATGTTCTCGCATCTGCCCCAAGTGCCTTCCAAACAATGATGTCATTGATTCTGAAGAATCAACATGGAGTTCAGTGCTATCTGGATGATATTATAGTGTTTGGAAATACTTCTGAGGAGCATGACAATAACCTGCGGTCTGTACTAAACTGCATCAGCAAAGCAGGCCTCAAGCTCAATAGGTCCAAATGTAAATCTAGACAAACTGAACTCTCCTTTCTGGGGCATACAATTTCACAGGCTGGACTAAAACCTTATCCAAATCATATCCTGGCAATTTCAAATGCTCCTCCTCCAACAGATTTGCAAACCTTACGTTCCTTCTTGGGTCTTACCTCCTGGTATGCAAAATTCATTCCCAATTATGCTTCTGTCATTGAACCTTTACAAGAATTACTACAGAGAAGTTCAACCTTAGTGTGGACAACAGATGCACAAGCTAGTTTCGAAATGGTGAAAGACTTGATTGTACATAGTCCAGTACTTGCACTATTCACTCCTTCTCTGCCCACAATTGCAACTACTGATGCTTCTGATTATGGACGTGGAGCTGTCCTCACACAACTTCATGAGGACCTCACAGAGAGGACTATTGCATTTGCTTCAAGGACACTAAGTAATGCTGAGAGGAAATGTTCTACAGTGTTTTCAGTGTAATATTTCTGCCAACAGTATAGTGTCTTGTTTCATATTTGTTCCTGTGGTTAGAACAACGTTTATTTTAATTGGGAGCGTTTCTTAAGTGAGGAGGGAATGTGGTGTTTAGATGCTGCTTGTAATTATTAGAACTGGGAGCACTGGCTGTTGGGAGTCTGAAAGGACAGGAACAGGAAGGAGGGGGAGGGGAAGTTGAGGAGGTGGAGTGAGAGCTACCAAGGATGCAGCAGCAGCTTGGTAAAGAGGTTTCCACTTTAAAAATAAAGTCCTGTTGAAGTTTGTTAGTACCTTGCCTGGTTGCTATAACACAAGGCTAAATAAACCATTACCCTAAAACAAGAATATACAAAAATGTGTTCATTATAGGATCAGAATCAGACATTATGGGCTTGATCCTCTGTAAGTATATTCAGAAACTGTGTCCAGTTTTGGGCCCACACTACAAGAAGGATGTGAAAAAATTTGAAAGCGTCCAGCAGAGGGCAACAAAAATGATTAGGGGACTGGAACACATGACTTATGAGGAGAGGTTGAGGGAACTGGGATTGTTTAGTCTGCGGCAGTGAAGAACAAGGGGGGATTTGATAGCTGCTTTCAACTACCTGAAAGGGGGTTCCAAAGAGGATGGATCTAGACTGTTCTCAGTGGTAGCAGATGACGGAACAAGGAGTAATGGTCTCAAGTTGCAGTGGGGGAGGTTTAGGTTGGATATTAGGAAAAACTTTTTCACTAGGAGGGTGGTGAAACACTGGAATGTGTTATCTAGGGAGGTTGTGGAATCTCCTTCCTTAGAAGTTTTTAAGGTCAGGCTTGATAAAGCCCTGGCTGGGATGATTTAGTTGGGGATTGGTCCTACTTTGAGCAGGGGGTTGGACTAGATGACCTTCTGAGGTCCTTTCCAACCCTGATATTCTATGATTCTATGATTCTAAATGCACTGTATATATCTATTCCTAGTGTTTGTCTGTGCCCCAAGATACACTTGTATCCACTAATCAGGCACAATCGGAAAGTGTGTCTCTCACATGGTGAAGTCCATACTGTATTAAAAATATATAGTGAATTACAGGAAACAAGACTTATATAGCATTCAAATGGAAACTGGAGACAGAATCAACACAGGGAGTTAGTAGGTATGATCCCACGGGAAGTAAGTCTAAGGGGAAAAACAGTTCAAGAGAGTTGGCAGTTTTTCAAAGAGACATTATTAAGGGCACTAGAGTAAACTATCCCACTGTGCAGGAAAGCTAGGAAGTATGACAAGAGATCACTCTGACTTAACCACGAGATCTTCAATGATCTGGAACTTAAAAAAGAGTCCTACAAAAAGTGGAAACTAAGTCAAATTACAAAGGATGAATATAAACAAATAACACAAATATGTAGGGACAAAATTAGAAATGCCAAGGCACAAAACGAGATTAATCTAGCTAGAGACATAAAGGGAAACAAGAAAACATTTTACAAATACATTAGAAGCAAGAAGGCGACCAAGGACAGAGTGGGACCATTGCTCACTGAGAGGGAAAAGACAATAACAAAAAATGTGAAAATGGCAGAAGTGCTAAATGACTTTTTTTTCAGTTTTCACCAAAATTTAGTAGCCATTGGACGTCTAACATAGTGAATGCCAGTGAAAATGTGCTAGGAACAGAGACTAAAATAGGGAAAGAACAAGTTAAAAATTACTTAGACAAGTTAGGTGTCTTCAAGTCACTAGGGCCTGATGAAATGCATTCTAGAATACTCAAGGAGCTGACTGAGGAGATATCTGAGCCATAAGTGATTCTCTCTGAAAAGTCATGGAAGACAGGAGAGATTCCAGAGGACTGGCAAAGGGCAAATATAGTGCCAATCTATAAAAAGAGATATAAAGGCAACCTGGGTAACTTCATTACTTGGAAAGATAATGGAGCAAACAACAAAGCAATCAATTTGCAAACACCTAAATGATATTAAGGTGATAAATAACAGTGAAAAGAACAATAGTGTCAAACTTATTATCTATCCTTTTCTTAATGATTCCCAACATTCATTTCGCTTTTTTGACTGCTGCTGCACATTGAGTGGATGTTTTCAGGGAACTATCCACAGTGACTCCAACGTCTCTTTCTTGAATGGTAACAGCCAGTTTAGACCCCATCATTTTATATGTATAGTTGAGATTATGTTTTCCAATGTGCACTACTTTTCATTTATCAACATTCAATTTCAGCTGCCATTTTGTTGCCCAGTCACCCAGTTCTGAGACATCCTTTTGTAGATTTTTGTAGTCTGCCTGGGACGTAACTATCTTGAGCAATTTTGTATTATCTGCAAATTTTGCCATCTCACTGTTTACCCCTTTTTCCAGATCAGGTATGAATATATTGAATAGGACTGGTCCCAATACATACCCCGGGAGACACCACTGTTTATCTCTCTCCAGTCTGAAAACTGACCATTTATTCCTACCCTTTGTTTCCTATCTTTTAACCAGTTACCAATCCATGAGAGGACTTTTCCTCTTATCCCATGACAGCTTACTTTGCTTAAGAGCCTTTGGTGAGGGACCTTTTCAAAGGCCTTCTGAAAATCTGGATCCACTGGATCCCCCTTGTCCAACCGCTTTTTGACCCCCCCCAAAGAATTCTAGTAGATTGGTGAGACATGATTACCCTTTACAAAAGCCATGTTGACTCTTCCCCAACAAATTATGTTCATCTATGTGTCTGACAATTTTGTTCTTTACTATTGTTTCAACCAGTTTGCTCGGTACTGAAGTCAGACTTGCCGGCCTGTAATTGCTGGGATCACTTCTGGAGCCCTTTTTAAAAACTGGCGTCACATTAGCTATCCTCCAGTCATTTGGTACAGAAGCTGATTTAAATGATAGGTTACAGACTACAGTTAGTAGTTCTTCAGTTGCACATCTGAGTTCCTTCAGAACTCATGGGTGAATACCATCTGGTCCTGGTGACTTATTACTGTTTAGTTTATTAATTTCTTCCAAAACCTCCTCTAATGATACCACAATCTGGGACTGTTCTTCAGATTTGGCTCCTAAAAAGAATGGCTCAGGTTTGGGAATCTCCCTCACATCTTCAGCCGTGAAGACTGATGCAAAGAATGCATTTAATTTCTCCGCAATGGCCTTATTGTCCTTGAGTGCTCCTTCAGCATCTTGATCGTCCAGTGGCCCCACTAGTTGTTTAGCAGGCATTCTGCTTCTGATGTACTTAAAAAAATTGCTATTACTTTTTGAGTCTTTGGCTAGCTGTTCTTCAAATTCTTTTTTGGTCTTCCTAATTATATTTTTACACTTCATTTGCCAGAGTTTACGCTCCTTTCTATTTTCCTCACTAGGATTCAACTTCCACTTTTTAAAGATGCCTTTTTGCCTCTCACTGCTTCTTTTACTTGGTTGTTTAGCCACGGTAGCACTTTTTTGGTTCTCTTACTATGTTTTTTAATTTGGGGTATACATTTAAGTTGAGCCTCTATAATGTCCTTAAAAAGTTTCCATGCAGTTTGCAGGGATTTCACTTTTGGCGCTGTACCTTTTCATTTCTGTTTAAATAACCTCCTCATTTTTGTGTAGTTCCCCTTTCTGAAATTAAATGCTACAGTGTTGGGCTGCTGTGGTGTTTTCCACGCCTCAGGGATGTTAAATTTAATTATATTATGGTCACTATTAACAAGTGGTCCAGCTATATTCACCTCTTGGACCAGATCCAGTGCTCTACTTAGGACTAAATCAAGAATTGCCTCTCCTCGTGTCGGTTCCAGGACTAGCTGCTCCAAGAAGCAGTCATTTAAGGTGTCAAGAAACCTTATCTCTGCATCCCGTCCTGAGTTGACATGTACCCAGTCAATATGGGGATAGTTGAAATCTCCCATTATTATTGAGTTTTTTTATTTTAATAGCCTCTCTAATCTCCCTGAGCATTTCACAGTCACTATCACCATCCTAGTCAGGTAGTCTGGTTCCATTTTGATTCAGGTGGAGCACGTCCATCCTGTATAGGCTCCCCCTTTCCCAAAAGTTTCCCCAGTTCCTAATAAATCTAAACCCCTCCTCACTACACATCGTCTCGTCCACACATTGAGACCCTGCAGTTCTACCTGTCTAACTGGCCCTGCACGTGGAACTGGAAGCATTTCAGAGAATGCTACCATGGGGGTCCTGGACTTCAATCTCTTACCTAGCATCCTGAATTTGGCCCCCAGAATCTCTCCTATCCTTCTCTATGTCATTGGTACATACATATACCATGACCACCGGCTCCTCCCCAGCACTACACATAAGTCTATCTAGATGTCTCGAGAGAGCTGCAACCTTCGTACCAGGCAGGCAAGTGACCATGTGGTTCTCCCGGTCATTGCAAACCCAGCTATTTATGTTTCTAATGATCAAATCCCTCATAACTATTACCCATCTCTTCCTAATAACTGGAGTTCCCTCCCCTGGAGAGGTATCCTCAGTGCAAAAGGATACCACAACACCATCTGGAAGAAGGGTTCCAAATATGGGATTGTTTCCCTCTGCTCCAGTTGGATGTTCTCCTTCCCTGAGATGTTCAACAGCACAGAGGCTGTCAGACCGGGGGTGGGACCATTCTACTGTGTCCCAGAAAGTCTCATATACCTCACTGTCTCCCTTAGCTCCTCCAGTTCAGCCACCCTGGTCTCCAAAGCCCATACACAGCCTCTGAGGGCCAGGAGCTCCTTGCACCAAATGCACACATATGCCACCTGTCCATAGGGCAGGTAATCATACATGCTGCATTGGGTGCAATAAACTGGATAGCTCCCACTCTGTTGCTGGACTTCTGCCTGCATTATCTTTTTACTCCTGAAGCTTGTTCCTTTGCTGTTTTGTTTTTATCAGGGGGTGTTTGGCTTTAAGTTTAAAGAATGTTAAGTGTATCTAGCCCACCGACTCACACTCCCTCCTCTAAACTCCCTTGTGAAACTCCCCTGTTAGCTGCTCCTGTTCGCTAGATACCCCACCCTAGATAGCCCCACAAGCTAGGGAGTGTGGAGTTGTGGAGCTGGTTGAATAATGTTCAAATGAATAATTTGAGAACAATAAGCTTCAATAACAATAATTAGTTGAGTTTTGTTTAACCAAGAAAAAGCTTATTTTGTGATTGAACAAAACTTGTTTTAGTCATCTTGTAATGATTAAATTACCTAATCAACGAACAATACTATGTGATTTAGATGACCAGATGGAATTCTAATAATAATTCCAAATATCTGCTATAGAATACTTTTTAAGAACACTTAATCTATAGACCCAAATGTGATCACAAAGGCTATTTGTTAAGCAATTGAGAACAAATCAATTTATAGCAATCATGATACATAGTCAATTGAAAAATCAAAGAAAAGAGTAGTTATTGTAAACTATTTAATTCTTAAAGTTTCATCACCTGTGGCTGGAGGAAATAAGCAAACTGAACAAAGATCACTGTTGAAAGAATAAAATGAATCCAGGCATTTACATGACCTGCTAACTTGATTACAAAATGAGCTAGGTGACTAGCTCATGTGACAAGCTTACTCATGCACCTCTGATTTCACATATCTCTGCTAAAATACAAGACCGATTTAGACACAGCAGTTCACTTTCCTACCCTTTCCCCTTTTTGTCTGAATAAAAAGCTGCTTTTAGCTACAGGTCTGGATTCTGAAGCTCTATCATACTGTAAGTAGAAACCCTTTCCTTTGTATCAGGGAGTAGCCATGTTAGTCTATATCCATAAAAACAACAAGGAGTCTGGTGGCACCTTAAAAACTAACAGATTTATTTGGGCATAATCTTTCATGGGCTAGAACCCACTTCATCGGATGCATGGAGTGAAAATTACAGATGCAGGCATTATTATACTGACACATGAAGAGAAGGGAGCTACCTCAGAAGTGGAGAACCAGTGTTGACACGGCCAATTCAATCAGGGTGGATGTGGTCCACTCCCAATAACAGATGAGGAGGTATCAATTCCAGGAGAGGCAAAGCTGCTTTTGTAATGAGCCAGCCACTCCCAGTCCCTATTCAGGCCCAAATTAATGGTGTTAAATTTGCAAATGAATTTTAGTTCTGCTGTTTCTCTTTGAAGTCAGTTTCTGAAGTTTTTTTGTTCAAGTATAGCTACTTTTAAATCTGTTATAGAATGTCCAGGAAGATGGAAGCGTTCTCCTACTGGCTTTTGTATGTTACCATTCCTGATGTCCAATTTGTGTCCATTTATTCTTTTACGTAGGGACTGTCTGGTTTGGCCAATGTACATGGCAGAGGGGCATTGCTGGCACATGATGGCATATATTACATTAGTAGACGTGCAGGTGAATGAGCCTCTGATGGAGTGGCTGATGTGGTTGGGTCCTCTGATGGTGTTGCTAGACTAGATATGGAGACAGAGTAGGCAACGAGGTTTGCTACAGGGATTGGTTCCTGGGTTAGTGTTTCTGTGATGCGGTGTGTGGTTGCTGGTGAGTATTTGCTTCAGGTTGGGGGCTGTCTGTAAGCGAGGACTGGCCTGACTTCCAAGGTCTGTGAGAGTGAGGGATCATTTTTCAGGATAGATTGTAGATCATTGAAAATGTGCTGGAGAGGTTTTAGCTGAGGGCTGTACGTGATGGCCAGTCGAGTTCTGTTATTTTCCTTGTTGGGCCTGTTGTGTAGTAGGTGATTTCTGGGTTCCCATGTCGCTCTGTCAATCTGTTTCCTCACTTCCCCAGGTGGGTATTGTAGTTTTAAGAATGCTTGATAAAGATCTTGTAGGTGTTTGTCTCTGTCTGAGGGATTGGAGCAAATTCGGTTTTATCTTAGGGCTTGGCTGTAGACAATGGATTGTGTGAAGTGTCCTGGATGGAAGCTGGAGGCATGTAGGTAAGTATAGCAGTCAGTAGGTTTCTGGTATAGGGTGGTGTTTATGTGACCATCACTTATTTGCACTGTAGTGTCCAGAAAGTGGAGCTCTTGTATGGACTGGTCCAGGCTGAGGTTGATGGTGAGGTGGAAGTTATTGAAATCAAGATGGAATTCTTCAGTGGCCTCCTTCCCATGGGTCCATATGATGAAGATGTCATCAATGTAGCACAAGTAGAGGAGGGGCACTAGGGGATGAGAGCTGAGGAAGCGTTGTTCTAAGTCAGCCATAAAAATGTTGGCATACTGTGGGGCCATGTAGGTACCCATAGCAGTGCCACTGACTTGAAGGTATAAGTTGTCCCCAAATCTGAAATGGTTGTGGGTGAGGACAAAGGCACAAAGCTCAGCCTCCAGGTTGTGCCTCATCAGGCCTCATCAGGGATACCGTTCTTGACAGCTTGTAGTCTATCCTCATGTGGAATATTGGTGTAAAGAGCTTCTACATCCATGGTGGCCAGGATGGTGTTTTCAGGAAGATCATCAATGCATTGTAGTTTCCTCAGGAAGTCGGTGGTGTCTCAAAGATAGCTAGGAGTGCTGGTAGTGTAGGGTATGAGGAGAGAGTCCAAATAGCCAGATAATCCTGCTGTAAGAGTGCCAATGCCTGAGATGATGGGGCGTCCAGGGTTTCCAGGTTTATGGATCTTGGGTAGCAAATAGAATACCCCTGGTTGGGGCTCTGGGGGTGTGTCTGTGTGGATTTGTTCCCATGCCGTAGCAGGGAGTTTCTTGAGCAGCTGGTGTAGTTTCTTTTGGTACTCCTTAGTGGGATCAGAGGATAGTGGCCTGTATGTGGTGTTGGAGAGTTGCCTGGCAGCCTCCTGTTCATAATCCGACCTGTTCATTATGACTACAGCACCTCCTTTGTCAGCCCCTTTGATTATAATATCAGAGTTGTTTCTGAGGCTGTGGATGGCGTTGCATTCTGTACAGCTGAGGTTATAGGGCAAGTGATGCTGTTTGTTCATTATTTCAGCCTGTGCATGTCCACCCTGATCAAATTGGCCCTGTCAGCACTGGTTCTCCACTTGTGAGATAACTCCTTTCTCTTCATGTGTCAGTATAATAATGCCTGCATCTGTGAAGTGGGTTCTAGCCCACGAAAGCTTATGCCAAAATAAATCTGTTAGACCTTAAGGTGCCACTGGACTCTTTTTCTTTGTGAAACCACCAAATGCATGCTGCTGACCACAAGGGCTGAGCACATAGGAGAAAATGAGAAAATATTGGCTGATATAATTGGATCTGTATACCACCTTAAGAAACAACTAGGAAAAAAGTGAAAAGCTTAAATGATATTCCCTTTACTGTATAAAGTTCTTCACCTAAAAAGATCCCTCTAATGGTTTGTTATTGGTTATTCATGTTGGATGGCAATATACACACACCCACAAAAACCCACTTTAGATCCGGCATGTAGACCTCTCCCACTAATGGAATACCTGATAACAATGGTAGGTTGTCAACCTCTCTGTGGACCAGCACTAGAAAGGAGGGGAGATGCCTGCATAGAGGATACACAACATGCTTGCAATCTCTTCTCCCCTGGGGATCCCAGAGCCCATAGCTGTGATTAAAGCTGACCTCCCTTTTGGGATAAGGTGGTAGTAGAGAAACAGCCTGTCCTTCCCTCAAATTAAATTCCATATGTGGGTACAACAGCCCCTAGGTCTGTACCAGCATAATTGAATCTTCGACTCAAATGCTATAGACAATTGAGACTATTATCATATAGGCACATAAATGCCTACTGCCTTTCACTGCAATTTAGTCTCCAAATCTTTCATATAAGAATGTATATAAAATACAGAGCTGCACATTGCCTGATCCTGTATGATTTAGGCAGGGCAAAAACATCAGAATGTAAGATTGCTCCGTGGGCCATGATGGGCATCTAATCAGCTGTTTGACCACTGGCCTCTATAGCAGCAGTGATTAAAATGTGGTGTACTTTCTCTGTAAGATTGTCCCTGACTGATAGTCAGAATGGCTCGCTGAGCTATAAAGCGGCCTTTCTAGTGAAAAATATTGAGAAAGAACACAGCCACATGGGTCACCTCATCTGTAGCCATGAATTAATCAAAAGCTTTTGCAGAAAAGTGCAGTATATTGCAAAAGATTATCCATTTTGCTTTCACAATATTTTCATTCCAGGCCTTAGAGGCTTACTGTCCACAACCACTCTTTAACTATATTGATATTTAAAGATATTGGTGTCAGTCTGTTGTCAGGGATTGGTGGCATTGAAGAACTTGTGATTATTTTTTGTTTCGCCTACAGAAATAAACAATGAAGGATTTGTCCTTACAAGACACACATTCTCATAGCTTTGAATAGCCTTTGCTAGTTGTTTGTGTTATCTGTTACTAGATCTCTTATATGCTTCTAACCTGCAGGAGTTTTAGGAGAAGATTCTCAGTTTTTTCCAACCCCTACTTATTCACGTCCTGATTCAGCAAAACATTTGAAGATCTAAATAAATCTAAATAAACAGCTTCAATGGAACTATTCACATGCTTAAAGTTAGGCATGTGCTTAAGTACTTTGCTGAACTGTGGTCTTAGCCATATTATTTTATCCATGATGATACAAATATTTCTCCATTTTTGGAGTTCCTGATGCTGTGTTAATTCCAAGGGAATAAATAGGGCGCCTGAGTCAAAGATGTTAATGTGCACGTCACTACAGAGATTTCAGTCTGCTTTCCCCCCTAGCAAACACCCTAGAACACTGATGACAACATTTGGAAATTTATTGTTTTGGTACATAAAAGGCAAAAAAATCAAAACCAAAATGTAAAGTCTTTTGAAACTGAGTGGTTATGAAAAACAAAGTCTCTTTTTCAGAGACAAAAATATCAATTTGAGTCTCATTCTCAAAAGCAATCATATTTAAAAGAAGAAGAAAGGATCACTATTCCTGCCGTTGACAAGACAGACTCAAGGAGAAAGAAGAGCTAGAATAGCAAAGAAAACAACATTTATTGTTGACATTCTCAGGAATAGTGAGTCATGGATGGATGCTTTGAGTCATGGCAGACATTCCTCAGGATCCTAGCTCACTTCCTTGGTCTGGGACATCATCTGGCTGGTCTACTCAGGGCCTTTTTTTCCACTGGTTCTTCTCAGGCAGGGCAGAGCTGGATGGGCCATCTCATTCCATTGGTGCTATGCAATGCAGTTGGTCTCAAGGTCAGTTTAAGCAGAGAGAGGGGAAAAGGGTAGGTAAAAATACTGGGGGGTGGAAAGGAATGCAGAAGGCAAAAAGGACAGAGTGAGATCTCGCATATCAACCTGGGGTCCTTCTTAATCCAAAAGTGAGTGTCTGTTATCCCCACAGGTATGCTAAATTTTGTGTGTCACAATGATTTTAGAGGCTCACCAACAAAGGGCAGTGTCTATGGAGCAAAGCAGAGGCCTACTGGCCTTATCTCAAGGGAATTCCACAGTGGTCCATGTCTTCCCAAAGTCTTTTTAAAGACCCAAGAAACAGGATGAGCAGAAAAAGCCTTTCCCTTATTGTTCTACTCACTGCTGGGGCACCTTCTTGTGGCTTCATGTGGGGAATAGCTCTGCCTGATCTGATGCCACCTTCTGTCTTATTCATGCTGCATCCCCTCTCACACTCCAGGACTTGCAGTGATTCCTCTTCATAGCTTGGGGTGTTCCTAGTGGCTTGGCCCTCCAGCCAGGTCACTATAGTTTTCTCTTCTGGGGGTATCAAACATCTCAGTGGAGTGCCTGTCTGGGTATCGTTCCTGGCAGCCCTCCAATTCAAGGATATGCTACTTTCCCAATGGCTGGTAGAGGAACCTAAGCCCACCTACCACTCCAGATTCCAGCCTAGGGACCCTATAATCAGCAACCAAGGTCTGCACTGCCACAAACCTTACTGCTGTTTCCCTGGGCTGCTTCCTACTCCACCTCTGTCAGGCTTCCTTCTCCACCTCCCTCTGGGTACACCTTTCCCTCAGGGCAAGGATCTCTGGGCTTCTCCCCCTGCATTTTCTCCTTTTCCTACCCTAAGCCCAGCAAACAACGGCAGATCTGCACATTGCAGGCCCCTTACTGCTGCAAACTTTTCACTTTATACCAGCCCTGCCTGCTCCTGACCAACGGGGCCCATCCTCAACCAGTGCTTGCCTATCATGCCTAACTCTCCCTCAGGAATGGCCCATCAGGTTATTTAGATCTTGCTGAGCTACATTATCCCTTTCTAAGCTAGTGGGGGATGAACACCGCATCATACCACCAACTAGACCTAATTTCTTACATACTTGTTTTGGTCATCTTTTCTGGTTCTAATGTCTCGTTGTTTACAAATCACTATCAACATGGCCCTTGTGTTACCCAGTGGCCCTTTTCATTTGTACTAATGTGAGATACATATGTTCATGCTTACATTAACTTAGTCTGTCTCCCATTCATCCCTTTTCTGTCACAATAACTTGTAACAATGCCTGTTATCTTTATGAACTTTTACCAATTTCCTAAGAAAATGGTGTATGCCTGCTAAACTCAAACATCGCAACACAGCTGAAGTGTCAAGACAACTTTGCTTAGAGACCTGTTTATTTTACTTTACAGTATGGATATGAAATATTTCCTTGTTTTCAGGTACAGAATACATCTTGTCTCTTTTTTTAATTCCATCATAATTAATTTCATTATAATAACATTAGATGTGCTGAATCTCACCTGTTCCTCAAATGTTGCACTTTTAATCAACTCAAGTTTTCTTCCAGTATATTTTCTGTTATATTTTTGTAATGCAAAACTATGAAAATACATCCTACTAAGTAGGGTGAAATACTCTGTATTACAGAAGTCATTTGCATGGGTGCTACTGTGTAGCTAAAAAGCTTTGAAACTGTGACAAGATAGAGAAAAGGCCTTTTTTTTTTCTACATCATGGAGTTCATAGAATCATAGAAGATTTGCGTTGGAAGAGACCTCAGGAGGTCATCTAGTCCAATCCCCTGCTCAAAGCAGGAACAACACCAACTAAATCATCCCAGCCAGGGCTTTGTCAAGCCGGGCCTCAAAAACCTCTAAGGATGGAGATTCCACCACCTCCCTAGGTAATTCATTCCAGTGCTTCACCACCCTCCTAGTGAAAAAGTTTTTCCTAATATCCAACCTAGACCTCCCCCACTGCAACTTGAGACCATTACTCCTTGTTCTGTCATCTGCCACCACTGAGAACAGCCGAGCTCCATCCTCTTTGGAACCCCCCTTCAGGTAGCTGAAGGCTGCTATCAAATCCCCCCTCACTCTTCCTTTCTGCAGACTAAATAACCCCAGTTCCCTCAGCCACTCCTTGTAAGTTGGGAAGTCTAATTCAGAGCTCTTCTATGCCAGTTGAAATAGCAAAGATTGTCTGCTGAAACTATATTGCTTTGAAATATTGGTTGGCTTTCACAGACTGGAAATTGGCAGAGTAAGTAAGAAAACATGCAGCTTGTGTTTTTAATATGTACTGTGGTTTTGATCCCCTGAATCAATGTATCCCTGTTATGTGTTGCTGCCATTACTGTTAGCTATGAAAACACTGCATGAACTAAACACTAACCTATCAGTAAAGTTTGCTGGGCTAGTTCAGTACACCAATCTGAAAATAGCATAGGATTATTTTTTACTGCATGCAATCTCAGGATTATGGTAAAATTATCACCAGTGGTGTGTGTCCTTCATTACCAGCGAGTATAATCTCTTCACAGTGGGCCAGATTCTCTTCCCAGTTTTACAGGTGTTTAATATGTAATAACTCCACTGAATCAATGAAATTAGACAATTGTGAGAGGAGAATCAATGGGTCACTGTTCTGCCATAGTATTTTCATCTATGTACTTCTATATTCTTTGCGATGTCATATTTCGGACACAGAGTTCATGAAGGACATCGTGTCTAGAAGTAAATTTGACTATCTGTAAAATTGTGTTAAGGATCAAAATCTGATATGGTACTTCCACATGAAAATTGTTATTGAATTTAATCTGTGCCAAACAACATTACCATTAGAACACTTTATCTAGAGGACTAATGCTGCCTATGACTTCCAATCTTTACTAATAAGCTTAAAAGGTTTTTCTATGATTCTTGGGAAATGCTTTAAGCACCATCAACTTTTTCTAAGTTACATTTGACAGTAGTGGATAGCATCTGCATGTGTCACTCACAGGAGAATCAGATAGCTTTTCCTTTGTGCCTCGTGCAGCACAGGACATGCTGTCTGTGCTTAACACATAAAAAAGGATGCAAACTGGAATCATACTTGAATGAAAACCATGCTAGTTGAGCACAGCATGAAGAAATCTCTCTATAGGAACATAAATGCTGCTTCTGCCATTTTGGGGATGGGCCAAATCATGGCACAGTTGAAGCTTTGCCATTGACTTCACTGGCACTAGTATTTGACCCTGAATAGCAATACAGCAGATGTAAAGCACAAGAAGATCCAAAGTTGACAGGCTAGGGTGAATCCCCTTGTAAAATTTCAATGAAAACTTTCTTTTGTGTTGCAAAGATGGGGGGCGGGGCGGGGAGGAACATACTACTTTGGCCCAGATCCACAAAGGTACTTAGGATCCTAAGTCCCATTTTTAGGCACTACTGTGATCCAAGAAACCTTCACTTGGCTGCTGCTGACCTTGTAGGTGCCTAAACTCTCTCAGCACCTCTGTTTTTGCATTAAAAGTTCCCTATGTGCCTACATTACTCCCTCTGTGCATGAGCACTGCTGCCTTATTCTAAGTGCCTGAGCACCTGACCCCCCAGAGCAATCTATGAACTTGGGGAAGATACGTGTTTCTCTGCATAACTTACACACAGGGCCCAATCCAGCAGCTGTGCTCAGAAGCTGCCTAATGCCACACAAAACAGTCAGGAGGGAGCAGCAGGCAGGCCTCTGTTTATAACTTTTTAGCCCAATGGTTAGTGTACTCACTTTGGATGTGAATAACCCTCACTTCCAGTCCTCTGTCTATCAAATTAGAAGGGTTTTGAACCTTTGCGGTCAGTGCTCTAACCACTAGACTATGGGATATTTGGATATGGGGTTGCCTCAATCTCTCCTAAGGAGGTTTTTGTACTTTAATTGTATAACTGAATATTAATTGGACCAGAAAGAGTGAGAATCATTCTATAGCCCAGAGTTAAGAGGCCTCTGAGCCTGCCTACCAGATCGGGCCCCTCATACAAAGTATGGGGAAGAGCACCTATCTTCCTCTGGTTCATGGATGGCTAGCATAGATAGGCATCTAAGTCCAGGCTACAGGGCAGGATCTATTTCTGTGAGAGGGGAGGGGCTTAGAACACACCCCTGTTGTCACCATCTCCCATTTGCTAGCTTAGGAATGTTGGATGTTATGGATCACTTTCTAAAGCACCTATCTCTCCCCATTCACTGTACTGGTAGCCTGGGTGCCTAACTCAGGTTTTGGATCACAGTGTTGTTCCTGTGATTTTCTAGGTGCCTAAAAATTAGGTGTTTCAGTGCTGTGCATCCCACCACCTAAGTGTTTTTGTGGATCTGGATCTTTCTGATTAGGTCAAGATGGGTCTTTGGGGAGTGCAGAATAGTTTCCCAATGCAAAACCTTTCACACCCTGCCAGTCCATAGTACTAATGGTCAGTGAGGGAACCCTCCAGCCTACAAGGAAATCCTTCTCTGGCTGGCTGCCTTTCATCCTTTCCCCTCCTCCTCATGTGAGAGCTCTGAACAGGGCTGGCCTTACCATGAGGCGAACTGAGGCTGCCGCCTCTGGTGCTAGACTGTGGGGGGTGCGGGGGCACCACTAGGACCCAGAGTGTAGAAAATTGTGTCTGCTGCTGGTGCATATGTATTCTTTCTGCTCTAGATGCACAGAGATGACGGAGTGAGAGCAGTACCATGAGAGGAGTAGAACAGGAAGAAGACAGAATTGAGACTTTTCAAAGTTTTGGCCCAAGTGAGGAGGCTTGGGGGCGTCATTTGAGCTCCCCGCCTCAGGTGCCAAAATGTTGTGAGCCAGCCCTGGCTCTGAACTTTCTCCTCTCCCCCTGCTGAAGGTCCAGAAGTGGTTCAGATGGATTCTGCCTTCTCACCTGAGAGCTAGCCAGGGAGCTGTTGCTCCTTGTGACTGGCGTGAAAGAGAGTGAATTCCTGCCAAATCCTGCCCATGCCTGGCAAAGGGTGAAGAGCTAAACATTTCCCTAAAGGTAAAGGCTTGCCAGGATTAGAAAATGAAATGGTGGGACAGGGAAGAGAGAGACAGAAGGGGTGGGGGAGAGATGTAGTGGGGAAAGGTGAACACTTTATTCTCCCAGGCTGGGAGGTACATCAACCCCTCCTAGACGTAAGGTGGTGCAGTGGCTAGAACAATAAGTTAGGATCTGGAAAACTCATGTTCAAGTCCCTGCTCTGTCACAGATTTCCTGTTAAACCATGATTAGATCACTTAGCTTCTCTGTGCCTTACTTCGATGTCTATGTGATTAGGCTAATAGTACTTTCCTACCTCACATGGGTGTTGTAAAGCTAACTACATTAAAGACTGTGAGGTGCTCAGATACCACAGTGATGAGGGCCATGAAAACACCTAAGATAGAAAGAAACATCTTGTTAACCAATCCTACCCCTGAAACAATTCAACTATGGCCTCCACATTTCCCTTGTTATTTGCTTCTCATTCCCATCAGTCAATTCAGTTCCCCTGCCACTGTTTCTCTTTCTTCTTGCTCTCCTTTCTGAATGCATCTGTATCTCTGTCTTTTCCCCTCTTCCTCTATGTAGGCTGTCATAACCATAAGGGTAGCCTAAAATTCCTCCATACCTGTAAGGGGTTAAGAAGCTCAAATAACCTGGTTGGCACCTGACTAAAGGAACCAATGGGGACAAAAGATACTTTCAAATTCGGGGGGGGGGGGGAAGAAGAGGCTTTGTTTGGGGTTCTTTGTTTTTGTGGCCGTTCTCTCTTGGGACTGAGAGAGGCCAGACAGAAATCCATCTTCTCCAACCCCTCCTAATCCAAGTCTCCAATATTGCAACCAGGAAAGGTAAGCCAGGCAAGGTGGATTAGTTTATCTTTTGTTTTGCTTGTGAATTTTCCCTGTGCTAAGACGGAGGTTTATTCCTGTTTTCTGTAACTTTAAGGTTTTGCCCAGAGGGGAATCCTCTGTGTTTTTGAATCTGAATACCCTGTAAAGTATTTTCCATCCTGATTTTACAGAGATGATTTTTACCTTTCTTTTTTTTCAAATAAAATCTTTCTTTTAAGAACCTGACTGATTTTTCCATTGTTCCAAGACCCAGCGGTTGGGTCTTTGATCATTTTGTAACCAATTGGTTAGGATATTATTCTCAAGCCTCCCCAGAAAAGGGGGCGTAAGGGCTTGGGGGAAGTGCTGGGGGAAAAGGAACTCCAAGTGGTCCTTTTCCCTGGTTCTTTGTTAAATCACTTGGTGGTGGCAGCATACCTCAGCCCAAGGACAAATAGAGATTTGTGCCTTGGGGAAGTTTTTAACCTAAGCTGGTAGAAATAAACTTAGGGGGTCTTTCATGCAGGTCCCCACGTCTGTACCCTAGAGTTCAGAGTGGGGAGGGAACCCTGACATAGGCGATCTCAGTATTCAAATTTGCACATATTTAAAAATCTGATTTTTGGTTTGACATCAAAAGTCTTGTATTAATTAATTCAAGGGGTGATTATATTCACCCAAGACATTATTTGTTGTGATGTTCATCTAACTCTACTTACTGCTGAGTCACGATCGCACTTCATAATACTTGCAGATCTTTTAATTATTTCCTCCAGCTCCTTGTCAAACTTCCTAAACCATCTGTGCATCTTCATTCAGCATCGAAGAGCTGCATTAGCTGGTTGCTTATTAGAGGACTGACCTCCTCTAACAAGAATCATGCTGCAGTATCACCCGTAAACAAGCACCAGCGGAGGTTGCGCATAATCAGATCTAATGAATATTGAGAAATAGGTTTCTACCAGGTTTCCATGCAGAATTTATAAGTAAGTCTGGGTGGCAATTTTTTGACAAAACATTGTTCTGGAAAGATTTGGTTTTGACAAAGTTTTTGACTTGCATGAAGTTCCTATTCTGTGGAATAATAAACAACAGTAAAATAATTTCCCCCAAAGAAATACCACTTGTTTTTTTAAGTCACATATGTCATACGCTATTGGTCCAACCCACTGTAGTCTTCACCAAAGAAATAAATAGTGCTAATTTGTGAACAGAAAAAGTAGCTATATTTCCCCAAATAAGTTGCTTGTTGCCAGTTAACCACACAGCTCTTTTTACTACTGATTCACTATCACATCTTCATAACACTCACAAGTCTGCGGCTATTAATTACTTTCTCCTGCTCCTTGTCAAGCTTCCTAAGCCATCTGTGTAGCTTCATTTAGCATCCAAGAGCTGTATCAGCTGACTACTAGCCACTCATGTGATAAATCCTCTGAAGTAGTCAGATTCTCCTTTCCATTCCAGCATACTAATAATAAAAACATACAACCAGAGATATTTGTTCTTGTCAGTATTTTCCAATCGACTCCCGCTTTCTACACCATTTTATTTTTTAAAAAGCTCAGACAAAAGAGGGAAACAATGCAACTTTGATGGGCAAGTGATTTTCATTCATGAAAAATTAGTGTCACGTTTTAAGTCTGATGCCTTAACTGTTTTCAGAAAATTTGCATTTGCACCAGTTGTACAAGCAGATCTGGCATTTGTATGAACAAAAGAATACATGCAAATATAAGCACTAATTGTATAGTTTATATTTTGCAATCTCTGTAGGAGCATTAACATTTTAAAATGTGGCCATTAGTTTCCTTTAAACAGTAAGAACAGAGAGAGAATAAAATAGAAATGTATAGGAAATGAAATATTACCAGTGTAGGTACTAGAATTGGTAGAACTTCCCAATCCGTGAAAAATGCAAGGGTAAAATAAATTCTGAATGTACACATAAATCTAGAATTGTTTAAATGCTTTAAATAATATTAAACAAACAACCAAAGCCTTAACCTTTAGTTTTTTGAGTTTTATCTAGGACTGAAAGAGAGGCTGCTTTTACAGTATTTGGTTGTTTTTTAATCCAGGTAGGTCTGCGAATCCAATGAAATTCTCAGATCAGTCCAGACCAAAGATGTTTGAATATACTTTGAATAAATATCTATAATGAACCATATGAGATTCACCCATAGTGCTATACTAAAACGTGTATACTGTTATAAGAAATGTTGTAACAGGAATTTCTTGTTTCTTCAATGTTTTAGCATTTATTATAAGCGTCATTCGATGTGCCTTGCATGTGGAGCAAAATTCCTGTGCTTATCTGTTGAGCAATAACTAAATGTCAGAACTGGAATTATCAATGTCTGAAGTCAAATCAAAATCATAATACAAAGATGGGCTGTGGTTGAAGTACAGACTAGAAATCTGACTGACCTTCACTGTGAACCTGGGTAAATTATTTCACCTTATTCTGCCTCATTTTACCTATCTGTAAAATAAAGATAATAAAAATGTACCTTCATCACAATGCTATTATTATTTAAGTACAGACAATGTGAGGATGAATGCATTAAATGTTATGTAAAGCACTTTGCACTCTCCAGAGGGAATAGGCTATGAAAGTGCAAAGAATTGTTCTTGTGAAGCAGAAGCTGCAGCCTAAATTCAGGTTGGAATGGAGGATTCTGATATAGAGAGAGACATGAAAAGAAGATATCCTCTTGGAATTGTGCTATGACCTTACATCCTACTGGATCCCCACCCAGATTATCTTTGGTTATGAAACCAAATAGTGTATATTGTGTATATGTTAGTGGTGGTACACATATAGAGCTAATGTGCAGGGCACAAATAAATGATTTTAGAATTAAGTAATTCCATATGAGGAGTGCGGGAGAATAACCCTAGAATTTCCTTTGTGGGGGAAGAGATGGGAAACACAGGCTACATTACAGGTGAGCCCATGCAAACAATAATCATGTTTAAATTGGATTGCTGCCCACCCAGTTTCTTTAAGCAGTATGAACAGAGATAGTTTTTAAAAGAACTCTGTTAACCAAACTGCATCAATGGCCGGCCTCGGTAGTCTCGAGTACAGGTTTCTAACATACCTCTCAGAAAGTTAAAAAAAAAAAAAAATTCTCAGGCTTGACACATGCGAACAGCAACCATATTTAAACTTGGTTATTGGTACCATAGTTTTAACCATAGCGTGGACGGAGCAAGAGAGGAAAAAGATCCTTATCTACCAGGACTAACTGTGGTGACTACAGCCCACTATGCTTGAAGGAGTTACATCTGGCTCTAATTTATCAATTTCCTTATCTTTTCCCAAAAGTAAGGGCCATAGCAACAGAATTCTTTCAAGAGACAAACTGCCTGGAGGAATGAGCTCAGGAATAAGGGTGTTCTAAATCTTTCTCTGCCAATGATTTGTGATGTGAACCTGGATGACTCACTAAAACCTAGATTGTGCCTTTTAGCATAGCCCTGTATGCAAGGGGTGGAACATCAGCTGAACCACCTGACCTGAGGAGTACATGGAAGGCACTGTGACTCAGAGATACCTCACTGAAGTTCAATTCCTTCCTTGTTTCCGCTTTGCTCCTGGTGTGTGAGTGAGTAAGAAATGTAGAATTTAGTAATTTGCTGCTGACCTATACCAGGAGAAAAGTAAAGCACCACTATTCTGACTTAGCTGGCATCTTGGAGGAAGGAACTAAAGTTCTGCCTCATTACACCTGTACTCAGCCACCTGATTGTAACAGGGGATGCCCACTTTCTTCCACATGCTTAGATCCAGGGTCTATATAGTCCATGCAGTGGTGCAAGGAGAGTTATAACTGTAATTAAATAGATCCTATTCAGATGATAGCTAAACCAGAGAGGCTTTGAGGGTTTTGGTGAAAAAATATTTATTTTTCCCCCATTCTTATCTATAATTCATTTGTGCAAGTAGGGTTTATTGGTTTTATGGTTTGTATCGTTAGTATGCAGTTTAATAAACAATTTGCATGTGGAAAAGAGCTGTTAGAAACAGGAATTCTTTTCTTGTGAGAGTTCTAGCCTAGAGACAGGTTTCAAAGTAGCAGCCATGTTAGTCTGTATCCGCAAAAAGAAAAGGAGGACCTGTGGCACTTTAGAGACTAACAAATTTATTTGAGCATAAGCTTTCGTGAGCTACAGCTCACTTCATTGGATGCTGTAGCTCACGAAAGCTTATGATCAAATAAATTTGTTAGTCTCTAAGGTGCCACAAGTACTCCTGTTCTTCTAGCCTAGAGTTCATCCAGAAAATAGCAGGTACTTCTGCTGTAACAATGTTTTTAATCTTTCAAAAGAAAAGGCAAATGCAGAGAAAAACTACTTTTAACAAGAGCTATTTCTGAATCTAAAGTATTTTTAAATATTTGTACAAATTTCACAATTTAGCTGGAAACTTTTTAAGGCTCTGGCATCCCTCCCTCATTTGAAATGATCTTAGTGCAAACTGTATTCATTTTGAGAGAGAGAAATTGAGAGAGAGCCATTGTTCTGCCCTGTGTTTTGTGCTGGAGGGTTAGGTAACCTTATGTGCAATTTTAGGAGTCCTATTCTCTCATTGCAGCTTGCAAACAACTCCCATTGCTTGCAGTGTGAGTTGCTCATATCGTGTCAGCAGTGATGAGCTGCCAAAATCTTAACAACGGGTTCCCTTCTCACCGCACGAGGGGGTCATTGCCCACCCCCACCTCCCGGGACTCCTGCCCCATCCAACGCCCCCGCATTCCTTGATGCCCCTCCCCCAGGACCTCTGCCCCATCCACCCCCCTCCCCTGTCCCCTGACTGCCCCCAGAACCGGGCAGGAGGGTCTTGTGGGCTACCGTAGTGGGTGCCCACCCCACCCCACCCCACCCCAAAGAGCCAGAGGCACCTGCCGGGGGGCGAGGTAGGGAGTCCCGGCGGTGCTTACTTGGGGCAGCTCCCAGGAAGCATCCGGCAGGTCCCTCTGGTACCTAGGGGCGGGGGAGTGTAGCTAGGGGGAGAGCAGGGGGAGCAGCCGCTCCCACCACTGATCACATCAAAAGTGGCACCTTAGGCGCTGACTCCCTGGGTGCTCCGGGGCTGGAGCACCCATGGGGAAAATTGGTGGGTGCAGAGCACCCACCAGCAGCTCTCCGCCCTGTGCCTGGTCCCAGCTCACCTCTCCTCCGCTCCGCCTCCTCCCCTGAACGCACTGCCCTGCTCTGCTTCTCCGCGCCCGCCCCCGCTTCCCGCGAATCAGCTGTTTGGCGGGAAGCCAGGGAGGACTGAGAAGCAGGCCGCGGCTTCCTGCTCAGGCCGAGGGTGGCGGAGGTGAGCTGGGGCGGGGAGCGGTTCCCCTCCCCCCCCCCCGGTTACCTGCTGCGGCGCGGGCGGCCCTCCTCTTGCCCCCCCCCAAGCTCACCCCCGCCTCCCTGGGCCTGAGCGGGAGGCTGCCACTTGCTTCTCAGTCTGCCCCAGCTTCCCGCGTGAACAGCTGATTCGTGGGAAGCCTGGGGGGGTGGAGAAGCAGAGCAGGGCGGTGTGTTCAGGGGAGGAGGTGGAGGCGGAGCGGAGGTGAGCTGGGGCCAGAGGTGGGGCGGGGAGCTGCCGGTAGGTGCTCTGCACCCACCAAATTTTCCCCTTGGGTGCTCCAGCCCTGGAGCACCCATGGAGTCGGCACCTAAGGTGCCACTTTTGGCTGGTTCTTAAATTTAGAAGCCCTTTTAGAATCTGTTGTCCCTCGCGGAACAACTGGTTCTAAAAGGGCTTCTAAATTTAACAACCGGTTCTAGCGAACCGGTGCAAACCGGCTCCAGCTCACCACTGCGTGTCAGAAGAAAATTAGTCCTCTGTACCTGGTTAGTAAAATGTGAATATGTTTTTTCATTTACTTGTAGTTAGGTAGATATTGTAAAAATCTGTGTATTTTACATAATGTACTGTTCCAACTAAACATAGTAGATCTAAGGAGGTCAAAACTGCAGTTACCAGCATGTGGAAGCAGGATTATATTGTAGGTGATATCTCCAGCACAGTTTCAGAGATCTTAAAATAATGAATGAATAATACATCTGCTACCTCCCAGTGGTTAGGGACAGGAACTGACCCACTTACAATACGTACTAAAACATGAGGTTAGAATTTAAAAATTCAGGTTTGTAAATGATTTTGAATCTGAGGTGAGGAATTATATTCATGAAGCAACATTTTTATGTTTACTGTGATTGGTTGGACTGGATGATGAGGGAAAAAAATCTTCTAGGGATGCATAAAGACTAAAATGCTTGTCTCCTGCAATACTTCTGCCCACAAACGACAATCAAGGAAAATACTCAAACAAAAGAAACATTCCTGCTGCTGTCTGGTGAACTCACCCTCAGTATTGCCTGTGCACAAGAGGAGCACTGGGTGTTGATGAAACTGCTGTAAAATCAGGAGAACTGGTGGTTCATGGTGGCAACAAAAGCAGCAGCAGATGAGTACCCTGGTAACCAGTCCCATTCTAGGTTCTTAAGTATATTTCACAAGCAAGCAGACAATACCACAAGCACTGTGCAAAAGTTTGCAGTTTTCTCTGTCAAAGAATGCCTTCACAGAAGCCCGACACACAGACACACCTCGAGGGAATGGTGGTAATGTTATAAATGATAGAAATGCCCATGCTCAGAAAGAAAAAATGATTTTCTGCCCGTTCAGCTTATGGCTTTCTAGCAGTGCCCAGAATAACAAATTTGTTATAACATCCAAGCTTGAATGCTTGACGAAACTGTCTAAAAATGTAATTGATTAGAACAGGGGTCGGCAACCTTTCAGAAGTGGTGTGCCAAATCTTCATTTATTCACTCTAATTTAAGGTTTCGGGTGCCAGTTATACATTTTAACATTTTTAGAAGGTCTCGTTCTATAAATCTTTAATATATAACTAAACTATTGTTGTATGTAAAGTAAATAAGGTTTTAAAAATGTTTAAAAAGCTTCATTTAAAATTAAATTAAAATGCAGAGCCCCCCGGACCGGGGCAGTGTGAGTGCCACTGAAAATCAGCTCACGTGCCGCAGGTTGCCTACCCCTGGATTAGAAGTATGCATCCATATAAATGATTTTGCAGCATCGACTAAGTTAGTGCAGTGATAGCTAATGCAAAAGACTGTGATGCTGGGTAAAACAGCTCATTTCACATAGCTGATTATTTTAGCATTGAAATAATGCATCAGTTGTTACACCCGATAGACAATGTGCAACTATATGTATTATAAATGCCATGAATGCACATTTTAGATGACCTAGCACAGAGCAAACTTTAGCTCATTTAGTCTGCATGATTCTTTGAGATACTCTTGGCATAGCTTCAGCAGTCTGAACTCCGGGTTTCCGTCTAAAACCAGTTTGATAGCCCTCAAATCCCTCCCTCCCTTTTAGCTGGAGGGAGATCTGGTAATTTGCACTTGGATTTGGGTTCAGATTCTGAACTCCTTCAAAGTTTTGGGTTGTTCAGATACAGAGTTTTGGTTTGGGTCCATCTCTCTTTTTAGTCCTGAAAACCCTGCATTCAGATTAAAATGGCAGTTTACAGCTACCAAGGGCAGTTTCATATCATACCTTCGTTATGGGTGACTGAACTATAGATCATTTGTTTCATTTCCATTGCCAAAAATTGCATTTCATTGGTTTATTGTTCGTACCCTGGTCCAGTGCATATTATTCATTGCCCCTCTTGCTCTCTGCACTGGGATCGCATATCACTGTTTCATTTTTTCATGTATATTGCACATTTTTCACCTCATCTGCATATTACTTGCTCCTTGTCTCAAACATACCTGCTATTGCATGGTCACCCCGGCCTGTTTGTTACCCAAATTCAGTGCTTCAACAAAAAATAAAAGGATTTTGGATTTCAAATTGTGTAATTTAACCATTGACCTTATTAATGTATTTACAGCAGGATCACACCAGTGTAATATAATTAGCGTAACCTGTGAAATCCCATATTATGTAACTTTGGGCATAATGTGAAAACAATGGGGTTGATTTCTTTTTAGGGAACCTAAGTGTGGGGTTGAACTAAGCTTGTAATGGGAATCTAACTTCAACCTTAACTAACACAACTCAGAAATAAATGCCTACTTTATGAAGGCTGTGGGAGCCTAATAAGACTGTAGTTTTCTCTAGCTGTCTTGCTCCCCAGTTAACTAACCACAGCCTGTAGTGCCTAATGTTACAACACAGGGTCCTGGTGGAATATAGGAAGTCAAGGGGAGCAACTTTTCTCTATTACAGTGGAGATCATTTCTAGGTTTGTTATTTCCTTAAGATAAAATAAAAGTCATGCTGCCTGAAAGTTCTTCTCTGTGCATGGAAAAAAACATGATGATGTTGGAGCAGGAGCCAAAAAGAATATAACTTAATTTTCAGAGCATGTCTCACTGAGCCCCAACAAACAACATGGAGCCTCACAGAGCCATTTTCAGAGTAGAACTGCATTTTAAAGTCAGGATAAGCATCTGAACTTTTGGATGCTTGGCCAAACAAAGAATCTGTCCCTAATCATAGTCTATAGTGATATGATATCTGGATCTGGGCTCAAGGCCAGTTACCTGTCAACATAAGACAAGTCTACCTCTACAAAAGGGTTTGTGATATTTTCACTGGATGAGAAACAAACTCCTTCCTGTTTTGTATCTGCCTAGGACAGTGGCCCTGGTTAAAAAAGGCACCTGTAGATGTGGCCTTTGATTGGCTCAAGACTTTGTAAAGAGTTTCTAATGTTTTTGTTTGTTTTTCTTGAACTTTCTGACCTGTTTTTGTTTTGTACATCATCGCACATATGTTTTTGAAATTGTGCAATAATATGACATTTATTTTCATTTGTTTTCCTTTGCATTCATAGTACATTCACAAATGATTTTTCAAAATGTGTATATATGACACTAATTGGAAAGCAGGATAGATAATCAGTAGTTGTTCATAAGTTTCAGTCCCAAAATCCAGTCCAGAGAATAGTGATGGGAGTTCAGGACACACACTAATCCATCACTATTTTCTTGACTTGAATATGGGCCTGAAACCTATTGACATCAACAACTACGGATTATGCATATCACATGACTATTCCATCAACAGATCAGTGTGCTACACACTCAACAGCTGTCTTCCCTTTCCATTGTTTACTTAACATCCTATACCCACTGATTGTTGTCATTATTTGGTGAGTCACTTATCTAGCTCCTCAGGGTGAGGACCTTATCTTCCTTACATGTCTGTAAAATGCCATGCATGACAATGGTCCTATGTAGCAGATTAAATTAACAGTAGTGATGGCTTTAGACACTGGTAGGAACAAGAGAACCTGCCTGCATTAAGTATTTGTATGTTTGTTTGATTCTTTCTTGCACTCTACAGAATGGTAACATAAAATCAATACACAATTCAAGATGTTGGACTGTCTCTGATCAAGAGATATGAAAGCCTAGAACAGGAGGCGTGTTTCACCTCAGAACTGAGGTACATTTAATCAGGTGGATGATTGCTTGTACAGCACCCGCCTACATCTTGCCTGGCTCAAGCATATATTATTAGTCACTTAATCTCACAAGAACCAAATTCACTCAGGATGGAAAACAAACCATCCTGTAGCATTTTGCACTACACCAGATAAAATGACATCTGTAGAATCTTCTTCAGAAGAAGGTATTGTTGGGATGGTAATACCTCTATCTATAATTTTACCTGATGATATTATATTCTGCTAACATAGGCTCCCTCCTTGATTGTTAATTCTAAGCTTGTTAGCTCTAAGCTGGTTCAAAAGGACCTAAAGATTTCAATAATGATTTTTTTCTCATCACAGCCTCTACTTATACTAACATTGACATGGCTCAAATAATGGGGAAAGAAATATTTGTTCAGCTCTATATTCCAATGTATCTACAGAACTGAATATCACAACAATTTAAAAGAGAACAATATGAAACCATGAGTCATGAGATTGGCAGGTGCCCAGGAATTTCATGAAATCTTTTGTTGTCTTTTTATTTCTAAATTTTATGTCAGATTTCTTCCCATCACTCTTTTATAATAATACATTTAAACAATTAGTGTATTTGAGTTGAAACTGAAGTGATGAGATATGCCAAAGTGGATGTAAATAGTATCAAATAACATATACTTGCTGAGAGATGTATTAAATTATAGCTGAATATAACCTTTCCTTGAGATGTATTATCCTTGGAAATGTATCATAACAATAAACATGAAAGGTGTTAAACCTCAAGGGATTATTTTTTTGCTGAGGTTTGAAATGAGCAGGAAGTGCAGATCATTTGTACTGCACTTTAAAAGCACATCCTGCAATAGTTTGTGCCCCAGATCTTACTTGTCAACTATCCATTTTATTAGCTGATGCCTGTTTCTCATTGTACCTTTGTGTTGATTTTTTTAATACTGACAAAAACAGATCAGTTACTGCACGTGACCAAAGCTATGCATAGTTTATGCTCTTGTAGGGTCCGCTCCTGAAAGGTGCCAAGCTGTCTTAACTCACATTCAAATCAAATCACTACAGTGGGAATTGCAGGCACTCAGCAGATCGCAAGAGGTGCTCAGCACCAATCGATTGGCATTTCTCACTGGCACGAGACACATTGCCACACACAACCTGGTATTATATTTTATATGGTGATTCTGGAAGAATCCGTTATGATTTGTGGCAATCAATAGAGCTGGTTGAAAAATGAGACCTCATTCTTTTGTGAATATTTTCATAAAATTCTGACCTTTTTTCATTGAAAGTACAAATTTTGGCAATATTTTGTCAAAATTGTGACTTTCAGATATTTTCAACCAGCTCTAGTAATGAACAGTAAAGAAATTGCTTATGAAAGCACAGTTTAATTCCTGAAGGAGTCCAGCAGGGTGGAACCCTTACAACTATGTAAGCAGGGTCTGAATGAGCTCTTCCCTAATATCTAGTGATAAGCTGGGGAACAGAATTTCAGGAGCAGATCTTGTTTTACCCCAGCAATCTCCTCTGGAAATTCCAGGTGCACTATGACATATGGCCTGGGTTATAAATATAGAATGAAAACTGGAATGACTGATATTAACAGGAAAGATACAGATGTACTCTAATCAGAAAAAATACTGTACTCTTAAATGTAATGTTGTAAGAATGTGTATAACGCAGCTGCACCAAAATACTCTTCTTATTGTCACTGATAAACCTTATTGTAAAGATTTTTTAACATAGGCAAATTGGTGGGCTTTGGTAATTTTTTCTCCAGAAGATAACCTTCCAGCTGTCAGCTGCAGCCTCGACGACTGGCCATTCTTTAGCTCCTCCACCCAAGACCTTGCATCATAGATCTCATTCTTCTGGTTAAGAAGGTTTTGATAGGATTTCTTTCAGTGGGTGACAATGCCAGCCCATTAGGTGAAGAAGTTCCTGATTATGTTTCATGGCATACAAACAGAGAATAGATTAAAAAATTGCAATGTAACACTCCTTTTTTCTGAGCCTTCAGAATGATAACACAGTGGAACCCCAAAACAGATAGAGACAAAGGAGGCTGCTCCCTAAAACAGAAGCACAACATGCCGCACCTGACTCTAAACTGGTTTTCTAAAGGCTGAGTCTGATAACGCAATTCCCTACAGAGCCCCCTGCCTGCAAGCAGCTGCAGGAAACCCCCTGAAAATTTAGATCAATTGATCACAATTTTAACACAGTTTTCAATACAACACACCAATGAGCAACATTAAGACACTCTCCTTTAACCTCCATGTTCCCAGATGCACTGCTCGTACTGTCGACTCTGTGCTCCCAGCTCTTACCGGCACAGGAAGAAAGCAGTCTCGCCACGTCTCACAATTTTACTAGGAGTATCATGAGATTTGGTTTTGTAACTACTGGAAGCAAGAGATTGCAGGAAAACCTGTGATTCCTTCTTCACTCTGGCAACTTCCTCTCCTGAAACCAAACAGCCAGCAACGCTCTCCCCGCTCCCCTCCGCCCACTGTCTCTTGTCCCCATGCTCCTACGCCATTTATGAGAATGGACCACACAATCTCAATTCTTATCAATAAATAGGGTAAAACAGGAAGATCTCATTTTCTGGAGCTGTCCCTGTGTCCCTCTCCATTTTGCAGAAAACAGTCTTTTCTCCTGACTTTTGAAAACACCAGCAGACTGGCCACCTGAAGGAGTTGACAGCCATCTGTGCTGGTGGTAAACTTGGTGAGCATACAGGCAGTTCAGGTACCACCTCAACATCTCGCACATAATGTTGACACCTGACCCCAAGGACCTGTTTATGGCTAAAGGTCATGCTGTCAGCTTAACAGAAGAGCTGTCTCAGCCATAGGCACTTGGTTGATGGCAATTGTGCACATCCTTAAGTGTGAACTGAGTGGCTGGTCTTCTCAAAACTCCAGAGTCCATTGGCTATGGTTTTGCTAGATCCAAAAGGCCAGACTTGGCTGTCTGTAAAGGAGTATGTAAATAGCATGCAATATTTTAGAAAAATATTCAGGAAAATTTGCAGCAAGTATTCAGCTCTAGTGACTGATTTGCATTGGTTTATATATGCTTTTTCAAGGCTATCTTCCCAAAGAAAAGGGCTAGCAACTCACATTTTTTGCCAAATGAAAGCCAACATTCTATTTTACGGTTTCAGGTCCACAAATTAAAAGGGCTTTGTGGACTTGCAAAGTCTAGCTATGTGGAGAATTACAAACTGCGGGTAGGGAGAATCTTCAGTGGTGTTCCTGCACACTAAAGAAAAATGAAACTAATTTTTCTTAGGCTAATTTTCCTAGTTTGTGTGTCTATTCTCTTGATGCATGCGTTTCCCATTACTGTTAATAGGAGTTAAGTCGGCACACTGGATAAAATAATTGTTATTTTGTGTGTTTAATTCCACGGGATTCTTGTCTGATTGGCAATAAAACATTTTTTTCCTGATATGTTAAAAATAAATGATGTTCTCAAGACTTCATTCTATTAGGCTCATAATACATTTGGAAAAAAATGTCTAGTTAGATATTTAATGAACAACTTGGAATGACTCCAAAGGACACATTCTTTTTTTAAAAAATATACTTGGTGCGTGCATGATTCAATTTATTACTAAACAGAATATCACAAATGGAAAGCATTAGATTGACAGTCCTAGAGAATTATACTCTTTGTGTATCAATAGAACTTCTACAACAAGGGCAACTAAGCTTGACACTTCATGCTGTCTCCCAGGGGTGTCTCTCACCCTTGATCTGGAAAGACCACTTTTATGGGCTAGGGAGTAGTTTATGCTGTTTGGAAGAAATTCACTCCTATTCTGATGACTTAACTGGAATTTAAGCAGTGCCTAAGTGTAGTGCTTGCCCTCTGTACTGGGGTGAATTTCACTCTATACCTATTAATCCACTGCCAGTGAGGGGACACATTCATGCCAATGCCAGTGATGATTTTAGAAATGTAGATATTTGTCCATTGGGAGCTTCACTGAGAACAAACAAATCAGTTCACATATGCCACTTAGCCATCAGCTGGGAACAATTTTTGGTAACTATCAACTCAGGCTGGATATGAAATATTCTGCCTTTTATGAACCAGCTCAACCTGGCAGAATAAGTTTTGTTGCAGTTTTGCTGCAAAAGAATTGCTTCAGTATGCTAATATCTGTAGAGCTGTGCAACACCAGCTGTTACTGTAGTGAAGTATCATTTTAAGAAAGATGACTGTACTTTCAGCCGTTCTTTTAATTTCAGTGTTTGTAATGAAGCTACCGGCAATGCAATTATCATATTTTTTGTTGAGACACTAAATGGGCAATTTTCAGAGTAACAGCCGTGTTAGTCTGTACTCGCAAAAAGAAAAGAAGTACTTGTGGCACCTTAGAGGCTAACCAATTTATTTGAGCAGGAGCTTTCGTGAGCTACAGCTCACTTCATCAGATGCATACTGTGGAAAATACAGAAGATGGTTTTATACACACAGACCATGAAAAAATGGGTGTTTATCACTACAAAAGGTTTTTCTCCCCCCATCCCACCCTCCTGCTGGTAATAGCTTATCTAAAGTGATCACTCTCCTTACAATGTGTATGATAATCAAGGTGGGCCATTTGCAGCACAAATCCAGGGTTTAACAAGAATGTCTGAGGAACAGTGGGGGGGGGGAAGGAATAAACAAGGGGAAATAGGTTACTTTTTATAATGAATCAACCATTCCCAGTCTCTATTCAAGCCTAAGTTAATTGTATCCAATTTGCAAATTAATTCTAATTAAGCAGTCTCTCGTTGGAGTCTGTTTTCGAAGTTTTTTTGTTGAAGGATAGTCACTTTGAGATCAGAAATCGAGTGACCAGAGAGACTGTCTGGTCTCAGACAGACAGTCTTCAGTTGGGGGCTGAAGGTGACAGCTAGTGGCGTTCTGTTATTTTCTTTGTTAGGCCTGTCCTGTAGTAGGTGACTTCTGGGAACTCTTCTTGCTCTATCAATCTGTTTCTTCACTTCCGCAGGTGGGTATTGTAGTTGTAAGAATGCTTGATAGAGATCTTGTAGGTGTTTGTCTCAGTCTGAGGGGTTGGAGCAAATGCGGTTGTATCGCAGAGCTTGGCTGTAGACAATGGATCGTTTGGTGTGGTCAGGGTGAAAGCTGGAGACATGTAGATAAGTATAGCGGTCAGTAGGTTTCCGGTATAGGGTGGTGTTTATGTGACCATCGTTTATTAGCACTGTAGTGTCCAGGAAGTGGATCTCTTGTGTGGACTGGACCAGGCTGAGGTTGATGGTGGGATGGAAATTGTTGAAATCATGGTGGAATTCCTCAAGAGCTTCTTTTCCATGGGTCCAGATGATGAAGATGTCATCAATATAGCACAAGTAGAGTAGGGACATTAGGGGACGAGAGCTGAGGAAGCGTTGTTCTAAGTCAGCCATAAAAATGTTGGCATACTGTGGGGCCATGCGGGTACCCATAGCAGTGCCACTGATTTGAAGGTATACATTCTCCCCAAATGTAAAATAGTTATGGGTGAGGACAAAGTCACAAAGTTCAGCCACCAGGTTAGCCGTGACATTATCGGGGATACTGTTCCTAACGGCTTGTAGTCCATCTTTGTGTGGAATGTTGGTGTAGAGGGCTTCTACATCCATGGTGGCCAGGATGGTGTTATCAGGAAGATCACCGATGGATTGTAGTTTCCTCAGGAAGTCAGTGGTGTCTCAAAGGTAGCTGAGAGCGCTGGTAGAGTAGGGCCAGAGGAGGGAGTCTACATAGCCAGACAATCCTGATGTCAGGGTGCCAATGCCTGAGATGATGGGGCACCCAGGATTTCCAGGTTTATGGATCTTGGGTAGTAGATAGACTATCCCAGGTCGGAGTTCCAGGGGTGTGTCTGTGCGGATTTGGTCTTGTGCTTTTTCAGGGAGTTTCTTGAGCAAATGCTGTAGTTTCTTTTGGTAACTCTCAGTGGGATCAGAGGGTAATGGCTTGTAGAAAGTGGTGTTGGAGAGCTGCCAAGCAGCCTCTTGTTCATATTCCGACCTATTCATGATGACAACAGCACCTCCTTTGTCAGCCTTTTTGATTATGATGTCAGAGTTGTTTCTGAGGCTGTGGATGGCATTGTGTTCTGCACGGCTGAGGTAGTGGGGCAAGTGATGCTGCTTTTCCACAATTTCAGCCCGTGCACGTCGGCGGAAGCACTCTATGTAGAAGTCCAGTCTGCTGTCTCGACCTTCAGGAGGAGTCCACCTAGAATCCTTCTTTTTGTAGTGTTGGTAGGGAGGTCTCTGTGGATTAGTATGTTGTTCAGAGGTGTGTTGGAAATATTCCTTGAGTCGGAGACCTAGAAAATAGGATTCTAGGTCACCACAGAACTGTATCATGTTTGTGGGTGTGGAGGGGCAGAAGGAGAGGCCCCAAGATAGGACAGCTGCTTCTGCTGGGCTAAGAGTATAGTTGGAATGGGCAATATAACTCCACACTTATTTAGTGCTTTTCCTGAGCTTTACTGCAAAAGGTATTTATATACTGCGGAGTTCCTGAAATATATTTCCTGCCATATTCAAAGTTGTTTGCTAAACCCATGTCTAACGGGAGGAGGTGTATGCTTTGGTAGCTATCATGTGGGCCTTTTAGTACAGTTTAAACACATGCCACTAGCCAGACAACCTTCAGTCAGTGTATACCCAACCCCCACACCTGCATACACATATGCTCATTCTCACAGCTCCTTTCTCCCCCATTTCCCTTAGACTGCTTCTCAACCCATCCATATAGACCTCCATCCATCTTCTGGTGAACTCTCCATGCCCCATTGGAGTTTCAGTGCCTCCCATTGCCCATTCACAGATCCAAGCAGAAACTTGCTCATACATTATACACATTACTAGAGTTCTCAGACTCAATTCACATGCTCTATCTTGGCAAAAACAAGAGGGAAGCACAGAGAAACTTCCATGTCTGTATTGCATAGGGTTCTATTCCCTTGTTCTTGGACAAAAGGAGAATTAAATTGCAACAAAACACAAAAGAAATCTGGTACTCAGTTCAGTTCTGATGAAATACAGTTCCAATACAAAGATCTCCACATACTAGGCAATAGTCAGCACGACTATCAGATTCTGCTTAGGAGAGGTTCACTAGTGAATTAGCCTAGGAAATGACAGGTTTCAGAGAAGCAGCCATGTTAGTCTGTATCCAAAAAGAAAAGGAGTACTTGTGGCACCTTAGAGACTAACAAATTTATTTGAGCATAAGCTTTTGTGAGCTACGGCTCGCTTCATCGGATGTATGCAGTGGAAAATACATCTGATGAAGTGAGCTGTAGCTCACAAAAGCTTATGCTCAAATAAATTTGCAAAAAGAAAAGGAGTACTTGTGGCACCTTAGAGACTAACCAATTTATTTGAGCATAAGCTTTCATGAGCTTAAAATAAATTTGTTAGTGTCTAAGGTGCCACAAGTACTCCTTTTCTTTTTCCTAGGAAATTAATAATTCATCACTTCCCAAATGGGTAGTCACTCTAGATAAGGGTTTTAGTCATTGATGAAGCACTGTTTGCAGAAACTTGAATGTTGTTTCTTACATCAAATTGGGCCTGAAAGACAGTAAAAAAATTCAGTGTTACTTTGGGCTATTGTGATTACTAACCCTTTTTTATGCTGGCCCTACACTGAACCTATTATACTATTAAGATTCCGTTTACATTAGTGGAATGTTAGGATGTACCTGGAACCTTCAATAGAACAGGTATAGTCTGCCTGATTCTACTTGCAGTGTTTGCCAGCAGACTAACTCCGTAATTCAGGAAAGCATCTCTATTCAGGACAACATTTCAGTACACGCTTAGCTTTAACTTAGCTTACCATTGAATGTAGTCAGACTCAAGGTCATACCAATATCAAAAGGACCTGATTTTGAAAATGACTTCCATTTTTGTAGATGCAATTTTGCACTTGCAAATAATTGTACCCTCAGTTAACTGTGAAGAGATGTTATCATTCAGGTGTCTGAGTACCTGACTGTGCCTAAAAAGTTTGTACTTAGTATTCTAAATGACAGCAGATGATTGTGTCTACAATGAACTGTGGGTGCAAAATATCTGGTGCAGTTATGTATTTTAGAGTGTCAAACTGCATCCACAAATCATAGCCTGGATTGAGAGGCCTTTTTAAAAAATATCACTTCTATGTTTTCTAATTTTAATGATTCAGTATATGGACAGAGATCATTCACAATGGAAAGAGGCCTTGCTTTTAACCATGAGGCTTGGTGCGCTGTGATATAGGAAACCCAGAAAGAAGGAGACTGCTGGACTTGTTTTTCTTTTTCTTGGTTTATAGGCTGGAATGATTAATCTAACTCAGAAGAAAATGCTCATTTTAATTTCTACCTCCATGTCAAATATGCAGATGTTTGGTAATGAGTTGGAAATTGACATTCATGTGCTTTCCCAAAGTAATGAGCAAATTAAGCAGGCTTTGCATCTATTTCTGCTCATTCACAACATTGCCATCTTGGATTTTGTATCAGGGTATTTATGAATGTAAATTAATCTATTTTTGCATGGAGGCTACTCAGACAACATTCCACAGCAGAGTCTGATCTGGATATTCAATATATTATTTAAATTTCTGTTTACTGTATCTACTTTTGTGGAAGCCTAAAAAAATAGATTAAATACAAACAGTCATATTTTGCTTTTGTTTATATCCATCCAACCTATGTCTTCAGTGGATTGTGTGGGTGTAAATGAGAATTTACTTTGTCCCAGACTGTTTCAAGATTTATTCTTTCCCCCTGGGTTGCTACACGCTATACTTGGATGCCCTATTTGGTTTTACTTTCCTTTCATGCTGTCAAGGTCAAGCATTATCACAACCATTTTTCTGCTCCCTCCAGAAGTTATCAACACCATTCTGGAGGCAGGCAGAAAGAGCTTTCTGGACAGAAGAGACAGGCTAATAAGATTCTTCACTAGTTTAAGTAAAGAAGATTACTGATGTAATTCAAACCCCTTAGAACAAAGCCATCTGCCTGACAGTCTAACCGTACTGCAATGCAATAGTATCAGTTGAATCTGTGCTTGATTTTTCACTTGACCCATTGCTACCAGTCAGGCAGCGGGTGCAGTGGTGTAGAGACAGCACACACCACACTGTCTCTTTAGTGATGTTGAGACCTATCCAGTTTTGCTTATTCTCCCTCTCTCTCTCTCTCTCTCTCCATCTCTTTTTCTGCCTCTCCCCCTTCCTCTGTTATGGGCTTTGAGAGATCTGAAGGTGGGTTCTAACAGGAAGGCTTTCTGGGGTTGAATTGTTCTTTTATCTAATATGACTTTTTTTAATACGGCAAATCTCTGTGATCTAAGAAAAGGCAGCATAATACACTCTTTACTTTCAGGGATTTTAAAAAGAAAACTACAGTTTTGAAATGTTTTTTAAAAAAAGAGGAAAGAAAGCTAAGAAACCACCAAACACCTTCCCTCCCCCACAGCCAAAAAGAGTAGCAGTGGTACTTCTATTGGAGTCCTTTAAATCAACAACTGATCTTACACATAAACAAGGGCCTCTTATTGTATTCCTACATATATTTACTGTTAATAGCACAAAGGAAGTGAGAGCAGCATTGTGATGGGATGTACCTGGCCTTTACAGCTTCATGCAGGAGGCCCTGCAGTTCTGTTACACTCCCCCCACCCCTGCAGCAAAGTGACAGAAAAGGATCAGCAAAGGTGGGTCCTCCAGGCCTGCCTAGAGAAACCTTATGGAGGCAGCCAATTAGAGCCCAGCAGGCTCTGCTAAAAAGAGCTGCTGGTGTAGGGGACAGAGGTAAAAGGAATGGAGCTCTTCTCTGGTCAAAGGTGCTTGAGGGATAGCTAGAGTTTGTTTTCTGGCTGCATTTTGCATAACTGGGTTTGCAGGAAGAGAGGAGGCCTAAGAACCTTAACCCTGAATTAAGGATGAAGCTAAAAGGGGCCAGATAGGGAGAGACCTTGGAAAGCAGCAGCAACAAACTAAAATGGAGCAGTGTGTAGCTGCTGTCTATAGGGTCCCTGGCCTAGAACTCAGAGTAGTGGGTGAGCCTGGGTTCTGCTACTGGTCACAGGTAAAGTGGTGTTAACCCCGGAAGGAAACAGGCCTTATTTTAGAGCCTGAACAAAGAGCTGAATTTAAAGGAACCCGAGCTGGGGATGAAGACTCTAGTGAGGGCAAATAGTGTTAGTTATTGGACTCTCTAGTAGCCTGGGAGGAGTTCATTTGGATTTTGTGAGTTGGCTGGAGAGCCAAGCCACTGAAGACCTGCCAAGGTGAGCTGGCAGCCTGCAGGGGCTGTTGGGGCAAGAAAGGACTACAGTACCATACCTGATGGCTAAGAGGCACTCAAAAGGTGATTGTCCCACATTACAGATGTGTTTGATCCATGTAACAAATAGAGAAAGAAACAGCAGAGAACAGGAAAATTAAAAAAAACAAACCTTTGCCTTTTTCAAAATGTGCATGGCACAACACTCCCTATCAATGTCAAGGGGGGCTGCACTATTGCTTAAAGGGTTTAGAAGCTACTCTGAGGATTTCAATATTAAGCAAAAATGTATAGGGCAAAACGCTTATTGTCCTTATTAGCATCTGAGTTGTGTTTGGAGAAGTACCACCAGGTGTGTTACTTAAGGAGCATATCGGAAATACTATAGAAAGGAGAAGAAAGTAATGATTTTGCTAAACTTGTTTCTGGTTTCACTCATTTAAAATAACTAACTGTTCCATTGCTCTTGGCAATACACATTTCTGACTGTAGCTTCTTTTTTGAAGCTGTTTCCAATACAAAGAAGTATCAAACTCAGTACTGAAAGTTGGCAAGGTCTCCGCATATCTCTCCCTCTCACACTCACACTATTGCAGAGGCATTTTAAAATAGCAATTTCAGTAAAGCCCATTCACTTCTTAAATAATGTAATGGAAATAACTTTCTCACTAGTCTGCAGATAAATGATGTTCATGGTTCAATGTATAGCTAGCTGAGATTTATTTTTTCCCTTTTCTTATATAGCCAGTGCAACTTGTGCTGCTGATTTCAGGAAGATGAAGTGTTTAAGGCCAGATTTTCAATGGGCTGTGTAGTGTCTCTTACCCTGATAAAATTCACTTCCAATTAATAGGAACCAAAAGTTACTAACAATTGAGGGTTTGTTTTTTTTTTTTTGGAGAACTATGTGAAATGAGTTTGGTGGCCTCAGCCCAGATGTTAATACACACAATTGGTATTAATTGTCTCCATTGTTGTCAGTCTTACCAGTGAGATCAAGCATGGAATGGGCAGGTGGAGTGTCTTCTCACCCACCGGGAAAGACCCACAGGAGATCAGGTCAGGGTTGAGGTATGTTAGCAGGGCCTCGTGCTCAAGTCTGTACTACCACTACCCAAGCTGTCCCTATTCTGTGGATAAAAAGAAGCTTTTGATCTGAAGGGCTGGGAATGAACAAAAAAACACTTTACCTCAGGATAAATTAATTTTACCTTCGGATTCGTATAAACTGACTAGTTCTGACTCTGAGCATGATTCATGACAAAATAGTCCTTTCTCTAGAAGTAAAATTGTCCTCCTGTTAGACTGATTTCCTGTGAAAGGTAAGCAGAGATGCTGAAAAGTGGACTTTCTACTTTCCATATTTCAGCCTCCCAACTTTGCTCCTTTTCTAAAGAGAAAAAATAAAACTCTTTTCCTTCCCTTTATTTTGCTCTATAAAAAGCTGGCACTTTCAAGCAGTGCTAAATCTTCATTTCAAATACCATTCAGTCTGTGAGATGCCCTAAGCTTCTGCATGTGCCCTTAGAATAATAACACTTCTAACAAGCTCTCTGCTTAAACCAGACAAAAGGAAAACAAGTTTACTATCCTCTTGTGTCTGGGTTGAACTCTCTGTCCTTTTCTACTCACCTTCTGTTTTACTCCTCAACTGCAATGAGCGAGAGTCTGATTCTGACCTCAGTTACATCCATGCAAGTCCAGAGTAACTCCACTAAAGTCAATGGATTTACTATGAGGAAAATGAGATCAGAATTTGTCCCAGAGGCTTCATCTTGTATTTTTGCAGCACTAGACCAATTTGCAAGCCCCCAGGTACTGTGGCTAGCATCTTAAAAATGTAAATATTCTACTTCCTTCAGAAACAGGGTAGGCTTAGCAAATTATAAAAGGTAATTTTTCAGTATTAATACCCAGTTCTCTAGGTCTCTAGGTTTCAATTCTAGGCCAAACTGTCCCATCCCACTGTAAATCTTGAAGGAAGAGGCCTGTGGAAGGATCCCCACTGAGAGGGCCATGGGACTCCCTTCCAAAACCCATAGGTCAGTGGGAGGCTATGACCATCTGAATGGAACTACTATGCCTCCCTAGCAATTGTGTGTCTATGGCATATCTGGTCCCACTCTGTGGCAGTGCAGCACCACCAGGGCTTAGCCAAAGGTGATCCTGGAAATCCTCCTCACCCCCACCCCACTACAGTGAGATCCCTACAGAGGAGGGAACTCTAAAAAATTGTAGTCCTGAGGCTGCTGCTTGATGCATGGGGGGAATAAATACATTTCCTTGTCACACCCTTCCTTTAACCAGACACTTTTCCCTCAGCTTACCGAGACCTTGCCCTTTCCTCATATATACATCCATGGATGAGCAGAGAGGCCTCCATTCCATGCAGGAGGAGGCGATAAATATGTGGAGGGAGTCATCACATGTGGTCAGATTCTTAGCTGGTATAAAATAGACATTCTATTCAAGTCCATTGTGGATCTGAGGATCTGGCCCATAGGTCAGCATGGGAATGGCTATGGATGGGGTGCATGCTCCAGTTACTTTTGCAAATATTTATGCTGCTTCTCTCCCCACAACTAAGAGTCATTTCTTCTTCTTTTTACGTAGGCTGGTTTGGCTTAAAACCAGAGGGCGAACAAAGAACGTAATGGCTCACAGAGCTCCCTTTGGGGTGGCTCTGCAATGCCCTCGACATGGGCCTGTGCCTCATAGGCACGATCTGGCACAAAAGAAGCAGCGAACTGCATCTCAGGTTGGTATTCTATATGTCCTCCGTAGCAACCAGTTCTCACTAGTGAAAGCAGCAGCGTGAAAACAGTAAATGTGGGTGGAATTGTAATTGGATGTGGGTTGTCGAGTCTTGTCTCAGGAAAGACAATGAGTTGAACATAGCTCCTAATAAATTTCTTGCTACCTTTTACAACTATTTTGGATCAGATCGCTCAGCACATTCACACAGAGTGAAGGAGCGTAACCAAGCAACCATAGTTAAAGACTAAACTTTAGGGTATGTCTCCACTTCAGAGTTAACCTGTGCTCTTATATGAGTTTTTCCCAAAATCCCCTTATTGTTTACACACAAATACACGCACCAGCTTTCAAGATGCTGTAAACCTGGGCTAGCTGACCCAATTAAGGACAGGTTTCAGAGTAGCAGCCGTGTTAGTCTGTATTCACAAAAAGAAAAGGAGGACTTGTGGCACCTTAGAGACTAACAAATTTATTTGAGCATAAGCTTTTGTGAGCTACAGCTCACTTCATCGGATGCATTCATACAGTGGGGAGATTTATATACACAGAGAACATGAAACAGTGGGTGTTACCATACACACTGTAACGAGAGTGATCACTTAATATGAGCTATTAGCAGTAGGAGAGCTGGGGGGGAAACCTTTTGTAGTGATAATCAAGGTGGGCCATTTCCAGCAGTTGACAAGAACGTCTGAGGAACAGTGGGGGGTGTGGGGGGGAAATAAACATGGAGAAATAGTTTTACTTTGTGTAATGACCCATCCACTCCCAGTCTCTATTCAAGCCTAAATTAATTGTATCCAGTTTGCAAATTAATTCCAATTCAGCAGTCTCTCGTTGTAGTCTGTTTTTGAAGTTTTTTTATTGAACAATTGCAGCTTTTAGGTCTGTAATTGGGTGACCAGAGAGATTGAAGTGTTCTCCGACTGGTTTTTGAATGTTATAATTCTTGACGTCTGATTTGTGTCCATTTATTCTTTTACGTAGAGACTGTCCAGTTTGACCAATGCACATGGCAGAGGGGCATTGCTGGCACATGATGGCATATATCACATTGTTTTTCAATGTAGTCTGAGATAAGTGGGTAATAATTCTGAAGATCTCTGACCAAATACATGTTCTTAGGGTTTTTGTTTGTTTGTTTGTTTGGGTTTGGTTTTGGTTTTGTTTTGTTTTGTTTTTGTTTTTTTGATAGCTGGTTGATGCTGCTAAGTGATTGCTATTTACAGGCAATAGCTTGAGCAGAGTTAGGATGTGTATGTCTACCCAAGCTGGGCACTACGCCTGCCAGAGTTTGACAACGGGCACCATCAGTAGGCTGGTGGAAGATCCGTGGCTGGGGAGGAGGAGGTGGAGCTCCATATCACAGTTCCAGTCCCCTATTCCTCCGTGACACCTTGTCCCAGTCCCTTCCTCACCAACTCTTCACCCAGTCCTCCTGATCCTTTGGCTCCTTGCCCCAGCCTCTTCCATCACCACCCCCAGGCCTAGATTCTCACCTCTATGCATTCCAGTCCTCTAGCTTCCTCCTCCTCCAGGCAGCCTGGGTGCTGGCAGGGAAATAATTGAAAGCACAGGAAAGACAATCTCCCTGATCTCATTACCTGTAACTTTCACCGCAGCAGTCCCTGGCTCCCAGGAAAAACACTTGCAGGGAAAATCCTGGTTAACCCAAGCAGCTCTGGGCTGAAGCATGCTCAGAGATAGAGTCTTCAGAGCATATGGCTGCCAAAGTGTAACAAGACTCTACTGAAAAAAGAAGAGGAGTACTTGTGGCACCTTAGAGAGTAACAAATTTATTTGAGCATAAGCTTTCGTGAGCTACAGCTACATGCGTCCGATGAAGTGAGCTGTAGCTCACGAAAGCTTATGCTCAAATAAATTTGTTAGTCTCTAAGGTGCCACAAGTACTCCTCTTCTTTTTGCAGATACAGACTAACACGGCTGCTACTCTGAAAGACTCTACTGAGCATGTCTGAACTAAGATTTTTTCAGAGGATTATAACTTGGAAAAAAATTGATAGACTTTCACAAGAGCAGCAAAAGAAAGCACATCCCTGACACTCGAGCAACACAACTGCCTAATTTCAAGTCCCTGCACTAAAGCATGGCGGCTTGAGAGCTCATCAGTGAAATGGTTGTACATAATTTAACATGCTAAAAATGTATTTTTCCCAAAACCTTGTTCTCAGAATTGGCTGAAGCATTTTTTCTGAAAATTTCCTCCAAAAAATCAGCCTGAAGCAGACACCTGGAAAAATTCAGCTTGAACAGTTAAACGCTGGCAAAAGTTATAAGAAAATGAAAATTGCTTCTTGTAATGAAAAGCAATACTTAACTACCTTAACTACAGAAGGCACTACCAGCTATGACTATAATAAATACCAGTGCACTGTCAGAATAAGAACGTTTCTTTCAACATATTTTGAGTTCTACAACACGACTTCTGATGTTCCATCACAGCCATACAAAGCTATGCAGAAAACAAATCTCTCTCTATTTTAAATCTCAGAAGGAAAAGTCCACTTAAAAAATATAACAGCAGTAAGCTGAATTCAGTTGAATTACACCAGAGATTCATTTTGTTCATATCATTTCATTCTTATCATTGTGATGCACACTTTTTTGGTCTGTATTTATCTTACTTTTTAGGTCAATGCTTATAAATAAACAGCTGAGAGAGCATTTATAAATAGGAAAAAAAGAGAGGGCAAGAATGTTCTGAATCAAATTTATCTTACAAAATTAAATGGTCATCTTCTAATTGCTGCCTCTGCTGTTTAACTGTGTGTTTTCTTTTAGATGTAATACTATGTTTGATGATGGGGAGGGAGGAAGGTTCCTGAAACTTACTGGAGGTCTTCCTCAGAGTTACCTTATAAGGCCATATTCGGCTCTCCATTGCACCAGAAATAACTTCATTGATGTCAGTAGAGTTACTCTGTATTTACATGGGTGAAAATAACCCATAATGTTCAGAATGTAGTAAAACACTACCGAAGCGATCTAGAAGATTTTCTGTCTACTTTTGAACAACATGGCAAATATGTGCTGCCTTTTAAAAACATCATGTGATTTTTTTTCTGAGCGCAAGAGGCCACAGATTTCTAAAAGTTGGCTCTATATCTGTTTAGTTAAAAGGTATAAAACACATTCCTAAAAGGATTAGACATCTTTATGCAGCAACAAACCATGGGGAGGTACTGAGGATAACTAGGTAGACACACTCTCCCTAGGGCAGCCCCTGACAAAATTCCTCTGATGTTTGTTTTTAATGATTTTTGCTCCCTTGCTGTCCTTTACCCCTACCTTTCAAATGATCATCTGGCTGACATGATCTATACTTATGTCGTCTGCACACTGTTACTGTAAAAGTTACTATCTGGGGCTCTGGGCCGGCTCTAGGCACCAGCAAACCAAGCACGTGTTTGGGGCGGCACTTTTCAAGGGGCGGCGTTCTGGCCCTTTTTTTTTTTTTTGCTTCGGTGGCACTCCGGCTTTGTTTTTTTTTGTTTTGTTTTTGCGCTTGGGGCGTCAAAAATCCTAGAGCCTGCCCTGCTGGGGCAAAAGATAGAAACAATGTCAGGGCTCCAGCATGTGCAGAATATGGACACCCACCATGAATACATTTCTGCTGCACTTTGTGAGCCCAGACAATATCTGTTACCAGTTCAATATGTTGTTCCTGGTCGTCAAAGCCATCACCAGATCAAGATCCAGCAGCTGTTTCTGCTCCATGATCCGGCAAGATGGTTGTACTCCTCTAGAGCAATGCATCTTATAAAGCCCAGGCTGTGAAGCATGTCACAAATCATGCTTGGTCAAGGGAGTTGGGCTGTGGAATGAGTCCCAGAGAAAATTATGTTACTCAAGGGCTTGATCCAAAGCCCAGTGAAGTCAAGGGAAGTCTGTCCCTTTACTTCAGTGGGCTTTGTGTCAGATCCCAAGAGCTATTCAGGGCATACTGCAAATTCCTCCTCTTTTATTTAAAAACATTCCCACCATAAGTGGATTGAAAAATTAATAAACAAACTATAAATGCACCAACCACAGAAGGGAAGAATGGTGAAAACGTCACGAACTCTATTAAGCAGCTTAGATGCTATGGTGATATGCACTATGGCAAATCAGAAGATAAACAGACATTCAAGAAGTAAAGTAGTAGGCTACTATGTGAAAGGTGCATCTTCTTTCTTGTGCTAGGTTATTTTGGAAGAGTACCAGGAATAGCATCCATACACTCTTTGGCTGGCTGCAGGAATAACATTCACAAGTAAACAGTTGGCTTACTTTTTCAGTGGTGCTAGTTCACAAACTGGGCCACGACTGCAAAAAAGCAGATGATATGTATACCAACCAAGACTGTCCCAAATGCACTTTTTTTCAAATACATTGTTAAAATGGCTCCCCACCCCCCAACCCCTCCCCAATTTAAAGAATGACAGCTTTCAATCTTATTCTAGTTCATGTGTTTGGTACTTCAAAATTTTGGGAATTCCTAGTGTTACAAATTATGAAAGTTTGCAAAATTAAACACTACTTTCCCCTTCTACTCAAGCATTGATTTGAAGGAACAGTAGCATTATGTGTGCTCAATTCTGGAACACATCTCTCTTAATTTTAGCTTGGTTTAAATTTTAATTGTTTTCCTATATTTTGTCTGAATAATAAAGTACTTCCAGTGACACATTCAACAAAAAGAGCCTGCTATAATATTCTTTTTGATTATTAATATCTCAAATAAAAAGTTCCACTGTATTGCACCCTGAGAATTATGCAACGTGGGAAAGTATTTGTTTAGTTTTCTTTAGATTTTATGGCTTATGTTTCGTGTGATGAATCATTTTATTTAAAGAGAAAGAAAGAATGGGTTTTTATTTTTTTGTATTCCAAACACACTGCAATATGCTATCCAAGGAGGAAAAAAATGCAATAGAAACTTGATAATTCACTCCAGTAATCCTTAAATCCAGTAGTGCTCAAAGTCTCCTCAGAAGTCTCACATTTTTCTCAGCAAAGATTTTGTAAACAAATGCTGTTGAGAGGATCTCAAATTACTAAGATTTCATCAAGGCCAACAAAGCTCTTAAGCACACGCGAGACTTTAAACAAGTGACTAGTCCTACTGACTTCATGAAGGTGGCACATAATTATAAGAAATGGGTTATGTTGTGTTATATTTAGAGCTGGTCAGGAATCTTTTAACTAAATATTTTTCATCAGAAAATGCCAGTTCATCAATATGAAACTGTTCATGAGAGAGTTGGCTTTGATGAATACAATTTTTTTTAAAAAGTTTCAAAATTGTAGAAATGTCCAGCGTCCATTTTCCAGATGAAAAAGTTTGGGTTTTGAGGTTGAAACAAGTTTTTATGTTCGAACTCACATTTGTTACTATACTGTAATTTAAGAAACAAAAACTAAAACAACATTTCAGTTGGCATCATCCAAACTTTTTCTTGGATTTTCAGTTCACAAAAAATTTCCAGATTTTAACTTTTTGTCCCAGCTCAAGATGGGAGTGTTTTTTGTTGTTTTTAAATCTCAAAACATCTTGTGGAATGGGAAAACCATTTCCCACCCAGTTGTAATTATATTTAGCCTGATTAGGCACCAATTCAGCAGTTATTTATGTGCATTCTTAGGTACTTTGCTGAATTGGGACCTAAAGGTGCTAAGTATAATGCAATGGATCTAGTAATAAAATATGTGGAATCATCACTAATATTTAAAGCCAAACCAAACTGATCAAAATAAAGAACTAAGTACATTTTGTGATTCACTGTTTCTGTCATTTTTTGAAATCGTGTTAGTTTGCTTGCTAACTATTTTACAGACATTTGGTTATCTGCAGTTAGTCTCCCAGTCATTCATGCATATTAACAAGGTATTACTATACCTATAACCAGTGGTGAGCTGGAGCTGGTTTGCACCAGTTCTCTAGAACCGGTTGTTAAATTTAGAAGCCGTTTTAGAACCGGTTGTTCCACGAGGGACAACCGGTTCTAAAAGGACTTCTAAATTTAACCGGCCAAAAGTGGCACCTTAGGCACCGACTCCATGGGTGCTCCAGCCCTGGAGCACCCAAAGGGAAAATTTGGTGGGTGCAGAACAGCCACCGGCAGCTCCCTGCCCCACCCCCAGCTCCAGCTCACCTCCCCTAAACGCACTGTGCCGCTCTGCTTCTCCGCACCCCCAGGCTTCCCGCAAATCAGCTGTTCACGCGGGAAGCCAAGGCGGTCTGAGAAGCAGGCGGCGGCTTCGCACTCAGGCCCAGGGAGGCTGAGCAGAGGTGAGCTGGGGAGGGGGGTGAGAGGAGGGCCGCCCGTGCCACAGCAGGTAACCAGGACAGGGGGTGCACAGGGGAACTGCTCCCTCCCCCAGCTCACCTCTGCCACCCTCGGCCTGAGCGGGAAGCTGCCGCCTGCTTCCCAGCCCTCCCCGGCTTCCCGCCGAACAGCTGATTCGCAGGAAGCGGGGGGGGCGGGGGGAGGGCATGGAGAAGCAGAGCGGGGTGGTGCGTTCAGGGGCGGAGGTGGAGGTGAGCTGGGGCCGGGAATGGGGCGGGGAGCTGCCAGTGGGTGCTCTGCACCCACCAAATTTTCCCCGTGGGTGCTGCTGCCCTGGAGCACCCACGGTGTCGGCGCCTAAGGTGCCACTTTTGATGTGATCAGTGGGGGGAGCGGCCACTCCCCCTGTTCCCCCCCTAGCTATGCTCCCCCGCCCCTAGGAGCCAGAGGGACCTGCTGGATGCTTCCTGGGAGCTGCCCCAGGTAAGCACCACCGGGGCTCCCCACCTCGCCCCCCAGCAGGTCTCTCTGGCTCTTAGGGATGGGGTGGGGTGGGCACCCACTACGGTGACCCACGAGACCCTCCTGCCCGGTTCTGGGGGCAGTCAGGGGACAGGGGAGGAGGGTGGATGGGGCAGGGGTCCTGGGGGTGGGGGGACATCAAGAAATGTGGGGGTTGGATGGGGCAGGAGTCCCGGGAGGCAGTGGTGGGCAACAACCGCCTCGTGGGGTGAGGAGGGAACCAGTTAAGATTTTGGCAGCTCATCACTGCCTATATTTATACTGTACCTGCAATTCCAGTCTACAAATTATACTCTTAATACACAATTCATTATCAGCGCTAGACATGCTTTCAGTGGTGGTGGCACTTCACTCACCTGTGCAAAAAGCCTGGTTGCTGAGTTAAATTCTAAGACCCACTGACCCAATTCCCTGCATGGCAGGGTCAGTGAGTCTTTTACAGGCATTGATACGTTGTTCAGCAGCAGCCCCTATTGAGGTACCCGTAACATCCCTAGATTATAGAATTATGGGGATGAGGAAGCGGGGAGGAGCTAACTGTTACTAGGAAAGATGTAATAAAGATGAGACAGATTCACACACACCCCCTATATATGTTCTTACAACAAGGCTCCATCACCATTGCACGTGTGTCTGCACTACTCATAGTCATGAAAAGCAGGCATATATTAGAGCTGAGTAGGAAATGCTTATCCTCTCCTAAGAGAATTTTTAAGATTTCAGAAAATTTTCTGTCACAAATAAAGATTAAAACTTAAAATATCAATTTTTTTTTGCAAACTGAAAATAAATCATATAGTAGCCATCAAATGTTTTGTTTCAGTTTCAAAATATTTTGTTTCAATTTTGACTTTTAATTGTTTTTACTAAAAATTAAATTTCTAAATTAAGTATCATTTCAATCCCCCAAATGGAACTTTTTCATTTTTTTAAAAAAAGTCAAAACGGGGCATTTTTGACAATTTCAAAACTTGTTTTTTTAATTTTTCCAAATGAGAAATTTTTTTAAAAGCTACCTTTTCCCATGAGTGGTTTTAGTTTCAATGAATTGGCATTGTCTGGTTGAAAAAAAATGCATCCAAATATTCCTAACCTGCTCTAGTAAATGTGTCACGTTGAACCATAGAGTTAGACTTCTAATTCTGATTTGGCATTTGTCTTCAAGTCAGACTTTTCATATATTTTTTTCAAATGGCAGGACTATGAAAATAAGGGTATTTTGGCATTAAAGGTTTCTTCTTGTCTAGAAGGACACACTAACTGCCTCTGTAAGAAAGCAAAATTCTATGTCTCTAAAAGCTCTCTGATCCAGTGCCAGATGTGCAGTTCATTGCTTTGGATTACACAACAGTCAACCAGAGAGTCCTATCTGACATAACCTGAAGCAAGGTGATGCATTTTCTTTATTGTAAAATGGTAAAAAGAGTGTACTCTTGCAATATGCTGAGCAGCAACTCTCATTGGCTTCTGAACATACTCAGATCAAAGGTTTAGTTAACTCAGCATAATTTTATTGTGTGTTTCCCAAATTCCGATAACAATAGTCCTAATCCTGTTTTCTCCTCTCTAAGGTTCTGATCCTGCACAGGCTAAGTCATGTTCTTAATGGGGCTACTCCTGTGCTTAAGGTTATCTTTATATAGGACTATTTACATGCTTAAAGTAAAGCATGTGCTTAAATGTTTACAGGATCGGGGACTATGACTGTGACAGAGATCAATGTCTGGCTTTTCCATCACTAGCTGACACTTACCTGGTTAGCACTAACATATTAGTATTTACTGTGCTACAGTATGGGATCTCATGAAGACTTAAAGTCAGAAAAATCTATAAAATACTACAGGAAGGGGGAAATGCATGAGCTCAAGCAAATAGTTATTAAGGTTTTGATCCTGCAAAAGGCTGAAGACCCTCAGCTCCTGCTGAAATGAATGGATTGTGTCCAAAATCAGCATTTATTCTCTCTCCTGCTGTGTTGTTTGCTACTATTTCACTTGTTTTCTTGAATCTTCCAGCCAGGGACTGTTTCTACTTCTATGTCTGTGCAGCATCTAGCAAAATGAGGCCTCGGTCTGGTATACCAAGAAATACATACAAGACTATATTGCTTTCATTAAGCCTAATACCATAAAGAGTAAATGCAGTTCAATTTTTTACATTCACTGGTCACTAAAACCATTTTAATGGTCATCTATGTTTTGAAAATAATGAGACCCCTCAGAATGAGTTTCACCTCTTGTCTGTATTTGGGTGGGGAGGAGGAAAGAGAAATCACACTCCATAACCTGGTGGTTAGGATGCTGGCTGGGTTGTGGGATACCCTAGTTCAAGTCTTTGCTCTGCCTAATTCTGAGAAGAACTTTTCACCCCAACTCACCTTAAACATAGCAGAGATTTGAGTGAGGGTCATTATAGGTCCTAGGCCAGTGGCCTAACTACCAGGCTACAGCGAATCTCTGTTATTTTGCTATATTTTGGCCTGGGATGGTTTGGGTTTGATAAAATGCCATTTTCTGATGCGGGGGTGGGGGGGATTATTTACCAGCTCTAGCTGTAACTCTGTTTATAATGCATGTCTTGCTCATGCATAATTACATCTGTCATCCACATTTTTTCTTTGTAATGTTTCTTTGTTGGCTAAATGTGTTTTACATCAAAATATCATGCTTTCCCACTTCCCAACTTTCTTGTCTTCTCTGCTGGAGCACTTTCTTATTTCTCCTATTTAAAAAAAATACTTCTCCTTCTCTGCAGTTGTTTAATTTTCCTGTGCTCTTTCTTATTTAATCTTTGATTACACTGTTGCCATTCATTTCTTTCAAGTCCACCATGCAGAAGAGATAATTTAGCTTTGCTGCTTCTTTTGACAAACATAGTATAAATTAAGTACAAACATGATGAGGCTCATGCAAAATGAAATCTCTTGCAGAGAGCAAATGTGGAATACTTTATATGGGGAATTTAATTATTTAATGTGTTGATTTACATAGAACACCTACTATGGTTAAACAAAGTCCTAGAGGAGGTTTATGAATACATTAAGGGCTTTTAAAAATGAAGAGATTTTTCTTCCCCACACATTCATTTTAGTGGAATAACTTGTGTGTGATGTCTCAGGTGTGTGTGTGTGTATCCAGGGGATTTAAATAACAATAATTTGCTTTGTAAGTATATGGGTTCTATCTGTGATCTGGATCTAATCCTTGGCTCTGCCACAGACTTCCTGGATAATCCTGTGCAAGTATTTTAAGTTGGTTTGTACCTCATTTCCCTCCCATGTATAAAATGAGGATAATGGGTGTGATGGGCATAATTAGCTTGTTTATAAAGCACTTTGAGATCTGTGGTTGTAAGATGTTATAGGAAGGTAAATAAACATCATCTCTTTTGTATTGTATTCCTATTTTAGATGGTACATTGTGAGACAAATCATGTCCTGGCACTAGCAAAATAGGACACAAGGAGAATCAAATATCCAGCCAGGTTAGTTCTCTACCAAGGGACTATTACCTGGTTGGGTAGAATTCCACAGTCCGTCCCAGTGTAGTGCACTGTGGGCCTCTGTGCTGCTCAGCTCAGCTGAACTGTTCTGTTCTTCATACGTCTACTTGATGTTGATGGCAGCAGATGATTTAGCTGGCTTTGTCTCTTGTCCTGAAGACCAGGCACATTGGGGAGAGTGGTGCATGGGCTGCCCTGTTGGTTAGGCAACTCTCACAGCACTTCCTTGAGTGCTAGACTTCAAGCAGTGGTGATTATATGAGGTTTTGTGTCTCTCTCTTTCTTCCCTCTGCGGTTGTACGAAACAAGGAGAGGCTAAATTTAGCACTAAGGTAATGTTTTATTCCTTATTTAATATAAAACAATAAAGACAAGCATTTATATTTCATCATAAAAATACTAGATCTTATAATTTCATATAGTTACATATTTTCATTTTCATAGATTCATAGAGTTTAAGGCCAGAAGGGACCATTAGATCATCTAATCTGACTTCCTATATATCACAGGCCATTAAATTTCACCCATTTACCTCTCTATTGAGATTGGCTGAAGCATAACTTCCAAAAATGTATCCAGTGTTGATCTGAAGGCATCAGGAGGTGGAGAATCCACCACTTCCCTTGGTAGTTTGTTCCAGATGTTAATCACTCAATCCCTTACTCAAGAAACTAGGCATGTTGTCTTCTTCCAAACTACTAGGCAACCTGTAGGGCATTCTGCGTAAGATAACACAAATGTTCTTGAAAGATATCACAGATTGGGTGCAGTTAATCTCTATGGAAAATTTATTTTAAACTCACAATTTTGGCTTCCTTTTTTCTCCTGCTGTGTCATAATTATTGCCAAATTAATATTAACCAGAAACTTCAACAGAAAACCAAAATCACTCTGTTCATTTGAAAGTGTCAACTTAGGTCAGATTTAGGAGACAGAGGAAAAGCAGACTAGCATGTGAAGAATGACCATTTATTTGGGGTCATATTGTGTCATCTTTTTTTAAACCACAACTCCCAATTAAAATCAATATGGAGTTATGCTTTCAAAAAAATCAATAGTACAATATGGCCCATATTTATTAATTTAGAGCTAAGTGTGACTACAAGAGACAGACTTTAGGAATTATACCTCTAAACAGCTGGAAGGCACTGACGTACAGGAGTCTGGGATTTTAAGAAATTTTTAATCTGTTGTTTTTAGAAGTCTTGTCATTATAAAAAACTGAAATGGTGAATTTCTTATTGTCTTTTTTGGGGGGGGGTGTTTGTTTTTGGGTGTCCTTCTTTGTACTGGACTCAAGTATTCTGGGATAAAACTTTGATATTCTATCCTTTTGCTTTTGAAGAAGACAGTGTATCTATGAGCTTATACCAATGAATAGTGTTTTAAATGAATACATTTCAACTGATGTACATTAAGCCATCTTGTGCCCTCAGAGAGCACAAGGGATGCTGTGAAATCTGCTCATCAGTTTGCTACTGCTCTATGAGATGACGTTTAGGCCAGCTGCAGATTTTGATTATTCATTTGCAGGAGATGATTTGGTAATTAAAACTAAGATTAATTTACTCATCAGGATAAAAAAGGGTTTCTTTACAGTCAAAGCAGTGTTACCAAAGTATAGTGTTAGTTTGGTCTGAAATGCTCCCTTGATAAGCTTAGTGGGGAGCTGACAGGTCCATCAGGATGGATCATATGTCACGGGAGGGCATTATTAATGAAGATGAGAAAAATTATATTCGTCATCAAAGGGAGTGTGGTCAGGCATGAAAGGATTTACTGCAATTGTCCAGTTCTCTATCTGGTGGATGGAATCTGGTTTTCTAATGTTGGGGCAGATATTTTTAATATGCTCATCATACATCACTAAAGGGCTGTATACTGACAGAGAGTTGAGGGGAAACTGACAGCACAATTACTTAACCTCTATCCCTGATTAGACAGGATTCCGTCTCCCAAAACTCAGGCAGAAAGTGTAGGGATTAGGAACAGAGAACAGTTGCAGGGGAAAACCTTACTGGGCACAGATAAGTCACCTCCATATAAGGGCCCAGTTTTTCATATTAGGGAAAAGGTTCACGGAGGAGGTTAACACCTGTTACCTTAATTTATGTAAACTACTCCATGCCCTTGTATTCATTTAGTAGTCAGCACCGGTACAGCTACACTATTTGCTAAATCAGGGATATTGCTGAATTCAGCCAAGGCCTACCAAAGAAATCATGACAAAGCTAATATTCAGTGTTCTGTCACCTCCACGCTGTGAGTCCTACTTTTCTGGAACATGCTGGGCTTCATCCCACTCCTTTGATTCTCTGCAGGTGCCAGGAAAGGCCACCTCTTTTCTCCTTCAGAATGTGGCTGCTCCCCCTCCTTGGCCATTCTGAGGGGGTGGAAGTTGATAAATAGACACTCTGCTCCTGCACCTGCTCCTGTCACCTCTGCAATAGGGGGGAAGACACTTGTCAGCCTGCTCTCATGTAGAAGGATGAAAAGGATCCCGCTAAAACAGTGGGTGGGACGAAACAATGTAAAAATCAATGAGTCACAAAATCTGTGATTTAACCATAATTTGCCATGACTCATTCATAAGATGTTTTTGTAGCATTTTCTGTGACAAAACCTAGCTCTAAGCATAATCATTGGCGCTTACTCAACCCTATTTTACTGATGTATGTGTAATTCTAACATTTAAACCGCTGCAAATCAGTTTAGATTCACTGAAGTCAATGGAGTTTTCCAGCTTTGCACCAGATGAGGATCTGACCTGTTCTTTATATTATGACATGTTAGCTCAAGTGATCCTTTGGATACATGGGAACAATCCCCATTAACTTCAGAAGGAATCCAGGAACAGAATTGGGTCTACTTATTTTAACTTGTATGCAAAGTTCTGTTTGGTCCAAATAATGTGATTAGAAAGCATGATGCCAGCATAGTTTGTTGATACTTTAGTTGATGTTTGCAGTACTGTAGAGAGCAGTTATATAGCTGCTCTAATAAAATTACCTTTTAGATCTAAACTGAAAACCTCACAAGAGCAATATCATTACTTCTTGCATAAATAAACTCAGCACGGGGTGGTGGTGGGGGGGTGGAAGGTAATTGAATAGTCAGTAGCTTTGAATGTGACTCTCAGATGGGACTGAAAATAAGGAGCCAGACTGTGCACTGAAGTAAATCAGTACATTTCCATTTACTTCAATGGAGCTACGTTAATTTACTCCAGCAGAGGATCTGACCCTGGTCTTTTAATAAGAAAGTTGTATACTAATAAATCAAAGCCCAATATTCCAGAAGGGGGAAGTTTTTAGGGCAATTTTTAGGTAACTTAACTTTCTTTATTAGTAGTACAGAAAAGACAAAAAAGAACGTTTGCCCACAACTGGCCTGCTTCAAAATCCAACCTAGAAGATGATTGCAAGAGATTTTATTGGGAACTAGTAAGAATTACAGTCACTGTAATTAGCAGGTTACTGTAATTAAATACAATTTAGATTGAATGGGTTGGTGTATTTAATCACTAACAAAACCTACATATTAAAATATATTTGATGTACATAATTTATAGAAGTTGTCAGGCACTGGCTCACAACCTTATGAGGGTCCCCAGTAGTTGCCTAGGAGGCTGTTTTCCAGTTTCAATTCCCTGTTTCTGGTTTCACATAGACCCTTTGCTTCTATGCACTTGCAACTGGGTGTACTTCACATGCCAGAAATTCTGTAAACTATTTCACCGATTCCCGTGGTACCTCCTTTGAAGGAATGTAGAAGTGCCAGAGAAGATTCAGGTTCACATCTGAATCGGAGCAGTTTAAAGGAGCTGAATGTTTTGGCGGTCACACAGTAAAGCAAAGGCTAAGAACCCCTGACAATACAATATATGTGGTTCTGAAAACCTAGAACATCCTTTTAAATGCAGCCCCTACCTTATTCTAACCTGTTTGGTTTTTTTAAGGTCAAGGCCGGAGGAGACACAGTAACGCAACATAATATCAGACAAAGAACATAATAAACTCTGCCAATTCAGTATTAAATTAAATTTCTTAGAGCTATAGTGAAAGAACTTAATACCAGAAAGGAGAACCAATTAAAGATTTGGACGATACCATTTTTTAAAGGCAATGACAACACTAGAAGCCAATGCAATATGGAGGATTTGTCATAGTATCCCACTGACACAAAAAGAAATGCAGATGTTATCTGAAGGATTGATGTTTTCTTTATAAAGAAAAATGTTGGATGGAAACTAAAGCTATTTGGAGCAGCTGGAAAACAAAGCATGTGCCTCTTATGGAGGAGGTAAGACAGCCCATCTCATACTATGATTTTTATAAGTGGAACTAAATGAAAAATTAGTAATGTAATGAGATGCAAATACTTTACATAACTAAAGATGATCTCATTGCATAGGTATTCATTATTAAGTATATATTCTAACCCTTTAAACCTGTCTACAACCATCAAATGTAGGAAATAAGACAGTTGGATGGTGCTCTAATTGACTTATTTTATCTTATTTTTTTAATTGTGGTAAATGAGAATATTTAGTGCTAAAGTTTGAGAGCCATTTATTTAATAGGTTTATGTTTTTCTTGTAATATACAGTTCTGTACCTACAAGTGCATACACACACTATATATGAAATATTCCTGTGAGGCGACTCTTGTATTCTTTCCGAAGAAAGTAAATAATTTGTTATAACATGAGTAACAGTATAAATGACTAAATCTGATTATGTCATGTGTTTTAGCCCATAGATATTTCAGTTGTGGAAAGTGCATGAGACAAAATAAAGAGGAACAAGTGTTAACATTAAGGTTCAATCTATAGGTGGTCTACAACTTATTTAAGTTAATGCAGAAATTATCTGGTAGGAGAAAGGAAATATATTCTGAGGATGTGATTTATTTGTATTGACATCTTTTGTATTTTAAATTGAAGAGAAGCATACGCACCACGCTGGAGTAGCCTGCTGAGAAACACCAGCTGAACTGATTAGTAGTCCCCTAGCTGGAATGTTTTATCTCCCTGTAAATAAATTAAATTAAATTAAAATAGAACTATAAAATATAAACAGTATATGTATTTATTTTGGCTTAAATGATCTAGTTGTCTCAGTCCAGAGAAAGCTGAAGGGTGGAGGCTGCAGTGCTCCATGTTCAAGCATGAGAAAGATCCAAGACAGTGCAACATTTGGACTTTATTCATTCTGTCATGGTCTCTGGGTAGGCTGCCCTTTCTGAGACCCTTTTCCAGTCCCCCAAGTTCATCCCTTGCAAGTGGCAGGCCTGTGCCTCCACTTCTCTTTGGGGTATGATCCCACAATCCAACCTCTATCAACGGGATCTCCAGGTTTCATTGCGCCTCCAAAGGTACCAATGGGCTTGGCACCCGCAAGAGTTTCCCCTCCAGGAGGCTGTGACAGTAACAGCATTCAGGGACATAGAAGCAGCAAACAAAGTATGATTTACATAATGCTTAGTAAAGTGGATTTAAAATAACAGAGACCTACATGCATATTGTCCTACCAACACTTGACATTCCCTTTTGAGCACCAAGGTACACGTCTTAGCCTTAGTGTCCTCTGTTTTCCCTTGGCATCAACTTACAGCGTGCTTGCCGCAGACCCTGGATTTCATTAAGTTTCCATCTGGATGTCAGCCTCATGGCAGGCTGACTGTTTCTCCCCCTCCTGTCTGTAGGATCAAACCTTTGACAGGGTCTTATGATCTTCAGATTGTCAGCCTTGGCATGCAATCCTGGTGCCAAACCTAGTGGCTGTTTGGGTAATACTCCTTATGTAAGTCATTGTTTTACCTTTCCTGCCTTTTTTTTTTTAAAGAACCCCTTAGATCAGGGATTGGCAACCTTCGGCACACAGCCCATCAGGGTAATCTGCTGGCGGGCCGCAAGACATTTTATTTACATTGACCATCGGCAGGCACGGCCCCCCACAGCTCCCAGTGGCCGCGGTTCACCTTTCCCAACCAATGGGAGCTGTGGGAATTGCGCGGGCCACAGGGACATGCTGGCCGCTGCTTCCCGCAGCTTCCATTGGCAGGGAACGGTGAACCTCGGCCACTGGGAGCTGTGGGGGGCCATGCCTGCCGATGGTCAATGTAAACAAAATGTCTCGCTGTCTGCCAGCAGACTACCCTGATAGGCCGCGTGCTGAAGGTTGCCAACCCCTGCTTTAGATCTAACTCTATGCATTCAGGTAGGGTTGTGTCACAAGGTAAACTGACGGGCAAATGATATTAAGTTGACTGAACATAGCTTTAATATCATTTCCAATTAAAATATCATCAGGAATCAAATCCCTTATACCAACCACCATAACACCATCAAATCCCATCCACTTAAAGTGGATTTTAGCCCAAGGCATTTTCATTAAATATTCAGAGAGTGCCGCAATGTCTACACTCTGATCTGGCAAATAGTCTTACTCCCTGACAAGACTTGCTTTAACTAAAGTTACATCAGCTGCGGTGTCCCTCCATGCCAAACATCTTTTCCCATTAATTGTTGCACTGCTAATGGTTTCCATATTATTATTCCCATACTTAGCATTAATATGAGTCATGAAGCTAACTCCTTCTGAAACCACAGTAACAGCATTTGCACACAAGATAGCAGTGCTGTGGTTTATTTGGTTACCTTCATGCTTAAAGTAATTGCATTAGTATTATTGTGGTATTTGGGGAGTTTTTCAGATTCAGACAATCTGACTTTACGTGGCCAGATGTACCACACAAATGGCATATAACCTGTTTCCCTTTAGGGTAAGAGTTTATGTTCTATAATCCCATGATCTTTTCTAACAGAACTGGACCTAGACCTACTTTTAAACCCTTCATTCCTTTTAAACTGGGGTTTAGACTTTTCATGATTTCTATTCTCTAGATAATCACCACAAATTGCTGCAGCCCTTAAGAGTGAATCAGGTGCTCTAGCACAGATTGCTGCTTTAATATTTTCAGGATCTATGCTTAATAATTGTTCCAAAGTAATTAAGTCTAGAAATTTATCAAAACTCCCAGAAGTTTTTGCTCCCATAACCCACTTTTTGACAAAACCCATCAATTTATGAGCACATTCCACAATAGTACAATCATTAGACATTTTAAAATTTCTAAATTTTAACCTGTAAGGGAAAGGTTTATGGCCTCCGTTATACAAGAGGTCAGACACAATGATGATCACAATGGTGCCTTCTTACATTTGACTCTCTGAAAATAAGAAGACAGTTTTGGCTAAAGCCCATCCTGGTTCAGTGGTGAAGTGAGGGCATGAATTGGATGTTTAAACATAAATCAATATATAACAAATGGAAAAAAGGGGATAAATTATAGCAATTTATATAAATTAGCAAATTTATGAAGTACAGAAAATTGATAAGGAATGCTAAATACATCAGGGGAAAAATTTATGGGTGGCAGGGGTAAGGACAAAAATAAGTTTAAAAAAAATGGTTTAGGACCAAAATAAATCCTCAGAATGTTATAAGCCCTTTACTAGATGGAAATGGTAAAATTGATAATAATGATGCAGAAAAGGTAGAAGTGTTCCATACATATTTCTGTAGTGTATATGGAAAGAAGCAGGAAGGTATACTCATATCATATGAGAATGAAGTACTTTCCAGTCCATTAGTAACTGAGGAAGAGATTAGACAACATCTACTAGGGATAAACAATTTTAAAACAGGAGACCTGGACAACTTGTACCCAAGAGTCCTAAAAGAATTGGCCGAGGAGATCTCTGGATCACTAACGTGCATTTTTAATAAAACGTGAAATACAGGTAAAATTCCAGAAAACTGGAAGAGTGCTAATGCTGTGCCAATATCTAAAAAGGGAAAATGGGATGACCCCCAAAACTACAGAATGGGGGACTAGACTGGTACACAGTGATTCTGAAAGTTTGTTTTTTTAAAGGAGCCATACTGGACAAGCAACTGAACATGAGTTCCAGTGTGATGCTGGAGCAAAAAGTGCTAATGTGATCTTTGGATGTATTAATGGTAGGAGTAGGGAGGTGATTGTACCGCTGTATATGACATTGGTAGGTTTCTGTAACAGCTTCGTTTATTTTTATTTATTTGTTTATTTACTTATGTACAGGAGTGGGTCATTAGCCCACTTCTAACCCCCTACCAGAAGGACTGGTTGACTACCTTTGTTCTGGCTCCTACTCTTCTGGCATGAGTGGCCCTACCAGTTATACTCCTGCCAGCATAGCTCTCAGGGTCATGGAATCACACAAGCTTACCCAATACATGAAAAGACAGTACATGGGAAACCTAAACTACTGTTCAGCTCAACAATCCCAACTCGATTCAATTCAACTCAGTAAGACTGAGTAAAGAGATGATAGGAAGTGGCCAAACCCATAAGGAAGCTACTCCACTGATAAATTTATTCCCTCCTAAATCTATAACCAAAATTGATACATGAAACATGCAGACACTATGAGTCTGGTAAAATGGCCCAAGTAACCAAAGAAATGGCCTAGATATACTAGGTCAAAGTGAAGTGAGATAGGTAACATCAGAACAAGTAATTTGTTAACTGGACAAAACCTACTATATTCTGGGCTACCGAATACCATAGAGATGGCATAGGTCAGATACTCTCAAGGATGGCTCCTAAATGCCTGATAGAATTGGTACCAAATTCAGAAAGGATTATAACAGCACAATTTACATAGAAGTTCCAGCAAGTGTCAATTATTCAGTACTGTGCACTAAACAAATCAAGCTATCCAAGAGGAAAAAATAAAACTTTAATAGACAGAGAATAGTTGACAAGGTCCCTAAAAGGGATGTCCAGCTAGTAACTGGAGACATGGATGCTAATGTGGGGAGAAACATACTGCCAGGGGCCTTCTTATGGGGAAAAAGGGCCTTGGTGAAATGAACAAAAATTGTGAAATGTTTGGTAATTTCTGTAGAATGAATGACCTGGTCATTGGAGGAACTATTTTCCCTCACTGTCCCATGCACAAGATAAATTGGAGGTCACCAGACCTCGGAACAGGGAACCAAACTGATCACATTACAATTTGGTGCAAATGGAAATTAACTTCAGAGGATGTATGTATCAGGAATGGTGCAGATACAGGAATGGACCATGCATTAGTACTAACTATATTGAAAATAAAAATAAGAACAAAAATTAGAACCAAACAACTGAGATGCCCACATTATAAAACCACCAAGCTAAAACAGATAACACAATAAGAGTTTAGAATTGCATTAGCAAACAGATACCAGGAGCATGAAGATGAAGATGATGCAACAGTAGAAGGCAAATGGAAATGCGTAAAGGAAATTTTCAGCAAAACCCACAAAAGAAGTGCAGGGATTGAGGAAGAATGGTTTGTCTGAGGATACATGACCCAAAATAGAAGAAAGATGTAAAATTAAATAAACTAACTCAAGCAACAGCACAGAAGCAATGACTCCAAGAGGAATATTCCACAAAAAAAGATCAAAAAGAGTGCCAGGAAAGACAAATGAGATTTTATAGACAAAATGGCAACAGATGAAGACACTGTGCAACATCACTAGGCAGTTGTCGGGAAGAACACCAACTGACCAGTCCAAGACAGTGAGGGTAATTTTAACCATGAAGACATCAGAACAATTATATGAAGGCAGTATTTAAGCAGCTACTGAATGGCAAGCCAGTGGTCAATCCCTAGCCATACAGGAAGGACAATATCTGGATGTTGAATTAGGACTTATTAGCGTAGAAGTAGAGAGGGCAATCAATTTTTAAAAAGTGATTTCCATAAAACCTTGACACATGGATAGAACAATCTTATGGAAGTTGCTCTACGGATCCCCCAGAAATCTTTGATGATTAGTCAGAGCTTCCATGAAAAAAATGTCATGCCAAGAAATACATAACAGTGTATTAGCCTTTGTGGTAACTATGTACATCAAACAGGGATGTCTTATGTCACCCAGGACTTCCCTACTGGTAATAGACTAGGTAATGAGAGATCACAGAATAACCAAGAGGTATACAATGGACTTACAGACAGAAACTAGAAGAAGATGTCATCTTTACAGATGACATCAACCTGTTGTTCCATATTCACAGCAAGCTAAAACAAATCATCTTCATACCTATGCACAGTTAGTAGGGCTGAAAATCAACAAATAAATCTAAAACAATGAGAATCAACGCACAACAAGAAACATCAATAACACTTTCTGGGTTAGACATAGAAGAGGTCTGACAGTTTGCATATCTTGGTAGCATCATAAGCCAAACAAGTGGAACAGATGAAGACATTAAAGCCAGAATAGTGACAGCCAGACATTCCTTAACATCCCCAAAGCTGATCTGGAGTAGCAGAAACCTGGCCCTCCGAACTAAACTTTGAATGTTTAACATGATTATAAAGTCTGTTTTACTATATGGGACTGAAACTTGGAGACTTATCAAAACCTTATCTAAATTCCAAGTTTTTATAAACACCTGCCTTAGACAAATCCTGAATATCAGAGGGCCAAAAAAAAAATCAGAAATGAATACTGTTCGGAGAACAAAACAGAAACTGATAGATCAGGAAATTATGGAATGAAAATGGAGATGGCTAGGACACATGAAGGAAAGAACTGAACAGTATAACAAACCAGGCACTGGACTGGAACCCAGAGGGCAAGAGGTGAAGAGGTAGACCAAGAACAACGTGGAAATGCAGAACTGAAAACTATTAAAATGACATGGGAAGAAGCTAAGACTGCAGCAAGAGATCACCATAGAAGGCAGTGGTGAAGGCTCTATGTTCCACATGGGATACAGAGGCATAAGTTAAGTAAGTCATATGGCATTGGTTAGACTGATACTGGAGTACTGTGTACAGTTAGTTATGGCGTCCACATTTAAGGACTAGAGAAAAAGTCTTATATTGAAAGAGTCAAAGGGCTCAATCTGTTTAGTTTATCAAAGAGAAGATAGAGAGTTGCGTTGATTAGTCTATAACAATCTTCATGGGGTGAAAATATTAGATAGGAAAAGGTTCTTTACTTGAGTAGAGAAAGTCATAACAAGAATCAGTAGCCAGAAGCTGAAGCCAGGCAAATTCAAATTAGAAGTTAGACAAAAATTATTGATGGTGAGGATGATTAACCACTGAAACAAACTACCAAGAGGAGTGGTAGAGTCAGGGCCAGCACTAGACCAAATGATGCCAAGGCAAGGAGTGTCTTTGGCAACACCCCTCCATTTGTTAAAATTTTGTATACCTTACAGCACCCCGAGCCTGGCGTCCCCCAAGCCTGGCACCCGAAGTAGTCACCTGGGTCGCCTGCCCCTAAATCCAGCACTAGGTGGAGTCTCCATATCTTGTTGCCTTTAAGTCAGGACTGGGTGCCTTTCTGGAAGATATGTTTTAGCCAAACACAAGTTATGCTTTAATCACGCACAAGATATTGGACTCAATACAAGGGTAACTAGGTGAGGTGTAAAGAGATATGCAGGAGGTCAGACTAGATGATTTAATGGTCCCTTCTGGCCTTATCTCTATGAATCTAGACGCTAACTCACTTCTGACACCATGTTCTCTGTCAAAGCACAAGGAGAACTAACATTACTCAACATTAAGGCTGTACTCTCCCATAGAGCATTTCTTAAAAGTTTCTAAACATTCTCTTGTGCATACTCTAACAATCCTGAATTGGAAGCTATCATAACACCAAGAGTAACCTGGACTCTTGCTCAACTCCTTCCAACTGGCTTTGGTGGCTTTGCTCACTCCCCACACATCCCACTTCCTCACAGTGGTGAATATCATGTATTCAGCCCCTTTTCTCCCACAGTTGTCCAAAGTCACAATTCCCTCTGCTTCTGCATAGCCCAAAGGCATAAACTAGTCCTGTATTAATAGAGTACAGTGTCTCATGGATAAAACTGAACAAATATGCTTTTCAGTCGTTCAGAGATAGGGTTTTTCTACACCATACCATAATGGGATAAAACTGAAGATTACTAATGAGTAGTATTGGCAGAGGAGGTTTTGATATTAATTTTTTTTTATTTTCCCTCACCTATAGTCTTAGTGTCTGAAGAAGTATGTTAGATGGGGCATAAAGAGTGAGACAAAGACACTCAGACACCATATCAAAAACAACTAAAAGTCAACATAAATAATTCAACAGACTAATGTTCCTCTAATGCATTTTGTCCATTAAAGCTTTAGACAATTTTGGGACCAGTAAGAGTTTCTTTTTGATTCTTCCATTATTTTCTCCTATTCTCATGTCAAAAGAGTGCCTGTTTTTTTGAGACAAACTCAAAGATTAGTTTGTTCATATGTCAAATGAGAGTGGTTTTCTAGGTAAAGGAACTATTTAAAATTATTAATAGCCTTCTACTTTTCATCTTTCTCTTCTTATTTGTATAAACATGCACAGTATTAAAAAAGCTTCCCAAATTTTCCATAGCAGTTTAGAGTGGAATGAGAAAATAAATACCCATATCCTAGCAGACAAACATTTCCTTCCCGAGTAACTATCAGTGCAAGGTTTTATTACTCATGTGAGGCTGCTTATTGAATAACAGCTGTAGGAAGAACAGTAATAATAGGAGCAGCAAGATTCTGCTAAAATGACTGTATCTAATGCTGTATCAATAGTATTTTTGAAGAGTATTAATCCCTCATGCATTTCCACCTGCTGTAACTACAAACTAAGGTTCATCAACTCTTTGAACTCTGTTAACTCCTTGAGTTCACAGTCCATAATTGCTTCGTGCCTTTTTAAAGTGGAAGGCTGAATTGATTAATCATTATACCTTACAGCAAATATGGTTTTGATTATTCTATCCTACAATACAGCCCTACACTATGAATTACAGTGTGGTGCCAGAGCAGCTTGTGATGTTCATTGCTATGTGCTGAGTATACTGGAACAAATCCTTGGCCACCTTGGAACTTCACAGCTGTCCCAGTGCTGCACATCATGATCACTCAGAACTTCAGAATGACAATAAGAATATAACTCAGCATCTCATTCTCCAAAAACACAGAGCCCTGTCACTTGATCTAAAGGACAGTCTCCAAAATAGGTCATGGGTACATACACACACCAGGTAGTGGCACTGTGGTAACATGGTCATGAATGTGGGGAGAGAAACATGAAAAAATGGTGTAGTATAGTTTGATTTGGTTTTTAACAAATATAGCAGCAGACAGGAAAAGAAATTAAGAGTTCCTTAGGCTAATAACATTTAGCACTTATAAAGGCAATAGCTGCAGATAATATCAAATTACTTAGGATTATCAAGACTGGGGGGAACTCTAGAGGAACCTAATAAAGTTAGGTGACTGGTCATTGTGATGTCAGATTAAATTAAATGTTGAGAAATGCAAGGTAATAGGGATTAGAAGGAATACTCCTAACTACTCATGTGCCTTGTGGGTTCTAAATTAATTGCATCTACTAAGGAAAAAGACCTGGCTGTCATTTTACAAAGTCAGTGAAAAAGACATAGCAGAAATAGATGCAGTCCAGAGACAGGCTATAAAGTTGACTAGAATCATGGAAATACTTCTATAAAAAATCCCAATAGATAGGGTCCAGAGTCAGCCCCTTAATATCTAAATAATCCTGTTTAAAACAGTTTCCTTTTGAAGAAGAAGGGTGTGTGCCCAGTTTCAGAGGGAATTATGGGTCCTAGAGCTAGGAGAAAGCGGTGTCTTTTCAGTCCCAATTTGTAGCTTTGTGGAAGACTGAGCCTCAACAAGCTTCTACACATAGATGGCTTTTGGCTGAAAAATGGAGTGCATAATGCTACTGAGTCTGAGCAGACTCCAAAATAAATATCCCTGACAAACACGCAGTAACTGACCACGCATATAGCATATACTCTCCTTTGCCTTCCTCTTACAAAGAGTTGAACACTTGTGAATCACTGTACTTTCCAATCTGCATACACAAATGCATTTTAGTCTTATAACAGTCTGTACTATAATTTAATACATCACATTCAGGTGAAAATGTTGCTAAGCTTCATAGATGCTGCTGATACTCTAAAGAGAGGAAATAAGTTCATATTGCTTTACATTTTGTGAAACTTTACTTGACTGACATAGTGTCCCCTGAACAATTAGGAACATCTTCAAGGCATATCAGAATTTGAATATATATTCTCAGAGCCACAACTGTCAATGAAATTCAGCATTTGATCAAATTTCATTTTGACCAAACATTACAGTCAAAGACAGCAATTTATTCGGTAACTCTAACACAATTATCTCAGCATGACTACCATCTGCACCAGGCACAATTTCAGATCAATCCCATTCTTTTTATATTGTTTTTTCTTGAAAGAGAAAAGCCTTTGTTAATCTTACATCACATTGGAAATAAAATAATTACCCGGTGCAACTCCATCTATCACAAGTAGAAAACAAATTGACTTGTTAAAGTACAGCCTTAATTTCCCTATTCGTGCATTCACAAGCAAAATATCACATGCATGAAAGGGGAAAATATTCAGATTTTTGTTGATTCCTATTGCAGGTGACTTGATAGCCTGAGTTCAAATAATATGTTTTTGTAAGTTAAGAGTTTGTCTTGAAACAATACAGTATGTTCAGTGACCCACACATTTTAATATTATTTGTGTTTTAAGTCCGGATTCTGAAATTTCCAATACACCAGAAGACTGCTGTGCCCCTGGGGAGCTCTTCTGAAATCAGCAGCCTTGCTTCGCATTGTAAATTTCATGGTTGCACCTCAGATGCATAAGGCTTTACAAATATGGAATAAGACAGGTCCCTGCCCCAAGGAGTTTCCAGTCTAATTCAGACAATAGTGGGCAGGAATACTGAAAATACATAAATTACTCCAATGCATTTATTTGTGTGATTGTCCAGCTTGCATGCTAGACTAAGAATACAGGTCAAGGGTGGTAGGAGGTGACTGGACACTGGGGCGGAGGGCACCTTCTTGCTCTAGCCTAAAGAGCCCCACCGGGCATCACCCCTCACCTCCCTCTCTAGTGGTGCTGCATTGGCTGGTGCCTGGGGAGAACCCTTTTGCCCTTGCCTCTAGGGATATAGACCAAAGAGGCCTGAATGGTTTTAACGGAGCTCCAGTTTGTCTATCCTAATTCTGCATCAGCAGAGCAAAAAATCACAGATGGCTGAGGAGGCGCCTGAGCTACGAAGTCTAGCTTCAGATCTGAACTTCCCCTAGGTTTGGGGTGGGAGTAGAGGATGATTCAAGGACTGTAGCTGGCTCATCTCACCAGAAGACTGCTGTTAGTTTACAAAGTTTACCTGATTGCTAACTTCCTAGGAGAGTGTGTTGTCTTTTATTGCACAGAAAAAAGTGCTCTGATCATTTAATCAACTGTCCAAGGATAATATATAGAAAAATATGTACTAAAGTATATTGATGCACAAGTCATAGATAGTAATAAAATTATCTTGCACCATGCTGTTATATAGTTTCTTAATTTTAAGGATTATCCTTCTTAAGGTATTGAAAGAAGTGTTAAAGAGGTCATTTTACTTACCAATTGATCTCCCTTTGATCTCACATATGCGCGTTTCTCATTCATCCTAATGGGAGTCATATATACACATACAGGGAAAAACAGATTCCTTTTGCTCTTCACTGTGTATGCAGTTCTTTGGCATCATGCTAAATTTTGTGACTCATAGATGTAATGTGGGATTCAATTTCCTGCATGACTTTTCTTATACTGGAAGTATGGTCTGGACTAATACAAAACTTTCTTTAAAAAAAAAATCTAAAAGAGTAACTGACGACTTTATATATTCCCAATTTGTATTAACATATCTGATAAAGGAGTCTGCCTCTTGAACTCCGCTAATCAGGTGCGCCTCTCAGTAATGTCAATTAGTTCATTGGCATCAAGCATCTGTATGCTTAATGGGAGGAGGCTATATAAATCAGGAGGGAAAGCAATGGGGGGGGAGGGAGAAAGCAAACACTCACACACTTTGATTTTAGAGAACAATGGGGAGTTTCCAGGGTTCCTTTTATATCCATATAGCTGAAAAAACTTCTTACTTTGTTTTTCCTCTATATGTTTACTTTATATTGTGACTGGGGAAATCCTTTTTCTATAGCTTTTAGTCTTTGGATGAAAGAACCTTTCTCTGTCTCTGTGTTTGTGGCTTCAAAAGGGCAGGTGGTGCTGTTATCACATTCTATTTTTCAATAAATTGCACCTCACAGGTGCTCAGCCTCAGGCATATGAAGTACCTTGCATCTGTTTGACTGACCTGTTGTGAGTTTTACAAGTGAAAGATCTAGGAAGGGATTAGAGTCTGTATGTCAGGAACTGCAGATAAACACTGTTACTACAAATCTATCTTCACTTTCAGCCAACTAGCAGAGTAGCTAAACAGCAGCTGGAAAATGTTAGACTTAGTTTGATACTGAGAATGATAGGCATCAAGTACAGTGATGCCGACTTTGTTATAAATTACCTGAAAAACATTTTCAGAGTTTTATCTAAGCTCCCAGCTTGCAGAAATCAGGAGGCAGAATGCCTTAAGTGTCACTTCCTGCTATGCCCTTGTTAGTGCAGTAATGGGAGAACAAAGATAGCTTCAAGCTGGAGCAGTGGAAGGGGGCTGTAGGGAAGTAGAAAATCGGGCCTACAATGCATAACTGAGTCTTTTCCTTATTAAGTCACTTGGCTTCTATTTACGTAAAGCATCCTTTATGAGCTACTCTTTGGAAGCAGTCCAAAGGAAGATTGCAGTTTTCTCTGTGCCCCTGACATTCTACGGGAGTATTGCCCACTCTTTACTCTGATTTCCTTCAGAGACCAAACAACTTCACCTCTCCCTGAGGAATCAGCCAGCAACTGCCTCCTATAATAGACACCAATTTCACCTTGCCTTAAAGAAGTGAAGCATTTATTGGAGTTCTACAAATAGAGAGAGAGATAGTACTAGACAATAAGGTATAAACATATGAATAGTTAGATGGATAACCACAAAAGGTAGGACTAGAAGAGACCTTGAGAGGTCATCTAGTCCATCCACCTGTGCTGAGGTCAGATTAAGTAAACCTAGACCATCCCTGACATATATTTGTCGAACCAATGAAGGGGATTCTACAGCTTCCCTAGATAACCTATTCCAGTGTTTAGCTATCCTTATACAGTAGTTAGAAAGCTTTTCATAATATCTAATTAATTAAGGCACAGAGAACATTGCTGGTGTGGTTCTAAATTTAAAGTTACAGATTATTCTTAATTACATTACATTACTTATTATGGAATATTATCTCTGGTCTCTTACTGCACAGAAAAAAAGACATAAGAAAATGCTATGTTCTCAGATGACTATCCTGTGAGATTGTGTATAGCTCATCCTATGCTTATGAAACTTTCCTCCTTTCATGTAGATATGTCTGCTATTATGACAAGATGGTTATATCCTTAGTATTATGAAAATCCTAGCAGACTCTAGATGGAAAAATTATACCACTAAATACATAACTAAAAGGTGCCATCTTTTACAGAGCAATTTGTTGAGTTTCCCTTAATGCATACGTACACACACACACACACACACACACTTTGTGAGGGATATTTAGGAGGCTAAGTGTATCAGCAAATATAAAATCCTTATCTGCTGGAAGAAAATGAAAATATATAAGATAAGACAGAATGTCATCATTAAATAAAAGAATAATGGGTTTGATGAAGGGCAACTATTTAGATTGAAGTGTTTTATTAATAATATGCACTTGTGTCATAGTGCTTTGCACTGTCATAGTATCTTCCATATGAAGATCTCAGCATGATTAATCTACATTAATTATTAAATCTGGTCTGAATGTTGAGTTTGTAATGAACTCACAACCATACCTGTCTTGCATGGAGTTCATGCAAATATTTCATGCATCCCTAGTCCTGTTACAAAAAAGGACCAAATTCTAATAGCAATGGATTTTTTTTAAGACTTAGGATAATTGCAAGATGTTTAGCAACAGATGAAAAAATGCTACCAGATAATTCAGTATAGTTACACAGTAAGAAAAGATGCAAAAGCAAGAGTGGGAGAATGAGAACTCAAATAGCCGTCAACATTTATAAGTTATTTACTACAGCTGTTTAAAGCAGACTTTGCAAATTATTTAGCTGATTTAGCAGTGACTCTAGTATGATTTGTTCCTTCATTTCCACCATGTGAATGAAACAATCAGGAAGCAAAAGAACGTAAGTGTCCACCTGTGGTAGCTTTCAAACATTTTGAGCAGGCAATAGAAACAAATAGCGTGCAGTTATACAGTAAATTAGTGAGTGGGAGAGGAGGGAACTGAGTATGAATTAACATAGTCCCATAAGGCTTGGGGGAAGGTGGTATGGAGATAGCACCCATTCAACAAGGCCCTGCCCTCTCTTTCCTTTACTAATACTATGCAAACAAAATCCTATGGGCTCTCACATAGGAGCCTCTGCAAGAGAAGGGAAGGGAATACCATAAAGACAGCAATCCCCTGCACATCCACCTGGATCTGATTTTTGTTTCCATCATCCACAGAGCTAGAAGGGACAATATGGCCCTGTGTTTTTAAATCTCTGTAAGTAGTATCTAATTGTTATGATGTCAGTCATTCTACGTATCATTGCTATAAATAAATAATGAATGCACGCTTTGACCTCTAGTTATCCCTTAGATGGCTGAGTACAGCAGAACACCTGCATAACTCCACATATTTACAGACTAAATGAAGTATAAACAGTCAGGCTGAAATGGCAGAGCCTAGATGGAATGAGAGCAAATCAACCAGGCAAATTTTACTTTTTTATTACACTGTTCAGATTAACGCACTGCATTATTTACCACATTTCACTAGATGTAAACATCAAATTACAATTGTCTTTGTTGACTTCACCATGAAAGATTTATCATTCCTAGACATGAATATTATATTTGGGTGGTTTAAAGGACTCTGATGGCATCTGACCTCTGCAATATGATTATTACTTCATTGTGATTTTTCTTTTTAGTGTGATACAAAATGTATCTCTTATACATTAAGTGTGACATTGACTCTTCTTTTATAAATTCTCCATTAATTCTATTTCATGTATAACCTGAAGGCTGGTGGTGAGTTGTATTTATTGATTGACTAAGAATGCTTGTTTACCTTCAGCTCTAGGTCTTGTATTTAGGTTGTAAACTCCTCTTTCATTTTCTGTATGTTTGTACAGCACCTAGCATTATGGGATTCCGATTTGTTTGGCCTCTAGCAGCTTCCATGATATAATGTTCAGGTTATCCATTAAGGAAAAAGTAACAATGCCATGTGATTTAGGTGAACTTGGGTCAAATAATGAATAACAAATGGCAAATGTTCAGTATTCATTTGGCAAACAATCCATAATCTAAAATATATTTGCACAAACTTGTCATTAAGCAATTGCAAACAATGAATACATTTGTAAAAATTGGTTCATTTGTTAATCTGCAAAATTCACTTATTTGCTAATCTGCAGAATTCAGTACTTTGCAATGCATCTCCTAGTACCTAGAATAATATACTGAAGAGCTACTGTATAAATTATTGTTTGTTATAGTATCATAAATATTCAAAGAGCCTTACACAGTAGGTAGAAAGAAAAGCTCCTTCCTCTAAGATCTTACATTCCACCACAGAGAATTTGGATACACAGGTTAATGTCTTAAATAGAAGAGGAAGCGTGGAGACTTTACTGGAGAGATCACTGCAGGCAGGTTTTACAAAAGAAGGGCTACGTCTTGCAGCATAAAGTTTGATTAATTTTATTCATTTATTTGCCTCACTACCTGTTGTAAACTTGAAGGAGGAAATGAGATAAGGTCATGCAATAAAGACCTAGGCTGTAAGTTATCTAGGCAAACTTTTCCTCTTTGGGATAGCACCATGAGACCCCCATTTTATGATGATTCCAGGGGGACAGCAGTCATGTAGTCTTATAGCTGCTCACTTCAGTGCCATACATGCAACATAAAGAATACAATCATTTTAAAATAGCTTGCAACATTAAGCATTCACAGTTTGTTGTTTGTTTTTTACTGGCTAAGCTGCTTTATCTCTGATATGAAAATTTGTTTAAAATCAGAAAATGGTAGCCCCTGTTGTCATAGAACATGTCTGGAACTTTGGTGACTTTTCCTTCCTTTTGACAGGTTTTAGAGTAGCAGCCATGTTAGTCTGTATTCGCAAAAGAAAAGGAGTACTTGTGGCACTCAGTGGAATGCATCCAATGAAGTGAGCTGTAGCTCACGAAAGCTTATGCTCAAATAAATTTGTTATTCTCTAACGTGCCACAAGTACTCCTTTTCTTTTCCTTCCTTGTATACATTCATTATGTCAGCATTCCTAGCCTCTATTTAGGAGGACTGAACTGAGATTAGTTCCTTCCAGTGTCCTGTTGAGTTTGCTGTCTATGCATCGCTCCCAGTTCCTGCTGAATAAGGGGATGACAGACCCCCTGGGTAGATTAAGAAGGTAGTTTTCCAAGTTGGCCTTTTCATGCTGGTTTTTCTTTAGTGTATCTTTAGTTATCTCATCTAAATAATTGGGAACAGGCTACTTACTGGTGGACCTAGTGGTGGAGGATATGAAATAATGTGCTATAGACCCTTTCTCCTGCAAGTCACCAAGTCAAATCTAGCCCCCATAGGTAGTGACAAACTATGAGCTGGTTTCAGGTCAGGGTATCAAGAGTGAATTATCCTCTTTATGCTAGGTTTCAGAGTAACAGCCATGTTAGTCTGTATTCGCAAAAAGAAAAGGAGTACTTGTGGCACCTTAGAGACTAACCAATTTATTTGAGCATAAGCTTTTGTGAGCTACATCTGATGAAGTGAGCTGTGAAAGCTTATGCTCAAATAAATTGGTTAGTCTCTAAGGTGCCACAAGTACTCCTCTTTATGCTGGAGGTGGTCTTTTTGGGTCCAGGCTGAAGCACTGTTTTAGGGAGGCATGATTTCAGACTGCAGGGGTATTAATAAACAGTAAATTCTCTTAAAAATGAAAGTGTTGTTTTCAAATCTGCTGTAGCTGATAGCTTGTTACTATGCCACCTCATGCATAGAATATTAAAAAGTCACCTACAATGGACCTGATGAATCATTGCAATGATTCAACATCCTGTTTAGTTGTAAAGACAGATTATTTTCACTCATGCTTAATAAGTCACAAATGTCAAAATAAAGTGATCATAGTGCTATACGTTTTAGAGAGCTAAAAATATTTGCAATTACTTGCTAGGAGATGTGACTTACATGTTCAATACTCCTTGCCTACTGTGTGCAAGAGGTGGCCTTGGTAAGAAAACAGCAACAACCCTACCTGCAAGCTGCCAAATGCCACATTCAGAGTCCCCAAGTTGTTTTACACATTATCTTAAATTGCCTTAATTAGCCATATATACTGGATTCTTCCACATTTAATCTTTACTGACAATAAAATGCTCCTCCTATTAACTTGTAACCCAGACCTCAGTCTACCTGTAGCATTCCCCTCTTTTCCCAGGCAAATGGCCCTTTTGTCCAAACCCAATTTAGACAAATTCAGTTTTTCACATTATTGAGTAAATGTCTGACTATTAGGGTACTGAGAGGTATATGCTTTACTTTAGGGATTGGGGAATGAGTTTCTTTTCGTGTCACTAGCTTACTTTTAGGGCTTTTCCTTTTACCTCACTTATGGATTTTCTTTAGAACCTATCCACAAAAATCCTATTTGTTTTACTGCCGTCTTTAAAAACAGGAGCTTTCTGCTAAAATTTTCATTGCATTTCTTGAAAAGAAATTTGAATTCCCCATGTATGTAAAATTCAGATTTTATATGCTGTGTTCCACTTGTTTGGTTAAATAAGGCTTCCAAATTCTTCTCCTCCTAAGAAAAACTTTGCATTTTTCCTCTCTGTCTTTTTACTGCCAATTACTATTAACTTACCCTGCCACACAGCTTGGCAGCTTCCCATAATGCTCTATCCAAAACACCCCCTGTAGCATTGGTTACTAAGTGTTTTTAATACCGTTTTTGAATTTTTATATTATTCTTATGTGCAGATTATTTTAAGTCAAAGTTCAATGTTTTTGGCTTTCTTCTCTCCTAGAAGTTTAACTAAGGCCTATATAAGAGAATTATCAGAGATCACTATAAATGCTGTTCTTCCCTATACAGGAATAACCCACCTAGATTAAACTCTCTGCAAGTTTTACTTCCCCTACTCCTTCCCACCCTCAGGAATCAAAGATTTTTTTTTTTATACCAGAACCCTTGGGGTCTGCAACAGGCAATGGATGTACATGCCGCTGCTCCTTGCCCTGCTCTGCCACCTGGCTCACTGTCTCCTGCGGTATGTCTATATGGCAATTAGACACCCACAGCTGGTCCATGCCAGCTGATTTGGGCTTGTGGGACTTGGGCTGTGGGATGTTCCAGCTCAGGCTGTAACCTGAGCTCTGGATCCTCCCACCTTGCAGGGTCCTAGAGCCCAGGCTCTAGCTGACCCCAGATGTCTACATGGCAATTAAACAGCCCCACATACTGAGCACTGGGAGCCTGTATCAGCTGGCATGGGCAACCCGTAGATTTTGAATTGCAGTGTAGACATACCCCTGGACAGCAACTCCTTGCAGGACCTAGATTTCTTTTTGCTGCAGCTCTTAACAAGATCATCCTAAAAGGGAGTTTCACAGTGCTGAGAGGGAAGCATTGCAAATCAGTAGAGCCTCTAACATGCACTTGCTTTCCTCACTGATTTGGGGCTGTGACACATTCTGGAGAAACCTATGGAGAATATTTCCTGCAGCAAAGAGCTAGTAGATGGGAGAATAATACTGTCTTCTTCCCACTCGGGGTATCCAACTAATTTCAGATTGCATCTAAGTAGTTGAATCTCTTTTATTTTGTTGACAGTCTCATAACTTGATGACTCATCTTATTCACTGCATTATATTATTACTGGCCTCTGTATCCTCCAGGCCCCTAATTGTCTTTTCTCTCCCACCATTCTTTGTTTAGAGGAACCCATAAATATTTTCAACACCTGCCAAAGCTGGGGATGTTATTTCTATTTGCCCTGTAAGTTGTTAGTAGTTTTCTGGATGCTGTGCAGCAACTTCTGCATTGGCTCTCCCATGTAGCTGCATCTGGCCCAGAACTGAGAGGCTGAGTCCTCTTTTGATTGTGCCATGGCTTCCCTAAGAAAAGTGGTAACCTCTTTTGCTTTTTTGTTTTCCTACTATCTTCCCCAAGGTTGTAAATGATGCCATCTTCTATTTTTAGGCATTGTAGCTTAGCTTGGTAGGCAGTTTGCCAGACAGGAGAGCTCCAAGATCTGTAGACTGCTACTATCTTGGGTGATATCATTTGGAAGCTTTTTGTCCTTCTTTAGACCCTGATTTATCAAGGTATCTAACTTGTATTTGAGGAGTTCCACTGAAGTCAAGGGGACTATTCACATATTTAAAGACAGACTGTACAGGTTCTTAAAGTTTTGCAGAATTGGGGCCTTAATTCATAACATGCATCTCGTTGCCAATGTCCTTGGGACTTATAGAAAATTAGAATATTGAAATATAAAATGTGAATAAAATAACACTGTGGGAATAAATAAATATGCTACTGAAGAGTTTGGGGTTTTTTTTCTACTTTTACTTATAGATAACCCTATCCCCTAAACAAAGGGTCTTGTAACAATGCCCACAGACTAAGGGCTAGTCTACACTGGCCCACGTTAAAATGCTGCCGCAGCAGTGCTTTAACGTGGCTTGTGTAGTTGCAGCAGGGCGCTGGGAGAGAGCTCTATGAGGGGCGCAGCTACCAGCACGGGGGCACAGTCTACACTGGCACTTTACAGCGCTGAAACTTGCTGCGCTCAGGGGGGTGTTTTTTCACACCCCTGAGCGAGACAGTTGCAGCGCTGTAAATTGTGAAAGAGAGTAGCTCACCCCCAGTCAAGTTTTCCTGGCCCAACACTATTAATTGGACTTCCAACTAGGTTACCCTTCCTTCAAAAAATTTGGAAGTACACACATAGGAAACTTGTTTTAACCTCAAGGAACCCAATCCCATCAAATGACAGACTGCTAGGAGGAGAGACCATGCAGACATCTGACTTTATTATAACTTTTGGTAGATCAACAAAGCAGTGCTGGGGCAAAAAGAAGCTGTGTGTCTTATCTTCATTTTCTCACAGCTAAAGAATGTATTTATATCTGTCCTCAGAAGCTTTGCATTGTTTCTCCTCATTTAGTGCCAGGTTCTCAGCTGTGCCAAAGAGGACTGAGAGCAGCTACAGAAAGCGATGCACAAAAAATCATCTTGCTTGGAGCCGGTTGTGTATCAGCCCAGTTCCTGGCACAGTTTGGAGCAGCCTCCATGGCTCTTCTAAAGTACCTCAGCAACCAGTGGGGCTGTCCGCTAGCCCAGGATCATGGAGTTTGGGGTGGGGATATTCTAACCACACTCCCTCTTTTCTGAACATTCCTTTACTCTGGGAAGCAGGTATGGCATAGGAGCTTCTATATCAGCCAGTGTCACCAGATGATACCCATACATGGATAGAATCCTCAGCTGGCTAGGCCTGCTAGGAACTGGCACAAAGCAAACTTCCCAGAGCAGAGATTTGAACCCATAATTTCAGCTACATTCCCTGAGCTGAGCATGAGAAAGAGGATTTTCCCCCCAAGAACAGAATTTGTCACTCCACGGCTTTATTCATCTCACATTTTTTTCAATAACTTAGCTTTTGTCCACAATAAGATCTGATCTTCTTCCTACTGAAGTCAATAAGAAGACTCCTGTTGCCTTTCTCTACAAGTAGTTCTTAAGCTTCTGAGTACCTACTTTAGTGAAAGCAGAATCAGGCCTATATAATGGTTGTAATGGATTTACAGAGATTTCTGAGGCAAAAAAAAATTTATATTTGCATCCGCAAATCTTAAAAGTCTCATTCTCTTTAATAGAGCTCGAACCACTTTATAAGCTGGATTACTTTTACATAACAATTGATACTTCAAATACTTCTAGCACAGTATAAGCAGTCATACTGCATGTCATTTGTTTAACCCCACAGATTCTAAACAATTTAGAAATCTTGTGGGGCGAATGAAGATTTATGGAATCGTAATGAAACAGAAGCAATCAAGATTTTTCATAATGATCTCAATTAAACCATTTCTCTACCTCCCCACCTGATCGGGATGAGAAGATACAGTTGGTCGTGATCTAAATAGCAATGTTGTATATGTCAGGGAACTCTTAATTGCTCTTTAGAGTGGGTGCTCCTGGAGAATTGAAAATTTTCTAATTAAACTGCTGACCTGGTTCCTTTAGCTTTTATATCTTTATCGTTGGTCCGCTTTAGCTGAACTATTATGCAACAAATAGAGGCTTATGAAAGTAAAAGGGAAGGGCAGATGGAGATAAAGTAATGAGACAAGTGGCGTTGAAATATATTCCACTCTTATCGGACGGGACTCCAATCTCCTATTTGAATTGCAGATTTTGCACATATATGATTGTTGTTTATCATAACTCACTGGTATAAATTAGATCGTTGTTGTTCTGAATGTAAAGTAGTAAAATAAAAACCTTTCATACTATAAATAATCCTCATAAATATTTAATGGATGTTAAAGATTTCTTAAGTGCCAACTTTAAGCATCAGTCTTAATATGTTTATATTTAAATATTAACATAGATATGCAGAGCACTAGATAGACTCATATGATGCAACTGACTGGAATAGCATGCAATGAATTATTTATACTATGTTACAGGTGTTAGTTAATATATTTTATATAAGTAAATATACATCTTTTTCTAAAGGTATTTCTCACCGTATCTGCTTCAATTCACAGCCCAAAAAGATAATGAAAGTTGCACGCAGTGTATCTTGATAAATATTTGTTTTTGAATTGTCACTTATTAGCTTTTGAATTTTTTCTCTGAAACCCATATTTCCAGTATATTTAATAATGTATTTACATTTAATAATATACCATATTAACATACATACACCATAAACTAACATGTTTAAACTATACATGAAACACAGTGTTATGGCTTGTGTGGGAAACCCAGGAAACACACATCCCTTCCTCTTCCCCTCTCCCCATGAATTTGTGTTCTTTTATTGTAATTGGTTTGCTTATATAAGTCAAAATGCTGGACCAATATTTGAATTACTGAATAAGGCCCAGATTCCTCCCCCTGTCCTCTTACTCATGTTGAGTAGTAAGCAGTCTACTTCAGTTACTACTTAAGTAACAGTAAGTTACTCTAGGAGTAGCTCCACTGAAGTCAATGTTGGTAGAATCTGGCCCTATTATTGAGTGTACTGAACTTATCCTTTATGGACATGCCCTCTAGAACTTAATAGGGATGAAACCAATAGGATTGTATAGAGATTACTCTAAAAGCTACTGAATTAATGGATGGATTATATCCTATTAGTTATATCCTAAAGGTACCTATAGGATTCAAAATCAGAGATGTATGTAATTCTCTATTAAATTCTACAGAATGGACAAGGGTTATCGGTTCTCTCTTGCTTTTTGCCTAGAGAATAAAGGGCTAATCTCAGTGGGGCTTAGACAGAGTGGAGGGGTAGAGCTGAATAGCCTCTTGAAGAGAGTCAGGGTGAGCCCACGCCAGCACAAATTCGGGCTGCATGGTTGAAGCCCTACTTTATGCCAGAGGAGGATTAGGATAGCAGAGCATGACTCTGCCACAACCACTCCCCTGCCTCTCCCACTCACACCCCATCTCCAAAAGATCCCAATGTGCCTCTGACTTCTTCTTTTGCTAGGGGAGTGCAAGAAGCAGCGGAGCTGTCTATACCTGCTTTATAACAATGGAGAGATTCCCTGCACAGGGGGGAATCCTGTACTGGCTTTTGCAGCTGTTTTAAGGCTGCTTAGCAGACCACAGAATCCAACCCAAATTGTTCAAACTGTACCTCAAAAAGTGAACTTTTGGGCTTTGCATCAGAGGTGATCCACCACGTGTAAAGCTGGTTTTTAAGGAGACCATACTGTAATGGCATGCTATAAAACAAGTAACATTTGGCAAATTGGTCAAACCTAATAGAGAATACTTACCCCATGACACCAGCATGCCACCCCTGATTTAAATTGCTGCCTGTCTCCATGCTCAGAAATCTAGGTGAGGAAGGATAGAGTGACTAGGATACTAGCCTGGGACTTGGGAGAGACCTGGCTTCAAGTTCCTGCTCTCTGAGACTTCCTGTGTGATTGTGGGCAACTGTGTGTGTCAATTCTCCATCTAAAAGAACCGGGTGATAGCATTTCCCTACCTCACAAGGGTGTTGTGAGGCACTGATATACTACAGTAATGGCAGGGGCGGGGAGTTGTGTACATACCTTTGAATAGACGAGATTCCAAAAGAGGGAATCAGATCCATCACATAAGCCAATAACAATGGCTTGAATGGAAATAGAGGGAAAACATACAGAGTAGTTAAACTGCTATCACATTTTATAGAAGAATTAATCACTTCAGTGACTTTCTTTTACTATACATACAAGAAAGCCCTCCTTTTACCCCACAGGCTACCCAAATTCTAAACTCTCTCTGTATAATTTATGGTGCATTATGTCTACATAAATTGTTTAGAGCAATATACATTAAAATAGATTTCTTAGTTAAAATTAGATTTCATTCTGATTTCAGAGTGCAATGGAGACTTAAGAGAATATTTTCCTTATGGACTATATTTAAGGTAAATTCCAGGCTTCAACGCAGGACTAGGGACTACAAAGAAGCCAGAGAAGAAGAGGAGAGGAGATGTTGTAACATACACAATGTTATTAACTGTGAATACTTCCCTTCTGAGCCGCAGTAGTGAGTCAGAGGTATTTATTAAAAATGTGCAAAATACATTTTCAGATACTTTATTTCAAAGCAGAAAAGTTTTATCCAACCACCTTATTTTAGATTTTAAAGGTGGCTATTTGATTGGTACCCTGCTACCACTTCACATATGCAGAATAAATAGAGTATGGATCTTAATTTATCTGATCAGTGTGTTCAGACCAGCTTAGTGGCCACCATTTTTGGAATGAGGTCAGCGGCTCTTTTGGGCAGAGATAGGAGGGTGCATATTTCAAACATTTGACTATCTTAAGTGTGGAAAGGATTTTTAGTCCATCTCCATGGTCTAATTCAAATTAATCTGCTATCTAAATACAATATAATGGTAATTATCTTTCACAAAGTAAAGTGTGTTTCCTACATTTACCTTGTCCATCACTTGAGTTCATGATGGTTTTTAAAAGAGTATCCTGCCTCTGATCACCTGATAACATGCAAGGAGCCCTACAATGATTTTAGAGGTAGGTCAATTAGGTAATGAGTAAATTGTAGCTGAGATGATCTTCCTGTGGCTCTTTCTCAACCCAGCCTTACTTGGGGCTTCTAAATGACCTTACTTTAGCTCAAAGTTTGCAAACTGGTTGATCCCAACTCTCCTTAAATTCCTTTTTTTGATGTTCGCATTTGTAGCTCACACAGACATGTGGAGCACCCCAAGCCATTTAAGTGAAGCAGGTAAAGTGGTGCTGGCAGGTTTCTTCTTCCCTAGGCAAACTGCTGTGTTTATGTCCCCCCCACAGCCTCCAGCTTCCAACTTAATAGGTCACTTAAAAGCATCTCAGTTTTAGGACACAGCCATGCTTTTTAAATAAAATGAGTCTAAACTATTTATTGTATCATATGTTACTTCTTATTTCCTCTGTTCTTCTAATGACACCAGCCTCATTACCCTATTTGTCCTCTTCTCCGATAACACAGAGTTGGCTATCTTCCACAGTACTGCCTGCACATGTTAGATAATGTGTTAAGTTAATGTTGTTTTGTGTGTGGAGTTGCGGGAAGCAAAGACCCATTTTGTTGCTTGGAGCCACCATGGAATGTTCATTAAATTCCAGCAGTTGAATGAGAACCAGTGGAAGGGAGATTTGAGGTTTGCCAGCTGGAGGTGGGTTTTTCCAGGACCACTCTCAAGGTGCCAGGGAAGGACTCTAAATTAATTTATTCATGACTTTACTTGTAATTAGAAAGTAAGTGTTCATTAAACAAGTCCAGAGTGGAGCTCTGGAGGCTGGGTTTTCCTTCAGTGACCTTCAAAGAGCACCTACCATATTTGTGAGTGAACACTCTCCTTCTGGAGGCAGGGCCTTTGGAATAAGGGAGCAAAGCAAGGAGTGGCACCAGGTAAAATTTCCAAATGTGATACTTGGTGGTGGCAGCAGTTACTCAAACCTGGGGCACAGGAAAACCGGGGTTGTGACAATGTGGCACAACCTTCCTGAGATGATCTGCAAAGCCATTATTCTCTTCTCCTTCAAATCCTTCCTTAAAGATTCACTTCTGTCATTATGCCTCCATGAAATTAGCCAACAAAGTCCATTTTTATTCAGAATAAAAATAACAAACCCTGTTAATAATGTCACCAGGCTGGACAGGAGGACACTGGAAAGAACCTTGACTCTTACAAAGAATACTATAGGATCTTTAATGACTAGGTTAGAATCACCACCCTGCACTTTAAGCTGGAAGGGGTTTGTCTGGCTGGCTGGGAGAAGAAAGAAATGCTTTCTGGCTTGGGGGAGGAGGGAAGCCCTAAAGCTGCCGAAAGAGCTGTCAGCATGGTGGATGACTCACCACCTAGGAAGGAGGGTTTAAAAAGGTCAGTCTGGGCCTGGTCCCTCCCCTCATCACTGGGAGCAGGCTGGGCAGTACTTACCCTCACTCTCTAATTAGATCACAAATATATTGAGTGTTTAACTATATCAGCTGACGGCATTACGCTAGCCACCCCACTAATGGGGGCTGGGAAGGAATTTTTCCCTTACCACCATATTGGCCAGGTGCAGTGTGGGGTTTTTTGCCTTCCTTGCAGCAGGTTCAGGTGGGCTCGGTTCATGCATAGCATGACGGGCGGTAGGCCATATGTCACAACTCTTTATTTAAGTGTATAGCGGATGTTCAGTGCAAGTATCCTTATTGAGGTTACAGGGACAAACCATCCCGATGTGTAGAAAGAATAGTAAATATGGCAGGCGACCAGCTTGGCTTAACAGTGAAGTCCTTGCTGATCTTAAATACAAAAAAGAAGTTTACAAGAAGTGGAAGATTGGACAAATGACCAGGGATGAGTATAAAAATATTGCTCGGGTTTGCAGGAGTGAAATCAGGAAGGCCAAATCACACCTGGAGTTGCAGCTAGCAAGAGATGTTAAGAGTAACAAGAAGGGTTTCTTCAGGTATATTAGCAACAAGAAGAAAGTCAAGGAAAGTGTGGGCCCCTTACTGAATGAGGGAGGCAACCTAGTGACACAGGATGTGGAAAAAGCTAATGTACTCAATGCTTTTTTTGCCTCTGTCTTCACAAACAAGGTCAGCTCCCACACTACTGCACTGGGCAGCACAGCATGGGGAGGAGGTGACCAGCCCTCTGTGGAGAAAGAAGTGGTTCGGGACTATTTAGAAAAGCTGGACGAGCACAAGTCCATGGGGCCGGATGCGTTGCATCCGAGAGTGCTAAAGGAGTTGGTGGATGTGATTGCAGAGCCATTGGCCATTATCTTTGAAAACTCATGGCGATTGGGGGAGGTCCTAGATGACTGGAAAAAGGCTAATGTAGTGCCCATCTTTAAAAAAGGGAAGAAGGAGGATCCTGGGAACTACAGGCCAGTCAGCCTCACCTCAGTCCCTGGAAAAATCATGGAGCAGGTCCTCAAGGAATCAATTCTGAAGCACTTAGAGGAGAGGAAAGTGATCAGGAACAGTCAGCATGGATTCACCAAGGGCAAGTCATGCCTGACTAATCTAATTACCTTCTATGACGAGATAACTGGCTCTGTGGATGAAGGGAAAGCAGTGGACGTGTCGTTCCTTGACTTTAGCAAAGCTTTTGACACTGTCTCCCACAGTATTCTTGCCAGCAAGTTAAAGAAGTATGGGCTGGATGAATTGACTATAAGGTGGATAGAAAGCTGGCTAGATTGTCGGGCTCAACGGGTAGTGATCAATGGCTCCATGTCTAGATGGCAGCCGGTATCAAGTGGAGTGCCCCAAGGGTCGGTCCTCGAGCCGGTTTTGTTCAATATCTTCATAAATGATCTGGAGGATGGTGCGGATTGCACCCTCAGCAAGTTTACAGATGACACTAAACTGGGAGGAGTGGTAGATATGCTGGAGGGTAGGAATAGGATACAGAGGGACCTAGACAAATTGGAGGATTGGACCAAAAGAAATCTGATGAGGTTCAACAAGGATAAGTGCAGAGTCCTGCACTTAGGACGGAAGAATCCAATGCACCGCTACAGACTAGGGACCGAATGGCTCGGCAGCAGTTCTGCAGAAAAGGACCTAGGGGTTACAGTGGACGAGAAGTTGGATATGAGTCAACAGTGTGCCCTTGTTGCCAAGAAGGCCAATGGCATTTTGGGAGGTATAAGTAGGGGCATTGCCAGCAGATCGAGGGACGTGATCGTTCCCCTCTATTCGACATTGGTGAGGCCTCATCTGGAGTACTGTGTCCAGTTTTGGGCCCCACACTACAAGAAGGATGTGGAAAAATTGGAAAGAGTCCAGCAGAAGGCAACAAAAATGATTAGGGGACTGGAACACACGACTTATGAGGAGAGGCTGAGGGAACTGGGGATGTTTAGTCTTCAGAAGAGAAGAATGAGGGGGGATTTGATATCTGCTTTCAACTACCTGAAAGGGGGTTCCAAAGAGGATGGCTCTAGACTGTTCTCAGTGGTAGCAGATGACAGAACAAGGATTAATGGTCTCAAGTTGCAGTGGGAAAGATTTAGGTTGGATATTAGGAAAAACTTTTTCACTATGAGGGTGGTGAAACACTGGAATGCGTTACCTAGGGAGGCGGTGGAATCTCCCTCCCTAGAAGTTTTTAAGGTCAGGCTTGACAAAGCCCTGGCTGGGATGATTTAGTCGGGGATCGGTCCTGCTTTGAGCAGGGGGTTGGACTAGGTGACCTCCTGAGGTCCCTTCCCTCCCTGATATTCTATGATTCTATGACAAGTACTCCATAAATTAAGGCACAAAAGAATGTAGAAATGGTTTGGAAAAGGAATTAAGGAGAGGCGCTTGGTAATTGAGCAAGCTGGGGAAAGTTGGGGACTCCTATGATTGGTACAGCAAGGAGCCAACCCCCGCATCATTATAGTCCACCTTAACCCCTCCTTCGAGGGGGGGTGGTCAGTAAGGTCCTGGAAAGGAAATTGCTGGAGGGACCTGGATGAAAAAGGGGAGGGAGGAGCTGGTGAAAGCTCCCCCCCGAATTGGCAAGGTTCCGGCAAGGGAATTGCTGAAGGGATCTGGATAAATGGGGGGGAGCTGTGTAAGACACACACACACACACACACACACACACAAATTGGCTAGAATTGGTAAGATCCTGGCAGTGAATCTGCTGGAGGGACATAAATTTTGCACCTGCACTGTACTCATCTTATCTGCCGGGTTAGTCCCTGAGATCTGTCTAATAATAAAGTTGCAGCCTGATTAAACCCGTATCTAATGTATCCTGTCATTCTTTCGGCATAGCCAGACAAGCAATCAGGACTAAAACCAGGTGAAATGACTTCTGTTGCTGTTTTAGAAATTTTCCTGAGCTCACAAACTAATACAAAACTGCATCAATTTTATGAAGCTTCCAAAATATTCAAAAAAATCCTGTTATGTGAAATATTCTTCGTTACATGGCTCTGAACCAAACACTGATGTGAGTTTTCTCACCCTTGCTTCACTGTGAATAATTTTCATTTCCCCAGAGTTTGAAGGGTGTGAAAACCATGTGGAATCAACTGACAAAAAAAATCACTCTAAGGTTAAAAAAAAAGTTTCACCAGTGTTAGCCAGGTCTAGTCCAAACTTTTGTTTTACATCCGTGTGAAAGAGAGCACCTCCAGCAGCACTGTGCTACGGAATCAGCAGCACCACTTTCTGTAACACTAGGGAGAGATCCTTGTGTATCTTGCAGCCCAATTTTCATAACTTGTGAGAGGTGATGGGATCACAGTGTTATGGTGTGTATGGAAAATAATGGAAAAGAACTGACTGTTTTGTTTCTCAATTCATCTATGAAGAATTGCTCCCTGCAATAAAGTCTATAATGATGTAATACAGTTCAGTCTGCCCTTGCAATTTTTAAATAATTAAAAAGATCAAAAAAAAAGTATTGCACCTATTTTGGTAACTGCCGACTTTTACCAGCCACAGAAGTGCAGAAGTACTGAATTTCTAGAAGTGTTGACGCACTCCATTTTTGCAGCATTCAGTGTTGTTCTCTCTCCTAAATTGCTGGTAATCCGCTTCTTTGGGGTTTGTAGGTGGGAACAAACAGAAAATTTCTTGCCAATAACAGATGGCAGTGAGCGGAAATATGAGCGGAAATATGGAATGTAATTCACTGATTCATTAGTTCAGTAGTTACAGTTTGGATAGACAGAATTATTTTTGTGAGTGATACATATCCCCTGGGGTATCAGGTTTTTCATCTGAATAGAGTTTTTTCTCCACGGAAATTCTTTTGGGCCCCATGGAAAAACAAGATAAAATACACAAGAAAAAGAATGACTTTCTAGCCCCTGCGACATGCCTTTTAAGATCAATTGTGGGAATACTTGCCCTCTAATTCTCTACTTAATATGCACACATTAAATTCTTTTTTTCTACATCAAATGAAAGACTAGCAACATTGATCATGGTGTATGCTGGTAAAGTCTCCAGGAAATGGTTACTTCACAGTCCAAATGCAGCAATACTGTTCATAACTGTTTTGCATAAACAATAAGCACCTCAGCCTCTGAAGCAGTGAAGTTAAGCTTTATTCATATGACTTCAGTGTATCATGAATAAAAGATACATTCTGTATCCCTGCCTAGTAACTTAAAAAAGAGAAGCTTTAGTACTGTATGGTTGCCAAAAATAGCTGATCCCCCAGCTGCCTCAAGTAATCTAGAGTAGAGCTGTGTGAAACTTGCCAGTTTGAAATGGATCTATCTGTCTGTCTTTCAGTTTCTATAACAGCCCCTGTAGTATCTGAGCACCTCCCAAATTTATAAACCAATGAACAGACACTTGACATCCCTCCATTGACTTGAATGGAGTGATGACAAATTATATAAGTTATGGATCTGTCCCCAAATCCACAAATATCCTATGACCTAATTTTTCTCCCCACTTCCCCTATACAGGCAATTTTGGGGGAGTTTTTATTTTCTTTTCTCTCTTGTCTTCATTCTTCTACTGTTCCTCATTTTCTTTCACTTCCTTCTTGCCTTCAGTGTGTTTTGCCCCTCATTCATCCCTCTCTCCACCTTTCCTGTTGTACTTATGGGAAAGCAACATCAAGAAGGAGAGGTTCTCACTTTGTTCTGAAGCCCATGAGATTAGTGGTTTTTCTAATTTCTTCCACTACTAAATGCCAAAGTCTTGGCCCTATTATTGAGAGAGCCTTGTTTCCTGCTGCCACAAACTTTAACCGCCAGGTGGACACGTTTCTAGGTCCTGATGAGTGAAGCTGCGAATGGAGATTGTCATCCTTTGGGCCAATTCCATGGGGAGCCTTGAAAATTAGGACTGTGATGTCTAAATAGTATATGGCTCATTATTCTATGAGGGGCAGTGTAGTGAGTGGAATCCTGGAAGAGCAACACAATAAAACAGTTCCAAGGAAAAGTTATCAATTGAATAACAGGTAGCTGGGTCAGGCCCTGTTGGTGACTGCTCAGGAAGTCACATGGAGTTAGTTAAGTCAGAAAGTAAGGCAGACCAGACTGACAATAAAATAGAGATGGGTCAAGGTGGCCAGATGAAGTCTATGTGCCCAAAGATGCTGGAGTACTTTTTCTACCTGCTGCATACCACTGACCAGAGGCAATGATGAGGGGGCCCCTAAATATGTTTATTTAAAGACAACTGTGTGGATTTAGAGATAATTTTATGAATTTGGAACTGTCTTCAGTCAGCCAGATCACAACTTTCATGTAAGACATATTACAAACACCAAATTCTAAATATGAAAAAATTGCCATATGTGCATGAAGAGATAAAACAGAAGTGAGTTACTCACTAGTGAGTTACTCCAAGCATGTTTAGCTTGTGTGCCTTCAAACACCACACTACTAATAAAATAGCTTATTTTGGAGTATTGCTTTGGGAAACATGGTTTATGCAGCCAAAGCATGACATCTCAAATCATGTTTTTATTAAAGTTTTAAGGAAACAGATTATTTTCCTATATTGAAGTGTTTATCATTTTGAATCTGAGCCAACTAGCTCTGTGAGAATTCACTCTGTAGCTCCTAAAACTGGTAAAGTATCAGGTCTAATTAAAAGTAAGCCAAGCCTACATCTGCAGCTCTATGATGAAAAGAAATAAAATAAGGATATTGGTTTTCCTTTGATCAGCCATTTCATATTATGTTTAGTCAGCCAGATGTTCAAAGGTTAAAAATGATGTTTTTTAGCTTTTGCAGATAATTAGTGTTGTCTATTTATGCGATGGTAAAGAAACCCTCAAAATGGTCTGTTTTTCAGATATTTATCGAAGTCTAATTTCTCTGCAGAATCCAAAGTGGAATAGCCAGTGATGGACCTATCCTCTATTGACTTCTTAAATTCTTTTTGAACCCAATTATACTTTTGGCCTTCACAACATACCCAAGCAATGAATTCCACAGATTGGCTGTGTATTGCGAAAAGTACTTCCTTATGCTTGTTTTAAACCTGCTGCCTATTAATTTCATTGGGTAACCACTGCTTCTTGTGTTCTATGAAGCCAGTAAATAAAACATCCTTATTCACTTTCTCCGCACCATTCCTGATTTTATAGACCTCTATCATATCCCCCCTTAGTTACCTCTTTTCTAAGCTGAACAGTCCCAGTCTCTCTTCATATGGAAGCTGTTCCGTACCCTTAATAATTTTTGTTGCCCTTCTCTGTACTTTTTCCAATTCTAATGTTTCTTTTTGAAATGGGATGACCAAAACTGCACATAGTATTCAAGGTGTGAGCATTCCATGGATTTATACAGTGGCATTACAATACTTTCTGGTTTATTGTCTGTCCCTTTTCTAATGGTTCCTAACATTATTGTTTAGTTTTTTTTTACTGTTTCTGAACATTGAGCAGATGTTTTCAGAGAACTATCCACAATGACTCCAAGATCTTTCTTGAGTGGTAACATCTAATTCAGACTATATCTGTATAGTTTTTTTTATATGTATAGTTGGGATTATGCTTTCCAATGTGCATTACTTTCCACTTATCACTGAATTTCATCTGCCATTTTGTTGCCCAGTTACCCAGCTTTGGGAGATCCCTTTGTAACCCTTCACAGTCAGTTTTGGACTTAACTATCTTGAGTAATTTTGTATCATCTGTAAACTTTGCCACCTCACTGATTACCCCCTTTTCCAGATCATTTATGAATATATTGAACATCACTGGTCCCAGCACAGATCCTTGGGGGACCCCACTATTTACCTCTCTCCATTGTGAAAACTGACTGTTTATTCCTACCCTTTGTTTCCTATCTTTTAACCACTTACTGATCCATGAAAGGACCTTACTCTTGTGCCATGACTCAATACTTTGCTTAAGAGCCTTTGGTAAAGAACCTTGCCAAAGGCTTTCTGAAAGTCTAAGTACACTATATCAGTTGGATCATCCTTCTCCACATGTTTGTTGACCTCCTTAAAGAATTCTAACAGATTGGTGAGGTATGATTTCCTTTTAAAAAAGCCCTGTTGGCTCTTCCCCAACAAATCATGTTCATCTGTGTGTCTGATAATTCAGTTCTTTGCTATAGTTTCAACCAATTTGCCTAGTACTGAATTTATGCTTACTGGCCTGCCAGGATTACCTCTAGAGCCTTTGGAAAAAAATTGGTATCATATTAGCTATTCTCCAGTCATCTGGTACAGATGCTGATTTAAGTGATAGCCTACATAACACAGTTAGTAGTTCTGCAATTTCGTCTTTGAGTTCCTTCAGAACTCTTGGGTGAATACCATTTGGTCCTGGTGACTTATTATTACTGTTTAATTTATCAATTTGTTCCAAAACCTCCTCCATTAACACCTCAATCTGGGATAGTTCTTCAGATTTGTCACCTAAAAGGAATGGCTCAGGTGTGGGAATCCCCTTCACATCATCTGCAGTGAAGACTGATGCAACAAATTCATTTTTGCTTCTCTGCAATGGCATTGTGTTCCTTGAATGCACCTTTAGCACATCAGTTGTGCAGTGGCCTCCCTGGTAGTTTTGGCAGGCTTCCTGCTTCTGATGTAGTTTAAAAAATTGTTGTTTTTGTGTATTTTCATAGTTGCTCTTCAAATTCTTTCTTGGCCTGCCTAATTATAGTCTTACATTTGACTTGCCAGAGTTTATATTCCTATCTATTTTCCTCAGTAGAATTTGATTTACAGTTTTTAAAGGATGTCTTTTTGTCTCAAACCTCCTCTTTTACTCTGTTCTTTAACTATGGTGGTGTGATGGGGTTTTTTGGGCCTATTATCATCATTATTATTTTTTATTATTATTATTTGGGGTATACATACAGTTTGAGCCTCTTTTATGATGTTTCTAAAAAGTTTCCACAAAGCTTGCAGGCATTTCATTCTTTTGACAGTTCCTTTTAATTTCTGTTTAACTAGCCTTCTCATTTTTGTAACATTCCTCTATTATATTTGGACCCAGCAGAGAAGGAGATTGACACAGACCCAGAGGGAGCTGATAGAAATACAGTTGTGCTTGTTTTATTGTTCTAGCACTAAAACAAGCAAACACAAAAGTGAAGCTTTGTGTAGGACACGGGAGAGTGCTCAAACATTTAAAAGGGACAGGACATCACATTCCTCCACCATACTTTAAAAAACGTTCCAAATACCTATATGTCATAAGTTACCTGGCTAACAGTAAACACCTGGCTAAAAGATGTGAGTGGACTGCCAGAGAATCTTAAATTGAAAGGAATTGTTCTGCCCTGGAATAGCAACTCAGTTACTAAACAATTTATAAGTTCAGACACACAACTAGTTTTTGCACTGTGTTGGGATAACATGATGATGGCAGTGGGCAGTGTTCTCAATAATAGGAACAGTTGGTGGTAAGGAATCAGCTGAATGTGGTACCAAAGTTTCTCCCAACAAGTTGTTGAAATTAGGAGTTGTAACAGGAGATTTGATCAGAGGAGTAGAAAGTCCTACTGGAACATCCCTGGGCTGCAGTATTTTTTGAGGATACAACTGGTCCATATATTGTTTCCATAAAATACTGTTGGATAGATTTACCATGAATGAAAGAGGTTATGTGCATTTTACAAGTTCTTCACATACCCATTTCACTCCAGAACCATAGTTGCAAGTCCGCACTAAGACTCCTACATAAGAAAACAATAAGTCTCAAGTCATCGGTCAATTTGCATAGTGTGGGATTTGGCCACATGTGAAGCAATATCAGGATGTAGCAGTCCCAATGGGTATGCAAAGATCACTTCAAGAAAAGAGATGCAGGTAACTCTTGAGTAGTAGCATGTGGTGTGTTCCTGGAGACAAGCAAAAAATAGTCCAGTTTCTGCTGATGACTCAAAAAAGACTTGTTAGCTTTTAAGGCATGCTTAAGTGTTTGTAAAAAGTATTCTGTTAGTCCATTTGCAGCAAGATGGTATGGAACAGAGCAAATGTGCTGAATTCCATTTTAAGCTAGGAACCGCTGAAATTCTTCAGAACAGAATTGAGGTCTAGTGTCACTCACCAATTGTAACGGTAAACCAAATTGGCTAAACAAGGTACAAAGATGTTCAATTGTCTTGGCAGCTGTAATTGAATTCATTCTGAAAACTTCTGGCCATTTCAAGTGGGTGTCAACTATGACCAAAAACACAGAATCTTCTAAACGTCCAGCAAAGCTCATTTGAATAGGTGTCCAGGGAGTCTGAGGCCACAGCTAAGGGTGTAGACAAGCTGGATCAGGATCATGCTGAATTTGCTGACATACAATACAGCACAGCACATTGCCTTCCTTTCACTATCTTTGTCAATCCCTGGCCACCAGACATGACTCTGGGTTGTGGCCTTCAACTGTAAAATGCCAAAATGACCTTTGCAAAGAGCTTCCAAAACCTGAGATTGAAATGATTTTTGAATGATCACTTGCATTCACAATAAGATGCAACCATAATTCACAGAAAAATCGCGTTGCTGTGACACAAACTGTGTAAATGGGATTCTTTTGATCCAACACTGTACCTTGTAGTGCCATTTCCTTCACCAGAGAAAGCACACCATCCTTAGCAGTTATTGTGCTAATTATTGGTAACTATCCATCAAAGGGAGCTAGAACAGTTCATCTGAAGTTTCTTTGGGTTGACAGGCGCTTGGGCATGGCAGGAATGACAGCCCATCAGCATTGCTGTGCTGAGGCCCTTTATGGAATTGAATAGTATTGGAATGAGCTGAAATTAGCAAAGCCCATCATTGCATTCAAGCAGCAGCTAATGATGGAATTCCATATTTCGGTCCAAAAATTGAAAGTAATGCGTGATGATCCAGCAACAAGGTAAAATGTCTACCATGCAGGTAGATATGGAACTTCTGAATCCTATTCAGTCCCTTCAGAATCTCATTTATGGCTTTCTGGGCCAGGGCAGGTACCAATGTGATTCCAAGAGGCAACCTGTTGTTACAAAATAAGCCTCTTTGTGTGTTGATCATGAGAGATTTGCAAGATGCCAGATCAATCTACATTTGTAGGTATGCATTGAGAAAATCCAATTTACTGAAACACTATCCACCACTAAGAGTAGCAAACAAATTGTCAGTACAAGGTAGTGGATACTGGTCTGCACATAAAAACTACATTCAGTGTCACTTTGAAATCCCCACAAATTCAGACCGAGCTATCCTTCTTGATCACTGATGCTGTGAAAACTTCTTGATCACTATGTGATCAAGTAACAAAACTCCGATGTTCACTAAACGGTCCAAATCAGCTTCTACCAGAGGGTTCAGAGCATAAGGTACAAAGCTGAGCTTGCAATATTTTGGCTTGCTGTCAGACTTAAAAGTTAGCTTCACCAATATGTTGCTTACCAGTACAAGCTGTTTTTCAAAACCTTTGGAGTGTCTGTCCAGTATTTCTTGAAGATTTTGAGGTGCTTTCATGATCACCTTGATCTCGGTCCAATTCAACTTGAGCTTCTCAAGCCAAGATCTGCCAAGTAAAGGTGGATACTTTCCTTCAGTCACATAAAAGGGCAAAACAACTAATTGTCTATCTAGCTGAACTTTCACCTGGAGTAGCCATAAATCTTCAAAACTGTGGAGGTTCTTTCCAGAGGAATTTGGGACAAAGTCTGATAGTCTGGTGATAGGTAGATGCAGAAATCAGTGACATGGAAACTCCAGTATCAAGCTCAATTATTATAAGAATGCCTTTGATCAACAGTGTGATCTAGATGCCATCTCTGTCTCCAGCTTTCAATAACATGTGCAATGCTAGGTCATCAGTGTCACTATTGCTCTTGTCTTTTTCCACAGTATGAATTCCCGTCTTCTGTCGTTTCTTTGGTTTAGTATTCACAGATGTCTTATTGCATGTAATGTTACTCTATGTTGCTAGCCATTGAACTGTGTTTCAGCAATGTGTCCTTTTTTCTGATACTTTCTGCAAATAACCTGGCATGCCCAGCAATCCTTCTCAGCACGCATTGTTTGTGCACAACAGCCAGATGGTAATTTCTTACATTGCTGTGGTCCTCTATCCTGCTGATTCATGAGATGAACTTTTTGGTTACATTAATTCCAGAGAATCCTTTTCTGTGGCTTCCATTGCAACAGCCACTTCCATAGCCTGTCCGAATGTAAGCATGATACAGCCTATAACTTATTTTGGACCTGGCCATTGTGTAATTCAGAGACTAATTTGTCATGCAGGGCATCACCTAATGTTTTTTCCAAACTGACAATGCTCTGACAACTTCGTTAGAGCCACAAACTGCTTCTGACTCTCCATTTTCATGCTGTTATTGATTAAACTGATATCATTTTGTTATCATCGGGATAGGAGAAAACTGTTCCTGAATTGCTGCAGTAATTGCAGTGTACATGGCAGTTCCAGCACAGCTGGACACAATAGGTCACACAACAGTCCATATGCCTTTGGACCCATCATTGTCAGCAAGGTCAAAATTCATCGTCCATCTGGAATGGTGCTGCAGTGTACAAATTGCTCAAAACATTCAATACACCACCTATGAGTCACAGTTGTCATCAAATTCATCAACATTGCCCACAAAAGGTCCCATTTCACTGCTCTCCGGTTGGACTTGATGCCTCTTGGACATCTCATGCCACAGGAAAACTGTTTGTTACTGCATGATCCGCAGTTGAACACCTTCTGCTGGCTGTGTGCTCACACTGCAAACTGCAGAATTCTTCCTTTGGTTTTACTTGGGCTCCCTCTGCTGGCAGTAAACCTTTGTTGCAGGCTGACCTGTGTCTCTGCCTCTGCACGAGGTGGGTCAAGATGGTTGCTTGCTTCCACTTCCCTGCTCTGTATGAATAGTTCCAGCTGTAACTGCAGAACCCTTATCCATTGTTATATCTTTATTTGCCTGCCTCCCTCTCTCTAGCTGGCTGGTTCATGCTGTCCCAGGATCAAAAACAGCCGTCTGTCACCCTGTGCCTCTAGGTGAACTTTTCCCCCTTTTACACAGTAGTATGAAAGTCAAAGCCATCCTGCTACCTGTGGGTAAGGTTGCCATGAACTCTGCTATTTCAGGAACAGAGTCAACTGCGACCAGACATCATCATCACTAATGAGGAACAGAAGATAATCATGATGGATGTCACAGTTCCCTTTGAGAACAGGATCCTGGCCTTCTGTGACACCTGAACTCAAAAGGTGGAGAAATACGACAGCTGATGTCTTGAGAGCTAGGGGTTACCAGGTTCAAACACATGCGCTGATCATCAGAGCCCTGGGTGCATGTGATCCCAATAACGAGCAAGTGTTGTGGGAATGTGGAATTGGTCAGTGCTATGCTCAGCTGATGGGGCAACTCCTGTTGTCAGATGCCATCAGGTGATCAAGGCACATCTATTTAGAACATATCTCCATACATCAGCAATACCAGCAGAGATGAGCTGGAATGCTGTTGGGAAAGTAATTGAAATACTTCTCTGATTATATTTACTGAGGCACAACCTACCCAAATTCTCGATTACAGAGGGACAATCTACACTCATTGTTATATACCTGAATATTTGGATGCTAATACTTCAACTGTATTGTTAAATTTATTAACCTTAATTTTGGTTATTGCAGATTATATACTATACGTATGTTATGACTTTTAAACCAAACTTTGTACTTTGGGATAATTTAAGCATTATACACAGATATATACATGCTCTCTTTCCTTGACCTGTGTATTGGATCATTTTAACATTAGCCTTAATAAAATTTTTAGTTGCTTCATTTTTTTTTCTTATTGTTCAGGCAGTGGGAGATCTGGAAATTCATGGAATATAAATCCTGTGTCACCAATGTTATATTTCGGGACCCTGTCAAGGAGGAGATTCACATAAACACAGAGGCAACTGATAGAAACAGCTGTCTGCTGTAATTGCTTCATTGTTTTTGAAGCAAAACTGAAGTACAAATGAAATGAGACTTTGCACTGGGCAGGGGAGAGTGCTCAGATATTGTAAGGGGAGGACATCATATACCCTTTTGGAATTTAAATGCTGCTGTGGTGGGTTCTCTTTGTATTCCCCCCCCTACAAGGATGTTAAAAATTTCATTATATTAAGGTTGTTGTTACCAAACGGTTCAGCTATATTCACTTATTGAACCAGATCCTGTGTACCACTTTGGACTAAATCAATTACCTCTCCCCTTGTGGGTTCCAGGACTAGCTGCTCCAAGACACATTCATTAATGGTGTCAAGACATTTTATCTCTGCATCCCACCCTGAGGTTATCTGTTCCCAGTCAACATGGAGGTAGTTGAAATTCCCCAATATTATTGAGTTTTCTATTTTTATAGTATCTCTAATCTCCTTGAGCAATTCACAGTCACCATCCTGGTCAGGTGGTTGGTAGTGTATCCCTACTTCTGTACTCTTATTATTCAAGCATGGAATTTCTATCCATAGAGATTCTATGGTACAGTTTGACTCATTTAAGATTTTACTCTCTTTGACTCTATGCTTTCTTTTGCATCTAGTGCCACTTCTCCACCCGCAGCACAACTTACTCTGTCATTTCTATATATTTTGTACCCTGGTATTACCATGTCCCACTGATTATCCTCATTCCACCAGGTTTCTATGATGCCTATTATATATGTCCTCATTTAATATCAGCCACTCAAGTTCACCTATCTTAATATTTAGTATTTAGGGTTCTTACATTTGTGTACAAGCCCTTATAACATATCTTAATATTTAGTTTTCTACCTTCATGTGATGTAATTGAATAGGACTCTTTTTCACTGGACTGTTATGCTTCAGTTCCTACCTGAACTTTATCAACGTGGACCCACTGACCCAAGCAATCTTAATTGTGCCCCTTTTCCCATAGCTACTAGGAAACCCAGGTCTGCCCTCTACACTGGATTCCAGCCCAGGGACCCTACAACAAGCAATTAAGGTCTGCACAGTCCTATCCTAACTGCTGTATCCCTGGGCTACTTCTTACCTTATCTTCTCTCACTCTGAGACCCACCCAGACCCACCTTGGCCCTGCAGTTTTTCTCTCTGCAACCCCCTTCTATGCTCAGCTACTGGGCTTTATACAGGCCCCTCTAGTTCCTGTCCAGCTGAGCCTCACCTCTAATTAGTCTTCACGTCTCCCTAGCTCCTATTCCAGGTGCAGCATAGGTAGTTAATTGACCCCCATAGCCACCTTAAACCCTTCAGGCCTTGTATGGAGTGGCCATCCCATCACAGCTCCTCCTTTCTCCAAAGGTTCCCCAGTTCCTAATAAAGCTAAATCCCTTCTCCAAATACCATTATCTTATCCATGCACTGAGACCCTGCAGTTCTGCTGTCTAACTGGTCCTGCACATGGAACTGGAAGCATTTCAGAGAATCCTGCTGTGGAAGTGCTGGACTTTAATCTCTTTCCTAGCAACTTAAATTTGGCCTCCAGTACCTCTCTTTCAGGCAAAGAATATATATTGCAATATTTGTGAAGGCTGTTGTGCACGTATTTATTGTCCTTTGTGTTATTAATAAAATAACATAATAACAAAATCACTACATAAGAATGGCTTAGGGAAAGGATCCCAAAATAAAATAGTATAATATTCAGTGTCTGGACATTCTTCTGAATTGTGATGCAAAACTCTCTGTCTAAAAATAAAATCTAATTTAAAAACATATGAAAGGCAATTTTTAGTATCCACCAAAAGATGAAAAAGCATCTTTGAATTCTATTTTATCTCATCTACTCTAATTTTTTTTCAAAAGTATTTTCAACAGTCTAACTGGGACTGCATTGAAGATCAAAATATTGATCATAACTTCTTAAAAAGGAGTCACATTATGTTAACAGGGCCACTTGGGGCCTTCTCCTGAACTATAAATACACTGTGACCTTATTATTCATTGATAGCTAGATATTCTCAGGTTACAATCCTTGACCACATGGCACTTTGTCAGACTAACTAATGAACGAACCCCTAATCTTTACTTAATTGAATGACACTGAATAGAGTTTATCTAAGGTTACCTAATCTTAGCCACTTGAACAACTTGCATAATGCCTAAGGTAATATTTAACCTCTTAATAGCCATATTGACATTTGGAAGACTTATTGATTCATCTAAAATCCAGTGGGTTATTTTTCTATGCGGTATGGCAATACTGTTGACTTGAAAGAATGTTTAATTGACTGTTTTAATACACCTTTTAATATGGTAATATACTCTTCTTAGATGCAGTGTATATATCTCTTAGAATTATTCTACTGTGACTCAGAAATGCCTTCATCTGAAAAATTCTGCTTGGATTGCACCGGAAAAGAACCTGGCTCATTAAAATGTATTTTATCATATGTATGTAAATGCTGCATTTTCAGGACTTGAAAATATAGGGAATTATTCTGAACTGTCAGTAAGGGAATGCCTAGATGACTTAATTAGTCTTTTCCATGTCTAATTTCTATGATTTCATGAATGCAAAAGAAAATACAAATTTTTTTCTCTCTTTTCTCTTTCTACCATATGACACTTTTCAGTCAATCACATCAGACTTCGTAATTATGGCATATTAAGAACACAGGCATAAATCAAAACCTTACAGTAAGTAAGTAAAGAGAGAGAGAACCAAATTCTACCACTCTTCTTTTATCCTAAAGGCTATATTCTGTCCCAATTAAAATCCTATGCAACCAAATAGTCTTCAATGGGATTTCATGAGGTGCAAACCAGTGCAAAATTTGATCCTTTATCTCTTTACTTGGCCTGTGGCCCTAGTCCAGTTGAGCACTAAAGCACATGTTTAACTTTAAGCATGTAAGTAATTCCATTGATTTAAATGGAACTACTTACATGCTTAAAATTAAACACTGCTTAAGTACTTTCCTGGGCTGAGGGCTATTGCCTGAAATGCAGGGTCTCTGGCTTGACTCTGTATTCTTCCTCTTATATGGTATCTCCATTAATGGAGCTTTGCAACCATCGTAGCCCATTTTGTACTATCCTTTGCTAATCTCTTTGTGGATGAATAGTCCTTTTGATCCACCCACAATACTGTATTGTCCATCCAAGATCTTTTGTCTGCCTTGTGTTTTTCTGCCACCAACTTTTCTTTTCAGTGCCCATAAACTTGGATTGCCCACTGAACCTCTTAAAATATATCCTGCAAAGTGAATCTCTCTTTTCATAAGATCTCTAAATAGTGTTTGCGGAGTTCCAATAATCTCCAAAACTTTTTTGTTGGTTACGTACTCTATCCATGATATTTTCAGAATTCTTCTATAACAATAATTCAAAAGATAGTAGTTTATTTACTATAAGTTGTTTCGTGTCCATGTTTCACAGACATAATGTAACATAAACCAATGTAAGGTTTTAAGAATCAGAATTCAGTCTTCAAATTCATGTCCCTTCTCATCAGAGATTTATTCTTTCTGAATGTCTCTTTCACTCTTGCTATTCTGGTGCTGATTTCAGGCTCTGATCTTCCATCTTCTGTAATGATGCTTCCTACGTAGCAATAAATTTTCACTTGCTGTACAGCTGTGCCATTCTCTGGAATCACATTGTTTCCCATGTTCTCTTCATACCTCCGTAGTTGTTGCTTTGTCCACATTCAACTCGACACCATATTCTTTACCATATTCATATAAACTCTACTCACTTCACCAGACCTTCTTCTGAATCAGCCAACAGCACTGTCTCACCTGTATAGCAAGTAGAAAAGGAGGACTTGTGGCACCTTAGAGACTAACACATTTATTTGAGCATCAGCTTTCGTAAGCTACAGCTCACTTCATTCACCCATTTTTCATTCTTCTTAATATATTCTTCTGTTTCTTCAATTACTTTAATCAAACACTTGATTATAATGGGAGATGAAAATGAAAATCTAATAGAAATCAAGAGAGGAGTGAGACAATATTGTATAATGTCACCAACTTTATTCAACATCTATAGCAAATTTTTGATTAAACTAATCAAAGAAACAGGATAGGAGATTGAAAAAATAATGGATCTGTCCGAAGGTAAATTTACCAGCTAGCAGAGACATATTCACGCTTGATCTCATTGAGGTAGTGCACTCAAAACACTCGTAGAGCTGCGGTAGCATAGACAGCCGTAACCAGTGGCGCAAGCAGTGGCCTTGTGTAAAAACCCAGCTGAACCTTGTGGTAACATACTCGGGAAAGCTAGCCCCTGTGCATCTGCTTACTGCTACTCATGCTAATGAAGTTATACTATTCTTTTTAGAGTGCTAGCTGAGTGAGAGCTAGCATGAGTATGTCTTCTCGACTTGGGAATCACACCCCCAGTTCCAAGTGTAGACATAGCCACAGATTCCTTGCAGGGAAGATGTGGTTAATAGCAAGAAGCCATAGAATGCCTCAAGTAGCATTCCATAGCCTCTATCCAAGGGGAAATTACCCTTGAAGTTGTGACCAACTTTTGTGCCTGTGTGGCCTCATGAAGCCACTATCACTGACTCTTTGTATAATATACTGTGGCCAAATTTTTTCAACACATTGTGTAAAGTTGGATGCTCCAGTCCATGCTTGCACTTCAGAAAACCAGCATGCTAAATGGAGAATTAGGAGCTTAACTTTAAACATTAACATTAGAGAACTTTGGCCCTCTGTTTATATTTGAATTAATCCATTTTTTCCATATACAAATAATTAAAGTGCAAAGTAAAATCTATGGGAATTATATAACTTGCATTACATAATTATAACAAAACTAGAAGTTTCTGAACTATCACTCACACAAACTCTTCAAATATTGATCCTCTCCACTTAGATCGTGATGATAGTTATTTCAGTGCTTTAACATCTTTCTCTGCTGTCAAAATAAAGAACAGAGAGTCTGTCTCCAGTTTGTTTTACTAAAACAGAAAATCTGACAGCCTCAGAACTCCTGTCTGCTTAAAACCTTTTTATGTGCCTATACTCTTCTCAGCAAGCACAGTTCTTATTTTTAATTTTCTCACTTTCACATTTCTTTGCTAGCTTCTGAGACAGACCTTGTGGTGCACATTAATATTACATTTAATCTTTGACAGGCCACAGCAGAATTCCTTCCATTTCATGTGACTAGGCTTTAATTTGCGAACAGCTTCTTTCCATCAAAAATGCTTCTAATTCTTCTCTCAAACAATATGAAATCAACCTAGTTACCATGGAAGTTCAAGTGGTTTGTGTGTATGTATATCTTCAGTAGAAGAAATAAAAAGGAAAACAAAAGGAAACTGAATTAGCTGACAGATGTTAATCAGCTGAAAACTTGAGGCTCACTTTGGGGTCATAAATGTGAGTGATACAGCTATGACAGGTTTTAGAGTAGCAGCCGTGTTAGTCTGTATTCGCAAAAAGAAAAGGAGTATTTGTGGCACCTTAGAGACTAACCAATTTATTTGAGCATAAGCTTTCGTGAGCTACAGCTCAAATAAATTGGTTAGTCTTTAAGGTGCCACAAGTACTCCTTTTCTTTTCTTTTCTTTTTTTTTTTTTTTTTGGTACAGCTATGTGAGTCTTCCTGCTGTTTTGGTTACAGTGAGTATAGGATCCACAGGGGTCCATCTGACTCTGTACCACATTCATGTGACCTCTGTGGCAGTAGTATAATAGACTGACTGATTTGCAGCCCTGGATAAGGACATCTAACCTCAGGGCCAGATTAAGGCATAGGCACTATAGGCTCCTGGAGCATGATTACACCAGAGTTTCAGCTTTAATTTTTAACAAAGTTAGAAGTAAAGCCCTCCTGGTTGTGAAGAACAGTTTGAAAATATAACCCAAGTGTGACAAATGGAATGATATTTTACTTGCCAGCTTGAACCAAAAACCCGTGAAGGTGTGAGCATCCCCATGCACCTGAATGTGGTGTTAGCTCAAAGACCCATTGGGCTGGGGGGCCCACCAACATCACTCCAGAAGATAACTCTGTATGTTGCAGAAGAAGAATGGAGTGGAATCAGCCAGCCCACCCATGCAAATGCACCTCAGCTAAGTAGTAGGGAGGCTCTGCTGCTACCCTAGTTTTCCTAGAAGAATTCCTATTTGCTCCTGAGAGGAAGCGGCCCTGCTACCATTTCTGGGGGCACAAGGAAGTCCCATGACACTGCCCATCTCTTTGGGAGGTGAGGGGGCCCTTTATCATAAACACACCAAGAGGGAAGGGCAAGTCTATGGGGGATGCCTATGGTCAAGGTGTGCAATCCTGTCTAATCTTGGCTTCCTGTATAGCAACGAACAGCAATCCAGACTAGGCTGTAACCACTCCAGAATCTGGTTAACAGATGTCAGAGCTGGAGAAGACCCATTGCATTATCTAGGATCTCACCCAGCAAAATGCAGATCACCATCTGAAGGATGTTCCGCTTCCTCATTTCCCACTGAATTTCCAATGTGCTGTAAAGTCAGGTTGTGAAATCACTCAGGCTTGAAGACACTCAGCCCCTCCCAGGATCAGTCCCCTACTCCATCTACTTGCAAGTGCCAGTTGTATTCCCCATAAAGGGGTAGACCATGTTAGATGTAAACTAGCCCTACACTTGTTCTAAGCTGAAATGCTAACTCAGAACTCATGACAGTATACATTACTGATTTCCATTTAAGAGCACACTGTATCCTAACTTATGTGTTTTAAAATGCTTCTTTCACAATAAAGCATAATTTTATAAATGTCATATTTATATCAGAAACATGTCACTCTGCAATTAGGGTTTTATATCACATGAACGGGGTACTTGTTAGTATGTATTGTAGATTTAAGATAAATTTTCGACTATTCTTGCTGTCAATGAAAAAAAATCTTTAAAACTGTGCGTTAGAACCATATATAAGTGAGAAGAGACTGACTTTTGAAAGCTTAACACCTCAACCAATGGTGGGTCTTTAAATCACAAATAGAGCTTTTCCTGTCTTTTGCACCACTTTCGATATATTCTGCAGAACTTCAAAGGGTTTTTGTTTACTCAGCACCTACATGTTAATTGCAAGTTTACTTGTAAAGGGGGAGGGAGGATTTAATATACAAATTAAAAAGTATGAAGAGCAGCAACTTCCCTGGGAAATCATGATTTCCCAGGTATCTTATTTTTTGATGTACAATGAAATTCTGTGATATCTCTCCAACCCCTTCAGTATGTAGTTTCTAAATTCATTGCATTAATGTTATAAATGAGGTTGCCTGTCTCACCAAAGATTCTGCTGAATCTGAGAAGAGCCAAGTATGCAAGATGAGAATACTCTCTGAATTTTCATATTTAAAGAAAATTTATTGCTGCATATATCTACACCTTTCAGGTCAGTCTTACTTCTTTACATTAACTTCATTGATATCTGTACTTTAGAGAACATATAACTATGGAAGGAACATGTAGATACTGTTTGCTTTGCCCTGAAGAGGGCTGAGACCCCATCTAGTACCTTTCCAGATTTGTTTATCTCACCCCAGACCCACCTTGGCCCTTGTCAAACCTCACAACACCATTTAAAGAGGAAGACGGTAGCTTCCTCTGAGCCTTGGACTCTTACCTATTCTTGAATCTGCCTTCCCCACATGTGACTCCCTGATCTTGGGTTGAACTGGGGGCCAGATGGTCACAGATCTTATGTAGAGCAGCCCCAAGGCAGCTAGACTCCCTTTAAATTATAATTTGGGCCATGAAATATGATTACTGCACTCACTGTCGATTGAATGCAGGGACTACGTACTTGGTGTATATCATACCTCTATAGGGGGATACTTGAAATATGGCTAGGATGATGATCCTCCACAAACTTCCCTTGAAGAGTTTTCTCTATATTCTTCCTTGGGAGGGTGGAGTTGGTCCCCTATTCCCCATGTCCCACCTGTGGCTTTCAAAGTGTCATCAGCTAGACATTGACAATGCAGGAGTGCTGTGCATTCATGCTATGTCTCCTTCCACCTCCAACATTCCCTATGCTGGGGGCTGGAAACAGCATGCTATTGGGCTGACTATGCCTGCTTTATACCACCCAGGGATTGCCTCTGCATTGGGGGAGCCACCAATGGTGGCTGCTAAACCAGTGCTGTGAGTACGTTATGCCTTTGTGCACTCATCTACATCAGTGAAAGATGCTACCAAATATTTTACACCCACTTTGCACTTACATTGTACTTGTGTAATGGGCTACACAAAATGCAGGGCAGAATAGAATTAGGCAGCACAACCCTCAGTATAGCCGTCCTTTTAATCCACCGCACACTGCACTGAACGGTACATTTTAGTGGCAAATGTTAAACACATGAACCTTGAAACACATGAACATAGGCCTTTCCCCTGAAGTCTGAATTAAAAACAAATCAGGTTGTGACCTATGAGAATGATGAGGTTTGTCATAATCTGACATTTTGCGTTGAGGATTGTCACAAGGTTTTTCCATGGGAAAGCTCAGCACCTCTCGGAATTTGGCCCAATGTAATCACATTAAAAGAAAGTTTAGGGTTTGATCTAATTCTACAAAAGAAAGGATCTGATAAGTTTGATGTCAAAATTATAATATCTGAACACGGCAGAGTTTAAGTATCTAACCTTAAAGTGGAATTTACCTCAGTTTGAAAGTCCAGGGGTGCTAGTCTCTTTTTAAAGGACAGATGCCTGAAAACTAATGGAGATAAATATTTGTCTTATGTCTTCCTGAGAAGGAAATGCATGAGTTTTGTCTGACCAAGCGATGATAGTACGTGTGCTTCAGACCTACAGATATCTGCAAAACCGATGTTAAATGTGAAAAAGGAACATCATGACTGCAGGCATAGGGCCACCCTGGAACAAAACTGCCCTAGAGCTGGCAGTTCTCAGCAGTGGAGAAATCCTCCAGTGGTAATGTCCCACAATAATGGTTCCTTCTTCAACTCCCAACCAGCAGTAGGGGTGTGGGTCCAAAGTAAAAAAGACATGACTAGTGTTTCTCAGCTGCTAGAATGATTCTTTGACTGTTCTAACCTATACCTGAAAAACCAGCCCCAGGATCTGTCTTGGTGGAGAGCACACATGGCTTTTTGTGCCCTCTGCCATTGTTGTACACAGTGCTCCTTGAATGCAAGTGAGAATCTGGTCCGTGGAGTTTAATGCTTTTGTGGCAAACAAACACATTTTTTTCTGAGCCTAGAGAGAAAGTGTAAAAGAATCAGAAAATTGCAGAAGAATAAGTACATTAAAAATAGAGAGTGGGTAAGATGAAAAAAGAAAGAAATCATGTTCTTCATTTGTGCTTTGAATTTGCTCTCTAACAAATCACACATCGTGACTTCTAAGCAATTGGCAAGTGGCATGTTTTGCAGATGGATCAGCCAGCCTGATTCTCCTCTCATGTTCACTGGTGTAAATCAAGTTGATCCTCACTAGAGCCAATAGAACTACAGTGTTGTAAAATTTGAGTGATTGAAAGGATAATTGGGTCTGTCACAGTTACAGGCTACTGCATCTCTGTCCCCCTCTCTGATCTCTCTCAGTGTAGAATCATAGAATCATAGAATATCAGGGTTGGAAGGGACCCCAGAAGGTCATCTAGTCCAACCCCCTGCTCGAAGCAGGACCAATTCCCAGTTAAATCATCCCAGCCAGGGCTTTGTCAAGCCTGACCTTAAAAACCTCTAAGGAAGGAGATTCTACCACCTCCCTAGGTAACGCATTCCAGTGTTTCACCACCCTCTTAGTGAAAAAGTTTTTCCTAATATCCAATCTAAACCTCCCCCATTGCAACTTGAGACCATTACTCCTCGTTCTGTCATCTGCTACCATTGAGAACAGTCTAGAGCCATCCTCTTTGGAACCCCCTTTCAGGTAGTTGAAAGCAGCTATCAAATCCCCCCTCATTCTTCTCTTCTGCAGACTAAACAATCCCAGCTCCCTCAGCCTCTCTTCATAAGTCATGTGCTCTAGACCCCTAATCATTTTTGTTGCCCTTCGCTGGACTCTCTCCAATTTATCCACATCCTTCTTGTAGTGTGGGGCCCAAAACTGGACACAGTACTCCAGATGAGGCCTCACCAGTGTCGAATAGAGGGGAACGATCACGTCCCTCGATCTGCTCGCTATGCCCCTACTTATACATCCCAAAATGCCATTGGCCTTCTTGGCAACAAGGGCACACTGTTGACTCATATCCAGCTTCTCGTCCACTGTCACCCCTAGGTCCTTTTCTGCAGAACTGCTGCCTAGCCATTCGGTCCCTAGTCTGTAGCGGTGCATTGGATTCTTCCATCCTAAGTGCAGGACCCTGCACTTATCCTTATTGAACCTCATCAGATTTCTTTTGGCCCAATCCTCCAATTTGTCTAGGTCCTTCTGTATCCTATCCCTCCCCTCCAGCGTATCTACCACTCCTCCCAGTTTAGTATCATCCGCAAATTTGCTGAGAGTGCAATCCACACCATCCTCCAGATCATTTATGAAGATATTGAACAAAACCGGCCCCAGGACCGACCCCTGGGGCACTCCACTTGACACCGGCTGCCAACTAGACATGGAGCCATTGATCACTACCCGTTGAGCCCGACAATCTAGCCAGCTTTCTACCCACCTTATAGTGCATTCATCCAGCCCATACTTCCTTAACTTGCTGACAAGAATACTGTGGGAGACCGTGTCAAAAGCTTTGCTAAAGTCAAGAAACAATACATCCACTGCTTTCCCTTCATCCACAGAACCAGTAATCTCATCATAAAAGGCGATTAGATTAGTCAGGCATGACCTTCCCTTGGTGAATCCATGCTGACTGTTCCTGATCACTTTCCTCTCATGTAAGTGCTTCAGGATTGATTCTTTGAGGACCTGCTGCATGATTTTTCCAGGGACTGAGGTGAGGCTGACTGGCCTGTAGTTCCCAGGATCCTCCTTCTTCCCTTTTTTAAAGATTGGCACTACATTAGCCTTTTTCCAGTCATCCGGGACTTCCCCCGTTCGCCACGAGTTTTCAAAGATAATGGCCAAGGGCTCTGCAATCACAGCCGCCAATTCCTTCAGCACTCTCGGATGCAACTCGTCCGGCCCCATGGACTTGTGCACGTCCAGCTTTTCTAAATAGTCCCTAACCACCTCTATCTCCACAGAGGGCTGGCCATCTCTTCCCCATTCTGTGATGCCCAGCGCAGCAGTCTGGGAGCTGACCTTGTTAGTGAAAACAGAGGCAAAAAAAGCATTGAGTACATTAGCTTTTTCCACATCCTCTGTCACTAGGTTGCCTCCCTCATTCAGTAAGGGGCCCACGCTTTCCTTGGCTTTCTTCTTGTTGCCAACATACCTGAAGAAACCCTTCTTGTTACTCTTGACATCTCTTGCTAGCTGCAGCTCCAGGTGCGATTTGGCCCTCCTGATATCTTTCCTACATGCCCGAGCAATATTTTTATACTTTTCCCTGGTCATATGTCCAACCTTCCACTTCTTGTAAGCTTCTTTTTTATGTTTAAGATCCGCTAGGATTTCACCATTAAGCCAAGCTGGTCGCCTGCCATATTTACTATTCTTTCGACTCATCGGGATGGTTTGTCCCTGTAACCTCAACAGGGATTCCTTGAAATACAGCCAGCTCTCCTGGACTCCCTTCCCCTTCATGTTAGTCCCCCAGGGGATCCTGGCCATCTGTTCCCTGAGGGAGTCGAAGTCTGCTTTCCTGAAGTCCAGGGTCCGTATCCTGCTGCTTACCTTTCTTCCCTGCGTCAGGATCCTGAACTCAACCAACTCATGGTCACTGCCTCCCAGATTCCCATCCACTTTTGCTTCCCCCACTAATTCTACCCGGTTTGTGAGCAGCAGGTCAAGAAAAGCGCCCCCCCTAGTTGGCTCCCCTAGCACTTGCGCCAGGAAATTGTCCCCTACGCTTTTCAAAAACTTCCTGGATTGTCTATGCACCGCTGTACTGCTCTCCCAGCAGATATCAGGAAAATTAAAGTCACCCATGAGAATCAGGGCATGCGATCTAGTAGCTTCCGTGAGTTGCCGGAAGAAAGCCTCATCCACCTCATCCCCCTGGTCCGGTGGTCTATAGCAGACTCCCACCACTGCATCACTCTTGTTGCACACACTTTTAAACTTAATCCAGAGACACTCAGGTTTTTCCACAGTTTCGTACCGGAGCTCTGAGCAGTCATACTGCTCCCTTACATACAGTGCTACTCCCCCACCTTTTCTGCCCTGCCTGTCCTTCCTGAACAGTTTATAACCATCCATGACTGTACTCCAGTCATGTGAGTTATCCCACCAAGTCTCTGTTATTCCAATCACGTCATAGTTCCTTGACATCACCAGGACCTCCAGTTCTCCCTGCTTGTTTCCAAGGCTTTGTGCATTTGTATATAAGCACTTGAGATAACCTGTTGATCGCCCCTCATTCCCAGTATGAGGCAGGAGCCCTCCCCTCACAGACATTCCTGCCTGTGCTTCCTCCCGGTATCCCGCTTTCCCACTTACCTCAGGGCTTTGGTCTCCTTCCCCCGGTGAACCTCTCAGGTCTCAGGTCTCGTGCCTTTATCTGTCCCAAGATGGAATTCCACAGTTCTCCATTTCCTAGACCAGGCCCTGTATTACAGTACCCTGTGTATCAACTGTGCTTACCCATCAGTTCTGACTGAATTCAGGCCCCTGTAGTTCTTCCTTTTGGTACTCTGTGACCCGTAGTGTATAGGTATCAGACAGGCTTCTTAAAACAAAAATATTGTTTATTTAGCAGTAGGCAAAAAGCAGTTAGAGAAAAATGATTTTTAAAACAACAGTGAATGTATATCTCTCTTACCTAAAGCCCTACCATGGTTTGATGGCAAGCTTCGCTTCTCCAGACAACGGTAATGGGTCCTTGTGTTTGTCTGGTTCCCCCAAACAACTATTGCTTCTCTGTTGAGAGAGTGGATCCCTTTTAAACCTTGCTATAGTTCTTTGGTTCTTCTGTTTTCCCAGGCTTTGGGTCTTCCAGTCAAACCAAGTCCTGTAGGCTCAGCAGGAGATTGAGCCAGAGTCCTAAGAGCCATTGGCTCTCACATTGTCCATGAACAACTCTCAAGAATTTGTTGCGAGATGTTTTATCTTAAGCCATCCTTTTCGTCCTGCCTGTTTTTCCAGACAGTCTTGTTGAGTTAAACCAATTAGTCATACAATAAGCATCGCAATAAACAGGCCAACATAATTATTCTTAAATTATTACAGAACCAATCCAAATCCATTTCAGTGTCCATCACACATTTCTCTGATCTTACATTTTCCAGCTAGTTAGGAGCAGCCAGATATCTGGGATATTCACAGCTAATACAGAGTACACCCCATGGTGTTCAGTGGCCCAATTTAGGTTCTTCTTTCACTGACACTTTCAGGCGTGAATGAAGGAACAGAAACTTCTTAGTTTAGATGGGGTTGATGACCCAGAGATTACATTTCTTGCAGCAGCTTGCTGCAGCTGTAATTGTAATGACCTTTCAAGTTCAGAAAATATGTAGGCATCTGCATTCAGCAGAATCACCTGAGTATTCTAAAGATGATCACTCAGCACTTGAGTAGCAGACATCAACATACACTATTACATTCATTACAATGCTCAGATATTCTCTTTCTGCCTCACAATACAAGAAAGGAAAGGGCTTGATCTTAAAATAAATTAGGAGCAAAATGCACATGCAATCATGTGCCTAATTTGTTCACCTAATTACTGCTGTTATGCATTCTGATTGGACAACTGCACACAAAATAACGATCACTGGCCATCTGTGCATCCCCTGTGTATACTGTTAGCCCATATCCCATGTCATCATGTTAAATTCACATGCAAATCAGATATACAGTCTGTTCCTTCTGTTTGTGGGATATGAGGCCTTCACTGTAAGATACACTAATAGTGACCACAGGCACTAGGAGGTGCCAGCTAATCTCAATACTGTGTTTATTTCAATAAAAGTTACATCTTGAAGCCTTTAAGGCCAAACAGTTGTCTGAGAGTTTCAATGGTGCTATTGCAAATTACATCTGCAAGGTCGCACTTGAGAGCTTATCTGTAGTATTTAGCTATTTAAATATAAAGAATTGACTTTACTCTTTAGGAAGCATCTGGGAGAAGTAAGTTACATGGGCATTGCTCATTTTCACAATACCTGTTTAAATAGTAAACTAAAACCCCGGGCCTATTCCATTTTTCTCTCAATAGTGCTCCTAGCTAAATAAATCAATTATTGATTAGCTTTCCTCTTCTTTCCTCAGATCAAAGAGAAGTCAGTAGAGCTATGTCTATATCGAGTAGCTGAGGATCTAGCCCCAGTATATATAACATACATGCTCAACAAAATGAGCCTGAGTTACTGAATCATAAGAATAATGGAAGTGTAGGACTGGAAGGGACCACAATAGTCTAGTCCAGTGGCATGCCCACAAAGCAGTACTTAAGTAACTAGACCATTCCTCGCCTGTGTTTGTCTAACCTGTTATTAAAAACCTCCAATGATGGAGATTCCACAACCTTCCCAGGCAATTTGCCCCAGTGCTTAACTACCCTGACAGCAATTTTTTCCCAATGTCCAACCTAAACCTGCTGCAATTTAAGCACATTGCTTCTTGTCCTATCCTCAGAGGTTAAGGAGAACAATTTTTCATCCTCCTCCTTGTAACAACATTTTATGTAGTTGAAAACTGTTATCATGTCCCCTCTCAGTCCCCTCTTTTCCACACTAAACAAACTGGATGTTTTCAATCTTTCCTCTCAGATCACGTTTTCTAGAACTTTAATAATTTTTGTTGCTCTTCTCTGGACTTTCTGCAATTTGTCCACATCTTTGCTGAAATGTGGTGCCCAGAACTGGACACAATACTCCAGTTAAGGTCTTATCAGCTGGGAGTAGAGTTGAAGAATTAATTCTCATGTCTTGCTTACAACACTCCTACTAATACATCCCTGACTGATGTTTGCTTTTTTTGCAGCAGTGGTACACTATTGACTCACATTTAGCTTGTGATCCACTCTGAACCCCAAATCCCTTTTTTGCAGTACTCCTTCCTAGGCAGTCATTTTGTATGTGTGCAATTGATTGTTCCTTCCAAAGTGGAGTACTTTTCATTTGTCCTAATTGAATTTCATGCTATTTACTTCAGACCATTTCTCCAGTTTGTCCAGATCATTTTGAATTTTAATCCTATCCTCCAAAGCACTTGCAACCCCTCCCTGGTTGGTATTGTCCTCAGACTTTATGTCCTCAGACAGTATGCCATTATCTAAAACACTGATGAAGATATTGAACAGAACTGGACCCAGGACCGATCCCTGCAAGACCCCATTTGATATGCCCTTCCAGCTTGATGGTGAACCACTGATAACTGTCATTTGGGAATGGTTTTCCAGCCAGTTATGCACCCAACTTATAGTAGCTCCATCTAGGCTATATTTCCCTAGTTTGTTTATAAGAGGGTCATGCGAGACAGTATCAACAGCCTTGCTAAAGTCAAGAGTTTTGTATGCCTACAACAAATGTTCATAACTTTCTCAGGGCAAGCTTGTCAGAATAAGGATTGTTCAGTATTGTGATGTCTCTAGCCACAAAGGTGACTTTGCCTTTTCCTATGAAACTGAAAATATTTCTTAGCCAGGGTTTCATGCTTTTGAAAGGAGAGCGTTGTTGCGGGAGAGAATTTGAAAAGTTTGCTGCTCCTGTGACAGGAACTGCACAGCAGCATGCAGCACTGCCTCTTGTTAGGCACTTTGTCTAAAGAGATGGGTGTGATATTCATTTCCATATTGCAGCTCCAAGGACAAGACACAAAATGAATGGTGTTTTTTCCCTGGAAAACTCCTTGATATTAGCACAGGAGAATCTCAGAACCTCAGTAGCATGATAAAGGAAGTTCTGATTTGCCTCCTCCACACAATATAAACCGGTTGTGCTTTTTATCAATCTTGTTGTTCTGGGTTGGACATACTGCCGCCTTGCATTCAGGTTAAATGTACAGATGAGGCTGAAACAGTAGCAGTAGCACCAAAAACTCAGGCACATGGAAAAGCTTGAGTAAAAGCTGAACCATGGGGCCCAATGAGTTTCAAATGCAAGGGTAGGGGCTTTGATTGGTGACCCTGTTTTTTTCTGTGCCTCCCCCAGATTTTTACCTTCCATTTAGAAACAGCTTCTAGAGGTTTCAAACTATGGGGCATGCCCCTCTAGGTGGGTGGGAGGAACGTTCTTGGGGGCAAGTAGCAATGCCAGATAGCTCAGGCCAGCCCCGCATGGTAGGGCTCGGGGAGGGAGTGCCAACTCCACCCCTGACTCACCTCGTTGGGCCACCCAGCCAGTCTGCGTTGGGAGGTGGAGCACAACCAAAAACTCAAAGGGGGGGGGGCAGGGGCTCAGTTCAAAAGTTTGAAAACAGCCCCCCTCCCCCCTGAATGTTCTTCCGCACCCCTATAGGGGAACATGTCCCATAGTTTGAAAACCTCTGGTTCTGAGTCACACAGTAGAAAGGAAATGTACACCAATGCATCTGCAGTTTTAATTGATAGATTAAACGTTGATTAGATTGCCTGCCACATTTTATGAAATAAAATGTGTTGTTTGCCATTACAAGATTTTTCTCACGCACCCCCTGACGAGAACTCGCATACCTCTAGGCGTATGTATACCCCAGTTTGAAAACTGCTTTTCAAATCCAATCCACACAAAAAAATGTCTAGCTCAAGTTAAGTAGTGCTTTAAGCTCCAACTAGCTGGCCCATCAGAAGAGGTGGGTTGAAGCCCCAGTGACGTTGACACTCACCAGCTAGCAGTGTAGGTGGGGTTGCAACAGCTCAAGTTACAACTACTCATCAGCAGTTAATTCAATCACTCTGTGCTGCAATCAAATCATTTTCTGTAATTCTGGTATTGTGTTGAGGTGTGGTCACTCTCACAGTTGTGAAGGCCAAACCTATAACTGCATTGAAAAAAGAATTAGATAAGTTCATGGAGGATCAGTCCATCAATGGCTGTTAGCCAAGATGGTCGGAGATGCAACAGCATGCACCAGGTGTCCTTAAATCTCTGTCTGCCAGAAGCTGGGAGTGAACAACAGGGGATTGATGACTCAATAGTTGCACTGTTCTGTTCATTCCCTTTGTGGCATCTGGCACTGGCCATGGTGAGAAGACAAGATACTGGACCATTGGTCTGACCCACTATGGTCATTCTTATGTTCTTATGTAGATCACCCTACTCCCCACAGGTGAGGCTCATCTTGTAATCTTGGCTGGTTTGGCCGCAGGCTGTTCAGACCATAGGCAAGCCAGGAAGCCACCCAATTACACCCATCTTCTTTCTGAGCCTCCAAAAAGCCCTGTATGTAAGTATTGTGTGCTTGTGATTCTGTGGAGGTGGGAGGTTTGTGAGAAAGACAATCAGAGCAGGGTAAGGTATAGCTGGGTGACTGCTGCTGTCCCCTGATAATCCAGTAGAATTTCACTCTGCGATGAGCACATGTGTGACCATTGGAAGAAGGCTGGAGTGGAGGTGCTGGTGGATATAGCCCATGGCAGCATGGCTCCTGAGAAAGCCATTCCTTTTTTTGGAACATGAGGTAGGTTCCTTGGAATTAGTCTGAACATCAGACCTTCTAGTTGGATCCCCTGAGATCCACTAGGTTGACAAGGGGACAAGATTCTTTTCAAGTCTCAAGATCCACATGGTTAGATCCCAGGCTCCCTGCTCATCTGCATAGTGTTTTCACCTCCAATGGATTTTTCCTTGGGGTAGGAAATGATCTGACTCTGCATCAAGTAGTTAGTTAAATCTTGCTAGCTTTTAAATACAGATGGTAAGATTCTAATCTCCATTAAACCAGTGTCAACTCAGAGTAACCCTAGTGACGGAAGCTGCTCCAGAACTTCACCTAAATAAATGAGATCAGAATCTAACCCAAATGTGTTTGTTATACTTACTGGATGGAATATTTTAATTTCATTAAGACATGAAATAAATCTATTCATTCTGATTGATGAAATAGCCATGTAAACCTACCGCTGTGACATTATAATCACTACTAGCAAGTGTTAGCCTGATTCTTCTCTGTCTTAAAGCGGTAAAACCGCAGTCAGTCTGCTGAAGTCAACGAAGCTATACCAGTGTGAAACTGCAGTGAATGTGAAGAGAGTCAGGCCCTCTTTATTTATATCAACAACCTTATAATTTATCTGCTTTGCCTATGTTTGCCGTATGGCTTTTGATTTACACACAGCTAACTTATGTTCAGTCATACTGAAATGAAGCAGTATGAATTTTGCACTGTTAATTAAGAAGACATGTATCAATGACTAGTTTGATAAAGCATTTTTTCTGAGCTTATGCTCCTCCTTATCTGTATGCATAGCCATTCTCTTCACCCTGAATATATGAGGGTTAATTTGAGACCAATCTCATGTGGCTGAGGCTCACACGATCCTGGCCACCTGATATTACCTTACTCTTTTTGCATCTCCTGGAATAAATGAGAAACTTGGCCACCTGATATCCCTGTATTCCTTTTCCTGAACCTCCTCGGGTTATTGATATTGCTGTCTAGCAGTACCTGTTGAAATACCAGTAGCACAAGGGTTCTCAAACTTTTTCATTGTGTGCACTACATCTATATAGAAATATTGTCTCGTGGACAAATTTCCCTCTCATTCATGACTGTGAAGACCACCTCCCTCCACTACATAACGTCCTTCTGACAGATACAGCAATCGTCTACATGGAAAAGTAACCTTAGGAAAGCAATGAATGCATGCTTATATGCCTTTAATGTAATTTAGCAGGGAGAGGCAAGCAACAAAGCCAGCACTTAGAATTCTGAAGACAATTGTTTGTGAACAACTGGTTGTAGCAGATCTCAAAAGGAACAATTCTTAATAAATTTGTTCTTGTGTTCAGAAGCTGACATGAGAAGATTAGTTTATGTAAAGAGGAAGGAGAAACCGGTCAGGGCAAAGAAGTTTGAGGGGATTTTTTAATTATCTACAAAGAGAGATCTTTGTATTCATTATGGTTAATGGAGGGAGTAGGGAACAGATAGAATTGGTGCAGAAATACAAAGAGTTAAGGTAACTGCCACTACTACTGTAAGCTGTGAATACTACCATGACTTACACTATTGCAATCCCATTATTTTCAATAGGATTGCAATGGCTTAACAGAGAGCATAGTTTGAGTTCATCTCATTTTTCTCATTCTAACCACTTATGTCTGATTTTCAGAGGTGAAATGAGTGCTCAGAGCCTCTGATAATCTGGCCATTTGCTAACATGAGAAAAAATAAAAGATGCCTCCAAATCTATCATACTGACGACTACAGCAACATGTCAATGACAAACTCTGCTTTTTGAATAAATGGCTTGTTGATGTCAGACTCTGAATTGGAGAACAAACCTCTAACAATTTCCACTTGTGTGATCTACTGTGCTATTTCCACTTGGCTTCCTAAACCAAGGCAGGAGTGTGTGTGGCTTTTCCCCTGCAAGTCTCTAGCTCACTTGCAGCCTGAAACAGTAATAGCCATTCTCATTATTTTCCAAAGGTAAGTGTTTTAGTCAATACCCATTCTTGGGTTCTCAAGCCTCAGGTGTGAGAGGCTGGAAGCTCACTAACAAGCTGAGAATTCAGGAACTACAGGAGAGTCACTGCTATACAACTGACGGGTGAAGTGGAATGTGCCAAGTCCTCAACTACCCAGTTCCTTTTCTTCCTCAGAAGAGACATGAGTTTAACAAGTGTCTGCCTTTTATTGAGGGTAGAGTGGAGTGCTTTCTGTTCTAATTAGCGATAGCATCTCTTTTCTGTGTGAGGGCTATTGCTATATGTGGCTTTACAGTGCATGAATAGCCCACCTTACCTTTAACAGCTGACCTTAAAAACGATGAGATAGCCACAGACATCTTATCTCTTTCTGCTTTGCACAAAAGCAGCTTCAGAAAGGGGGAGAGTTTGCTGAGTTGGAGGCTGGTGTCTCTCTCATTTATTTTGTGTTTGAAAGTTCACTGTAGAAAAGATTATTATTCCACTATGACTCCACGGGGAGGGAGGGGGAAATAATACAGGAAAATTGGGCCATGTTTACAAAAAGAGAGAGAAAAGGAATGATATAATGACTGGTTTTACCTGACAATAATAACAGTCAACTTTTGAGCGCTATGTATTTTCAAAGCCTCTGAAGGCTTGTAAGAGGGAAACCTCCCCTGATGAAAAAGAAGGTCCCCATCATAAAGGGTAAGGGATTTTGAACACTATTCAAATAACAGATAAAGAGCTACACTTTGAAAAAAAAGATAAAGGTATCAGTAGCAGAATGAATGGAATCTTGAGAGTTGAAGGATTGTTGCCGGTGGCAAGTGCGTCTGGGGCACCCCAAAGATAACATTTGTTAAGCAAATTACCATGATGGCAACTCTAACATGAGCTTTCACCTTATTACATAGTTTGATAGACCAGGAACAAAATCATATACACTGTTTGCTCAACTACTTCTGTCACATTTGGCTGAGAGATTCCTGTTGCATTAAATAAATAAATAAATAAAAAAGAATGAGGGGGAAACATCCCATGGGAATCTAAACAGGCTCAGTGAACATTATGAACCTGATGGATATGTTACATGACACCCCCCATGGCCAACTGGTCTGTTGTCTACTTAGGAAAGCAATGGGAAAATGCCTGTTGTTTGACCCAGGCCTCGCATACCGGAAGGCTATGGAAATGTTTTCTTTGGAAAATGCTGAAAGGGAATCTCAGGCACAGAATGCAGTCAGAAAAGTGCTCCAGATAAACAATGGACCTTTCAAGCAAACTGTCAGGTACTTGAGAATGTTACTGATGTGTTAAGGTGGATGGATCTTTCAATAAGAGGTGTTCGTATAAAGCCCTGGTGTGCCCATCCTGTGATAAGGGGGAGCACAATGACTGTACAGAATAAATCTACAGGAAAGACTGGGACAAGTAATGGGAGTTGGCATAAGCCAACTAATAAAGTATGGCAGGAAAACTTTGCATTCTCTGCCACAGGACCAGGAATTACATAGAGAGAAGAATTTAACAGAAGAAATTGTTTTGTTAAGATGAACCTCTGGATATAGAACCCGGCCCTTGTTGCTGCCCACTCCATCAGGCAGAAAGGATACATAGATATATGATTGAGATAACCCTGGCAGAATGGGAAAACAATCAGAAGAGATGACAGATATCCTCACTCTCTCAGGGCTATCACATTGATTCTGGATGACTCTGTAATCAGAAGGAAACCTTCTTACAAAATATTCCTGGGTCTTGTCTAAACATAGGGGTTGTACCAGCTTAATTTATATTTGTTTTTAAACTGATTTAGTTAAACTAGTGCAAAATTCTGTGTGGATACTCTTATCTGAGTTTAACAGTGGATAGACCCAAAGAAGAGTAATTGCACTAGTTTAATGAAGTTAGTTTAAAAACACATCTTTCGTTAAACTGGTGCAACTTTGTGTGTAGATCAGGCTTTGATCAAGGGGATTCAGTTCAGGAGTGAATTTCCAGAGAAAGTCAGACTAATCCGAAGTCTAGCCACTTTGCCAGTATGCTGCATGACCTTCCTTTTTGAGAAAGCATTTCCACAATGATGATAGCAACTTAAAATAATTATTCCTTATCCAGAGAAGAGAAAACAGCAAAGAAACCCACCTGAAATCTAGTAGGTGCCCCAAAATGCAGATTTCATTTAAATTGGAAGCACTTAGACATTTTGGTGATTGGGCTACAAGAAAAATTTTGATTAATACATATGTGGTAGGTACAGGAGTGGCAGGATCACACTCATCAGATGTAGTATGTCATAGAAAAATTAGTTCAGCTAACATTGTACAGTGAACGTTCACAGGGAATGAATGAGCATGGTGGAATATATGGAGATGCGTTAATTCTGGCTTTTTCTACCTTTGGAGTGCCTCAGTTTGCAACTTATTAATTCTTTTAACACGCACTCTTTTCAATATGGAATTATTTGTACAACAACATACCATACATATACATGGTACTGCACAGAAATATAAGAGAAAGTTCCTGACCAGTATAAATTAGACATCACACCAGGCAATGCAACTGCAGACAATGGGAAGGCTGGAGAAGAGAAAATTATAAGAGTCTATTTGAGAAAAGACCATGACACTAACCACAGCTGTCTGAGGAAGGACTGAGAGGAAGGAGTGGGTTTTAGAAATATGATCCAGGAAGAAGTGGCAGGATTTGGTAAATTCCTGGATATGATGGGGAAAGATTTTGGAGACCCTAAGGTTGTAGGCTCACCTGATTATGAGGATAGTGGAATTGTCAACAGTGATGGAGACTGGAAGGAAAAGGAAAGAAAAAAAGACAGGTTTCGTTGTTACAAATTAAGCTTATGGAATCAGCTGTGGACATCCCAAATGAGATGTCTGAAGGGTGGGCAGAGAGGTAGATTGACAGTCATCAGTGTAGAGGTGGTAACTGAGACCATAGGAACGATGTCACCCAACAGACAAGTGTAAGGGATGAAAAGAAGACTGAGGACAGACAACCCTCCCCTCCCCCCGGAAACCTGGAAACATTGAGACAGCAGAGGAAATATTTGGGAAATATGGCTATATCCTTACATGGGACAGTTCAGCAGCAGGACTAGCAGAACTTGTTCTACAAATAGTTCTGCTGTTGTGTTTGTTTAAGGATCTATTTATAAGAAAAGAAAAGAAAAGAAAAGAAAAGAAAAGGTGGACCAAATCATTAATGTGAAATTTGTGTACCTTCTGAACCCAGAGGTGTTGTGAAGCTAGTGAAGAGGTCAGGTATTTTATCTGACCGGCCACCATGCTTTTTGATTGTCCTCATTTCAACAAGAAATCCACTCAAATGCAATAATTATAGAACTAACTTGATAGCAGCAGACATTTATGCCAAAAGCACCACCCAATTGGGAGCTTGAAAATAACATTTCTTTCCCTATTGATTTTTGCCTTTAACTTTAAGGGACCACTGATTTCTCCCCTGCTCCCTCCCCCTTGTGGGTGTAGAATTTTGTCAGAATGGCTCCTCTGTTTGTGTAGTGAGGGGCCACACTTCCCCCACCTTCCTTATGCTTTGGTGGCTGGAATTAGAAACTTACTGGCTCTGGGGGCCTAGTACAACTGTTGTACTAGAGCCCTAGAGAGCACTGTCCCCCATCTCAGTAGAGAGAAGTCTGAGCTGAAAAGTTTGGTTCTGAATCTGAACTTCCACAATGTTACCCACTGAAATGAAAGAGACTACTCAGTGTGTAAAGTTAAGCATGCAGATAAGCCCTTGGAGGATTGGGGCCTAAATTCTTACATGACATGAGCAATGGTCACAAACAATAAAGAATGGGTGTAAGGATAAGGCTTTTTCCTGTAGCCATATTGTAAGACCTAAGGCCTTTGTCTGCAGCCATATTAGGAGAGCAGCAGCCATGAGCTAAGAAGCAGAAAGTCGCATCCTCACATTCCATCTAAGTTATATTAAAACAATGTAATATCCGGCTGTTAAGAAGGAGATCCTGTCCTAATAGCACCCACTATCACCAGATAAAGAAACAGATCTTAAGATGGTTTAAGAAAACTTAGTTTGACAGCATCCTGTCTGTCAAGAAATTACTTATCAATAGTTGTGGTTGTGAAATCCTCATTTCTTTATTGTTTTATCTTTATGGTCCCTACTTCTCTATTGTTTGTCTGTATGATCTCTGTCTGGTTCATTGATTGTTTCTGTCTGTTACATAATTAATTTTGCTCGGTGTAAATTAATTAAGGTGGTGGGGTATAATTGGTTAGAGAATTTTGTTACAGTATGTTAGGATTGGTTAGTAAAATTTTAGTAAAATGATTGGTTAAGGTACAGCTAAGCAGGACTCAAGTTTCACTATATAAATTGGGGTCCAAAAGGAAATTCTTGGGAACCAACTCCACAATACAGCTCCAAGAACAGAGCTGCAAGACCTCAACGCTCTGCCAATGACACCGTGCAGAAACTGGAGTCCCCCAGATGACCTGATCCTGACTGGCCATCAAGAAAAGTTAATCTGTCTCATTGGGAGTGGTGAGCAATGTATGTGTAGCGTATGCATTCTCTTTTGGTAATTGTTAAATAAATAGAGGTTAAGTAGGATATTACTGTATAAGGCTCTTTCACTGGTAAAAGACCCCACAAATCTGCAGCGTGTAAAGTTACACCCTGTGCCCATGTAAGGGTGGGTGCCCCTAGTGTGTACGAGTAACAGAGAATTTTGTGTGGGTAACAAGGGGGTAGCTAGAAGTGAGGACAAAGTTTATAATGATATGGTTATCTGGTTACTTGCTGTAAAATTGGTAATGTACAGATGTAGAACACCAGTTTGTTTCAGATTTAGGGTTGGTCACAACTGGACCTAAACTGCTTGTGGGCGCGGCTTTGTTGCAAATCCCTGTGTGAATTTTTCACATTTTGAAAAATGCCAATGAGCCTTTGTTAGCATGGAGCTTTATGTGATTCATGGAATTCCATAAATCATTCAATTCACCAGTATTTCAGTCATTGTTTGCCACTGCAGTATGTAAAATGTATAACTAAAGAGACGCTGGATGGTTTTTTGTTTGTTTCCAAAGTATGTCCAGAGAACTTTCTGTGGGTACATGTGCAGCAATGTAGAATTTGAAAAATATTGGTTTCCAAGGAATTTTTCAATATGGGTTTCTTTCCAATGGGCTGGTCAGACAGTGCCTGTAGGAACCCATTTGCTGGCAGAGATTTAACATAAAAAATGATCAGTGGTTGGCATGATGTTGTTAATGAGTGCATGTCAATGTATGAGGAGAGGCTGAGGGAACTGGGATTGTTTAGTCTGCGGAAGAGAAGAATGAGGGGGGATTGGATAGCTGCTTTCAACTACCTGAAAGGGGGTTCCAAAAAGGATGGATCTAGACTGTTCTCAGTGGTAGCAGATGACAGAATGAGGAGTAATGGTCTCAAGTTGCAGTGGGGGAGGTTTAGGTTGGATATTAGGAAAAACTTTTTCACTAGGAGGGTGGTGAAGCACTGGAATGCGTTACCTAGGGAGGTGGTGGAATCTTCTTCCTTAGAGGTTTTTAAGGTTAGGCTTGACAAAGCCCTGGCTGGAATGATTTAGTTGGGGATTGGTCCTGCTTTGAGCAGGGGGTTGGACTAGATGACCTCCTGAGATCCCTTCCAGCCATGATAATCTATGATTCTACGAACTGTGCTTATTATTAATTTCTGATAGCATCCAAGTGATTTATGGATTCCTTTTTAAATTTGCAAATGCAACTAGAGAAATATTCTTAAAAGAAATGGCTAAATGAAAAAGCCCACACCCCAACCCTGAGCCCCAATTCCCTGCCCCAGCCCTGAGCCCCCCCCCAAACCTGGAGCCCCCTCCTGCACCCCAAACCCTCCATCCTGAGCCCCACACCAGAGCCTGTAACCCCAGTCCAGAGCCCTGACCCCCTCCCACATTCCAAAGCCTGCTCCAACACCCTGAACCCCTCATTCCTGGCCCCACCCCACAGGCCTCACCCCCATGCCCCAGCCCTGAGCCCCTCCCACACCCCAAACCCCTCATCCCCAGCTCCGTTGGGTCGCGGGCATCAACAATTTTTTTCAACTGGGTTTCTAGAAAAAAAGTTTGAAAACCACTGGTATAACTGACTCTCTCTGGCACTCTGTGTGTTTGTGCATGAGTGTTCTTTGCATTCAGGGTCAGCATGACTTGTATAGCAAAGTTATCAGTCATTGGGAACTGGACCACAGCCAGATCAGCTTTCAATTTTAAACAAACTCAGGCAGCCATTAATAGGGCTGTAGTATGTGCTTGAGGTCCCAGAAAAGCCCTCTCATAGACCAGTGTACTGTATGGGTTTCTGTTATATATGACGAGCTTCTCTACTGTCAATTACATGAAACGCAGCTGAACTACTCAAAGGTAATTCATAATATCGCACTGAGCTCCCCAGTAGATAGTGCTGTTGGGACACTGTGACCTAATGTACAAATGAAACTATTTCAGGTAGCAAACTGGCAGCCTGAGGATCTCTGAAAGCCTTAAGCCATACTTATGCCATTTCTGCTCCCCATCCTGTGCTGCTCCAACTTGGACACAGCCTAGTATCTGGGCCGCTATCATACACAAAGGTACAATTTCAAAAATTGTAGTGCGATAGTAGAGCAATTTCAAAAAATGTTTCACACAGGGAAGTGTGAAGAGGTGAGGATTTTCTAAGGAGATGGCTCTGAAGTGAAATCTTGGATCCAGAGACCTGTAGACTTTGTGGTAAGTGTAAATCAGGATCTAAATTTATTAACTACCCTCTATCTCTAAACAAAGGGTAAAAAAGCACCTCCCATCAGAAGATCCTAAATTTGGGGAAAATTCCGTTTCAGATCTTAACTTTGTAGCTCAGACCTCTCACAAAATCCCCTTATTTCCAAGATCAACCACCACCACCTTGGTCAGTTTGGGTGGAATTGAAGCATTGGTAAAATACAATGAAAACAATATGACAGTTTGATCAAGTCTATTATTTACCCATGTGCATGTATCCTATCCCCTAAACCAAAATACCCTCCCGTTAAGGAAAATACTCTTCAAGACCCAAAGTAATATTATACTTTAAATCTGTGCTGCACTCCACAGCTGACACAAAGCCTCATTCATTATCTGAACAAATTTGTACAACACATTCCTTCCTTGAAAAGTATGAATGATAAGAAATGCCCATTCCTGGATCTGTGGTCACAGTGTGTGATGGGTGGCAGTTGAACATATTAAGTGGTCTGGTGTTCAGAGATCCTGAGCATCCTCTTAAGTCAAGTACAGCTGCAAGTTCCATGAGTACCATTAGGTGCCTGCATATGGATTTAGGAGCCTAACTTTAGGCACCCAGATTTGAGAAGTTAAGATTATAGTTCTAAAGTTACTTAACAGTGTCCCCAATAGGAGGCATACACACGCATCTGCTGAGCTGATATAGAAGTCCCTAATATATCTCACCATTCTCTTAAAACCGGTTCCTTTTTAACCACTGCTGCTGCAATGTTGCAGCAATTCTTCTCAGCTGCAGTCTCTTTGCTGTGTTCCTTGATATTTCTTAGTGGTGGGTTTCTGCCTTCTGATTTATCAAGATTTCCTATCCTAGTTTTTTTCCTACATAAGGAGGGCTAGATTCAATTACTCTTGTTTATTCTGCTTGCCTCCCTGGTATTCAAAGAGGTTTTTTGCTGCAGAAACCATCAAAGCCTCTAAAGCTACAGGAATTCAACAGCCCCTTTTTAAATTCACTCTGCACAAGCAGAGAATACAGGTGTCCACATTAAAAACCTTCATTATTGTTTTAAGTGATTATATTTGATGTTAATTTATTGTAAGTTTGGCTCTAACAGTGGTCTGTCATTTAATAAACACTTTGCCTTGATATTACATTTATTATTGTAGATCAATATAGGAGCATGAAATCTTATTTCATTAACGCAACTTCATATACTCTATTGGAGGTATCTCCCTGATGTTACAAGAGTGTTGTCTCATCTGTGGAATAGTGGTGTAACAGGATGGTAGTGTTTTTTCATTGACCTACCCTACTAGCAGGTGCTGGAAGCCTACAGGAAGATGCTGACTAATTCCTCATTGTGGCAGGTGTGGCTTGTTTATTCCATTTCAGGTCTAAGGTAACAGAAGCTCTTTTTCTGGAGGGATCTAAGTTTTGGGACATAGCTCTTTTCAAAGAAAGCTTAGGACAGCCAAGCTTAGAGGGAAAACTTAGGCTGAAGGTTATGTTTTTGTTTTTGGAGTTATTAATATTCATATCCCAGCAAGACAGAAAGTTTGCACAAAATATAGTAAGGCAGCAGAGGTAAATCGGCATAGCTTCACTGTAGTCAATAGAACTACACTGTTTGACACCAGCTGAAGATCTGTTCTGCTGAGTGTAGATCATGTCCAGAGCAGGGTGGGAACTCTACCTGCTTACAGGTTGTCTCTTTTGTTTTGTAGTTTTCTCACACATTCCTTTCAGAAGATATCAGTCTCTTAATATAAGGATAATTCCTGATGATATATATTAATTTATAGAGGATGACAGAAATCAAACAGAACAATTCTAAAGGAGCATTGAGTGAACAGGCAAAAAAGAAAAAAAAATAAATAAACCCTGAATGCTACACACTGAAAATGTATTTCTAAACTGATAAAATGTACCACTCGTCTTAGTGGAAAATTTCCAAGCAACATTTCTATAGTTAGTGTAAAGCATTGCAGATGTCAAACGTCGAAAGTGAAAAAATCCTATATACATATTTAGCTTTAACCTAGAGCTTACTCCAAAATTTGATCCTGTTTATTTGCAATAACATATGTTCTCTGTGAATTTTTGCATGTAACTATAAAAAGCTGAGAAAATTTAAGCTAATATTCACAGGACTGGTAAAATGAGAAAACGAACATTTGTTCTTAGTTATTTGTAGTATGTTTGCTATCACAATGAAGAATCTGTATACAGTATGTAAACAGTGAACCTTAATTAGCTGATGTTTTACAGAGTTATGAAAACAAAAAGATCTAACACTGTACTTACATTTAAGAAAGGAGAAAAAGTGATCCAAGCAATTACAGAACTTTGTCTAACCTCATTGGTATGCAAGACTTTAGAACAAATTGTGAAGGAAAGAATAATTACATTTGTGGTGGATGGAAAAAGGGATGTAATGCAATGTGGATTTGTCAAAGGTAGATCATGCCAGACTCACTCGATTTATTTCCTTGAGAAAATAATTCATTTTTTAGATAAGGTAAATGTTGTAGATGTAGTATACTTGGACTTCAGCAAAGTAATTTCTCAAATGGGAAATTATTAGTTAAATTAGAGAAGATGGGAATTAGTACAAGAATTGTAAGATGGATAAGAATAAAGGGGAGAAGGCAATGGGTTGTGCTGAAAATTGAACGATTGGATTGGAGTGAGGTTACTAGTGGAGTTCTTCAAGGACTGCTCTTGGGACCAACTTATTCAATATTTTTATTGATGACCTTGACCCAAAAAGTAGGAGGGTGCTAATGAAATTTGCTTATGTTACAAAGTTGGGGGGCATCGTCAATACAGAATAGGATCAGAATATTATACAGGAAGATCTGGATGACCTTGAAGGCTGAAGTAACAAAAATGGGATGAAATTCAATAGTGCAAAGTGTAAGGTCATGCTCTTATAATAAGAGCATGGTCTAATAATAAGAATCTCTGCTACAAGCCGGGGCATCATCAGTTGGAAGTGAGGAAGTGAGGAAGAGAGATCTGAGTGTGTTGGTTGATCACAGGATGACGATGAGCCACCAATGTGATATATCTGTGAAAAAGGCAAATGTCTTCCTAGGATTTTATTAGGCAAGGCATTTCCAGTAGGGATAGAGATGTATTAATGCCATCGTACAAGGTGCTGGGAAGACCTCATCTGGAATACTGTGTACAATTCAGGTCACCCAAGTTAAAGAAAGATGAATTTAAACTGGAATAGATGCAGAAAAGAGCTACCAAGATGACCAGTGAAATGGAGGGCCTATGTTATGAGAGGAGACTGGAAGAATTTGGCTTGCTCAGCTTAGCAAAACGAAGGCTGAGAGGGGACATGATTACTCTCTATAAATATACTGGGGGGTAAACACCAGCGAGGGTGAAGAACTATTTAAACTCAAGGACAATGTTGGCACAAGAACAAATGGGTATAGATTGGCCATGAGCAAATTCAGACTGGAAACTGAAAGAAGGTTTCTAGCTATCAGAGGGGCTAGGTTCTAGAACTGCCTTCCAATAGGAGTTGTTGTTAGGATATAGATATTCAGGCCTGTCGGCAAAGGCCTGTACTTTAAGAATTTAGGTGTATTCTTATCACTTGGCTAGTTCTAGAGGTATAAAAGAGAGAATCAAAATCACTGTCTGCTGGTGTAAGGGCCTTCTCTTACTGTGACAGTCTGAGGCCCTGTGCTTAGGCTAAGGCCTTTGGCTAAGCAGCAGAGGCAGCCATAAACTAGGAAGCGACAGGTCACATCCTCACATTCCAAACTAGTCACATTGAAAGAAGGTGCTATTGGGCTGTTAGGAATACAATCCTGTCCTGATAATTCCTATCACCTACAGAGAAAGGGAAGTGCCTAGAAAATGTAAAAGGAAACAGCATCCTGACTGGCAAGAACTCACTTATCAATACTGGGATGTGAAATCCTCACTTCTGTATTGTTTTGTCATTATAGTTCCCACTTTGTTATTGTTTGTCTGTATAATCTCTGTCCGGTTCTGTGATTGTTCCTGTCTGCTGTATAATTAATTTTGCTGGGTGTAAACTAATTAAGGTGGTGGGATATAATTGGTTACATAATCATGTTACAATATGTTAGGATTGGTTAGTTAAATGTCAGGAAAATGACTGGTTAAGGTATAGCTAAGCAGAACTCAAGTTTTACTATATAATCTGTAGTCAATGAGGAAGTGAGTGGGCGTGGGTGGGAGGGGGTGGGCGTGTGGGTGGGGGAGATGGGAACAGGGAATGGGGGTAAGGAAATTGGAACCATGTTTTGCTAAAGGGGGAGATGGGAACAGGGAATGGGAGTAAGGAAATTGGAATAATGTTTGGCTAAGGGCAGGAATGGGAACAGGGACACAGCTGTAAGGCTCTGTGGTGTCAGAGCTGGGAAGGAGGACACTAAGGAAGGAAACTGGAATCATGCTTGCTGGAAGTTCACCCCAATAAACATCGAATTGTTTGCACCTTTGGACTTCGGGTATTGTTGCTCTCTGTTCATGCGAGAAGGACCAGAGAAGTAAGTGGGTGAAGGAATAAGCCCCCTAACAGTTGTGGTGCCAACAATTTAATTAGTTTTAAGAGGGAGCTGAATAACTTTATGAGTGGGATTGTATGATGGGGTTGCTTGTCATGGCATGGGGCAGGGATCAGCAGCCCTGTGGGTCTCTTCAGATTTATGTTTTAGGTTCCTAAAGCTCATGCTTCCCTGCTTCATCCTATCACTTGTAAGCATCAGGAAGGGGTCTCCCCAGTGTATTCTGGGATTTTTTTGTCTTCTTCCTCTGAAGAATTAGAGATGGGCACAGCTGGAGATGGGACACTGGACAGGATGGGCCAGTGTTCTGTGGTGGCACTGAGCATTCTCTCTCTCATATGCTTAGCTGGCTGGTTCTTGCTCACATTCTCAGGGTGTAACTGATTGGCATATGTGGGTTCTAGAAGGAATTTTTGCCCAGGTCAGACTGGCAGTGACCTTGGGGTTTTTTCACCTTCATCTGCAGCATGGAGCGTGGGTCACTTGCTGGGATTACCTGGTATATCTCACTTAATCAATTCTTTGCCATTGCAGAGGCCTAAGGCATTGGTGCACCTCAATGCCTCCCATTCTCTGCCTGTGGCATATAATAGTTTAACCTCCTGTGGGCTATAATATTGTGGTCTAATTTTGATGGGTTCAGTGTGCAGGTGCTGGGTCGTGTTGGTGTCCTATGGTATACAGCAGGTCAGACTAGATAATCTGGTGATCTCTTCTGATCTTTAACTAAATGCTATGCATGCTAAGATTTATATTTATTTATTATTACTATCAATACATTATTCAGAGGTTTAGATTATTACCAAATATTAAATGTCTTACTGATAGAAAACAAAACATAAAATATACATTTCTTCATGTCATTTTTATTGCATAAAGTGCACCTTTCAAATATACATACCTTTTGAGAGAAGAAATTCATTAATGGGCAGAAACAGAAGGGGAAAAAATGCAGTGAGCTTTAATGAGAATACATTACCCAAAATCAAATCTCTTCTCCATAAAGAACAGAAACATTGAGGTCCTTAGAATTCTTGGGCCATATAGGTATGATTATAATATATCTAACTAATTCTAATAATCCATGGTGAAGATCTAGGAATCTACATGGTTTCAGACACCTGCTTAACATACTAGATTGTAACTAAAATTTTCACTTCTAGCTTCAAGATGTGAACTTCTAACCCAGAGCTAGATCAGAAGAACTTCCTCAAAGTTTGTGTGTACATGTGTATGGGAAATTTGGATTCAGGCCAATCACTACCTGTAACAGGGCCCCCTTGTAACCTGTGGTACAGAACATGTGCTCTGCATGAGATTGAGTAAAAGGGATCTTCTTTATGCGCTTTGTCAGGTAAACTTTTTTATTTATAACGTTGTGCAAATTCTGCCCCATTGTGTAGGCATTACAGTATCACATTTAGTCATGTTGTTAGACAATATTTCTGCAGAACTCTTACCTTATTCAATATGCAAGATGGACAGAACTCAGTGAACAAGGCACCTGATCAATATTTCTTTTTATCCTCATTGTTCAGTGTTGAGCCCCGTGTCTTATTTACAGTGCACTCGATAAGATTTTTTTTCTTTCTTTCTTAACAGACTTTTCTATAGCATTCATCACCAATACTATCTGAGTGCCTCATAAAAGTTAACAAATATATCCTCATGTCGCCTCTGAGAGGTTGGAAAGTGTTATTTATCTCCATTTTACAGATTCAGAACTAGGAATAAATAGATTATATGAGTTGTCTGAACATAAGGACAGCCATACTGGGTCAGACCAACAGTCCATCTAGCCCAGTATCCTTTCTCTGACAATGACCAGTGCCAGATGCTTCAGGGGGAATGAACAAAACAGGGCATTTCTGAGTAATCCTTCCCCTGCTGTCCAGTCCCGGCTTCTGGCATTTGGAGGTTTAGGGACATCTGAAGCATAGGCTTTGTGTCACTGACTATCTTGGCTAATAGCCATTGATGGACCTCTCCTTCTGAGATCACCTCACACGGGAAATCTGTAGTAGATGCAGTAACAGATCTCCTGAGTCCAATCCTGTGTCTTACTTATAAGACCATTTTACCTCTTACAGTGGATCCCTGCTTATTTCGCTACAGTTTCTGCAATAAAGGACACAGAGATGTTGCAGACACCTGCCTTATTATTGATGCGCCATGCAAGTAATGCAGGGATGCTCTGGCTCTCAGACTGATTCACTACACAACTTTCCTTTATAAATTATCCCTCATGCACACTGAATGAGAATGGGGTTCTGTGCAAAATAATATTAATCATGTAATTAAAGATTATATTGTATAACATACACCTAAAGCACAGTTATTTCTCAACCTTTTGGGGTTTCATTTTGGATCCTTAGATTCTTTTAATGTATGTTATATGGAGTTTCCTTTTTTAAGATAAAAAAATGAAGAAACAAAAAATTCCATCATGTTACTCCTTTCCATCGCAGAAGTAGGATGTACAAGATGTATTGTGCAATATGGAACACTTGTATCATTCTGTGATAGGGGTTCACCCCACACCAGAAAGGAAGGGTTTAAAAGCAGCTTGGAGAGGCTGTGCAGGGAGCAGCCAATCGAAGAGAGGCTGCACGGAGCAACCAGTCAGGGCTGAGCAGGCTTACATAAAAGGAGTTCCTGGGCCAGAAACGATCAGTTGCTGTAGGGAGCCCAAAGAGAGAGGACTGTGTCCCTAGTGGACTGCAGGAAGGTAACACATTGGACAGAGCAGTTGCCTGCAGGGACCAGGGGAGCAAGAGGGAGCTCATGGCTGGCTGCTGGGACTTGCAGGCTTGAGGCTCTGAGAAGAAGGTGAAGAAGGTGCTGGGATCGCAGGGAAGTGGCCCAGAGAATTGAAGCAGTATTGGCAGAAAAGTTCAGGAGAGGCAGCAAGAGGCTTCTATCTACAGAGTAGTGGATGGACCCAGGTCCCTGCGCCCCTCCACTTGCCACTGGGGAAGTGGCTGGACTATAAAACTGGGAGATACTTCTCCCCGGAAGGGGGAAAACATGGATGGTGGCATGGCTGGAGGGCTGAGTCATGAAAAGGATGCTGAGGTTCCTGGGCTGAGACAGGTCTGCAAGTGGAGAAGGCAGTGGTTGAGGCACCACCAGGCAGGCTGTGCAGAGTTACTACAGAGATTTTTTCCCCCAGGTGTCTGGCTGGTGGGTCTCACCACATGCTCAGGGTTTAACTGATTGCCTTAGTTGGGGTCAGGAAGGAATTTTTCCTCCAGGTCAGAATGGCAGAGACCCTGAGGGGGATTCACCTTCTTCTGCAGCATGGGGCATGGATCACTTGCTGATTTGAACTAGAGTAAATGGTGGATTCTCTGTACTTTTCAGTCTTTAAATCAAGATTTGAGGACTTCAGTAACTCAGCCAGAGGTTATGGGCCTATTAAAGGAGCGGGTGGGTGAGGTTCCACGGCCTGTGATGTGCAGAAAGTCAGACTGGATGATCACGATGATCTCTTCTGGCTTTACAGTCTATGAATCTGTGAGCAGATCTGCCTCGTTCCGAATTCACCTTCACAGAACATGTACTGCAATACCTCATCTATAAAATCTGAAATTCCACTCTGCTTTGTTAAGCAGACCAACCAAAGGAGCCCGAGGCATCATCTAGTCAGTGTTCAGTGACAACGAAATTTTAGGAGATCATTACTTTTTAATTGTTTATCAGAATCCAGTGCACACATGCAGAATACATTTTTAATCCCTTATAGCTCAGCCAATTCAAACTTCGCAACAACAAGCACATCTACTATTTATGAATTATGTCTCTGTCAAACCTACTGTCCCCATTCCACTGAGGTGCTAGAGTGATTTTAAGAAGATCAGAATGTTTTAATCCTTCAGCTGACAAAATGTCACTTTTCCCCTTTATAAAACACAGCAAAAATCCACTCCTAGATAGAAAGCAGGTATGAACCAGATTTCAACCAGAAAGGCAAAATGTTGTGAAAGTTATGACCAACCGAAATGACCCTTAATACTGGAAATGTTCAGCCAGTCTTAACAATAGGTAGTGCTAGTTACACTGCCTATAACAACATCAGACTCACACTTAACTCTTGATCTTGTTTTTTTTTTCCATGCACCAGTACTATTTTATGGGTATTCTGACTGTATGACTATTTCAAATAGTGCTACAGTGATTTTTGTCTTTATTGGCAATACGACTGTACAAGTCTTAATGCTGATTTAACATGGTTTGGGGGGGCTAAGAGGGGGGAGGGGAGGCACAACTTTTATCCATAATGCAATGGAAGAAACAAGTAAATAAAGCCTTTTGTGCATGATTTATCAGTGATGTAAAAATCTGTAGAGCTATACATCCTGTACGAGGAAATAAGGAAAGAATATTTTGTTTAGCAGTTTCAGAACATCTGATTTTAAGGGAATTAAGATTGTGAATCACAGCTGAAGATAATGAAGATCAACTGCCCTCAGGAGCCTGCATGAGAACTTATTAGAACAGGGGAATTGATTCCTTGTCAATTACTTATGGCAAATATTCCCTTAAGAAACATGTTTTTTATTTGAAAGCAATCAAATCCAACCACATTTTCCTGCTAACTGACTAAATGTTTTCTGTTTTGATTTCTACTGAATAGGCCAGTAGGAGAATTAGCCCTTCTCTTTGTACCAGACCTACAGATAAACTGCTTTTGACACACTTCCAGTTATTCTCCCTTCTCCTTACTCTGGAATGATAGGGCAACATCAGTAGCCCGAGTCTTTCCACATCTAGATGACAAATTGAATGTCAATCCTTGTAAGACTTAAGAGGGCCACAATTTGCGTAGACTTACATGTTTTGCGTTACCATTGACTTTAATGTGGTTCCACTGCGTGAAAGTCAGCAAAGAACGTGTAACCCAAATACTTTTAATTCTATGCTATAGAGTATAGATAACATTGCAGTCTTCAAGAGGAATTCTACTCTTACAGGCATGTTGTAAGGCTGGAGAAGCATGGTGGAATATAATGAGTACACAGGGAGATTCAGACATGCATAGCAAGGTTTTCTTTGCTGTAGTCACAATAATATTTCTGTTCACTAGTCCTCATGATTATTTGATAATACTTACCTGTTTCTGTCTGTGACGAGCATTGTTGAGCTATATAAGCATGCTTGAATTTGTCCCTGCAGAAGACATGGACTGCTTATGGCAGGTACATTTATTCAAAGCAATTCTCCCTGAGAAACTGCTACCTTAAAATTTACCATGTTCAGTAAGACCTGTAAGAATTAGAGGCAGATTTAACTTGAGCAACCAGCTTTTATCAGCTAAAGTTTCAAGATTTGTGTTTGTACATCAAAGTAACTTGCTCCCATCACAGTTCAAATAAGCATTATTTCAGGGAAGTTTGTGGCCTGTGTTATGCAGGAGGTCAGACAACATTATCAAGTGGTCCCGTCTGGCCTTAGAATCTATGAATCACTCCTCATTCCTGTCTTCAGCATTTGTACGCCTGTCTCCCTCTGCCAAGTACTGCAGTGGCTGGATGAGTCATAATAGTGAGGATTACAAATAAATAAACAAAAACAAAACGAACAAGTGTTTTGGAAAGGATATAAACCCTCATGTTTCAGAGTGTAAGACAGCTTCTAATGAATGGCGGTTAGGAGTAAAAACTTTCCCGGTGGGCAGGTTATTCCATAACTGGCTACTCCAAGATTTCTTGCATCTTCCTCTGAACTGTCTGATATTGGCCACTGTCAAAGATGGATCACTGATATGATCAAATGTGGCAAAATGACCCAATTCTTTATGAGAAACGGATGCTGAGGAGTAACACTTTAATGTTAAATTATACAGGAAAGGGGTATGCTTGCTTATGCTACACGAAGTTTCTGTGCTTCTTGTGCAAGATCAGTCTTGTCGCCAGTATATGGCCTCAGGAAGTGATGGAAACCATCTTGCTGGTTTGACAAGTGCTGTATCATCTCCCCCAAATATATATTGGCCCATGATTTTTAATCAACGTTTAGCCTTCTAAAAATAACATGCATCTGTTATGATTCAGACGTGAGCTGCACCTGTGATTTCTCTTCCAGTATCTCTGAGGGCACTTCTTTCAGGGGTTAGACCTAAACCTGCAGCTCACTCACAATGGAACCCTATAGTTCACCTAACTTTTAGACTGCGGCGCCAGGTTACTGAATCCTCTGTTCTACCAATCATGTTATTCCAGCAGGGCCAATGGTGCTCAGGCCCTGCTATACACTTCTCTCCTGGAGCTGTGACTGGCTGATAAATGCAGTCACTTCGGACAGCTTTTTAAAAAACAAATATGATTTATTTGATCATAGGAACTTAATAAGCAGAGAGAAAGGGGTTAAAATAACAAAAGCCTACATGCATATTGTCTGTCTTAACCTTAGCCCTTCATTGCCAGTTTAAGCAAGTTCTGCTTATCCCAGACACCCCCAGCCAATACACTGGATGAGACTGATTGACTCTTGGACATTCTAACACCCTAGTCAGTATCTCCTCCCTCCCCTCAACACATAGGCTGGTGATTTATCTATTCCAAAGTTCCTTTGTTCAGAGTTCCCACCTGAAGATCCCTTGGGGTTTTGAACAGGACACATGAACTTGAGCTGACTGTTTTCTGAGTATTTCCAGCAGGTTTTAGAGGTACTCTTCACACAGTGGATTCCTGGTATTGTCTTTCTGAGGACCAGGCAATTGATTATGTCCACAACCATTGTTTTTGAGTTCCTCCTGGATTCAACCCTCAACAACCTTTTAGCCAGCAATACCATAATCACCCAATCCACAGATACATAGAAATAGGTATAGATATGACTTTCATAACATTTAATACATAATTCCCACATTCTTCACCATACCTTTGTGTTTGTTATGGTTAAACTAACGCTATCTGTATAGTGTGAATATTTGTACAGATTAGCAGAGAACCACATAGAATGGGCTACCATGGTGGCACACCTACAGTAATGCAGATTCCACAAAAGAAGATCTGTATAATGTAGATTTTACCCTCTAAATTACATTTAGCCAGTGTTCAGGAACTGAAAATCTTCTGGGCTGGTTAAGTGGTAGGTTTACAGTCCAAGGGCTTGTTTCTTGATCTGGTAGATCTCAAGATACCAGACCTAAAATGGAAACATGTAGAATTTTGATTTTAAAGATGCCTAAAATTAATATTATTTTTTTCTTTTCACTGTGAGATCCATATGGTTGCACTACTGGTATTAGGCAGTCTGGCCTTACAGAGAGATGGGTGAGACATATATCAGGAAACATTTTAAAAACTCTCTAAGGGCCCTATCCTTTAAGGTGTTGAGTGTCCTCAATACAGTTAGGCATAGAATGTGCGCTACATTCTATGGAGCCACTTGCATACCACATGGCAAGATTGAGCCCATAGCTACTTTGCATTTAGGACAAAATTTGTTTATTAAACTATGGCATGGCAGATATGTACCGTACTATGGTAATAGGAGAAGTTAATTAAAGTTAAGAATCTGCCACATAACATTTAAAGTTCCAGAAAGACATTTACTGTGAATCTGATTATACTGACATAATGCATTTAAATCCTTGAAGCAATTCAAATGCAAAGAAAAATATTCAACATAAATATGAGCTGTTTATGTGAATATATTATTATTACACATAATGGGGCTGTTGTGTGTGGTTTAGAAATGAAATAAAGCCTGCAGTGCTATATACCCTGTATGCAAAATGATTACAAATAATGTTATATCATTTCCTTGTTGCAGCACCAGTGCATCTGCTCTTAGGAAATCAGTAGCATGCATTAGAATTGTAGATAGTGAAGATTTACTGCCCCCAGCTGTCTGTATATGGATTTTATTTGATTAGGAGGATCACTTCTTTTTGATTTGCCTGAAGCAACATATCCCTCAAGAACTCATTTCTTTTTTCTGTAAAAGTAATCAGACTCTGGACTTTTATCTTAGATGTCTAAAGCCTTTCACTTTGTTTTAGGATGTACAGTACATAAAAGATATCACTGCAAGTGCTGGAAATAATTAAAGATCATGTCCATCAAAATCAGTACAATATTCTTTGAAGAATCTAACCACGGACCCAAAAAATGAACTAAATTGTAACCAAGAGAGTTTGTTTCTGTTTAATTAGCGATAGGAAAACTCAGTTTGATTAATATCTAATTTGCCTAAGTGTTGTGGGTTCGAAGGTTGCAGCTGGACCAGAATGGTGTTCTTTCTGTACACGTAAAGAAAGACTGAAAACAGGAACACACATGAGTCAGAAAGGAAAAAGGTAGAGACCAGAAGAAGGGGGTGGGGCGGGCAACGGGAAAGAGAGAGTATGATAAAAGCACAGAAAGGAGGGTAGAGAAAAACACTAAAGAAAAATGAAATGCAGTCTATAAACTGGAAGGAGTTCACTTTTGATGTCCTAGATGTTTGGGATGGGTTGGGCAGATATTATAACCCTAGTACAGAGTGTACCACTGAACAGTGTGTGTTATGTGTCCCCTCTGTACTGTGTCAGTTACCGAGGCTGGTGCTTAACTCAAACTGTGGAGACCAGGGGCTAGAGCCACAAAAGGGACATAGACTCATCATGGCAATGCCTAACATTTAGGTGCCATGCCTCCTAATGGAATTCTCAGTCCTTATTTAGGCACCTATGGGCCCTATACAATGCACCGGGGGATAGAGGCACTGAAGGGTTAGATCCACAAAATCCAGCATGCAGAGTGGGGAGCCGCCTAAGATAGTCAATAGGAAATGCTTTAGAACAAAGGGACAGAGGTGCCTAATTCCAGGCCAGAGGGAGGCATCTCCTTCTGCTTGGGATTCACAGCTGTGAACCCTCTCCTGGAGTTCGGCACCTAAGCCCTTTATCACAACAAATGAGAAGGTGGTGTACTCCCTTATACGCTTCTGTTAAAGCTGTTCTACTGTGTTAAAAACTCACTGGTGCGGACACAGAGTGAGAAGAACTCTACAGCCCAATGGTTAGGGCACTCACCTGGAAGGTGGGAAATCCAGATGCTAGTCCCCTTGCTCAAATGAATATTCAATGATTTATACACAGTGGAATAGCTTCAGCAGGAGAGACTGAGGTATATCCCATATCTCAGTGGTTAGGGCACTTTCTGGGGAGGTGAGACCAGGTTCAAATTGTTGAAACCTATGAGGTAGATGGGGAGTCAATTTATACCATGGCTACCTGTCCTGTCTAACATTACTCCCCCTGCCGACATGCTGAAGTGCTGAAAGATTTCGCAAAGCTCAGTGAATCCAGGAAAACAGATGTCTTCCTATTCATCAAGACCTTGACAATGCCCCTGCCCCCGCAAAGTCTTAAGTCCCACAAGCCTTTCTGGGAACATTTGTTTAGCCTCATGCAATCAGGCTATGATCAGAAGGAGGCTTGGAAAGCAAATTGGGCTCAACAAGACTTAAAAAATAAGAACCTTATGCCAGATCCCACACAGAAGGTTCCTGGGTTTGACCTTCCACCTTGGTCATCTTGACCAACTCTAAACCAAATTCGAACCAAACATGGTAGATGCGGATATCTAATGCACAAATGGAAAATCAAACACTCCCTGGCATGTGAGTGTGGTTCCCCACAACAGACCATCAAACTGCCCAATTTATAAATATGAAGGAGGCATTACAGCAATAAATTCTGCTACGCCTGATGTAGCCATTTGGCTCGATCAACTTCAGGTGAAATTGTAATTGTTGCTTTACACCAGTCATACGAAAGAAGAAGGTAGAGGGGGAAACTGAATCTGGGTCTCCCACATCCTGGGTGAGTTCTTTCACAGCTAGGCTAAAGATTTTAAGGGCCACCACACCTCCTCATTTGATGGTGTTTTGTCAGGGTCCAACCTGGCAGATGGCTTCTGAAAATTTTGACCAGATCAAGCCCTGAAGGTCTGATAGGTGGGGGAACACCTAGTCTGAGGATCCCACTGAGACTTAGGCATGAGCTAGACAGCTGAGGTAGATGTGCATGTGCACCTAGAGGACTTTACCAGTGGAAACTTAGGAATCCACAGGGTTAGATGGTAGCTGAGCGGGATGGGGAGGAGATCTCAGTTTTGGACCTAGGCACTTGAAGTGTCAGTTAGGTCCCTAAATCACTCTGTGGGCCCAGCCATTATGCTTTTAGCTCTGGAGATCTCTGGTTCAATCATTGGTGTGTGGGCCAACATGGAGGACATCACAATAGCATAGGATTTTCTTTTAGTTAGGTTGGGGTTTTTTTGGTAGTAACATACAACAAACAAATACGGAAGTGACTGTCACTTGCCCTAACACCTTTGCTCATGCTCTTCATGGTCTTACAAGCTAAACATGCAAGTGATATTGTCATGGGAAAAGACGTTTACCATTTAGCGTAATTTTCAGGGCCCCACCCCTTACACACATACACAGTCCACTTGGACATACACAACATTAAATGTATATGCAACACCATATTCAGTTTTCCAGCACTAACACGTCCTTGTGTATGTGATGGAATTTTCACCTGCATAAACCATTTATTCAAATAGGATTTGCACATACTGGGCCAGATCTTCAGCTGGCGTAAATTGAGTTTGACTTTGATGGAGCTAAGCCAGTGTACATCAGCTCAGATCTGTCTTAACATGCAATTGAAAATTCCAATATTTGTGCATGAAAAAGCTAAAGTCTATTACCTGCACTTACAGCAGTGGGGCATTAAAAATCAAGTCCATAATCATACAATGTACTGATGATTTCTTTAAATAAGATTTGAAAGACAGGTCTATAGCTAGCTGGATTGGTGAGTGGATTTGTAAAACCTAATGTCAATTGTAAACAGGAGAGAATCTATGTATACATTTTTCTGTTGGCAGTTTGTGTGTAAATGAAGCAATTATTAATACATTAAAAAGCGAATGAGTAGAAAATTGGTTGGGAAAGTAAAGGAATCAATGTGCAGATTTTCTCCAATCTACCGTTTGATTTAAATTGATCATTTTTCATCTAGTTTTGTTATGCTCAGAATAAAGGCCTCACTTGTGGAGTTTGCCACTGGTACTGATTGTTTGTTTCAATATACAGGATATTTTCCATAGCTTAATTTACAGAGATTTTCCACCCAGTTTTAAATGAATGCAGTTCACAATTCCCTCCTCTTCAGTAAAACTCTGCATGTTAAGAGGGAATATCATCCAGACAGCGAAGGTGTCTGTCTTTCCCTTTGGAGGTATATCAGAGCTGTGCATGTGTCTATGGCTATGTCTACACTGCACACCACTGGTGATGTCAGTAGGGTATGCATAGTTATGTGCCGCAGTGAAATGCAGGCTGCGTCTATGCTCTGGTGTTTAGCTACATTTGTGAGTGAAAGGCTCTGGTGGGGGGAGGAGTGGGGAAAGTCTCTGGCTCTCCACTGCTTCCCCCCCTGCTGGAGCCTTTCTCCAGCAGCTGGGAGACAGTGGGACACTACACTGCTAAAAATAGCAATGTGCTCAGGGGAGGCACTGCTTGGGTGTGCGGAGAGCTATGTCGGGCAAATACACGCTGGATTCAGGAGTGTCCTTACTGACCTAAACAGCGCCTCACCCTCTACACAGGTATTTATTCCTGTGCTGGGGGCCATATAGTGTATGTATGGGGAGGGATGATGTCCCTAGCCCCTGTTCAGAAGAGGCTGGGAATGGGCAACAAAGGATAGATCACTTGATGATTGCCTGTACTGTTCATTCCCTCTGAAGCACTTGGCATTGGCCACTGTTGAGGACAGGCTGCTGGGCTGGATGGACCTTTGGTCTGACTCAGTATGGCCCGTTCTTATGTATACACCGCCATAAGGCGTGTGCAGTGTAGATGTACCTGCTAAGTTCCATCTCCAGGGTAAGGACCAAATTCTGAGAGGGGCTGAGTACTTGCTGAACTCCCGCAATCCCCACTGAAATCCAAAAAATGGGGAAAAAATTAAACCAACCATTTACTCTATATCCCACCCACAAGGAAAGCAAAACTGTTAAATTCTTTCATGTATGGCATGGGACAGAGATCCCTTGAAAAACAGCATGTTGTCTTTAGTTCTCTGGAAGCTCTCTTATACTAGAGTTACCGACCATAACATTTTTAAAATCTTGACTTAGAAAAGAATTACCTTGTGATGATGATAAAAACTGAAGTGTACTCTCATCCCCAGTGCCACAAACTATATGCTTGAAATAGACTAGCTAAACACTTCTAGTGCTGTTTTCTTTACAGTATGACCTCATTCACTCTGCATCCTTTGCTCTTTTATGTATGTTGACCTCCTCTCTCAAACTGGATCAGGATATAACTATCACTTGGTATAAATGACAAAACTTGGAAGCACTTAACAATACCTAACTCTTTCCATCAGTGGATTGCAAAGCAGGTCACTATAATAATTCCCGTGTTATAGATGAGGTAACTGAGTCATAGGGAGGAAGAGCAACTTGCCAAAGGTCATCTGGCAAGTAAGAGGAGGCAAACTGGGACTAGAACCTAGATCTCCTCTGTTTTACCCCAGTGCTGTATTTGGTTGGCCATACCATCTTCCTTATGTGTGCTGCTTATAACCAAAAGATACCATATCCCAAAACACCTTCAAGTATGGTGATTTATCTAAGTGAGAATGCTAGCCAGAGACTTCATCATTTTGAGGGTACCTAATCATTATCTCTCACAGAGAGGCTCCCAGTCAGCCTGCTTGTTAAGTCACTTGATGTAGCACCTGTTAACTTTTCCCCCATTTTATATTCATCTGCTTAACTATCTGTAAGTCTACTTTTAAAGAAAGATTTAAAACAGCACAACCCCTCCCCCAAATTTCCGTAGTAGCTGAACATATACTAGATTTGGGAACAAATAGATCTGACTACATGTTTTAGGCTGCTCAGACCAATCCGATGTTGAGTTGCATATGCTGAGGCAAAAGGAAGTAAAGCCTGTTGTAATACCCCTGCCTCTGGATTACTCTGCTGACTTGGGCATTTCATTACCAGAAAGTTATTGACAAACTGAAGGGAGTTTACAAAGACCACAAATTGTTTCAGGGTATAAGACATTGGTTTTTAAGGAAAGTTAAAAGTGCAAATATGTGTAGCTTGGCTAAGCAATGACTAAGGAGGCTCCGACCATAATTTACAAATATCTGATGGGCTTAAACAACAAAGAAAAAGAAAATTTCCTGATATTGACATCTACTATTTTATGGAACAATCTCCAAAGAAAGTGGCAGATGACCTGAGACTTGGGACTTTAAAAAAAAAATAGATGAAACACTAGTTAATGTACATGACTGAATAGTCCAGCACGGGCAGGGAGAGGAACTAATTGGCCTAAGAAGATGAGAGGTGGTGTGGTCTGATGCATATGGCACAGGATTGAGAGCCAGGAGATCTTGGGTTTATTCCCAGCTCTGCCTTTGACTTGCTGTGTGGCCTGGGGTAAGTCATTTAAACTTTCAGCACCTCAATAGCCCCAACTGTAAAATGGGGATAACAGTGTTTACCTATTTTTGTAAAGCATGTTGAGACCTACTGTTAAAAAATTCAGTATAATCCTACGTATTTTTGTTAATATTATTTGTTCGTTATTATCAGAGTCTGTGGGCCAGATGCTGATCTCCTTTACATTGACACAGTGATTCTAGTTTATGTGTTTGCCTGTAGGTGAGTTTTGTCAGTAATTAATGGATATCTTTAATTACATTTAATTTCTATTCAAAAATATTCTCCTTCTCAGTGTATTTCAGTATGGTTCCTTTCAGCAAAAGCCCCAGGCTGCTTACCTTTGAGCATTAACCTAACCTGTGGAAATCATGGTTTGGCTATTAATGTGATTAATTACTAAGTGTACTACTTGACAAGTCTTTGCAACACAAATTGCATTACATGCCACCACTTCATTCTGAATAAATAGGTGTTTGGCTCATTCCTAGAACACTCAGCCATTGTTTATTGTTGAAGAAAGTACGGAATGGAATTTATTTGCATGTTATGAAACAATAGGCATGCTTTTGATTAATCACATTTCTATTTTCTCCTTTCAGAAACAGACACCTCAGTCCACTTGGTCATGGATCAAGTTAAAATTCAAGTCTCTTTACAAGGACATATAAGCATCAATTATCAGAGGGGTAGCCGTGTTAGTCTGTATCCACAAAAACAACGAGGAGTCCAGTGGCACCTTAAAGACTAACCAATTTATTTTGGTATAAGCTTTCGTGGGTAAAAAACCCACTTCTTCAGATGCATGGAGTGAAAATTACAGATGCAGGCATAAATATACATCTGCATCTGTAATTTTCACTCCAGGCATCTGAAGAAGTGAATTTTTTTACCCACAAAAGCTTATGCCCAAATAAATCGTAGTCTTTAAGGTGCCACAGGACTCCACAAAAGCATCAATGTTCTTCACCCAAGATTTCCTCTCTTACTTTGGAACACTTCCTCAGAAATAACTATGTAACAAGAGAGTCTTGCTAAAGAATATGGTTCCCCATGTGTCGCTACAATCAGCTAAAGAATCTGAATCTGCAGGACCAACAAGAATGCCCCCAATACAGATTCTAGCCTCCTTGTAGAAAGCAGACTAAAAATATGAGTCAATTTCTATAGCACAGCGGCTTTCAAATAGGTTCTTTCATCTGCGGTAGCTGTGTCTGCTTTTGAAGACAAGCCTCAAAATAGTTATAAAGGAGGAAAAAATTATAAATGCCTGAACACTTTCATGTGCTCAGTGTAACACTGCAAGGAAAGAGATCTTGTGAAAATTAAACCTTGCTTTTTAGTTTCTGCAAAGTACTCCCTCCCCTTGGATTAGAATGACATTTGAGGTCCTTAGCCTTGAGTCAGCGTTGAACAGCGTAAATGAAGGGTTTTTCCTATTCTGCATTTGCATCCAATACAGCATCTAAAAACAGACAGTCGAAGTACTTGCCATCATTGCATAATAAACAAAAAGATTTAAATTACCATTTTAAATAAATAATAAAGCTTCACACTATTATTTCCAGCTGTGTATCTACTCTACTGACTTGCAACCAGTGCTTAACCTGAAAAACAAACAAACAAATGGGGCTCCAGTGTTTCACCCCCAATGCTACATGGAGTAGAACTCTCCCTCCAGTCTCCAGTGGGGATTTTAACAAGTCTCCAGACCAACGGAGGGAGAGACTCTGGTTGGGGCAACAGAAAAAGCAGAGGAAAGAACAGGTCCTAACAGTCCCTTTATCTTGCACCGCCACTTTCTTATCTGCACCAGAATTGAACAATGAGACACTGTGTCCCTGGTTCCCAATGATAAACAATTGCAGAAAGTTGTTTTCTCCTCACACTGAACAAGAAGCTTTATTAGAATAAGAAGCAATATTATCCTTAAACAACTCTCTCTCTCTTCTGTTTCGCTGCAGAGCTTCAGTCTAGAACATATCCCAGCCTCTCCTGTCTGGCTTTCGTTGTGCATGCAAAGAAATCATGCAGATAATCTCATGTTGCCTCTGCTTTTTTTATGGATTCGGATGAGTCTTCAGATCGAAGTAGCACACAGATCTGATCATCTTCTGACCTTGAAGAGAGATTTGTCCATTTGATTCAATTGACCTATGAAGTCCTGAAGCTGTAGACTGTAGCTGTAGTCCAATAGGTTTAGGATTCTTCTCATCAGGATTATTTCCCTTCACTAAGACTGTGGTGTGAGCACCAGTGGTTATGTAACCACAACCAATCACTGTGGTGCTTTCTCCTCATCTAAGGGTGTCTGGGCCACATGCAGACGTTGATGAATGTATTTGACTATTAACTATCTTAGGCAGTAAAGGCTCATGCCTTAAAATCCAGAGGTCCCGGGGTCAAACCTTATTCCACACCTTGGGTGTGGTGTTACACTTACTAGAGTCATGCAGCAATTCAGATAGATTTTGAACAAGCTGAGGAGGCCTGTTAGTTCTTTACGGAGTATCTCAGTCATCTGTATCTGTGCAGGATCTCAAGGACAGCAGTTAGTGGTTTCCAGTCATTTTCTGCATCCTGTTTTTCAGAAGTGGGTCTTTTGGCTTTAGACTGGGTAAGTTTCAGGCTGCATTATGACAGCTAAAGAAGAGACCCTGAGACCTCAGAGTTGGCATATCTCAGACTCACATCCTTTAAGCAGGAACATTAAGGATGAATATTCACCTGTAAGGTTTTCAGCATTGTTCTGATCTGTTAACCCATAAGCAGAGGAAGCTGGGTTTTCTATATTGACTTGTGACAGCTGCTCTATAACTCAGCAGAGCTAATATGGGGTCTTTTGCTTTAGGATTCCCTTAGCAATACTGGCATATCAAAATGAGACACAAGCCAAAGAGACAGAAGGGAAACTATCCAAATGAGACACAAGGAAACCTGACAGCTGAAGTGCTGAAAGTGAGACCAAAATTAGACTTGTTGAGACACAAACTCAGACCAATTTAATAAAAAGTGTGTATTTAAACCACATTTACTTAACCAGTGCAAGTTTGTGTGAAGGCAAGGCCTTAAATATAACTTTTTATAATTCTCTCGATTAACCAATTAATCGTAACTTGAAGGCTTATCTGTCCTGGGTAGGCATTGCATATTATCAATGGTAGACGTATTTAATTTTAAATTATTTACTTTCATTTTCTCTTTTTTTCCTATGTCAAATAACCCTACCTTTATTAAAGATCATAGGAATTGCTGGATGATTTTCAAGAACCATGCGAAGAGAAGGACGAGTTACATCCGAGAGTGCTGAAGGAATTGGCGGCTGTGATTGCAGAGCCCTTGGCCATTATCTTTGAAAACTCGTGGCGAACGGGGGAAGTCCCGGATGACTGGAAAAAGGCTAATGTAGTGCCAATCTTTAAAAAAGGGAAGAAGGAGGATCCTGGGAACTACAGGCCGGTCAGCCTCACTTCAGTCCCTGGAAAAATCATGGAGCAGGTCCTCAAAGAATCAATCCTGAAGCACTTACATGAGAGGAAAGTGATCAGGAACAGTCAGCATGGATTCACCAAGGGAAGGTCATGCCTGACTAATCTAATCGCCTTTTATGATGAGATTACTGGTTCTGTGGATGAAGGGAAAGCAGTGGATGTATTGTTTCTTGACTTTAGCAAAGCTTTTGACACGGTCTCCCACAGTATTCTTGTCAGCAAGTTAAAGAAGTATGAGCTGGATGAATGCACTATAAGGTGGGTAGAAAGCTGGCTAGATTGTCGGGCTCAACGGGTAGTGATAAATGGCTCCATGTCTAGTTGGCAGCCGGTGTCAAGTGGAGTGCCCCAGGGGTCGGTCCTGGGGCCGGTTTTGTTCAATATCTTCATAAATGATCTGGAGGATGGTGTGGATTGCACTCTCAGCAAATTTGCAGATGATACTAAACTGGGAGGAGTGGTAGATACGCTGGAGGGGAGGGATAGGATACAGAAGGACCTAGACAAATTGGAGGATTGGGCCAAAAGAAATCTGATGAGGTTCAATAAGGATAAGTGCAGGGTCCTGCACTTAGGATGGAAGAATCCAATGCACCGCTACAGACTAGGGACCGAATGGCTAGGCAGCAGTTCTGCGGAAAAGGACCTAGGGGTGACAGTGGACGAGAAGCTGGATATGAGTCAACAGTGTGCCCTTGTTGCCAAGAAGGCCAATGGCATTTTGGGATGTATAAGTAGGGGCATAGCCAGCAGATCGAGGGATGTGATCGTTCCCCTCTATTCGACACTGGTGAGGCCTCATCTGGAGTACTGTGTCCAGTTTTGGGCCCCACACTACAAGAAGGATGTGGATAAATTGGAGAGAGTCCAGCGAAGGGCAACAAAAATGATTAGGGGTCTAGAGCACATGACTTATGAGGAGAGGCTGAGGGAGCTGGGATTGTTTAGTCTGCGGAAGAGAAGAATGAGGGGGGATTTGATAGCTGCTTTCAACTACCTGAAAGGGGGTTCCAAAGAGGATGGCTCTAGACTGTTCTCAATGGTAGCAGATGACAGAACGAGGAGTAATGGTCTCAAGTTGCAATGGGGGAGGTTTAGATTGGATATTAGGAAAAACTTTTTCACTAAGAGGGTGGTGAAACACTGGAATGCGTTACCTAGGGAGGTGGTAGAATCTCCTTCCTTAGAGGTTTTTAAGGTCAGGCTTGACAAAGCCCTGGCTGGGATGATTTAACTGGGAATTGGTCCTGCTTCGAGCAGGGGGTTGGACTAGATGACCTTCTGGGGTCCCTTCCAACCCTGATATTCTATGATTCTATGAAACCAAGACTGAGGCCTCCCAAGGGCATAGGTACTGGAACTACGGGTGCGGAGGGGTGCTGCAGCACCCCATGACTTGATGACTTCCATTATATACAGGGTTTGCAGTTTGGTTCAATGGCTCTCAGCACCCCCACTATAAAAATTGTTCCAGCGCCGCTGCCCACGGGTGCTGAGTGGGGATCTAGGTACCAACATGAATACCCACTTGAAGGTGTAAGAACTGAGTCTCTGTGTAGCTATGGCAGTTTCTGTGGAGCAGAGCAGGTTTTGCTCCCTTTCCCATTTAACCCCTTCACTCGCCAGCTCAGAGTAACGGCCTGTCACCCTATCTCCCACTCCTTATGAGACCATGTTCGCACATGGTAAAAGGCCTCATTTTCACCTACTGAGACAGAAGTCAGGATTCTCCAATTCAGGCTGTGTGTTTTAATGTCAACATTTAATTATGTTATGGAGGTTAGGAACTTTTATAAATGGATCAAGAATAGCAGCTGCTGTGATTTTAAACCAATCCAAGTGAACCATACGTAAGTGGTCTACACTTGTTTTATTGATATCACTATTTTCATTTGGGATTTTTTTTTTTAACCAAAATAGATTGGAAAAAGCTGTAGTGTGAATGCAGTTATACGGGTACAAAGGCAGTTTATATCGGTATAGCTTATTCTGCTTCTGGAACTGGAATAAACTGTTCACTAGTATAAGCACTGTTATACTGGTATAACTGTATCCACACAAGGGGAGTTTGTTGCTTTAACTATCCCAGTGTATAAACAGCAAAACTTTCTAATGTAGCCTTCGTTTTTAAGATATGGGAGAGACAACGGCAGAGCAGAAACACAGACATTTTTATAAACATGAGTACAGGAATATGGTATGATTTAATGGTTAAAGCACAAAGCATTCCTGTTCTGAAACTTATTGCTTAGCATGGTGGGAACAATAATATTTCCAAACTGACTTTTCTATTTGGACTCTGCAAACAGTAAAATGTCCTTTTCTGACATTTCACCTATCAGTGTGTGTGCAAGAGCTTATCTTCTTGACAGAGGGAAACCAGCTTCACTCATCCTCCGCTGGATTCATTCCTGTTTGGACGGAAAAAGCTATCAATCATGAAACCTAATCAGTGTATGCTACTCTTAGCAGCTGCAAATGCTATCAGAAATGTCTCTCATGCATAGTAATGTCATCATTTTATTAAAGTCTTTGAACAAATATGATACCTGGTGGGGACACTGAGAAACAGGACACAAGTAATCAGGGCTAATTATAATAAATGAGAGTGCTATGTACTGTGGTCATGTGGTGAAAGTCCTTTAATCATTGTCCAATTTCTGGTTCCTCATGAAGAAACAATGGCACAAAGTTAATAAAAGGGATCCAAGCACACAAGTAACTCCATCTTCCCTTCAATAAATTATGACCAGTTTGATATTTCCCCCTGTAATTGCTGATACAGTGTGTAAAATATTAATCAGCTGCTACTCATACTTATCAGTCTGGACAGCTGGGGAGCCCTGAACAAAAATGCTACTCCAAGCTTCAGGTCATTTTCCAAAGATATCTCTGGGGACTTGTCTGAGTTGTTCAGAACTGCAGGCCAAATGGGATAAGACATAGAAATTAGAGTGATTTCATTGGTTAAGTCAGCTGAGAGAGGTGGCTTGCAGGCTGCACATTAATTCCTATGCTGCCTTCAGGTCTGTCAGCTAAAATTAATGACTCACTCCAAACTACAAAGGACTGTTTTGTGTGTGGTGCTATAGAACAAAATTGCTTTGCAAGGTCACTGTGTGCAAACACCGTATACTTCATTAACCTCTGACAGGACCAATCTGTAGTAAAAAATACAATCCAAACTCTGGCACACGATAAAAATACAGTAGGATTCAGTTATATTTGGATCCAGACTGAGAGAAATGTTCCTAATCTGAAATTCTTTCGAGTTGTGGGAGCCAAATTCTGTCTTCAAATAAACACTCCCAACTCTGCTGGAGTCATAGGTAGTTGAATGTGCTTACTTGAGACTGGAATAGGGCCCTCCGGTATTAATGTCATAAAAAATTGTTAAAAGAATTATTTCTGGATTAATTAACAAAATGGACTTCTCTTTGGAAGCCTTTACTAATTTTCCAACCATCCAAAAATGTTGAGTCATAATGAATAACGGGGACTCAGTTCTTCATCTGTAAAATGTGGATAATAATACTTCCTTTCTCTCATCTTTTGTCTGTCTTGTCTATTTAGTGTATAGCCTCTCTGGAGCAGGGATGGTCTCTTCCAGTGTGCATGTATGTACAGTGCCTAACACAGTGGAACCCAATCTCATTTGAAACCTCTAAGTATAAATGCAGTACAAAGATTAATGAATAATAATATTCACCATTCATCTGAAGATCTTAAAGCACTTTACCACATGAATTAATTAAGTCCAGTAACACACCTGTGAGCTACAGGAAAAAAAATATTATTATTCTCATTTTACAGATGGGAAAATTAAGGCATGGAGAGGCTAACCCACTTGCTAAGTATCGCACAGTGAATGAGTTGCATAACTGGGAACAGAAAGTAGAAGGTAAAGGTAGGACTAAATGAAGTTCTGAGAAGTGCATGGATTATGCTGTAGGCAAGGAAAGTCAAAATGATGCATGTTTGTGTGTGGGGAATAGAGTTCTAGAACATAAAAGTTACATTCCCTTCCTACATAACACATGAAATGTTAAGACTCCAGAACTGAACACAGTTCGTTATAGAAATTAATAAATGTGTTGTTCAGTCTTATTGGCCAACACAGTGATTTTTCATGAGACATATCATCAGTACTGGCACGAGCAAGTCTGGAACTCCCTATATGCTTATAATTAGATCTATGATTCCATAATTATGTGGACAGCCATAGAGAAGAGCAACAGCAGAGCAGAGTCTGACAAGAGCGGAGCAGGACCACACACTCCTTGTACTCAACTGGTGTCTAAGCTCAAGGCATTTAAATTAAAGTTAAAGAGAAAATCACCCCACAGGTTTGATCACCTTTTACCCAGATGCAAGCACCTGTGGGCACTGATGGTAGCATTGACAATTTGTTTCCATTTGCGCTGATTTCCAAGCTGTGACATGGTTAATCACGCAGAGCCTCTGTAAGACTGATCAGGTATGCTGGGTCTGAAGGGTGAATCTATGTTTCTTGACATACATAATTGTATTAGTTCTCTTCTATCTTGGTCTAAACTCTGATGCAGAAAATCTGTATGTCTTGACAAGTGTGAGTTAGTGCATAATTATTTTCCACCAGATTTTAGTATTTAATTTAATCCCCCCTCCAAAAAAAGTGATAACACTTAATATGTAGGACTGTGCATCTGAGAATCTTTGAAGCAAATGATATGGAATCACAATACCAAACTCAGAGCCAATGTTGCCAGTGTCAATGACGTTTTACAATGAATAGAGACAATTCCACACCATTTGGTTTGGTGCATTTCATCAAGTAACTTTTTAAAAGGGCACAAGCAGGTTACTCAACCAAGGGGGAAATTCATCTGGGTGTGGATGGTCTGTGCACCACATTGCTGTTATGCAGGTGTGGAGAAAGGCAATGTAGGAAAGTCTCTGCCTGTAAGGAAGTGGTGTTTCATGCTAGCCCTGAATAAACCAACATAAAGGAGGCCTTTGTAGGTAGACTGAGGCAAGGCGCCAGGATCTGTTCCCCCCAGGAAATTCATGGGCCTATAAACCCCTTATGAAGGGTGTGGAGGGAGCAGTGGCTTCTATTCCAGATAGTCTATTTAGATTGCAAGCTCATTGGGGCAGGGATTGTCATTTAGTATGTGTTTGGACAGTGCCTAGGACAACTGGGCCCTGACTTGGTTGAGGATTCTAGGTGCTACTGCATTAAATTAATAAATAATAATAATGGACTGTCTGTGGTTGGGGATACAGATGCCTTCCCACCCTCAGCCTCCATGGAATTCCTGATGCAGAGCCTGATAACTTGGGCTTTGTGACGAATGAATGGGAAAATGGGAAACATACACATACGCATTTATCAGTCTCAGTCCCAAAAACTCATGGAACCCAGGGGAAAAAAATAAATCCATATATAAGCAGGCTCTCTCTCTTTCCCAATAACTCTTTCTAATAACCAAATGTGGAAATTTATGAACAGTCAATACATTGTTCTTAGGTTACTGATCTTGATATTCAGTTTTTTGCTCTCTCCCATTTTTGTTTATGCACTATGGAATTTTGTATTGTCAATGCATATTTGCATTGTAAGAGAGAACAGGAGAAAACTGAATGTGTGGGGTTCTGGGTAGGGTTCAGCTTTTGGTACAATGGAATGTGTGGTAAGCGCTAAGGGAGTGATTGAGGGTATTGGCAATGAGGAGGGGTTGCATTTCCTATTGGGGTCAAAAATGACTTGAGAAGGTTTATTTAGGGAAGGGAGAGATAAGGTACTTTGCATCCCAGTACCCCACCCTAGTAGCCTGTGACCAAGACCACCCTCCCACTCTAATACTCTTCATGAAAATTGACAGTGATGGACAAGGATACCAGTGGGCTATTTCTTTTTAAATGATCAGTAATGTAATAGTTAAAATCAATAACTTTCATATTTAAATGAATGGAAGCAACTCACATATGCCGTGGAGTGATTCTTCGTGGCTGTCTGCAGACCTAATGGCCTTGTTTACACTGTGCAATGAATCTGTAACATAGAAAAACTGAGTTCAACAATGTTTAAAGAAACAATTAAAAATCCCTCTCTTCCTTTGATGCACTTATTGCTACTGTATTGGAATTCTTTAAGCCTGGTCTACACACAGTTTATGTACTGATATAATTATGTTTGTTAGCCATGTAACTTTTTACTGATATAAACCTGAGTGTGAATACAGTTACATAAGTATAAATATTTGACTACTAGTGTAGCTTATTTCCCTTCCTATATACATGTAAACAAGGCCTAGTCCTCTTACCATCCTACCCATAATACAGCAGCACAGAAAAGTCCAGTTAAATTGATTGGTTTTAAATTTCACTTAAGCAAATTGTAATACTGTCACTAATTTACACCATGTATAACATTCTTGGCAAGTTTCCCACTGCAAAAATTACAACTAAGTCAACATTGTTCATCCTGGCCTCTAGAGGGAAGACCACTTTTCTCAAGTTTCATAAGAACATGGCTAAAGCTTTGAGAAAATAATACTTTAATTGGAATTTAACTCAAAACAAAACAGATATTGACAGGTAAGTAAAATAGGAGAAAGGAGGAGAGAGAAGATCAGTAGAATAAACATTAAACAAGAGAGCAAAGAGGAAGAGAGAAGAGAAGTTAAGGAGAAGAAAGTGTTCTTTGCCAGGAAAATAGTAATGACTTGATCTTTAGCCAGAGCTGTCTGCCCATAATGACTTGGAAGACTGCATATATGTTTGTACCTTCAATTGTTTTTGAAACTTCATCTTAGAACTAGATTCTCTCTCAAATAGCAAAGGAATTGTGTGTGGCAGAGGGGGACAAGACAAACTAGTTTAAAAAGGTGAAACTAGAGGAATAAAGACAGACTATACTTTCCTGAACAATAGGTGTTAATCAGAACTAAAGTTACAGGGAAGAAGAAAGAAATAAAGCTTATAAAAATAAAGTATTGAGTTCAGGTTTATGCTGGAAACTTTTACCAGTACAGTAATGTGGAGTATGGTTGTGATTTTTTACAACATTTCTATACCACCAAACAACCTAATATAGACACCATTATACCGTTATAGAAGCACTTTTGCTGGTATAGCTTATTTTTCTCAGGGAAGTGGTATAACCTATACTGGCCAAAGCCCTTTTTTCCTGGTATAAACTTGGTTTGCCAGTATAGCTATGCTGATGAACTTTTCCTAGTGTGGGCCTAGTTTTACATATCTATATGTCTACCTGCTCATCATCTTGGTGTATATTATTGTAAATGGTAAAATGATCAATAAGGTTACAAATGTCATTGCACTCTGAAATTTAGCAAATACTTCCAGTTAGTGAAATTTATGAATGAATAGTTCTGCCTTTCCTTAATGCAGTGGATTTGTCTCTCTCATTGGACATGCGGACACATTCCATGTATTAGGCATTCATCAAATTCTACAGAAGGTACAGAATTGGAGGGACTATCATTTGAAATTTAAATAGTTTCTTTTAAACAGTTTTATCAGAAGTCCAGCCATGAAACAATTATCTGTAACACCCCTTCTGTGGAAACAATAATAATCTAATTAACTTGTGTTATTTTGTTAGCTAATTCAAGAGAGGTTTCTGGCTTCCACAGATATGGTAGTTAACGTAATTGCATTATGGTAAAACTTACAGACCTGAACCAAGATCTGGACACCATTGTGCTAGCTACTATACAGACAAAGAGCCAGAGTCTAAAGGGGACAAGACAGACAAAGGGTGGGAGAAAGAAATATAATTAGCCTAATTTTTACAGATGAAGAACTGAAGCGGTCAGATTCCTTGCCTAAGGTCCCTACACACCTTCTCCGCTCCTCAGGGACCATTACAGTCTTCAGGAATGAAGAAGCTCCTATATTATTTAACTTCTTTCCCTCTCCATGTGACACCATGTTCTGAAGAGGCTGGAAATAGCTGCCCCATTCACTCTCTCTCACCCCCTTCTCTGCTCTGCAGTCCTTCCATTTGATAAACAGCTCCATATGGACCCCAGAATAGGTCAACAGCAGTGGGGATGGAAGTTGAGACCTCTAGATCTTAAAGCATGGGCCTCTACTGCCTGAGGTAAAAAACCCAGCTCTGTTAACCAAGGCTGTCACAGACTCGTCAATCTCTACATATGGTTCAGTCCCACCTTTGCTCTGATTGTGACACTCACATAAGAAAAACGCTTCCTTAGCTCTCATCCCCTAACACCCCTACTCTACTTGCACTACATTGATGACATCTTCATCATCTGAACCCATGGAAAAGAAGCTCTTGAGGAATTCCACCATGATTTCAACAATTTCCATCCCACCATCAACCTCAGCCTAGACCAATCCACACAAGCGGTCCATTTCCTGGACACTACTGTACTAATAAGCAATGGTCACATAAACACCAGCCTATACCAGAAACCTACTGACTGCTATACTTACCTACATGCCTCCAGCTTCCATCCAGGACACACCACACTATCCATTGTCTACAGCCAAGCTCTAAGATACAACCGCATTTGCTCCAATCCCTCACACAGAGACAAACACCTACAAGATCTCTATCGAGCATTCTTAAAACTACAATACCCACCCTCTGAACTGAAAAAACAGATTGACAGAGCCAGAAGAGTACCCAGAAGTCACCTACTACAGGACAGGCCCAAAAAAGAAAATAACAGAACACCACTAGCTGTCACCTTCAGCCCCCAACTAAAACCTCTCCAGTGCATCATCAAAGATTTACAACCTATCCTGAAAAATTATCCCTCACTCTCACAGATCTTGGGAGACAGACCAGTCCTCGCTTACAGACAGCCCCCCAACCTGAAGCAAATACTCTCCAGCAACCACACACCACACAACAAAAACACTAACCCAGGAACCTATCCTTGCAACAAAACCCCGATGCCAACTCTGTCCACATATTTATTCAAGTGACACCATCATAGGACCTTATCACATTAGCCACGCCATCAGGGGCTCGTTCACCTGCACATCTACCAATGTGATATATGCCTTCATGTGCCAGCAATGCCCCTCTGCCATGTACATTAGCCAAACCTGACAGTCTCTACGCAAAAGAATAAATGGACACAAATCTGACATCAGGAATCATAACATTCAAAAACCAGTAGGAGAACACTTCAACCTCTCTGGCCACTCAGTAAAAGATTTAAGGGTGGCAATTTTGCAACAGAAAAGCTTCAAAAACAGACTCCAATGAGAAACTGCTGAGCTTGAATTAATATGCAAACTAGATACCATTAACTTGGGTTTGAATAGAGACTGGGAGTGACTGGGTCATTACACATATTGACTCTATTTCCTTAAGTTAAGTATCCTCACACTTTATTGTCAACTGTCTAAATGGGCCATCTTGATTATCACTACAAAAGTTTTTTTCTCCTGCTGATAATAGCTCAGCTTAACTAATTAGCCTCTGTTAGGGGGCTTATTCCTTCACCCACTTATTTCCCTGGTCCTTCTCGCATGAACAGAGAACAACAATACCCGAAGTCCAAAGGTGCAAACAATTCGATGTTTATTGGGGTGAACTTCCAGCAAGCATGATTCCAGTTTCCTTCCTTAGTATCCTCCTTCCCAGCTCTGACACCACAGAGCCTTACACCTGTGTCCCTGTTCCCATTTCTCCCTTTAGCCAAACAGGATTCCAGTTTCCCCACTCCCATTCCCTGTTCCCATCTCCCCCTTTAGCAAAACATGATTCCAATTTCCTTACCCCTGTTCCCATCTCCCCCCCACACACACACACACCCCCTCACTTCCTCATTGACTACAGATTATATAGTAAAACTTGAGTTCTGCTTAGCTATACCTTAACCAATCATTTTCCTGAAATTTAACTAACCAATCCTAACAGATTGTAACATGATTATGTAATCAATTATATCCCACCACCTTAATTAGTTTACACCCAGCAAAATTAATTATACAGCAGACAGGAACATTCACAGAAACAGACAGAGATTATACAGACAAACAATAGCAAAGTGGGAACTATAATGACAAGACAATACAGAAGTGAGGATTTCACATCCCAGTATTGATAAGTGAGTTCTTGCCAGACAGGATGCTATCAAACTAAGTTTCCTTTTACATTTTCTAGGCACTTCCCTTTCTCTGGAGGTGATAGGAATTATCAGGACAGGATTGTATTCCTAACAGCCCAATAGCACCTTCTTTCAATGTGACTAGTTTGGAATGTGAGGATGTGACTGTTCGCTTTCTAGCTTATGGCTGCCTCTGCTGCTTAGCCAAAGGCCTTAGCCTAAGAACAGGGCCTCAGACTGTCACAGTAAGAGAAGGCCCTTACACCAGCAGACAGTGATTTTGATTCTTTCTTTTATACCTCTAGAACTAGCCAACTGATAAGAATACACCTAAATTCTTAAAGTACAGGCCTTTGCAGACAGGCCTGAATATCTATATCCTAACAGCCTCTCACAGTTTGTATGGCAACTTCCAACTTATCTGTATGTATATATATATATCTTCTTACTCTATGTTCCATTCTATGAATCCGATGAAGTGGGCTGTAGCCCATGAAAGCTTATGCTCTAATAAATGTGTTAGTCTCTAAGATGCCACAAGTACTCCTGTTCTTTTTGCGGATAAGGATTAACACGGCTGCTATATAGGAATCAAATATTTCTTGTCTAGTGGCCTACAGACTCCAGTGTGGCTATTAGTGTAAATTGCACAATACTTGGCTCTCATTTTAACAATGAAAGCTGCTCAGATTGCTAACATAAAATAGAATCTAATGACCCAGTTATAATCTTATGATATCTCTGATTATTTCAATCATTTTTAATTCTGGACTGTTGTGGCTGAACTACAGTTAATAGATACCATAAACCAACATATTCAGAAACTACAGAATTATCTTCAGGGTTGGTAAAGAATACTCAGCTGTTGATAGTAATGAACTGGAAATTCAAAACAATGTTTTACTTCTAAATTAAAAATATCTTTTAATGGCAAATATTTCCATAAAATATCATTTCAGAGAAATAGTGAATGTTTATAGGATCTCTTTTTTTCTCTTATTGTAGGTTTGTCACAAATAATATGTCATTTCCTTTATTACATTATAAAGGAGACAAAGAGACTGGGTGAATTGGAGTATGGTTCATAAACTGCAATATGCAAAGTCATTTTTATCTTAATTGACAAAATGGTCAGTAGATGTTTCTCTGTATGTCCATTGTTTAAGGGTACAGTACATTTTCCATATTGCTGTTTTTATAGGAATGATATATTTTGCCCAGTGCACAATTAAATCTATTGCAGAAGTTTAATGGCTTTCCTCATTATCACGGCATCTGTCAGCCACAGGGTATACAAGTGCAAATGTATCAGAATGTCAGGATAATGCCATTCCTGCTGAATCTAACCAATTTTGATGCTGAGTATTTTGAAATTTTATGCTGTGACTATGCAGTAGGTGACAGAAGGACTCTTCATCTCTCCCAGAGCATTTGAAAACTTTTGCTCGGTCGAACTATTCTTAGATGTTTGATCCTACTTTTCAGTTACAGAATCAAGCTTTTCTTGCTGGAAAGAATGTTCTTGTTACTCTTGTTGAGGATAGATCTGTCAACTGCCATGGTAGCAAGCTGGTGCCTTGAGTGGAAAAAAAAACAAATCTACTCTCCTTGATTTTTGGCCAGATGTACATGATGTTTCAAGTCACAAACTGTGAGTTGAATTCTTATCCTGAGTGAATCCTTGGTGAAGACCAACAGGAAAATACTGAACCTACTGCTAGTATCACACTTCTCAAATGTTTACAGGGACATCACTCATTTTAGTCACAAAGCTCCCTGCATTCCACACACAGATTGCCCTCACACTTACTGTTGAAATGTATTTACATCAGAAACAAAGTATCATGAAAGGAAGGTGTCCCACTGTCTGGGATGGCTCATGACTGTGAGTGCCTGCCTCAGGCCACACTATCAAAAACAGGGCAGATACATCAAACTGGTGGTATGTTCTATAATTAGATTTTACCAAGTCAGTAACAAATGTGAACTCCTGGATCACTATAATAGTCTTTCCATGGTGCCACAGATAGTCCTCTTGGACTCTCCACTCTATCTCGCCACCCAGACAAACTGGACTTAGTGATAAATGGTCACTGATACCAAAAAAACCCAAACCAAAACACACTTTATTCAGGGCATATCCAGTCCCAAGAGACCAGTCACTTAGCTAATGCCTGCAGGCTTGGCAAGAGCTGGCACCTGGTCTGGTCCCTACATTCCAAACACCCCTTGTGCCCTCACTTTGACTGTTGAAAATTATTTACATGAGAAACAAAGAATTAGGAAAGTAAAATGGTAGTCATTTATTTGAAAAGCAGAACTCTGACTTAATGTGAAGTGTAATAATTTGTGTCCTTCATTTTTAGCCTTTGTCACACATTATGTCCTATCTTTGGGCCTTGATAGGTTGAGAATTATGATCGGTAGAGATTATCACTGTCTACCTATAAGGGGCAGTGTGACAGTAGCTATTCAGGAAACTATTGTGAGGCCTCTCCTCATGAAAGCATCTTTGAGGCAGACACTTTTGTTAACTATGGACCGGTTTCTAATCTTCTGTTTAAATATTGTAATGGCAGTTCACTAATTATAAAATTTTAATTTCTGTATTTAATTTTTCTTGAGTTTATCTGTGGAGACTAGAATATGAGAGAGATGGGTGTAGTTAAAATCTAAACAAATAACGTGAAATTTACTGAAAGCTGGAAGCTAGACTGTACCGACAAGATCCTGAGTCCTTCAGAGGAGGGCTCCATGGTGGCATCACTAATTCAGAAAATGGCCAGGTCAGTGTAGTGGTGGGTCAGAGAGTGGTTACTCAGTCACTCTGTGGTCAGGACACTTTGAGGCCCAGAAGAGGACAAAGCAGCTCATACAAACAAAATCCATGCCTCATCAACCTGGTTTCTGCAGATTCTGACCTGCCTCCACCCCCAACCTCTTAGAGAGGGATTGCAGGATATAGCCCCTGTTGAAGGACTTCTGTGGAAAACAGGAGGTCTCAGAATGGGTAGAATTTGGGAGGCTCATGTAGGAACATGGGTTTCTGCTGGGTCTCCTGTGCTTGCAAAAGGGAAATGAGGGTCCAGGAACTGGTTATAGTTACTTTAAGAACTACTTGTACTGTAGTTCATACAAGTTTCAGATAGAAAGTTGACAATGTCCTTTTAAAGTACCTAGAAATGACAATCATGGGATCTTAATAAATATGCACATAATAATTAAATAATAATTATTAATATCTAGCTTCTAATGGTCTCCTGCCCCATAAAGACTCTGAGCCCCTGAGGCTATTCAAAGGTTCCCTCACTGCACCACACTGCAAATTCACTCCTAGAAGTTTTATTGCTGAGCATTTAACAGGATAGAGATTAGGGAAGTTCTGTTGTACTCCTTTCACTATTGCCTGGCATCTGGCTCATACATTTCCTAAGTATACAAAGGGGTCCTCTGAATGCACTGTGCTGGAGATGGTGTTGGTTTTCTGCCTACTTGGAGAAGACTAATCCCACACTCTCCCCCTCATGAGAAGCTGCTTCTCTTCTCCCCTGCACACTCAATGTGATCCACTGGCCTCTCAGGCTGGTTCCTTACCATTCAGTCAAGTTGGAAACCAGCAACGTGGAAGAGGCTAACAAGTAGAGTTGAGGCTCAGTAGTGGATAAAGCTGACGTAGCTCAGAGGAGGTCAATGTAGGGAAGAGAGACTAGCAGTCTAGGCAGGGGGGGAAAGGCAGAGTTAGGGAACTGAGAAGTTGGCATAGCTGAGGGTGATCCAGAACTTGGTTTGGAAGCAGTGTCAAGGAGATAAGAAAGAATGGAGGGGCCATATTTTGCTCAGAAGAGAGGGACAGGGGCTCTAGGTAGTGGATGACAACAGAGAAGGAAATGGAGATGAATTACAATGAAGACAAGTTTACTCATCTTCAGTACCCTAGGGCAAAGTTTATAATCTGCATTTAAAAAGCCCCTTATCTGTCACTGTGTGCTAGCTCCACGCACCAGTGGAATTCATGGTACAGGACCTGTAACAGTGATGTCACAATGCAGCTGCTTGGTTGACTTTGGGGTGAAGTATTTTTCAAAGATTACTTTGTCACTTATATTCTGAATGCCCTCTGCCCCGTGCCGATGAGGGATACCATTCTGCAGCACTTACTGATGCATGTAGTCCTCATGCATAGGAATAATCCCTGAACACACCTCTAGTGAGTAAGAGTTGCTACAATGAGTAAAGGTGACAAAACTGGGCTCATATCCCCACTATTTTTCCAAAATACTAGCAATTCATCTTTGAACTTAGATTTGCAAATGATGGTAAGAAAGTGACATCTTCTGGTCAAAGGACAAGTTGCACAGCACCGAGACATTTTTCTCTGTAGCTGGAATGTAACACAAGGTAAAAACAGGAAGTTTCGGAATTATACAACAAACAGAATAAGCCATTGATATCCTTGCTTCTATTTTTCTTTTCTTTTCATTTTTCCCAAAAATTTTGTTTTTGACTTTTAACTACTTTATTCTGGTATCTCAGCACTTCCACTGACAGATAATTATAATACTTTACCATTCCCTATATTTGACTATATTTAGAATTAGATTGCATTAAACAAGTGAATATTTGAGAAGTGAAACTGTTATTTTTTCAAATGCTTTTGCCTTTAAAAGGCATTTTATAAAAATTCAGGTCATGGGACCAAACTAAAAATATATCACAATTGATACGATGTGCTAGTTCAGTTTTTACTTAATATTCCTCTTCCTGTTATCTTGTTGGATGCAAACTGATTCTAATGTACAAGTACTCAGCATGAAACGAAGACTTGACTTAGCATGCAAATCAATGCAGCGTAATGTCACCTAGATAGTAAAGTATAACTTTCATTTTTCTTTCTACAGTACAGTATCTGGAAATTGGTGGATAGCTTAACTTGCTGACAGGTTTCAGAGTAGCAGCCATGTTAGTCTGTATCCGCAAAAAGAAAAGGAGTACTTGTGGCACCTTAGAGACGAAAGCTTATGCTCAGATAAATTTGTGAGTCTCTAAGGTGCCACAAGTACTCCTTTTCTTTTAACTTGCTGAGTATCTGATATGCCCTTGGATAATTCAGTTCGACTCTCCTTTATTACTTCTTATCCAGTGAATTGCCCTGTATTTTCAGAAACTCTCCACAAAAACCTCATTGATTGAAATGACATCTACTGTTGTAGACACTGACAAATGGAATCTGGTGAGAGCGGAGGGAATTCAATTGCAGGTTCTTTTGTTGCTTGGCTCAGACTTGTACTCTTTTAGGTCTACAGAAACTTTTTGAAGAGCCATATTGGAAAGCTGCCAGTATCCTTGAGGTGACCTGATACCCAATAACTCAAACAAATTGATGATTCACTCCAAGGTACAGGTTTTAGAGTAACAGCCGTGTTAGTCTGTATTCGCAAAAAGAAAAGGAGTACCTGTGGCACCTTAGAGACTAACCAATTTATTTGAGCATGAGCTTTCGTGAGCTACAGCTCACTTCATCGGATGCATACTGTGGAAACTGCAGAAGACATTATATACACACAGAGACCATGAAACAATACCTCCTCCCACCCCACTCTCCTGCTGGTAATAGCTTATCTAAAGTGATCATCAAGTTGGGCCATTTCCAGCACAAATCCAGGTTTTCTCACCCTCCGCCCCCCCCCCCACACAAACTCACTCTCCTGCTGGTAATAGCCCATTCAAAGTGACCACTCTCTTCACAATGTGTATGATAATCAAGGTGGGCCATTTCCTGCACAAATCCAGGTTCTCTCACCCTCTCACCCCCCTCCAAAAACCACACACACAAACTCACTCTCCTGCTGGTAATAGCCTATCCAAAGTGACCACTCTCCTTACAACATGCATGAAAATCAAGGTGGACATTTCCAGCACAAATACAGGTTTTCTCACCCCCCCGCCCCGCTTTTTTTTCCCCAAAAAACACACACACGCAAACTCACTCTCCTGCTGGTAATAGCTTATCCAAAGTGACCACTCTCCCTACAATGTGCATGATAATCAAGGTGGGCCATTTCCAGCACAAATCCAGGTTTTCTCACCCCCCCACCCCCATACACACACAAACTGACTCTCCTGCTGGTAATAGCTCATCCAAAGTAACCACTCTCCCTACAATGTGTATGATAATCAAGGTGGGCCATTTCCAGCACAAATCCAGGTTTTCTCACCACCACCCCCCACCCCAACACACACACAAACTCACTCTCCTGCTGGCAATAGCTCATCCAAACTGACCACTCTCCCCACAATGTGCATGACAATCAAGGTGGGCCATTTCCAGCATAAATGCAAGTTTAACCAGAACGTCTGGGGGGGGGGGGGGTAGGAAAAAACAAGGGGAAATAGGCTACCTTGCATAATGACTTAGCCACTCCCAGTCTCTATTTAAGCCTAAATTAATAGTATCCAATTTGCAAATGAATTCCAATTCAGCAGTTTCTCGCTGGAGTCTGGATTTGAAGTTTTTTTGTTGTAAGATAGCGACCTTCATGTCTGTGATTGCGTGACCAGAGAGATTGAAGTGTTCTCCGACTGGTTTATGAATGTTATAATTCTTGACATCTGATTTGTGTCCATTTATTCTTTTACGTAGAGACTGTCCAGTTTGACCAATGTACATGGCAGAGGGGCATTGCTGGCACATGATGGCATATATCACATTGGTGGATGTGCAGGTGAATGAGCCTCTGATAGTGTGGCTGATGTTATTAGGCCCTGTGATGGTGTCCCCTGAATAGATATGTGAGCACAGTTGGCAACGGGCTTTGTTGCAAGGATAGGTTCCTGGGTTAGTGGTTCTGTTGTGTGGTATGTGGTTGTTGGTGAGTATTTGCTTCAGGTTGGGGGGCTGTCTGTAGGCAACAACTGGCCTGTCTCCCAAGATTTGTGAGAGTGTTGGGTCATCCTTCAGGATAGGTTGTAGATCCTTAATAATGCGTTGGAGGGGTTTTAGTTGGGGGCTGAAGGTGACGGCTAGTGGCGTTCTGTTATTTTCTTTGTTAGGCCTGTCCTGTAGTAGGTGACTTCTGGGAACTCTTTTGGCTCTATCAATCTGTTTCTTCACTTCCGCAGGTGGGTATTGTAGTTGTAAGAATGCTTGATAGAGATCTTGTAGGTGTTTGTCTCTGTCTGGGGGGTTGGAGCAAATGCGGTTGTATCGCAGAGCTTGGCTGTAGACCATGGCTCGTGTAGTGTGGTCAGGGTGAAAGCTGGAGGCATGTAGGTAGGAATAGCGGTCAGTAGGTTTCCGGTATAGGGTGGTGTTTATGTGACCATCGTTTATTAGCTCTGTAGTGTCCAGGAAGTGGATGTCTTGTGTGGACTGGACCAGGCTGAGGTTGATGGTGGGATGGAAATTGTTGAAATCATGGTGGAATTCCTCAAGGGCTTCTACTCCAAGGTACCTGCACTTGAACAACGGCCACCAAAAGGGTAAAACTTAAACAGATTGGCATGTTTTTTCTGCTCACAGTTAGAACAAATAGGAATGTTAGTGGTCAAGATGACCAAAAAAAATCACTTTAGAAAAAGAAAACTGACTTCTATTCTTTTTAAATGTGTATAGATAATAAAATGCTTGGCCTCAGTCCCATTTAAATCAATGGGAGTTTTGCCATTGACTTCAAAGACAGCAGGCCTCCTAGCTAAACACCTCTACTCAAGGGAAATTTCCATAATCAGTGACTCACTGCACTAAAATCTAATTTGTTTTCCTAACAGTGACTTCTTTCAGGAATCGTTTCTGTCCTGTTCTCTTCAACAGTAATTTCTCTTTTCCCTCCCTTAGCCAAACTCTTGCCTATTAGGGTGTGTCTACACTTAACACTACAGAAGCACATCTGCGCCGCTGTAGTTCTTCAGTGTAGATGCTATCTGAGCCATCAGGAGATTCCCTCCCGTTGGTGTAGGTAATCCACCTCCCCAAGAAGTGGTAGCTAGATCAATGGAAGAATTCTGTTGACCTCATGCTATCTACACAGGGACTTAGGTCAGTTTAACTTTTTCACATCCCTGACCGACATAGTTAAATGGACCTAATTTTGTAGTATTAACAAGGCCTTATATATCTTGTCTTAGAACATATCCTGTCTTAGATTTTTGGCTGTTTTGACTTTGAAGAGATTTTCTGTGACTCCACCTGAACCTGTGTTATGATTGTTATTAAACACTTACATTATGGTAGCATCAAAAGGCCTCAGTCAGAATTGAGGCCCCATTGTACTACAAACACAGATGAAGAAAGAATCCCTGTCCTGGAGTCCATGGGACAATCTTGGTCGTCAGAGCTGTGCTTGCAAGTAGAACTTTGCAAGCTCTGATCATAGATTATCAAATGATCTGGCTCTGCTGGTATCAATAGCAGTGTTGTTTTCTTTCTTTGTCTTATCCTTTCATTGGGTTCAGGAACAGAGGATGACGCTGGTGGGAGTCATTTAGTTTTGCTGGGGTTGGTCAGAGACTCTTCTTCCATGTGGGGGTGAAGCATCTAGTCAAAAAAAAAATCACACTGTCTACAAAAGGATACATATTGTCGTAATAAAAAGGAAACTGAGATACAAAATGATTTAAACAGGAATTACCTAATTTGCAGAATGTCTTGTTTACTTTAGGGCAGCCTTGAAAAATTCTAGTCACTTTCTTATTAGGTGAGTATAATCTCATTAGCTTTTTCATCATCATCATGGAAAGGGCAGGTGAGTAGCATTTTGGCCTGAGCTAGCAAATCTTCATGATGATTTTGCAACTCTGGTGAAGGTCTCCCTCCGAATCTATTTTTTGTTTAATTTTCGTAGTCTAAAAGACATTCTGAGAAACCCCTCAGAGTTTCCTGACTGACCTCACAGAGGAGTAATCCACTTCTAGCTGGTAGATCACTTAGTCAACTGGTTAGGAATAATTTAAAAAATGAAAACAAAAAACCTCTTTCCCCAGGAGTCTGGACTGTATGTTTTCCAGTACACAAGTTTGCTGCATCCAAAGTTCACTTTGTAAATTCCTGTTTCAGAGGGATGAGAAGAAACCATTTACATGGTGTGCCAGGGCCCAGAACTGGGAAGAAGAAGATCTGGTTCTTTTTATAAGTAACTGTAGAAAGGTAGTGGAATGTCTCCTTGTGGCACAGTGGCTCTCTCTCCATCTGGTACCTCCTGCCACCAGCCACTCTTATCCTCTGCTGGTCTGCCTCGTCCCGTGACTTGACCTTCTGGGCATATCATAATTTGTTTCCACACAGTCCAAGGTTACAGAGTTTTTTAACCAGTCCAACAGAAATATAAAAGTAAATCTTCAGCCCAATCAGCAACCCTCTCACTCAGGTGAGTCTCAGCTATTGTGTGACTTCTTCACATCTGTCTGCAGTCTCCTGTGCCCCACTCCAGATGCAGGCCATCATTCCTCAGCTGCTCCTGATCTTTCTAGAGCCTTCAGGCTCACCTCAGGAACAGTGTGTCTGCTTCTGTACCCTCCCAACCTTCTAACAGGTCCCTTCCCAAAGAAAGGGCACTCCCTCCCTCTTTCCTTTGGGTCTCTTCCTCTCAAATGATCTCTCACTCCTCTGCTAATTCCATCTGCTTCACCTGACCATGTTCTCCCCAGGTACAATCAGCAAGGTTACTTGCACTCTCAGGCTCATTTAAGAATTTTGGTGCCTGCATGGGGCTTACACCCATCACAGTGACATTTTTAAATGCCTGATTGTCTTCTATAGAATTCTCTCTTTGGGTCACATTGGCCAGGGGAAATCACTGGAGTTTTGCCCAAATACGTAATGTTCCAGTTGTCCTGGAGGCTGTTGGGTTAAAAGAGCAATGGGAGCAGTGCAAGTTGGCTGCTCAGAAGAAGCCTCATGGTGTTTGGAATGTTTGTTTGTTTGTTTGTTTAAATGGGGAGACCAAAACAGGCGCTTTGGGGGTGGGGGTAGGGGGTGGGGGTCAGCATTAAAAGACCATTTGATCCTCAGGGCCAGCATTTCCAACCAGTAAGTGAACAAAGGTGACGAGTTATGTTTACCACAAGTAAGAGTGCTGATGCTTTAATAAAGTATATAAATAATTACTAGCCTGTATCCTGCACTAGGCTAGATTAAGCTACGCCTGAACGGTACCATTGACTCCTTTTCTAGTAACCTGGTTATTTGACTTTCTTTAACTACCCTTGATTGGAAATGCTGGCCCTCAGGATAAAATATTTCAACCTTGCATCATAATATTTTCATGCAGCAAATATCTCACTACCATGAGGTCTCAGTTCAATCATTGTAGTGTTGAACTAGGCCACTTTTAGGCTTAATCCAACCCAAGGCAATGGTGTTATAAATGGATAGAGTGAACAATTTACGAATATATCTACAAAATATTGTTTGTACTTATGTTTGCTTTGCCTTAGTTTCATTTTCATCACACAGCAGGTTTAGGTCCACTCAGAAGTGCCATTGTCTATCACATGGAAGATTTTTTTCCAGATGCTTTCTATGCTTCAGGGTTTAAAATGATCTCTAACTATTAGAAATCAGAATAAACTCTATGTGGGGCATGGAATACACACATCTGTCTAGTGGGAGGTTCTTGCACTTGTCTCTAAAGCATCTAATGCTGGCCGCTGTCAGAGACAGGATACTGGACTAGATGGACCTCAGATCTGATTCAGCATTGCAATTCCTATGTTCCTCAATGAACTACTCTGGACTGAGGAGGGTGTGAATAAAGTTTGTCTGAATTTACCACGACTGATATTGCCAACAAAATCTCGTGACATTTCTCTAGACACTCACCCATCCACCCACTCCTTTCTTCTGCTTGGCCACTCCCTTTACCTGCACCCCTGCTCTAGAGATCTCACAGTCGCTCCTTCCTGCTGCTTCATTACCTCCAAAAGCTAACTGATCTGACAGATATGCTCTTATTTATCTCTGCTGAAGCGTACTATGTCAGAGTACATCAGTTTTAATAAATTACAGTATATATATATATATATATATATATATATATATATATATATATATATATATATATTAAAGGATGGAAAGAGGCTGGGAAGAACATCTAGGTACATCCCACTTGTTTGAGTTGGTGTATCTTACAGGATTTCCTTCTTCCAAGTATTTCTCTAATTCCATAGATACATCATGTATATCCATGGGGGCAGTGACCTGTATGGCCCTTTGGACCCACAACAAAACCCCAAATTTGATCAAACCGCTGTACCAGCAAAACCTAATTGTGCAGCAGCATGTCATGACCCAGCTATGGGCCAAACTGTGTCCATAGCTTGCCTTGGGAGTCACACCACCATAAGAAAAATGTAATCTTCAAGAAGCACAATCTCTCCCCAGTGCTCGAGGAGAACAAGTGCACTGCATCATCCCTTCAGATGACTTCAGTGGGACGTGTGGATGCTCAGCATCTCTGAAAACCAGGCCATTTACTTAGATCCCCCATATGTAGATTTAACATTAGGCTCCTGAGGTTAAAAATGTTGGCCTTAATAAAGATTAATTCTGCACCAGAGCCTTCATCCATAAATATTATGTCATCAAGGGATTAAACTACAAGCTTTGTACAATGTATAGTATTTACTGCACTGCTGCCATTGGTAGTTTACTTCTATTTTCTGAGCTCCGTGGAGAGGATTTGTTTCCAAATTCCTTGAATGCCCTTAACTTAAGCTGCCATATTTTTGGTTTGTTTGTACCTGGCATTACTTTAAATATCATCTTTTTTTTCCCCCTCAGATCCATGTGCACCTCAGTGAGGCTCTGTCTTCATCACTATATCATCACTACCAATAAAAGAGCTCTAAAGAATATAGACCCCATTAATCTTCTCTTTTGGAATAACTAAGATCCTTGAGTCCCTCTCCTGTTGTAGCATCCCCCAGCACTTCCTTTTTCATTTTTATTATATATTTATTTGATAAAGAAATGCAGAACAGCACATGATATTCCAAATGTGTGTCTCCATGACATCTCAGATCTGTTTTTTGTACCTGTATTGCACATCTTACACTTGTTCAGAGTGTGGCGTTCCTACTGATGTCAATTAGCCTGGTTAGCCATACTTATCCCTGTAGTTCCATTCATACATGGAAATAGAAAGTCACAGAGTAAATCTGAAAGAATGAACTGTTAGGACGATCCTACAACTGTTAGCTGTATCTGCATCTCTCTGTGCATGAACAGATGAGTGGCAGGTAGATCTTAGGTTTCAGAGTAGCAGCCATGTTAGTCTGTATTCACAAAAAGAAAAGGAGTACTTGTGGCACCTTAGAGACTAATAAATTTATTTGAGTATAAGCTTTTGTGTGCTACAGCTACATGCATCCGATGAAGTGAGCTGTAGCTCACGAAAGCTTATGCTCAAATAAATTTGTTAGTCTCTAAGGTGCCACAAGTCCTCCTTTAGGTAGATCTTAGTGTTGCATATCTAGCTGAGGGAGTGTTTTCACCTCAGTTGTATACACCTCAAAGAAGTGGTCAAGACCAAGTAGCTGCAGCTCAGACAAACTGGTTCAACTCTAGCCTTGAATATGAATCAATATTTACATGTGTGCTTAATACAAGTTGATATGTTTCAGCTTCCAGCTGTCAAATGTGCTCTGTATTTTCCCAGTCACCTGATTGCATGCAAAATACCCTTCTAAGACTGATGCACAGTTGTGCGAGTGTAAATGGCACCCTTGTGAGCCCACCTCAAACAGCAGACCTTTGGTTGTTGTTTACTGAAAGCCTGAGACGACTGTTTAGTTGTGGTACATATGATATCATGTGCTGCATTACCCAGTGAAGAACTCGGGAGTCAGATATTTAATAGGTAGAGCTGTTTGAATAATTTGTAACAAATAGTGAGATGAATTTTCCCTTTATCGCTTTTGTGGAACATCTATGGGCAGATCTGTATTTTCTTGAGTGTACACTATTCATTACTCTAAATTATTCAGTGACTTTGTTACATATTTCTTCAAGACTATGGCTTTCATAGTTGAAATTTGAGCTGTGTTGCACCGCTTGGTAATCACATAGTATTATTTCAGCTGTCTGACTGGATGAGCAGAATACAGGGTTCAGGGCAAGTTTGCAGTGGTCAGGACAAAATATAAAATGGCTGGCTTCGACTCTCTTGCCATCTTCCCCTCATCTCCATTTTTAATGTAGATTCACAGAATTAAGGCCAGAAGGGACCACCAGGTCATCTAGTTGGATCTCCTGTAAATCACAGGCCACCTCTACCACCTACTCACAAAACACTAAAATCAGCAACCAATACTAGACCCTGGTTTAAACCCCTACCACCACTCTTCCTCCCTCCAATTCCCTTCAGTCAATCCCCAAATCACCCATGTGCTCATCCTCAGAGTTGCTCACCCCAAACTCTCACAGGCATCAAACCTACATGCTCAATAAACCAGGACAAGAGTTCTTCCCTCCCTACCCCACAGTTCAGTGGAAGGGAAGCAGGAGCTTGTAGCAACAAGGATATCCCTTCGTGGTCCTATCTAGGAGCCCTAGGGGTTCTTTTTTTCTTCTCCCCCAAAGACCAAGAAAAGGTTATTCTTTACCCTCTCTTTTCCCATGGGGATAAGGAATTCATCTGGTGGTGGAGGCCCACTGGGCTCAGAGTACACTACTTCCCTTTTCAAGCATCTGTCTCTCTCCCTGTGCCAGGGGAAAACAGATGAAGGGGCTGCCTAGAAGAGGATTCTGGTGACCCTTGCTACTGTTTGCAGGATATTAGTGGCTTCAGATCAGTGAGACTATTTGGGTAAATAAGGCAAACAGGATTTGGCTCTGGACATATTATAGGACTGAGCTGTTACCACGTTGTTGTTGGGAAAGAAGAGAAATAAAGGATACTAAGAAAGTCCCATGGAAAATCCACTTTTAAGCCTGCAATAAAGAAAACAGTTGGTCACCTCACACAGAATTATTAAATCCCATCTGAACATACCTATGGGTTTTTGAGAAACTTCTAGGTAACTTTTTGAATTGTAAATGCTGCCATCTGCAGGTAGACACTATGTGGTAGCTCTCAAACCAAGTATAAAGAAACAGTGCAGAGAGAGTCACAATAGTTATCGTATGTACACTTACTTTGAGAGCAGGCAATGTAGCTTGTCAGTTCCTACCATGCAGCTACATTGTCTCATAACATAGGCTGTATGAGTGTGCAGATGTGACTTTGCTCTATGGGTGTGTTGCCTAGAACTGTGACTGGGCAGTTGTGAAATGATCAGATGAAATGGGATGCATTCCTTGTGCTCAACGTGTAATAGAGTCTTCTCAAAAACAATATACAATAATAGAACATAAGAGCCATAGCCTGGTAGTTTGTTTGATTGATTGTTGCATGCTTGCTGCTTGCCCTGTGCCTTCTTGATTGAAGTTTACAGTGTGGTCTGTTTGGGGGGCTGTGTGCTGAGTTTAGTGGCCTGCTAGGCAAGGCTGAGAGCTTCCTAATGAGGCTCTAGCCTGCCATCCTTTGAACCCTAATTCCTTTAGGATCCCTTAACAAGGGGGCAGGGCTATTCAGGGAAAATGGGGGTTTAAAAAGCCAGTTCCTAAGTAACCAGAGGAGCTAGCGAACAGGAGAAGCAAACAAGGAAGTTTTGCAAGGGAGTTTAAAGAGGGAGCGTGAAAGCCAGATACACCTACCATTCTCTAAATCAGTGGTTCTTAACTGTGGTCCACCACTTGTGCAGGGTAAGCCCCGGCAGGCCAGGCCGGTTTGTTTACCTGCCACGTCCGCAGGTTCGGCCAATCGTGGCTCCCACTGGCCGCGGTTTGCCGCTCCAGGGCAATGGGGGCTGCGGGAAGCGGCACGGGCTGAGGGATGTGCTGGCCGCCTTTCCTGCAGCCCCCATTGGCCTGGAGCCGCGAACCGCAAACTGTAAACAAACCGGCCTGGCCTGCCAGGGGCTTTCCCTGCACAAGTGGTGGACCACAGTTGAGAACCACTGCTCTTGGGGGAAATATCTGAGGGATTGCTGATTGGAGAGGGGGCAACAGAACATCTCCTGTGAGTAAGATAAGCAAGATTTAGCCTTAGAGTGCAAGATGTGTTAAACACTATGTAGTAGCCACAGTCAGCCCATAAATACATGTCAACTATTACAGCTAGCTCCAAGCCAAAGGATCTGAAGAATTAAATGCCTGCAACTAGAACTAGGTGTATGTTGTGTTTTAAGGGAAATTGGTTTAAGGATTGATTTGGCTTTGATTCTGTATTGCTTCCCTTCATTACTAGAACTAGACCTTAGTATTATTTTCATAGGATTTTTTTTCTTGATGGGTTTTTCAGGGTCAAAATTTCAAAACTGGTGATCTAAATTGTCCTGACTAAATCTACATTTGCATGTTAAAAAGGTATACATAAGTAACCGTTTTGTGCATATAGAAATTGGGTTATTCTTTCTCATGGAATATCCAGTTACCTATCTTCTTGGTTTTCTGATTCACAGAACAAATACATCATGATCTTTTGCCTATAGCAACTATTCTACATTCTGCGGTGGTACTACAATGTCAGATTATAGTGGACCAGAAACTGTGAGGTGGTGTAGCAAAGTGAGACTCACTGCCACAGTGCCTCCTGCTGGTTATCCTGGGAATTAGGTCTTCCAGCCCAGAGCACCCTCTGCAGGCCAGTGACTCACCTGCCTTAGGGCCCCCATGTCCCTCCCGGACCCCGGTGCCCCTTACCCTGGGGTTGTGCCCCTGCAGTACCCCCACACTATGGGTCTCCCCGCCCAGTGGGAACCCCCACCCTCTAAACCCACCTTGCCTCAGTGGCTACTGCCAGTCATTATCTAGCCCCCACTCACTGGGGCAGACTGCAGTCTGTAAACCATTCATCATTGGCAATGGGGTAGGACCTGCTGCCTTTGCCTATTCCCAGGCTACACCTTTGCAACCCCAATACCTGTTTTGGCCTTTGACCAGGCCCGCAGCCTGGGGGTTTGCCAGGCTGGAGCTCCCCAGCTCCTCCTCCCTTTCCCCAGCACTGCTCTGTCCCAAGTACCCTTCTCTCCCAGACAGCTAGGTCCTCCTCTCAAGAGCTAGAGAGAAAGTGACTCTGCTCTTGGCTCACAGCCCTTTTATAGAGCCAGCTGTAGCCTAACTGGGCGTGGCCCCAGCTGTGGCTGCCTTCCCAGTCAGCCTATTCTTATTGGCTCTCAGCCCCAGCCCTCTCCAAGGGCTGGCTTTTAACCCTTTCAGGGCCGGAGCGGGGTGACTGCCCTGCTACAGGTGGTTGGACACTAGAGACTCCAATTACTCTGGAGATTCTGTGAGATGGGAAGCCCAGTTACTCATAACTGCCTTGTCCTTTCTTGATAATGGATCACATCCTGAGAAGTGCTGAGCATCTCAGACACGATCCTATGAGGTGCTGTACTCTCAGTGAAGTCAACAGGATTGCAGGTGCTCAGTCCTTTTCAGGATTTGGCCTAGTAATTGTAAAGTTAGGTGATGCTATAACAGCAGTTGTAATGAACAGGCATCCTCACTTGGGGGGAAAATAAACGTAAACGGTATTATTCTTTGGGTTCTTACTCTCAGCTGCCATCACCACCATCTTTTAAACATGCCTAGGTATTTTCTAAAGTGCAGGCTGTTCTCAAATATAGTGAAAACACGCTATAAAATATTACTGTTTTTGTTCAGTAATTTTTCATTATCTTGTCTCCCAGTCTCTTTTCCCTGATGCACTGTCACAACTATAAAGTGTGGTATTTATGCTTTAACCATGAAATTTCCATTGGCCTTAACAAATTTCAGACTAAAGCTCCATGGTTCAAATTCAAAATCCCCCGTTAGTGTAAATACTTTTATTTATTTATATTCAGAACACACTAATTATGTCTAATGTGAAAATTTAGAGGGCTGTCACTGATGGTGAAGTGAATACTAGACACACAATGTAACTGTTCACCTTAAACCTCTCCTTCTAGTACTGTCTTAAATTGTCTTGCCTGGATGCACTCTTTATAAGGACACTTGCAATTGTATAAAGCAAAGTCTTCATGTTTGGTTGTTGTGCTTTGACTGTCTTGGAGAAACAGCATGTAATTATACAGCAATATGTGAAAGCTACTATTTAAAAGAAGAAAAACTTCTTTTATATTCTTCTCTAGGAGCACATGACTCCCACTAATGTTAGTTTGGGAATTACAAGCCAGTATCAAGAGAAGAGTATAAGAACGTAAGAACGGCTATACTGGGTTAGACCAAAGGTTCATCTAGCCTAGTATCCTGTCTTCTGACAGTGGCTAATGCCAGTGCCCCAGAGAGAATGAACAGAACAGGTAATCATCAAGTGATCCATTCCTTGTTGCCCATTCCTGGCAAACAGAGGCTAGGGACACCATCCCTGCCTATCCTGGCTAATAGCCATTGGTGGACCTATCCTCCATGAATTTATCTAGTTGTTTTTTTAACCATGTTATAGTCTTGGCCTTCACAATATCCTCTGGCAAGGAGTTCCACAGGTTGACTGTGCATTGTGTGAAAAAATACTTCCTTTTGTTTTAAACCTGCTGCCTATTAATTTCATTTGGTGACCTCTAGTTCTTGTGTTATGAGAAGAAGTAAATAACAGTTCCTTATTTACTTTCTCCAATCTGTCATGATTTTATAGACCTCTATCATATCCCCCCTTAGTCGTCTCTTTTCCAAGCTGAAAAGTCCCAGTTTTATTTCTCTCCTTATATGGCAGCCGTTCCATACCCCTAATAATTTTTGTTGCCCTTTTCTGAACCGTTTCCAATTCCAATGTATCTTTTTTGAGATATGGTGACCACATCTGCATGCAGTATTCAAGATGTGGGCATATCATGGATTTATAGAGGCAATATGATATTTTCTGTCTTATTATCTATCCCTTTCTTAATGATTCCCAACATTTTGTTCGCTTTTTTGACTGCTGCTGCACATTGAATCGATGTTTTCAGAGATGTATCCACAGTGACTCCAAGATCTCTTTCTTGAGTGGTAACAGCTAATTTAGATCATTTTATATGTATAATTGAGATTATGTTTTCCAATATGCATTACTTGGCATTTATTGCATTGTATTTGTAGTATTACATTAACACTGTATAGTATTAACATATATCATAGACACAATAGACACAATGGACCAGAGTCTCCACTTCTTGGAGTGCACTCCTAGCCTTACTGAAGTCAAAGTCAATGGCAAAATCATATTGACTTTCGTGGGGGGCCAGGATTTCACCCCTTAACTTCAAGGTGAATTTCAGATGCACCAGCAACGCAGGACTAGGCCCTGTGTAGAACAGTTTATCATCATGAATAAACTGTCCTTATGTCTAACAAATGGCTTTTTCAGATATTTTCTTTATCAGAATATTATCCATGCCACTATTTTGTTGCAAAAAATATATTCAGTCTGCATTATACAGCATCTAATACAAAGCTGCTTAATTAATCATACTTTTTAGTTACTATGCTTTCTACAAAAAAGCCATAATCTTAGAATGTTATATTTTCAGATGATCAATATACAAGAAGCAAATCAAGTATTTTCTTTTTTTTTCAAGTTGCATATATGTTTACTTGCTCTAACAATAAATGCAAATCTGACCATGATAAAATTTCATGTAAAAACCTATAATTAAGTTTTGCTTTTGGTTTGATGTGCAGCGCACAGAAAGTTTGAGGCTGAGTATAATTAAGCACAGTATCTGGACTAGGGAAATCTTTATCAATGATCTTTATCCAAGTGTTTCAAACTTCTGTTCTGCTCATTGCTTTTATTTAGGCTTTTAAATGTGTGCTGGTTAGGCTACAAATCATTAAACTCATATTCTTTAGTTTCATTTAAAAACAGGTCAGACTGGATATCGATTTCCAACAACCCACAATACAATCAGCAGCTACAATTTCCAGACCCAGGAAGGTTGTAAATGAGGTTTTATTCCCTTCCAATTCTCTGCCTGGTGTGTTTTAATGTGGTTTCTTTTCTCTTTCTCCCTCTCGAGGGCAAAATGACAAAAGGCCATTTTGGGCTGTGCAATTTAAGATTTTAAGAGATGCTTTTGTTTTCTCTTGCAACAGGAAACTTGCACATAATTATGTGTGTTTGCTTATATTATTATTTTATTTAAAATATACAATCAGGACAAGGAGGGAATGGTTTTTGATGATTGTTTTCAAATGAAGGAGAAAAATAACATGCACAATGTTCCCTTGGTATAAACAAGGGATTCTTAAATTTTCTGTGGAATAAAAACCAGGAGCTTGCAATAGAAAAGTAGTTGATTATATAGCTTGTACGTTTTTTATTTACTGAGTACATACTATAATTAACTGGCATGCTTTAAAATTAAACTGCCACGACTCTCAGCTGTTCTATGACAATACCATAAGCCATAATGGCAATGCTATATAATAGTGCTATCTGCAGCCATACCACTTTGTGCTGTGCTCCTTATTCCCAGGGGAATTCTACACCAAAAAAAATAAAAATTCTGTGCACAATATTTTCAAATTCTGAAAAATTCTGCATATTTTATTTGTCAAAATAATACAATATAATCACTCAAATTTCAATTATTTTGGTAATTTATTTCAAAATACTAACCAGCAAGTATGTTTGTAACAATACAGACAACAAAAAAGATTCAGGAAATGTTTTTTGACAAATAGATACCTTACTTGACATATTAATACAGAACTCTGAGTAATAATTCATTTAAATTACAATACAGAAACATACTGCAAAAGCTTGGGGGAGTCAGGGGTAACCAAGGAGCTTAGGGAGAGGGAAATAATTGCTGGGAAGGAGCCTGGGAGTGAATCTGGAGGGTTGTTGGGTGTGGATGGGAGAAGTATGGAACAGGGTTGTTGTTTGTTTTTTTTTTGGAGGGGAGGATTTTTAGGGGGCTGGGATGTCTCCCCCATGCAGATCCTGGCTAACCCCTAGCCTTTCCCATTCAGTCAGGCACATCTGCCCCAGTCCCCATGTGTCCCTGCACCCCACCTGACCTCATGTGTCCCTGCAACCCCCACTCCCATTCAACCCCTGGCTCAATACTGTCACCCCACTAGCTCCTGTGCCCCCACCCAAGTCTGTTCCCCCCACTAACCCTTCTGAACACCAGTCTATGTGATCTCCCTCCAACAGCCCCATGTGCTCTGCTCTGTTTGTCCCCCCCATATCCTGTGCCTTCTCAGCTAGCCCTTTGGGCAGGGTGCTGTGAGGAAGGCAGCCACTGCCCCCTCCATCTCCATGGCTGGCTGCTCTGGCCCTCAGCTGGCTGCTCTTTCTTATGGTGGCACAGCAGCCCCTTGTGGGCAAAAGGTGTAACTGCAATGTCTCCCTGGCAGAATCTATTTTCTGTAGGGGGAAAAATCTGCAGGGGACATGAATTCTGCACGTACGCAGCGGCGCAGAATTTCCCCAGGAGTAGATCCTGCCAAATCTCATGAGTTAAGCGGAATTAAACCTGTTCTGTACTTGGATGGGACTCTACCAAAGAATAGACAAGGATGCTACAACACAGAGGTACATATAACAGTGCTCCTGGAAATGCTGTCTTTTGGATAAGAACTAAGAGTGGAGCCCTCTCAATTTGTGGTCATTGAAGATTTTATGGCAATTTGTGTAAGAGTAGGGACATTAACCCAAATGTTCTGGTTACATTCAAGTTTGTTTAATTACATTCCACGTAGACAACATTCTCCCTGGATTCTAAATTGGTAACAGGTTATTTTTATTCTATTATGATATTTTATTTCAGATTATTTATTTTCATTCACTTCCTGCCCTAAAATAGCACTTTGGGATTCTTTGGAATGAAAGGCAATATGTAAATTTGCAATACAAATCTGTCTTAAGTGTCCACTAAAAGGATGGACAAAAATGGTCACTTCAGGTGCGCTGTCTTCTAATAAAGATAGAGCAGAACTGAACTCATTACATGTGATGATATTTTGTCAAAACATGAGGTTGCCTAGTAAGGGAATTCTCTTGATATATAAATCAATGCTAGGACCTTTTAATGTCAAGCTTATTTATTCATTTGTTTAGTAATTTATAAAGTACAAAATGTCACATTATTGTACAAAAAATGGCTCTTTGTTAGGACAGGAAATCTTAAGGCAATGTGCATCATCTTAAATTTCCAGAGTTCACCATCTATTTCTTCCTAATTGCAAACGATGCTAATCAAATTTGGGTTTAAGAATCTTTATAGGAAATGATAAAACCCTTAATATTGTGTGGAAAATATGATAAAGGTCCCTCTTTGATTATTCCTTTGGTGTAAAAAATGGCTTTGTTTGTTGTATTTGCTCTGTCTACCAGTAAAAGATATTTTCTCTAAGACGTTGTGAATCTGAACTTACATTGTAAAATTTACTGTCAGCTTATAGTGATCCTTATCTTGCATCATCTGCTCACTCTGTGAAATCACTAAAGTGTTGGGTGATCTATGAATGCGGGATCAGGCCCAATGTAGGATGCAAAAATTATACAAGTTAATCTTCTTAACCAATTGGACTGAGGCCAGAAAGTCTCAGTAGCATAAAGATTGACTTTTACCAGTAAGGAGACACAAACACAATAACAGACATTTGAGAGTACATATGTATAATGTCAGGATACAATATAGTCTTTATAGAATAACTATTTGGCAAAGAGGCAGTTTCATGTTTATAGTTTAAAAGCAGAATAGGAGATCTTCATTATTTTTGTTACAAGTCTAATGAGCTCTAATTAGAAGCATTGTAGATATTTAAAATGCATAGCCATGTACATCTTCCTGTGGTTTTGTGATGGTCAAATGATATTTCCTTTTTGTTGGTTTAACGTCTCCTGAATTAAACAGAACATACATATTATTGTTTACTGACACAGATGCATTCTATCAATTGTTTTATGCCTACAGTTTACATTCTCTAATTTCTTTATTTGATCTCAAACTTCATTTTGACTCAGTGTTGGATTTGGGGTAAAAAATATTTAGAAGTGCCTAAGTCCTATTTCCAAGACCCTTAGGAGTCTATGTTTCATTGAAAGTCAGTGGGGGACTTAGGATCCTAAATCAGTTAGGCACTTTTGAAAATTGTGCCTTTAATCTCATTCTGATCTGGTCACTCTCTTCATGTGGGACTCACTTCCCAGTCCTCAAATGCAAAGGGGGTGGAAGCCTTCCACAAGTCCTCGATTATGGGGGAAGAGCCAGTGAATGTAAAGCCAGGGGAGCCACCTTGAATGCCAATGTCCCATGTCAAAGAAGACACGTCAAGTTCCAGGAAGGGTGAGTAGGGGGAGTAGCTAAGTGCACACTATTGTCCTCAGCTGTCAGACAATCTATTGGGAAAGATTACCAGTTGGCACAAGTTAAAGTAGTCTGTGCCAGGACTGTGATTGGAGCAAAGAATCAGGGAGGTTGAACCCGTCTCCGAATTTCCTCTCTTTCTCACCACCACCACTTGCACTCCTTCAGCATTCTCATCTACCCCTTCTGTCACTCACTTCCTTCACAATGACCAATTTGTTACTTCTCTCTCTTCTCTGTTGCTCATGGTCCTCTACCTCCCTCTCTGTCTTTGCTCCCTTTTGCTGATGCCATGTCACCTACTTTGAACTCTGCCCTTCCCACTATCCTTGACTCCTTCACTCCCTACCCTCACTGTGCTATCTACTCCTGTTGTTTTGGGGCCTAATCCTGCAAACTCTTAGTTATATGAGTAGTCCTTATACAAGTGAGCTGTCACACTGACTTTAATGGGACTGTTGGTATATTCAAGGACTACTCACATGATTAGGGTTTTTCATGTTGGGGCCCCATTTTTTTAAAAGTGCTGTGCAAATTTACAGTGTTATGGAGATGTAGTAAAGTAATTATGATGGTAATGATGAAGATAATAATAATGAATTAAAATATAGCTCTGAAAACAGCACTGAACTTGATTTCTGAGTTAAATACAAAGGGCCCTTCAGTCATGAATGAGGTGTACATATTATTTGTTCCAGTTCTGTGCCACTCCCACATAATGTATACTGAAAATGTACTAGATAAGGACAGTAGAAAGATTTTTTTTGTCCTTTGAAATATTCTGCTCATAAAGAGCCTAGTAAGTCTCTAATATATCTTCTCTTTTACTTACCTTCCTTTAGGAACTGACTTAAACTTTTCGGTGCCTGGTAGTGCTATTTTCTACACCATTGCTATCTTCTGATTTACTGAAGAAAGAAACAAGTTTAAATCCAAAACCCAAAATAAGCTTTTAACATGCATAGACTGTATAATAAAAATCATAGTGTTCATCCCAATCCAATGATCTAATTACCTAGCATGCACTAAAAGCATTTTACATTTTTCCACTGTGATATTATTTGAAGGTATGAGAAAAAGGAAAAGAACAAATATGTATTTTACATTAAAATATTATTATAGCAAAATAACCTATTCAGAGACCTTTACCAATCAGGCAGTGACTAGCCTAACCATACAGTGCTTTCTGCATTCATTTCCTGAAGTCATAAAACCTTGGAAAGGATTATTACAGTGAAAAATTGACAATGTTTTTTTAATAGGTTGTGCCAGTGTTCCTACTACAATAAATCAGTAGTATAAATTCATTTTGTGCTGAAAATCAGGATATAGGGTGTTGTTCCCAAGTGGAGGTATAATAAAAACACACTTAAAATTACACTTCTATAAACAAAACATAAGAAATATACTGATTTTATTATTATTAAATTATTTTGCAAGTGTTCAGTATGGTTCATCAGTTCACCAAAAACTGAGGAAACAGTGTATAGTATGGTTCATCAGTTTTTGGTATTTTGGGTTAAAAAGGCCAAAATGTTAAGCTTTTAAATATTAATAATATAGGGCCCAATCCTTCAGTTGTTACTCTGGAAAATCAAGAAGGTTTTTGTCTAGCTACAGGACTGAATCTACTCAGTGGCTATTTTCTAAAGGTTTTTAAAATCCCTTGTTCTTTTTTAAGTTGGGAGTGAAATCTGTTCTTATGAAGAATGTCAAAGAGGCAGTCCTGGAATCCAGTCCTATCTGTTAAAAACATGGTTACACTACAGGCAATGAAAATATGATTTCCAATGTGCCCAACCCATTCTGGAGGGACCACCTAAGGGCGAGAGTGTAGTTTAGGCTCCATAGCGTTCAATCCCTAGCCTCTCTCTGATGACTGTGCTAAAAAGGGGCACATTAGCACCAATTGTTAATGTGGTTTTTGTGTGATGGACACTTGTCCAGCAGGAAAAGGACTAAAACTATCATTTCATTTCATGTAGTCTCCCCTTACAGTGCCTACATCTATTATACAGTAACTGCTGTTGGTCAACTCAGACCTGGGCTAGATTTAACTAGTGTAGACATGAAAAGTTCTACTTCTCCCATTACTTACACCTGAACCATCCAGTCCCCCTTGCAATACACTTTTTTGATGAGACTATTATTTATGACACCAACCATAAGGATTCAGGACAGCAACACACATCACAAAAAGTTAGACTCTGATGGAATGGCTCCAAAGGAAAAATTCCAGGCCATCTGCTACATAACTCTTTGCTTTAAACAGCTACTAATATATAGCTATTTAATTTAATACCAGAGAGCTTTAGCAATCACACAAACAGTAAACTCTATAAAAACACCTTAACTGTGTATTTATCTAGTAGGATAGAACTCCAACCTTGTAGATAAATAATGTATTAAATAAAGATCAGATGGCTTCAAAGGAGACTTTGCAGGCTTTCCAGTGAATATAATGTGCATTTTATATACTACGAGTAAGAACTTATTTTGTTCTCTTTTAAAAACAATAAATCCCGGTTTCAGTTGGATTGTTTGTGATGAAAGTACAGCAATGTGAAGCTAACACAGCTACTCAATCCTCAACATAAGACATACCCTCGGTATCCCAAAACACTTTCCAGCGTAATCAACATAATTACAGAGTTAAATAAATAACAGCAGCACTAAAGAGGAACTAAGAGGTATAATCAAGGAAGAAAATACTATATTTTTAGCTGCCTTTGGAAATGAGTGGGAGGGGGATGAGCAGGAGACTGCTCCAGATGGTAGGAGAGGTAGAGGAAAAGGCGCTTGCATCAGCAGTGTGGACACCATATAGAAGGACAAAGAGGAGACCAAGCTCTTGATGAATGGAAGGAGCGAAGAGTGGAGTAGAGAAAAACAAAGTTCATGGGAGCCTAGAGCAACTCCATGAAAGGAAGAGTACGTTTGAATAGGATCTTTAAATGAATGGGAAGCCAGTGGAGGAGTTTGGGGGAAGTTATTGTGCTTTTTAAGGTAATTGTAGTTTATTTCAATAAACTAGTACATTAATCCTGGTATAAGCATGGGTATCAAAGAAGGCTAAAGCTTGTCTTTACTGTACATCCAGAGTTCCATAAGCCTCTGGGAGAAGGAATTCACCCATAAGCTACACAGCAGCAGCAGAGCTGCCTCCCACCTGCTTCTTCAGCCACAGTGTTGCAGTACTTCTTGTGGCTGGTGTACTCTGCTACACCGCATGGATGGGAAATTGGCTAGTGCATCGAACTAGCTTCATAACTACAGCTCCTGCCCATGACCTTCTCCCAAAATCCACTACCATGGTGGCATGGTGATCCTAACTCCCAATAAAAGCTCCCCAAATCATCACCAACCCATCCCCCCACCACAAAACCTACCCACACCAGTTCTACTGTATGAAGGGTCTTTCATGTACTATATACAGAAGAGCCTTGTGTGTCCCATAATGCAGACTAAACTAGAAACACAGTACAAGTGAATGGACGGAAACATTCTGGACGAGTTTTCTATCCGAGAATTATCTCCCTCACCCTGAATAATCTTTGATGGGAACAGTATCAGGCCATTCTACCAGGTCAATTCTGTGGTAAACAATAAATGAAAACACCCCCTACCACCAAAAAAACCCCCCAACAAAATAAATAAGAGGGAAGATGGCAGCATTTTACACATGCTGGACTTACAGAGAACTGGGAGCTAGGGATGTATTAGGGAATGAAATTAAAACAATACTTTGGCATTCATACTTATACCTTACAATATCTTATGTTAAGAGCAATATATATTTCTTGGCTCTAAGTTACCTAGTTTCAAAGTTATTTAATATTCCATTAAATGTTAGTACAGTCTAAGTATTGTAAAAATATTAGTCACTACTTACAGTTGCTCAATTTGTTCAAATTCTTTTTCATCTTCTGTGGGACAAAGAAAACTGTATGGTTATTATATTATGTGTTTACTGTTAAGAAGTTATTTGACACTGAAAACTATTTCACTTCATTTTTATAATAAATTAATTGTCTAACATATAAAAGAATCAGTAAAACAGTAAACAAGGAAATTCTATACTAATCGGCATACAGGATACACAGCTGAAGTACAATTTTACTATTCTCCCTTTTGTTCAAAATACCTTCCTGTATCCTGCCTAAGATTAAGCTGTTGAATTTCCTACAGACTTCTCATTTTAGGAAAGTTTGGGGAATCTCTAACAGTTTATAAAACTGAGCATTGAGCTTTTTCTCTGTACAGAAGTGACTTTTAAGTTACGTCCCATCAGTTGTCCTGAACACATGGCAGTTTGAGTCACATATACGTGCTTTTAACTTTTCAGATCCTTGGGATAAATTCAGCCCTCAGGTTATGCACTGGCAAATGCCTGAAAAGCCACCACTAAACTATGGAATTCAACTTAAGCATCCTCTTCCAAAATCCACTGAGATCACACTCTGCAGGTCTGTCCCAGCTCATATCACAGAATGGATATCTGAAAGGGATATTTGGGCACAGGGGCTGTGATCAATGCATTTTGTTTTAATACATTGCTACCTTCCCCCTCTGCACTATAATATTCTTGACATGAGTAATCTCCATCAGTGCCTGTGAGGGTTTGTGCACTCACTGTTCTGGGAGCATTTAAAATCAATCGTTGAAATCCTTATCTGCTAATTTTACTTGTGTGAGTAAGGTTGGATTAGACCTTACATAGGCACCTATGTCCCTACTAAAAGCATTTAGGACATGAATTTGACCCTAAATATTAGGAAATTAAAACTGAAATAATGATTAATACTCAAAAAAAGATATTTTCATTTACAGAAAAATATATAGACAACTATCATGCAGAATTAGGAGCCACATTTTGTCCTTGACTATAATTTAAATTGAAACGGTGTGTAGAGTATGCCACTGTATCTAACAGATTATAGTATTACAAAGTGCAGTAAGTGTTATTTAAAAAAACAAACAAAGAGATCATACCTGCATGCTTCTGTTTCTTTTTGGAGTACATCTCATACAGGAAAATAATGGCTACTAGAATAATAACTTCAGCAGCTATTGCAAGAAATGGTTTGAGTGGTGTCATATACGTGAGAACTTTAAGGGATACTTTTCCTTTGCTCTCTCCTAGTTTAAATACAGCTTGGCACCAGTATGATCTATCATCTTTCTCTGAGATCTTCAGAATCTTGAGTTTTGTTATGTTGGCATATTTTTCATCGATTATATACTTATCTGGCATCAAAGAATCATTAACAGCAACCTAATATAAAAAGATATTTGAAAATTATATGATTGCACTGTCAAAAATGTTTAATAAAATCCTTTATACTTTGAAAGTGGAAAATCCCTGTATTTACAACAGGTAATGTTAGTTATAACATTAAATGGTGTTGCATATGATCAATTCAAGAAAAGGCACTAAATAATAGTAAGTGAACATTTAGTTACTGCACAAAGACCATATGTTCCTCTAGATATCTGCGCAAACCATTAAGTGATACCAGTGGGCATTTCACTTGGCACTGTGTGGCGCGTATAGGCCTGAATTTATATCCCAGCTCACAGATAATAATTAAACATAGAATTCTTCCCTTTCTTCCAAGATAAGTCTGACACCCCTGCTTTATAGACTAATTACAAGCTATGTCCACACAGCCACAGTACACAACTGTTCAGTTCAATACATAACAGTACAGGTGAAGAAAGAATACCTTATTTAGTTCAAATAAGAGGAATTTTAGCTAGGCAACTCCAAGGAAAACAAAAGTGCTACAAGAATCAGGGCTTGTCTACACTTAAAATGCTACAGCGGCACAGCTGCGCTGGTATTGCTCTCCAGTATAGACACTACTCACACCGACGGGAGGGATTCTCCCATCGGCGTAGGTGATCTACGCTCCTGAGAGGCAGTATCTAGGTCAATGGAAGAATTCTTCCGTCGACCTAGCACTGTCTACACTGGGGGCTAAGTCATTATAGCTACGTCTCCCAGGGGTGTAGACATAGCTATCTATACCAGTGTAAATTCCTAGTGTAGACCAGGCTGAATTGTACCTTCAAAGTCACCAGTGAATTAATTGCTCAGTGTTCTGCTAGAGGTGCTCGCTTCTGGATGAGATGTAACACCTTGTTCTTGATCACTTAAAAATACCATGGCACTTTTGGCAGACTCAGTGCTCATTCCTGATTAAATTCTACTTGGATCATCAGTCTGCCTGGCTAAAATGCCTCTTTTGTGCATCCCCATAACACCTCACTGAGCAGTTAGTTCATGCATGACTCTGAAGGCAGAATTCAGCCTAGTGAACTACCAACATTGATTCTACCAGCATTTGTTTTTTCCCTGGAGATTATTAACCTGGCCCAACCCTGCTTGGTTTATGTGATCTGACAGTAATACTGCCTGAGGTGCTACAGCTGCAGATAAACTACACATATTCAGGGATAGAACCTGGGAAGCGTTGAGTACTTGCCGCATCCCTTGAGCCTGATCTTCTGGCACTTGCCGGACTCTATAGGAGATTTGCTTTTGACTTCACTGATGTACGATCAGGCCTATTAACTAAAATAAGAGTTGGAAGTGCTCAGCACCTTCAGGACTTGGTCTCAGAACATACATTATTTTCCGAATGTGATCAACATTTTTGTTTTGATCAACTTCATTTGTTGCTGTCCTTTGCATTTTGCCCACTCACTGGCACAGTTTCTTTGATGTTGAAACTTTGGGCCAGATCTTCAGCTGATGTAAACTGGCTTATCTCCACTGAAGTCAGTGGAGCTACACTGGTGTAAACATGTGAATTCAAGTATTTGTAAATAATGGGAATTGGGAGAGTGTGATGGCCACTTAAATAACATCTCCAGGTTAAAAACTGATCATTCATCAAAGCGAAAAGTTGGCAAAAATGAAAAATGTAATCAGTTCTAGTTATTACTTAGGATGAGACCTGGTATAAATGACTAAGGAACATTACAGCTGTAAGGGTTAATGTGGCTGTGTTGGTCTAGAAATTAGAGCAAGGAGTCATATGGATTTGGGTTCTAATCAAGGCTGTACTTCTAAATTACTGTATACAGTTGGGCAGAACACTTATCTTCTTTTGTCTTAGTCATCCCGAATGGATAAAAATCAAGATAACTTGATACTGCATTTTAGTTAAACTTTGTTAGGAAACTAAAGCCTCCTGTCTTTCCTATATAGAGTTTTCCAAGCTACTGAAAAATTAAATATCTGCCCTAAATGTACTGTAGTGGTCCTTATTCAGGACCCTGGGCTCCACCATAATTCTCCTAGAAGACAGATGCTGCAGGGGAAGGATGGATGGTGTGGAAATGTGGAAGCAGTGATCTTCCCATAGGGCTTCAGCTCCACAGTTGTGGATAGTTCAGGCAGATCGTCACAGATGTCTTCCAGGACATCATTCCTCACACTAGTGGTGATACAGCAGTATAAGGTAATGATTATGCTCTCGGCATTACCTTGTGCTTCCTTCCCCTCTGTGTTGCAAAAAATCTGAGAGATTATTTTAGACAGCAACAAGGTGGGAGACCATCTCTAGATGGGTTCTAAAGAGAAGCCATGTTGCGTGAACAAAAAGGTAACCCAGGGTATTTTGTGGAGACACTGGAAATACTGTGAAGCCATTGGACTCCATACAAAACGCCTGCCCTCTGGACTCCTGAGGATTAAGAGAGATGGCTAACTAGGTCCCACAACAGGATGATTAGGAGGAAATTGTAAGTTGAATGAATAATACATATTTTTCCCTATGGAGGACAGTATGTCTCTCGGTTCCTATTCAGAAAAAGCTCCCACAGGAGTCAACAGAAGTTTTGACTGAATGTGAATAAAGTGAACACCTCAGGATTGGGCCCACCCATCTGATTTGTTTTGAGTACATTTGATTGCGTAATCATATGGTGCAGGTCCTCAGTAAAGATATCTATGATGTCCGATACTGATAGATTATAGTTTTATCATTTGGGTGAATTCAAATCAACTCTATCTAAAGAATAAGGTAGGATTTGTGAAAGCTGCTGTAGGTCTACAAAGCATGAATTAATTATACCCTGCAAAATGACAATATGTTTGCAATCAATTGTTTCATTGTTTTGTGTGACCAATGAAGGGAAATCTTACCTGGTCACTTCCATTACTCATGTACCAGATCCAGTTGATGGGAACATATTTGATACTTTTACATACCAGGGTAACAGAATCTCCTACATAACTGACTACGTGATGTTCTTTTCCTTCAATCTGGGGTACTAAGAATAGAGAAAATTTATTAAGTTAGCTCTAAGGGTTTTAACTGAAATATATATCACATCAAAGCTTTTAATTTTTAAGAACGTGTTAGTAGCAAGTCCATTCCCTTTTCATATCCCCAGTTAATTTGCAAACCATTGTATAGCATATGGCTTCTAATGTGTGAACTATGTAAGGGTTACTTCTGGCTGGTGTTCCACATACAGAATTTTTATTGATATCTATGGGAATTCTGCTTGCAGAGCAGTTGCAGGATTTGGCATCAGTGCAGTAGCTATCATAAATTAACTTTAAAAGCTAAAGTATTAACTGACTTGTGGTATTTCTACCCTCCCACCCCCATACCCAGCTGTGAGAAATCCATGATTCAGATTCTGCTACAATCTATATGAATACATAAGCTAAGCATAAAAATTCATACAACTTCCAAAACTGCAAGACTTCTTTTCAAACTATAGTAACATAAAATAATAGTATTTGGTCAGTTTTGTGTGCTGAGAAATATTGCTTCAGAACAGTTTTCACTTCGTCTTGATTGAAAAAAATGAAGGGGTGATGGAAATGTTATACTTTCAAACACTGACTACTAGATGTAGATGCCAAGTGAAGTGCCAGCCCAATCCTGCAAGACACAGTACTGGGCCACAAGAAACAATGAATAAGATGTTAATTTGGAATTACTTGTGCTATAATTTTATCATCATTCTAGATGACCTAAAGCCTTCCCAGAAGCCCATATCCTCTGCTGAACATATTGCTGCACCCCCAATATAATTAGAACTGAGCAAATAAACCATGACAGATCATTTATCTGATGAATGTCACCTCTTTTTTTCCTGTTCTTGGAATGTCTACTAGCCGATCATGATTTTCTCAAATGTATTTTATTTCTTACATTTCACTGGCTCTGCCTTGCTATTTGAAATATGAGATGACGTGCTTAGTGATGCTACGTCACCACACAAGACATAACAGGCCAGATCCATGCCTTCAATGGAGCTATGATAATTTATAACAGCTGAAGATTTGCCTCAAGTAATTTTTTTCTCTTCCTTAATAGGATGAGTTTAAATTCTATACGTTTTCTGTTTGAATTTAAATAAATAAATGTAATATTCACTTTCTGTGAGTATTCAAGCTTGAAGTCTTCAAATTCACTTTCCAGGAGTATTCATGCTAGTAAAATGTGATTGCTTGCATACTCTGTGATTGCAGAAAAGTGTGCAAATGTGACTGAAGAGAATTCATAAAAAATTCAAATGAATATTCAAGAACATTTCTCACTACTTGCTCAACTCTAGATGAGTCTTACTAGTGGAAGCTTAGTTGTTACACACGTTAGCAATGTACATCAATCCAGCTGTCACCGTGTACCATCATTCCATATTTTACTCATTATATCTTTAAAAAGGGCCTTTAAAGTCAGAGTAACTTTAATCATTAGCCTGTTTTAGTAAAAAGGGACAGTATCAGTAAAAACTGTTGCCAATCCTGTGCAATTTGGGGGAAGAGGGCAAAAACAAAACAAAAAGATCAGAGCAAAGGAACTGGCACAAATAATAAAGGCGGCAAATTTGAGTAAAAAAATCTGAAAACGCTTGTATTCTTCCAGAGGATTTTTACTGAATTAAAAAATATTTTAGCATGCAATGGCAGAATATGGTTCTAGGTATTACAAGTACAGCTGCCACTGGCAGTTTATGTGACTAACACTATACATCAGGGAAGCCGTACACATAATTCATGCAGGGAAGAGAGTTTGGAGTCTTCGCCCAGGCTTTTGCATGGTCTTCTTGAAGGACACACAGAATTACGGCTCAGGGAAATGCAGTGGCTATTACCAAATTGATCCACTTTTGCAGCACCTTGGAGGCAGAAGGGGTGCTGAGTAGGCAATGACTTTGCCCAGCTCTACTTGCACTAGGGTTAGAATGCTGCATTGCTTGAAGTCCTAGATTGCTCCCTTCCCTGTGGGGAGCCACAATATAGCCCTAAATAAGGATGAACAGTTACAACTGAAAAATAAACCTCTCCTTTTAAGGAACAGCAGGATTTGAACTCAGGCTTGGAGGGGAACTAGGTAACAAACATCCCCACACTACACCAGTGGCAGATATAAGCTAGCTCCTCCTTGTGACCCACACTCCGCAGAGGTGTACCAAGAAGTGTTCAAATTACAGTGTGGATCCTGAGCTGGCTGTCATGACTGCCCTGCTGCTGAACACCTAGTAGTGACTGTGCTCTGACTTGGATTCTGACCCCTGGAATCCTAACACAGACCCCAATACCTGGTACTGATCCTTGGCCTGATTCCTAAGTCTGGCTCTGACCCTTGGCTGACTCTTCACTCTGACTCCAGCTTGACCTTCAGCTTCACTCTTGACCCTGATACTGGCTCTGACCTCTAGCTTCAGTTTCTGGACCCCAAGCTCCTGAAACTAGTCCTGCCTACGTTTGCCCAGGGTCCTGATGCTCCTATATCTTCTTGCTTATTGTAGATATGTATATGTGTTGTGTGGACATTTAATATTAATGAATACATTAGAGCACTCTCTGAGTGTTAGATCCTATCGTCTCTATAATCTCTTTCTCTTAGCTTCTCTTACATTCCTGTTGTTTCTTGTAGGCACCCTAGGTGAAATCCTGGCTCCAGTAAAGTCAATGGAAGTTTTGTCATTGACTTCAGTGGGACCAGGATTTCACCCTAGGTCTTTTTCACAGAATTCTAGCATTCAAGCTTAAGTGCTGTTAGTGCTAAATTCATCCCTTGTTTGTAATCATGGAGTTAATTTTAGTCGTGTGGACTTTAAACCACAGTGTTTAGCAATCAGATGTACTAGCATATCTGTCATTGCTTGTGATCTGGAAATTATTCTCACCACATTAGCAACTGGAAGATTCAGATCTCACTCTTTCCCCATTTCCCGCACATTGGCATCAATCTGAGAGCATGTCAAATCAGCAGCTTTTATGGCATCAAAAGTGGCAGCTCTTGACCATTCTGAAGCAATTCTCCCATCTTAGGTGATAAATCAACCAGTGCCTATTCATCGTGTTTTGACAGAGGTGACTTCTCTGATTAACTTTTTGCAGTAGCTATTTTATACTTTCAAAAGAATAAGAGTTCCTTTGGCCTATTTAAAATACACACTAGAATAGGCACTCAGCTAAAACTTATTCAGATGCTCATAATGAAAAAATATATTGCCATTTCAGACGATGAAAGAGAGTTTGAATAAAACACTATGCTTCTTTCTTTCTTTTTTTATCAACCCAGAAGTAATTGCACTGTAGCAGTCTTGCTCTCCAGTGGTTGGAGGTTTGAAAGCAGATGTCGTGCTTCTATGAAAGACTGCAGTGTAAGGGATAAAGTTTCTTCTTTTTTATTTTTTCAAAGTTATGTGGCCAGGTCCTCAGCTGATGTAAATCAGCGAGTTCCACTGATTTCCTTGGAGCTGTGCTGGTTTCTGGCCCCACTGATTACAAGTTCTGTATGGTTTATTTTTTTTATTTTAAAGAATGTCTCCAAGCAGAGTTCTACCCAGTGCTGCATACTGGCTCCACTGGTTTTCTAAACAAACCAGTGAGTGCTAACCTCTTTCTTGTTTGTTTGCTTGCTTGCTTATTGGTTTTGGGTGGTGAGGGTAGGGGAGCTCCTCAAGAGCACATTACATTTCCTTATTTGAGCATCTCTTTTCATTTTAATGGCTCCAAAAGTTAGCAAGGGGCAGAATGTCTTTTGGATTAAATGTCACTAAATTTTACAGTCCATTTTACCTGTTTCTCAGTCAACTGAATTTCACCTGCCAGTATTTAGGGTACATCCTAAAATTTCTAACATATTCTAAAATGCATATATTTAATGGACACACTAATATAGTCTATTCAAATAGATTGCAAATATATGTGTTTTTATATATATATATTCTTTGTAAATTCGCAAATGCTCATTTGAATCTGAAATTGCCAATATTCATCCAAATCTGAATTTATCCCAGATCGGTCTCAACTGTACCAGTCACTAGTGATTTTCCTATTAAACTCAATTATGTTTTGAGGTTTACATTTTCAAAAGTGACTAGTGATTTGGTTGCCTCAATGTCTTTTTCAATGTCTAAATTGAGACATCATTAAGAGGTCTGATTTTTCTAAGAGTAACGAGCCTCCACTCTGAAAATCAGACCACTTTAAGATGCCTCAAGCTGGGCACTTCAGAATTTAGGCTTACACCCTCTTTTAGCCTTTTCCATGTAAAGAAAGGAACTAAAAGGAAGGAACTAATTTAATCCATTGTTAAATAAAAGGTTAGCCTTTGTTCAAAACTCTTCATTTCATATCTTAGGAAGGGCTAGAATGGATAATTACTCAAGATTCTCACTATGGCCTGGTCTACACTGGGGTGGAGAGGATCAATCTAAATTGCGTAACTTCAGCTACGTGAATAACGTAGCTGAAGCCAATGTACTTAGATCTACTCACCGCGGTGTCTTCACTGTGGTGAGTCGACTGCTGCCGCTCCCCTGTCGACTCCGCCTGCGCCTCTCGCCTTGGTGAAGTACCGGAGTCAACAGGAGAGCGCTCGGAGGTCGATTTATCGTGTCTAAACTAAACGCGATAAATCGACCCCCATTGGATCGATTGCTGCCCGCCGATCCAGCAGCTAGTATAGACATACCCTTAGCTTAAGAGGCTTAGCAACTACTGCTATAGTTTTAACCATAAAGAAATAATAACGGTTTTCAGCTTTAATGGCCAATTATTAATATGATTAGCCAACTATGATTATAGGAGTTCAATGTGTTATATTGGAGGTCAGAATAGATGATCACAATCGTCCCTTCTTGCCTTATAATCTATTAATGTTTATATGATTTTCAAGTGAAACAACCAAAGTTAATACAACTTGCCTTGTAAATGAAATGTGGCTTTAACTTCTTGGTCCCTTTTAAAAACACAAGTGTAATTTCCCATTTGGTTTCTATCTCTGATCTTCAACCTAAAAAAAAGCAAAATAATTAATGCCTATATCTTTGCTGTCTCACATTTAAGATACTAGACACTTATAGAAAAAAAGGAAACTAGAAAATATTAGTACTGGAACATGAAATACAAGTTGCTAAAAGGGTTGGGTTCAGGTTTCATGCAGTCTGACAGAAAGAGAATAAATAAACTCTATGAAATATAAAAATTAGAAAATGTACGGATGGGTGAATATGCACATATATTGTACTCTTTCTGTATTTCACAAATTCACACATAGACACACACTCAAGATAGGATGTCTTTCTAAATGATATGCTCTATTCAACCACAAGTTACTGGGTTACATGCAAGTTTACTGAGTGAAATCTATGGCCTGTGTTATGCAGGAAGTCAGACAATATGAGTTCCTTCTGGCCTTAAAGTCTATGCATCATCATGAAGCCTATCGATCTTGCAGCTGTAGATCACCATACAGAATAATTTTTAAAGGGATGTCATACAGTAGAGCAAGTGCTGGACTCCCATTTGGCTCTGTCACAGCCAGTATGGAAGTCACGCGTGTAGACTGTGCATGCACATGTGCAGTAATGGGTAGCTGTGTACGTGCACAACCCTGATATTCCCTATCCCAATTTGAGAATTTGTAGTGTTATAAAAATGGTGGCTCTAGAGTGTTCTTCTCTGGAAACTTTTGAAATACCTGATAAAACTTCCTTTTAGAAGATTTAAATACAGTTCAATATTTTCCCCCAAAATATATCCACCAGGTAATATATGGAGGAGGAGTTAGTGCAACGGATGGAGTGGGGGGAAGAGAAAGGCAAAGAGCTCTTCCATCTCTTCTTCCCATGGTAGTGAATACAGGTGGTTTAGAAGAGAGGCTAACAGGTAGTATAGAGCAGTGGTTTTCAAACTTTTTTTCTGGGGACCCAGTTGAAGAAAATTGTTGATGCCCATGACCCAGTGGAGCTGGGGATAAGGGGTTTGGGCTGTGGGAGGGGCTCAGGGCTGGGACAGAGGGTTGGGGTGCGGGGGAGAGGGCTCCGGGATGGGGTCAGGAATGAGAGGCTCTGGGTTTGGGGGGGGCTCAGGGCTGGGGCAAGGAGGGGCTCTGGGGTGGGGCCAGGGATGTGGGGTTTGAGGTGCAGGAAGGGGCTCCGGGTATTAGGGGGGCTCAGGGCTGAGGCAGGGGATTGGGGTGTGGGGTTGGGGCGTGGCCTTATCTCCGGCAGCTCCTGGTCAGCAGCGCAGCCGGGGTGCAGAGGCAGGCTTCCCGCCTGGCATTGCGGACTGTGCTGCACCCCCGAAGCAGTGAGCAACAGGTCCGGCTCTTAGGCGGAAGCGTGCAAGCAGTTCCATGCGGCTCTCACCTGCAGGAACCGCCCCCTCCCATCTCCCATTGGCCGGGCCGGTGCTCGGGGCAGGGGCAGCGTGCAGAGCCCCGTGGCCTCCCTGCCTAGAAGCCGGACCTGCTGCTGGCTGCTTCCGAGGCACAGTGCAGGGTTGGAACAGGTAGGCACTAGCCTGCCTTAGCTGTGCAGCACTGCCAACAGGACTTTTAACATCCCAGTCTGAGGTGCTGACCAGAGCCGCTAGGGTCCCTGGGTGCTGAGCAAGGCAACCCAGTGCCTTACATGCCATGACCCAGTACTGGGTCACAACCCAAACTTTAAAAAACACTGGTATAGAGGCTGCTCTAGTTACTTGAGCGAAGGGAAAACCAACTTCTCCTTCCTAGCCAGGCACCATCTCCTCCTACTACTCCCATTTCAGATTCCGCTGCCTGGAGCAGTCTTCTGTTTACCAGACAGAGAGGAGAGGGGACTGAACCACCTCAAGCCAGGAAGAAGCGACAGAGCTAACCCCAACCCCTTACATAATCCTTGGCTCCCATGTATGGGTCATGGAATTGTTCCTCATTCAATGTGACCTTTTTAATGTCTATATCTTTTGTAACATACCTGGTTTTATAGATATCACACCTTTACATGGAAAACATTTTTCATCAGATATACTAGAGCACATACAGCCCAAGCTGATAATGGTTACCCAACAACATATGTATTTGATTTAATTCCTTCAGTTGTGCCAGGCAAACTGTAAAGAAGACTCACGTATATTGAGTACTCCAGACATTTTTGGTTTCATTAACGGTGACATTGCTACTTTTGACTGTTTCATTATCCTTCTTCCACGTCACTTCAACAGTTCCTGAACCAGTGGATGGGCGAGTCAAGTCACACGAGAGTGCAATGTTAGCTGGACTGTATAATATGACATTTTTTTCCTCTGGAGCACTGGAAAACCCTATCAAAGAATAAAACAGATGAAATTATCTGAAGGAAACATACTACTTCCTTTTGGGGGGTTGGGATATCTTTCAATTATTGGGCCAAATTCTGGTTTCATTTACACTGGTGAAAATACAGAATAACTGCACTGACAGCAATGGAATTAATCTGGATTTTACCAGCATAAATGAAAGCAGAATTTGGCCCCATTTTTTCATATATATGCTGCCTAATGTGGACAGAACCACAGTTTTAAACAACTATCCTTTAAGACAGTGTTAATGTAGAAAAGAGTGCTTTGCGTAAGACCATAGAACCAGAGCTTTAAATTACAGAAGAGACTATGGTTGTCACTTTCAAAAGTGTCCAGTATGTGTGACTGTCTTGGGGGTCACACATGTGACTGTTTTGCTGTGTGTGCCTAAGTGACTTAGGCACACACATCCCACTGAAAGTCAATAGTATGTGTACTCCTAACACATTTAGGTGCTTTTGAAAATTCCACACTCTGGTCCTTTTGGGCCTACAGTTTTAGATAGTCAGCAGCAAAACTCCCAAATTCAATGCTGCTGAATCAGGCCCCAACACGACTGTTGCTTGAGCTGATCATGTGTTGTTTAAGCTATCTTTAGATCCATCTGCTGCTGCTGTTGTTGCTTTCCCAATGGCAAACTACCAATAGTGCAAGCAGCAATGTGAGAACATTCCCATATCCACAGTGAAAATGACACATTTTTGGCTTTTAACAAGTTCCTTTTGGGTGTAATGATTTGCAGAACCAAAAAGGTTTTGAGTGCAAATAGACATTTTCTACAGGCTGAAAAACCATGTGAACAACAAGCCTTTTGATCCTGAAAGATATAAATAAATCTTCATATCCCCAAGCCCTGTGTTGACATTTCATTCCATCCTTGCACCTTCCTTCTTGGCCTGCTGCCTTAACTGCTGTTGGCCTGACTGTATGTCCGATGGAGTTCTGCTCTCTGGGAGCATACCCTGCAGCATACCTTGCATATAAGAGTTGCACTGCATTGCACAACTCAACTCCTTTTTGAGAAGAACAGCGGTTGAAAGGAAGCCATAAAGCATGCCCCACTAGTTCATCAGAGAAATTGGAATCTAAGAGTCAAGTAAGATACAACACAGGAAATGGAAAAGCATCATTCCAAGGCACACAAGGCCTCACCACAAAACACTTTTTTTTAATATGCTTTTGACATAGGCATTTGAGGCTTATAGATCAAGGGAGCTTAAAATTCCACAGGTGGAATGTTAAAGCCCCAGATCAAGGAATATTAAACTTTAAGTATAAGGCCTAGGTCTTGTGTTTTCTTCTGTAGGAGAGTGGAGTCATAACCACAATCCATTTACTAAAAATAACTATCTATTTCTGGTGACATCTCTTAGATGCAAAAATATAATAAGAGCATTAAATCTGCCAGATTTGTGTATAATCAAGAATCAAGGTGATTCTTCAAATGGATATTAGTGTAAATTTTGCAATCAGATGAATCATGAAGGCTAAAACAATATGGGTGACATTCAAGATTTGTTATTTTTAAAATGCTGCACTCCAGATGAATGAGAAATTACACTTCTCTGGTGTTAGATGCAGGAATTTCTATAGTGCCAAGCACCATAGCATCTGAGTAGCTAGAGGAAAATGTACTGAGAGATGTAAAAAGATAGAGATAACTGTTAGTGAAATATTAAACTCTAGTGGCTTCACATGGAAGTCTAGCACAAGGTCTATGCATCACTTCCATCCCAGTTCAGCCTTCAAAATATTACACTGGCCCAATGTACGGCATGAATTTCACCCAATGGAAGTTGAGGATGCTCAACACCTCGTGGAATTGGACACTTAGAAACTGCTGTCTATTTTAATCTGCTATAGTTGGGGATGGCTTGGGGTTTTTGTTTCTGCTACTAATTTGTTATAGCTTCCAGTTGGGTAACTGGAAGTTTCTGCCTTACATGATCCATCTGTGGCTCTCCATTCATCCTCCCAGAGTGCCCACTCCTGTGAGGAGTGGGCACTCTGAGTGGCCACACTTTGCTAGGAATGACAAAATGTGTGAACCATAAATCACTTTAAGGAGTGGGAAATACACTGTTCTAGTGAATCCACCTATAGATAAGTTTAGGGCATACTGCACCTTGCAGAGTGTCTCCTGCAAGGTGCAGTATGCCCTAAACTTATCTATAGGTGGATTCACTAGAACAGTGTATTTCCCACTCCTTAAAGTGATTTATGGTTCACACATTTTGTCATTCCTAGCAAAGAAGACAAAATACTTATTGCTCCAACTTGTGTTTTTAATAAAATGCTGAGTCTGATTTTCTGCAGCGTAAGTGGCTATTAGAATGGAATAACAATGAATAATGGGCCAAGCTTATTATTCTTTTCTCTCCTAGAAGGCATGTAGTTTAAGATTTTGCCTACTGTGGTATTACTAGTTAAACTGTGGATAAGAGACATGCCTACCTTAAATACATTTCAGGCATAAAGATGAAGCAGCACAAGCAAATAATTTTGTACTACCACAGCCATTTGATGTTACAGAATAACTGGAAAATAATTCTAACATTAAACATGCTACAGGGTGAAGAATAAGCACATTTACCATCTATGGATATGCTATACACCGCTAATGTGAGATTAGATACAGTCTCCTCAGTCTGCTGATTAAAATCTTGTGTGGTGAGATGTGAACCTATCAAAAAAGAAAAGTTGTCATTATTCAGCAGAGTGTTATTGATATATTGTAACTGTTTATTTTAATAATCTTAATAGAAATGCAGGGACCTTATAGAAGACTAATTTCCACTCAGCTTTTTTGCCATGTATCATGTATTAATTGTCAGAATATGAAATTAGTGGTGGCGTGAGATCATCATTATTGTTATGCCATTTTAAAATGTTAATTTCTGCCCGCTGGCTCTTGCTACAACACTGTAGCCATGACCATGACAAGTGGAAAGTGGAATATCTAGCTATGTTAGGACTTGATTCAGCAATGCAGTTAAGCACCTTGATGAAATGGGTCCTCTATGAATAGCTGGGATTACAGTGAAAATAAGAATCACCACGACTAGACATACAGTCCCGGGGTAAAATCAATGACTCAAATCTCACATTGATTTCAATGGAGTCAGGATTCCATTCCTGGTCCATAAAAATTCCTCCTATCATGAAGAGAATCTCCTGCTCTGCATAGTGATCCTATTAAATAACATTGCATTCATGTTTAAAAGACACTTCCTTCCTGCAGGAATAGAAGGAATTTTATAGGGCAAGGACTGCAATGGAAACTGGGGGTGGGGGAAAATTCCAGATTTTCCACATAAGAAGTTAAAACTCCTGTGCCATTAGACAAGAGACAATGAGCTGTTCTGAGGCTGCCTTTTTAGAGCTCTAGATAGCCTTAATAATGGAGGAAATAAGCAGCTGTCATGCAAACAGTAACCACTGTAAAGCACAATTCTATTTCTTTCAAATTCAATAGTGCTGTTTGCTCTCAGGTGTTGTCTGTATTTCAGGAATAAAGCAGGGAAGTAACTAAACCAAAAATTGCATATTTGAACAACAAATATATTTTGCACAACTAAAAAGACATTTTCTGATTAAAAAAACCCACAAACTGAATCTGCACAATATTATCAAGACCGACAAATGTGCGCACACAGATCACTAATAAATAGGAGCCCAATCCTGAGAGGTGTCAGTGACTGTCAATAGAGCCATTAGAAATTGAGCCTGGGGAACGGTCAGCATGAAACCTCTGCAAAATCATAGAAATTCAGAAAAAAATGACTTGCAACGACTGAGGTTTGCAAAACTGTGACCAAGAGGGTTAGTGCAAATTTTTTTTTTTAAGGAAAAGTGTTAAGATGGGGGAATTAAAACACAGAGGTTGAGCAACTTGCCTAAGAGGCATCGTGGTGTAGCTGATTTGGCCTGGCCCAGGACGTCAGAGATATGGGGTAAAATCCTAATTCCACTAAAGCCAAGGCAAAACTCCCACTGATTTCAGGGTTCAACCCATGAGTTCAAATTCTGATTCTTACAATGACTTGTTGTATGACCTTGGACAAGCTACTTAAACGTTCTGGGCCTCAGTCTCCCCTTCTGAAGAATGGAATTCATGAGAGGTACTTACTTCATAAGACATCATACTGTCACGGCCATTTGAGAAAAGGGATAACGGGGGAAAAGAATTATATTCTTAAGCATACTGTAGTATAAAAATTAAGATTTCTGTTTTTTACCAGGGGTAGATAAGTCATGTCCCTTTATGGTATAATCTGAAATGCTCTCTCGAGTTTGCTGATTGATATCTCGTGTTGTCATAGCTGTACCTATTGGGAAGAAAAAAGGGTTAAAACTATTTTATTTCCTTTCAGTTGAAATGATGGGACAGATATAACTGAATTAGAAATTGGTTCTTTTCATGATAAAAATATGGGCTGAATTTCTTTCAAACAGCTGTCTGGCTCAGTGTGCACAGCTATAGTTACCTTGCAGAAGAATTCCATTCAGTCAGTTTCCTTTACCACATACATGTCAATTGTCAGGGTGTGATATTAGTGGTAAAGCAGTAGTGTGAGGTCTTCATTAAAATCGCTATGGGCCAGATTCTGACTGGCCCCACATTGTTACACAGTAGGCAGGGAAACCACAAAGATCCTCCCTCCCACCAATTAATAAGGGATAGAAACATTCCAGTATGTATACTTAAGATGGGGAAGGGGTTGCTCTGTCACTCTTCCCTTGAGAATGCCTGATGCCCCAAGGTGGTGGAGAAAGATGAGGAGGAAGTAAGGTCATGTCTTCAGCTGCTCCCAAACGCTGGCTGACAGAATTTGCCAGTTTTGCAGTAGGCTTGCTATCTCTGCGTGCCTGGGAGCTCCCCAAAGGGGTACTATGGCTCCCCTAAATGGCATAATCTCACCTCAAGTTATTTAATAATTATTATTACATGGGCAATAACCAAAAACAAATGATTGCTACATTTATGACTAAAAAGCACAGAAAGAACAAAATTTGTTCATGTCTATAAGTAGATGAGATTGAAACAAAAACCAGGCTTTGCTAAACAGCCAGGACTGTAGCAAAAACAGGATGTGAAAGATTGCTGCTGCCCTTTGAGTAACTGTGAGCAGGCGTGTGTCTAGATGGAGTGACACTGTGTACTACCTTCAGCAGAAGGCAAAGTCAGAACATTTGCCAATTCCATAAAGTACTTTCCGCTTCCTACCAACAGCATTGCTGTCCAATATAGATTGAGAAGGATCTCTTTGACCTCTCTCACAGGTGTCTACAGCACAGAATCATATGAACTCTTTGTGCCACAATCAAGTTCAGACCAGACTTGTCTGACGCCATCTGTACTAGTTCTTTTTCTTCACACTTCAACCAGTCATGGTCATCAATGAACCAGTTTGATCGGAGGGATGATGTTGAGGGACAATGCTGCTAAGGGCCTGGGTATTAATGGGGTTGACACCAGGTATTTAATTGTATCTTACAGATAATCAGTACATTTGTTCCATAGCCAAACAGCTTTCTCCAACAAAGCATCAGACTCTGGGTTTTGTTTTTGTTTTTTCCCTATTTGCTATATCCCTAGAGTTTTACAAATGCTTCAACCCTCTTTACTAGAGTGTCAGGACCATGCTTGAGGAAGCTGGCTGATTAGCAAAGCTTGGGATTTGGCCTGCCTCTTTTTTTTCTTCTTTTTTTTTTTTTTTACAACTCAGGCTGAGTTAGGTCCACCTGCCTCTATCAAACAAAGACCCTGGCAGCACACGGTGGAAGCAAGTAGGGTTAAGAACATGAGGGCATCACTGCACATTGCAGGAACTAATAAAGAAGGGATGGAAAAATCCTAATCCATCAGGTAAATGAGGTAAGTGTTGTTATTGCACTTGGAAGCCCAGAACTGCTGCAGGTGACCGGTCTGATCAACACAAGGATTGCCTGGAATTGTGTCTGGCAGCAGGGTTCTAATCCTCATGGAAGGACAGCATGTACATGCTGCTGTATAGACATCAATGCACTTAAAGACACAGTAGGTTTTGAAAGCTTACAGAAGACTTAGTAGAAAGGGACTCTTTCTGGACTTTTTATCTTCTCACGTTTTCATAATAAAATTATGACAAGGCCATGCCATATCAACCTGAAGAAAAATATGTGGGGGCGAGACAGAAGACGCCAAGAAACTACATGAGTTTCATATTGCACAGACTGACTCAAACAGCCCTATCAGAGTGGAGAGGTTTGTGAAGACAGTTCTCATCTTACATGCCTCTGCTCAGTTTTTATCAGTTCCCCCCACAACTATATGCATTAGTAGATGGGATTATAAAATAGTTTTAAAATTAATAAACCATAAATAGCAGCAATACAATGTTCATTTATATAGGCCATGTCTTTTTGGCTGTAGTACAGGACACTCCAAAATAAGATAGAAAGTGCCTTGTGTCAGAGAAGTCACTGACCCGAGCTTTCCTTCCACTACTTATCTATCCAGCGCTGACACACTTAATTCAAGAGAGAGACCTTTGTGAACAGGCTGATCTTTCCTCCGAATAGATTGGCAGGCCCTGGAGTTGCTGAGAACCATGTCAATTACCCACAGGGTACAGACCATAGCCTTGGGGTCCTATTTCATGCTCCATTGTTTAAGTGCTGAATTTTAAAATATCATGATGTCCAAATAAATAAATAAGATCTTCAACAGCTGCCAAAAGTAGGCTGTCATGGTTAGTTTACATGGAGTTTTTCCAACAATAGCTTTCAGAAAGTGCCTCTTTTATAAAACAAAGACTTAAATAATAGTTTTGGCATTAGACTAAGGCTCTCGATTAATCGCAGTTAACTCACGCAATTAACTCAAAAAAATTAATCATGATTAAAAAAATTAATCACGATTAATCACAGTTTTAATTGCACTGTTAAACAATAGAATACCAATTGAAATTTACTAAATATTTTGGATGTTCTTCTACATTTTCATAGATATTGTGTTCTGTGTGTTGTAATCGAAATCAAAGTGTGTATTATTTTTATTACAAATATTTGCACAGTAAAAAAGATAAAAAATAGTATTTTTCAATCCACCTCATACAAGTATTGTAGTGCAATCTCTTTGTCGTGAAAATGCAACTTACAAATGTAGATTTTTTTGTTACATAACTGTACTCAAAAACAAAACAATGTAAAACTTCAGAGCCTACAAGTCCCCTCAGTCCTACTTCTTGTTCAGCGAATTGCTAAGACAAACAAGTTTGTTTATATTTACAGAAGATAATGCTGCCCTCTTCTTATTTACAATGTCACCAGAAAGTGAGAACAGGCATTTGCATTGCACTTTTGTAACTGGCATTGCAAGGTATTTACATCCCAGATATGCTAAACAGTCGCATGCCCCTTCCTGCTTCGGCCACCTTACAGAGGACATGCTTCCATGCTGATGATGCTTGTTAAAAAAATAATGCGTTAATTCAATTTGTGATTGAATTATCTGGGGGAGAATTGTATATCCCCTGCTTTGTTTTACCCGCATTCTGCCATATATTTCATGTTATAGCAGTCTCGGATGATGACCCAGCACATGTTGTTCATTTTAAGAACACTTTCACTGCAGATTTCACAAAATGCAAAGAAGGTACCAATGTGAGATTTCTAAAGATAGCTACAGCACTCGACCCAAGGTTTAAGAATCCGAAGTGCCTTCCAAAATTTGAGAGGGACGAGATGTGGAGCATGCTTTCAGATGTCTTAAAAGAACAACACTCCAATGCGGAAACTACAGAACCCGAACCACCACCACCAAAAAAAAAAAAAATCAACCTTCTGCTCGTGGCATCTGACTCAGATAATGAAAATGAACGTGCATTAGTCTGCACTGCTTTGGATTGTTATAGAGCAGAACCCGTCATCAGCATGGACGCATGCCCTCTGGAATGCTGGTTGAAGCACGAAGGAACATATGAAACTTTAGTGCATCTGGCACATAAATATCTTGCGATGCAAGCTACAACAGTGCCATGCAAACAGCTGTTCTCACTTTCAAGTGACATTGTAAACAAGAAGCGGGCAATATTATCTTCTGCAAATGTAAACAAACTTGTTTGTCTGGGTGACTGGCTGAACAAGAAGCAGGCCTGAGTGGACTTGTAGGCTCTAAAATTTTACATTTTTTATTTTTGAATGCAGGTTTTTTTGTACATAATTCTACATTTGTAAGTTCAACTTTCATGATAAAGAGATTGCACTACAGTACTTGTATTAAGTGACTTGAAAATACTATTTGTTTTGATTTTTTTACAGTGCAAATACTTGTAATAAAAATAAATATAAAGTGAGCACTGTACACTTTGTATTAATATATTTGAAAATGTAGAAAACATCCAAAAATCTTTAAATTGTATTCTACTATTATTTAACGGTGTGATTAATCGCACAATTAATCGTGATTAATCTTTTTAATCATGTGATTAACTTTTTTATCATGCGATTAATTGCGATTAAGTTTATTAATTGCTTCAGAGCCCTACATTAGACTGCTGATTCTTAGACCTTTTGCAGTACTTGACATTTTCAAAGTACTGTACCCCCATTAACTAATGAATCCTCCCAATAAATCTGTGAAATAGGAAATTTAAACTCTTAGATTAGCCCCTGGATTTTAGTATCCAATATACCTATGTGTAACCCCACACCCGAGAAAAAGAGGAGACTGGCTACTAAATAGACTGTGACGTGGAAGATGCTCTAACTTGCAGTCAAATTAGGTCTCCTCAAAGATCACAGTGCAAGAACTACTTTGCACTTTCTACTGGTACACACTGAGACTGTTCTTAAAGTTTCTAAGGAGCAAGAACAATCCCCAGCCACTGCACAAACACAGAAGGAAGGGAGGGTGATTGAAAAAAAAAAAAAGTCTAGCGCAAAGCGGCAGGAAGCGTCGGTCGCCTTCCAATTAATGCTCTAGTTTCTTCTGAAGAGGAACAAAAACAAAACAAACAAACAAAAAATACAGTAAACCCCCCCGAACCCCTGCATCAAACAAATCTGACGTGCCCATATAAAGTGATTGTTTTCTCATGGGGCGTGTGGGAGAATTTCACTATCTAAGCTAGAAACTTAGGGATGCTTCAGGGCGGAGAGGATCTTTGCTGGGCTGCAGTTAACAGAGACAAGAGAGCGCGTCCTCACTCCCAGTACGATCCAAAGAGGGGATGGATGTCCTGAAGTTAGCCTAGCGAGACTGGCGGCGGCTGGCGACGCCACTTGCAGGAGACCCGCTCGCTTCGCTCGCCTAGCTGCCCTCCAACACCCCCTGAAGGACGCAGCTGCCGGGGGCCGGTGCGGAGAACAACAGGGAGGATGCTCATATTTACCTGGTTCGTTAGCATCCGACAGCCACAGAGCAGCCAGGGAGAGCAGCAGCTGCAGCCGCACGGAGCCCGCCCCGGAGCCGGAGACGCGCATGGTGCGGGCCGGGCAGCTGCAGTACCTCCGCAGCGAGACTCCTTCTGCGCCCGGCTGCCGCGCCGGAGTCACGCAGCGGCGCCTCCCGCCTGGCTGGTGCTCAGCACGCGCGAGGGACAGGAGCAGGCTCAGTGCGGACAAGAGAAGCCGCTCTACTGCGCCCGCCCTCACTTGCCGCCCGCCTCTGCTCCGGGAGCAAAATGGGACAGAGGTAGGGGGCGGGAAAGAGTCGGAAGGGAGGGGAGGGAGAGCAGATGGCTAACAATGGCGGGGGGAGGGGGCTCAATCTGGGGGCAAGGGGGGTTTGTGCTCCTCTCCAACCAGTGTGGCTCTGGGCTACTGCCTAGGCAGGGATGGGGCATGGTACCCACAGGCTAGGCCCAGCTTCCTGTAACCCTGCTGCTCTATCAGCAACGCCAAGTCTTTGCCCAGCACAATCCCCCTCCCCTGGCCCAGCATCACTACGCCTAGTGTTGGTATTTAACTAGGGTTGCCAACCCTCCAGCATTGGCCTGGAGTCTCTGGGAATTAAAGATTAATCTTCAAATAAAGATTACGGCATGTGGTGAAATCTCCGGGAATACACCCAACCCAAATTGGCAATCCTATATTTAACAGCCTGGAGCCCCTACCAGCAACCTTTTGAAAGCATGGGGCAAATTAAACAACATTAAGTGCCCTGGAGAAGGGAACTGCAAGGAAGTGGCTGTATCCGCCCGTTCCTCCAGATACTCGATAAGTGTGAGAAAATGACAGGTATAAAGCATGGAAGCCCTTCTATGACCAATCTCCATGGCTGTGTGTGATCTCTAAATGTGCATAGAGGCCTCAGTAAGATGAATAACTAAATTAATTTAGAAATTTAGACTAGTGTCCTAAATCACATGAGCTTTTAAAAAATGTTACCTTCAAAGTTTTGGCTCATCTAGACCGACTATTCCTTATTGATGGCTTTGGTCAGAGTTATGTGGGGATCCTTAACATTCCGTTTTCTTTGAGAAAAAAATGTTTTGCTTCAAAGCAGTAGTGCTGGAACTAGGAGTGCTGGAGGTGCTGCTGCACCCCCTGGCTTGAAGTAGTAATAACAACCACCAAATACATAGTTTCCATCATCAGCACCCCCACTTTAAAAATTGTTCCAGCTTCAAAGACAATCCTTTATTTTTAAATAATACATTTTAGTTTTGTGCATAACTTCATAATTGTTTGCAGTGTTGTAGCCATGTTGGTCCCAGAATTTGAGACAAAGTAGGTGAGGTGATATCTTTTACTGGACCAGCTTCTGTTAGTGGAAGGGCCACGCTTTTGAGTTCCACAGAGCTCTCTTTTCGGGTCCAGGGAAGATAACCTGTATTTGGCTAAATACAATGTGGGACAGATTGTTTAGCATAAGAGGTTCACACATGCTGTAGGAGATCTGTAACAAGGCAGGGCCCTGCTCCTCTGTCTTTTTAAGTTACATACAGTTTGGAAACCTTCTGGTAAGCACATCATGTTGTTTATTTCACTGTCCTCCCCACCACCTTTACAGACTGTGCAGCCCCATATTTACAGTAACATGTAGTTCTCCTCAGTCTTAATCAGGCCTACTCTAGAGCAACTAATTGGAGCTGTAGTGACCAGAGTGCTGGATCAGTGGGTGTTTCCCAGCACTCTGTCACATACCTGCCCCCTTTCATAACAGAAAGGTTTTTTCTTCCCCCATGTTCTCCCTCCTCTCCCATCCTTAGGGTAATTATACAGGTCCCCCTTATGAGGGCCTCTCAGTCTCCTCCCACAGAAATCACACTTGGTGGGGCAAGGTTGCCCCCACAGCTGTGTTTTGGCTCACAAATCTTCATACCATAGGCACCCTGGGGAGCCCATCTCTCCCGAGAATGGTTGAATGGTCTCTCCTCACCTTCCTGATTACTCAGGGACTTGGTCTCCTAACCCTCCAATCTGCACCTCATCTTCTTTTCCTTGGCATTCTAGTGTTTCATTTGTGTTTCATTTCCCCCCTCCCAGGATTCCTTTCGGACAACTTTGGCCCCTACATCAGCTCAGTTTCCTGTTGGGAAGGGGCTTCAGTCAGTGCCCAACACAACAGGTAGAGCAACCCCTCCACTATCCCAACCTGTTTTCAAGGAGGCACCTTTGCCACAGGGCAGCATTTCTTATCCCCATGGATACATTCAGTGTTCAAACTTGCTCCTGGAATTATCCAGTGGGGTTTCACCAGCTCCTACCAGACCAGAGAGCAAGCTGAAGCTGTATCTACGAGGTCCCTTTGAAGTTTTTTCCCCAACATTACTGAAATGCGGGACAGTTTCTGTCCCTTTTCCTTTCCTCCAGTCTTGGCCCTGCCACAAAACTTGGCAAACCTGCATTCCATGTACGGCCAATCCTTTTTCATTTGTTCCTGATACCCACACTGGTAACATGTAATGGACGCAGCCAGAGCTGCTCTGGGATCTTCCTCTCTATACCCTTTCCAGGTGTAGGTTCTCTGGTCCTCCTCCCAAGCTCCAATCCCCTATACAGTTGGCCCTCTTTCCTGGGGTCATCTGCCTCTGAAAATTCCTCTGTCAATTTCATGGCTGCTTCCACAGTACCCAGTAAATGCCACCTGACCCACTGCTGTATATTCTTATATATTCTGCGTCTGGTTGCCATTCCCCACCATGGGCTTACCACCTTCTGCAGACATTGCTGCTGCATGTTGGCTTGTTCTCTTACAAAGTCCTGTGAGCTCTTTTGCTGCTCCAGCTGCCAGGCGACCAAGGCCTACCGTCCCAGGTGGCGGAAGCATTGGAAACTTTGCAGGGTCTTCTGCATTTCCTCTTCTTGTTTCACCAGCCATTGCAAGGTCTCCAGGCCACTGAACCTTTACACCAGCTTCCCACATCCAGTTCTTTGTCTACTCAGACACAGGAGGGATCCCAGACAAGCCCCCATGTGTGATGGGGTGGGGAGGGAGTCCCACTCCTCTCTCTTTTCAAGTTGCAAACAGTTTGGAGACTTCTGCTTGTGTGATTTATTTCACAGTGTTCTCCCCAGCACCTTTAAAGACTCATGCAGTCCCGCATTTACAATAACATACAATCCTTAGCTTCCTTGGCCAAGGATAGGGGGAGTTGGAAGGGATCTTCCTCCTTAGAGATCCCTCGGACTCTGGAAACCTCCCTTTCCCCTTTTGCACTTCCTCCCTGAGTCTTTTCTACCTTCTGCCTAATGGACTAATTGTCTTCTTAGCTCTCCTCCTCCCATTCCAGTCTATCAATTAGGCACAGCTCTTCTTAATCAGGCCTACTCTAGAGCACCTAATTGGAGTTGTAGTGACCAGAGTGCTGGGTCACAAGACCACTTAAAATGAAGTGGGCAATTACAGGACAGCAGGCAGGGGTGTTAAAAATTGTTTAATGAGTCATAAACCAGTATCTTTATTAAGTCCATGGTTTTTAGTGTCTAACAGAGTTATGAATTTCAGTTCTCAGGCTCATCTCTTTAAGGTTTTGTGCAGGTTTCCTGTAAGTAGAAGTAGAATGACTCATGAAATGGGCCATCCAAATGCCCTGAGAGAATCTACTTCTATATGGGAAAAAACCTCCAAACACTAACTGCGCACCCCTAGTTGTCACCTACTACACCCACTGGAATCCACACAAGCTATCATGAAACAATTAAAACTATTACTCGATGGGGACCGCATCCTGAAAGAAATCTTTCCTGAACTTTCTCTCCTGGCATTTAAACAACCGCTCCAACCTCACCAGGATCATCATCAGAAGCAAGCTCCCCACAGACCGGGGCACACCAACCAAAGCAACAACAGACCCTGCCATAATAATAGATGAAAAAGCTCCAGACATATCTCCAGCGCTACGAGGCTCTGTATTCCCCCAACACACCTTTCAAGATCTTTAATATGATCCACCACCCCTCCCCCCAACCCTACACTAATTTCTCTGCCTCAGTTTCCTCATCACTCAGGGGCATTCTTTGGGCTGGGCTCTGAGTCCTTTTGGCACAGGCAGAGTCCTTCTACTGCAGTACATGGCTTATATTCTGAAACATGGAGCCTTCTCCCTAAGTCAGCTTGCTTGCTCCCTCTGACATTGGTAAGTCTTGGTAATGGCTTTGGTAATGGCTTCCTCTGCCCAAATTTCCCGTGTGTCTTCCCCACTTCTCTCCTATGACATTTTCCAACCTTTTGCTGTGGTAACCTGTCTTTGTCCTGTTTTGGTAACTTTCCATTGTTCCCCACTTCCTACCTTACTTCCCGCTCTGTCTGAAGGATCTGTTCCCAGCTTGAGCAAACTCCCTTAGCATATATATTGTCCAGTCAAAGCACTGTCATTAAAATAAAGTACTTATTTGATTTGAATGAAGGCCCGATCAAGGATAGTGGATACACTTTGACACGGGCTGTGCATGATACAGCAGTTCATAATAACTTAATAAAACCAACCAGAATTTGTATGTTACAAAGAGAGATCTCCAAATCATTGCTGTACTGAAATGTAGGCATCATCTGTGAAAATAAATCCATTTTTTATTAAACATTGGGATCACTAGGTTTTAGAGATGGGTTTGAGCTACTAAGTTTGGATCTGAATGTGAATGTCTTTAAAGTTCAGAGATGTTTGAATCTGGACCTTCAAGTTCATCTGGGTTCAAGTCCATCTGTAGTTTTCAATCAGACACCTGATGTATTAAATAGGCAGTATATAGCAGATTTAATCTGATATGTTAGATACTATAGTTGCCATGTCTCTCACTCTCACCATCTGACTAATGATTACTGTTTAGGTCCCATGTTTACATGGAACCATACAAACTTCTATTTACAGGGTAAGCACAGTTTATTAACCATTCCTTCATGAGCTACTGGATTCTGCCACTCATGATATCAGATGGGGGAAAGCAGCTAGTGGGGGGGGAAGAGCAAAATTTAAAGGAATATCTAACAGATTATAGCACAGAGGTAGGGGGAAAAATGTTTTCAGCAGGATTTAAAAAATATTCTGGTTTAAGGTCCAGAACTTGCAATATTGAATAGTGGATTACTCTGAGATAAAATAGCTTAAGGAAAGATATCTCACAAACCACCAGAGTTCTAAACAGCCAGACACCACTGAAAAACTGAGATTCTGGCAAAAAAAATGGGTTTAATGAATTAGATGTCACCTTTGCTTTAAGGTTCAAAACGTTTTGGCAGACCCATGATTCAAGATGCAGAGAGTGCGATTGCTGCTTAAACAGTGAGCTAAATCCATCCTTGGTGTAATTCATGTCCATGTAGAAATGTCCACAGAGTATTTCCCTGTTCTTCCCTGCCTACCTACTTCTCATCCCCATCACACTAGAACTATATTAGGACTTTGGGGAGACTTCTTTTCACAAGGCAATCATTAGGAAACTGTAACAGTTTCAGATGGGCAGCAATCTCTGAGTTGGAGCAGATGCTTGACTATCAAAAAATCTTGAAATCAAGTATAGCATCCTGAAAACTGCTTAGTGTTGATTTGTGGATTTAGTCACCTGGAATGTCTATGCTATAACTTGTCATGTCAGCTGACTGAAATGAGCCCAAAATGAGCTTTGAAAATAGCCTCAGTATATCAGATATTGCTGAAAATAAACATTGTGTTAATAATTAATACTTGCAGCATTTTATTCAAGTACCCCTCTCTGATTCTCAGAGCCCATGAGAATTTTTGGTTCATCAGTTTCTTTTTATCGGTTACTGAAGCAAGAAATTCAACCCATTCCTCCTGATAACCCAGAAACCTTCCTGATCAGGCAGGCTGACAGCACCGCTAGTCCAAAAAAGTAACATGTATTTATAAAAGAAGTTAATGGGGCAAAAATGCAACTACATGGAACGATAACAAAGGAATTGTCAAAAGTGATTGGAAACCCATTGACCTGGCAATACCCAAATGTGTATTAGAGATGATGCCTGGTCTTTGTCTCTGAAGCTGAGTGATCAAGCTGCTCATTAGGACCTGGTGGGATTTTACTGCTCCATTAGTACTGAGTAGGGGGGACAACTTGTGGTGATAGTCAGAAATGTGGAGGAGTGAGAGTGAAGGGAAAGAGGATGAATGGGGAAGAGAGAGAAGGAGCAAAGAATACAACGGTAATCTAGGGGAAAGGTATGACATTATTGACATGAACTGTGACTGTATAGATCATTGTTGTAACCATGGTCCTATAGTTGCACCAAATCTTGTACAAAGGAGGTCAAGTAAGGTGTCTGTGGAAAGGCTGTAATTTGCTGGTTATGATTATGCTGTCTGTGTGTGTATCATTTTTGTATTTTAAGTTATGAATATTGGCTAGTATTTGTATCTCATTGTGTTTGATTTGAAGTAGCATCAGTGAAGCATTTGGTCAGCTTCTTGAGAAAGGTCTATTCTGAGTAAGTGCCCAATCAAGAAACACTTAACTGACAATGGACTTTGGGAGACGCCAATCCACATCTGAGCTTTTCTGGGAATGTTCAAACTAAGATGTAAACAATGGTGTCAGCCTGCAAAAAGCAGCATCATTCATGGACATGTGACTTGCCCAGGTGGCTACAAACTCCATCTTGTTGCTTTGATTTTGCACAGAAGAACAAAGGGGTTTCCATGCACAAGAGAGAGAATATAAAAGGCCCTGGAAGCCCCTCCATTTTGTCTTCAGCTGGCTCAAGAGATGACCTCTCCGCCCCAAAGAGATGCCTGAAAGAAACTAGAACAAAGGACAATAACTACGGGGATGTGAGTGATTGTGGGACCCAGACCATAAACCACAATGTTGGTCTGAAAAGGACTGGGCCCAGACTAGGAAGGATTCAAGTCTGTGAAAGAAGCTTATTGGAACATCTCTGAGGGTGAGATTTACCTGTATTCAGTTTCCTACTGCATTAGGCTTAGACTTGCATGTTTGTTTTGTTTTTGCTTGGTAACTTACTTTGTTCTGTCTGTTATTACTTGGAACCACTTAAATCCTACTTTTTGTACTTAATAAAATCACTTTTGCTTATTAATTAACCCAGAGCAAGTAATTAATACCTGGGGGAGCAAACAGCTGTTTGCTATCTCTCTATCAGTGTTATAGAGGGTGGACAATTTGAGTTTAACCTCTATAAGCTTTTTACAGAGTAAAACAGGTTAATTTGGGGTTTCGGCTCTCAGAAAAGACTGAATACTGTGTGCTGGGAAAGTCCCTGTGAACTGAGAAGCCCCTGGGCTAAGTGAGTCTTACTTTCTGTGTACTGCAGCGGGGTGTGGCCCAACCTCTTGATCTGTACTGTAGCTGACTGGAGTGTCTAACTCAGCAAGACGGGAGTGGAGGGAAGCTTTCTCTGGCAGGGGGGTTTGTACCCAGTGGTATCCCAGCACATATAGTGACAGTCTTGAGGGAGTCTCTATGACCAAACCTGTCACAAAAGGGAATGGCTGCTTTGAGTGAATAGAGGGAGTGCACAATTGGCTACGTGTATATTTGGAGTGGGGGGCTGATAGACTGGGTTTTATTTCTCTGGACTCCTGTCAAAGACAGGTAACTGGACTAGATGGGACCAGTGCTCTGAATCAGACATGTGCAAATAATGCTTTTTTTTGGAGGGGCCAAAATAAAAAAATTTCATGTCATGCAAAACCAAACTTTTTTCATCGTCATCTCTTTTTTCCAATAACAAGGTTGGTTAGGGATGAGGTTATGAACAGATTCCATTCATGGCTGTTTTGAATCACTATTTGAGCCTGTTGGGGTTTTGCCTGGATGGTTTTATATACTATGTTATACCATTGTCTCCTTAGATGTCCATGGCCATCTCACCATGCACTCTTCCATAGAGAACATTTTTAGGCAGTCAGTATAAAGTGATTCTAGCAAAATGACTAAACCACTGTGACTGGTGCCTTTTGATGATTGTAGTTATGCATTGTACTTTCAATCTTTTATGGCTATCATCATTTCTTGGTTTATCTAGCCTTGTCATGCCCAGGATATGCCACAGTCCCCTAATTTACAATGTTTACAGCTTTTGCTCCAGACACTTTGTCAGTACCCATGTATCATGACCAGAAAGTAATGTGGGTACAATGAGTATTGTATATAATCTGCCTTTAGCTGACAGGGACATTGATTTAAGGTTCCAAACATTTATATTCAGAAATACAAACTTTCTGCTGGCAAGCTATCCTCTTGTCAATGCCCTCTTCGTATTGGTTGTCATTTGTTATGGTGGAACCTAAGTCAGTGAACGTGCAAAACTGGGGACTGCTGAACTCTGTGCAGGTCTCCAAGATATGACAAAAAATAAATATCTGATCTACAGTGGAATGTCCAGGTCTAAAGCCAATTTATGACTCAGAAAGGATTTACTCTACTCTTTTTTCATTCAGCCAAAAATCACTGTACAGAATACCTTGCTAGGAATGCTTATAAGACTTATTTGTCTGTAGTCATTGCACTTTGTTGCAGGGGTGGCCAGCCTGAGAAGGAGCCAGAATTTACCAATGTACATTGCGAAAGAGCCACAGTAATATGTCAGCAGCCCTCCTGCCCATCAGCTCCCCCACTCTGCTCCCAGAGCCTCCTGCCCACCAGCAGTCCAGCTGATCAGCCTCCCCATCCCTCCCCGCACCTCCCAATCAGCTGTTTTGTGGCACGCAGGAGGCTTGGAGGAGCGAGGGCATAGCAGGCTCAGGGGAGGGGGTGGGAAGGGGTGGAGTGGGGGCAGGGCCCCTGGCAAAGCCAGGGTTGAGCAGTGTGCACCACCCCCGGCACCCTGGAATGTTGGCGCCTGTAGCTTCATTGCCGGAGTCGGTGCCTATACAAGGAGCCACATACTAACTTCTGAAGAGCTGCATGTGGCTCCGGAGTCACAGGTTGGCCACCCCTGGTCTATTGGGCCACTTTATTTAAAGACTGTCAATGCTCAATCATTGTATCAATCTTCAGGGATTTCCCCTTTCACCCTAATGAGGTTAAATAGTCTGCAAAGGAGCATGACCATGCCTCTTGTGCCCTATTCTGACACTTCAGATGGGAAACCAACTGGACCCAGGTGCCTTGTTTTTCAGGAACCTGATTGTGGCTTCAGTTTCTTCCTCCGATATGTGGTGTTCCTCTTGTTGCAGTTGATAGCCTCAAGGACAGCTGTGTCTACTTGACTATACATGTTCAATAGCTGATGAAAATATGCTTTCCATCTTTTCAGGTTTTGATCTTTATCTATTACATAGGTCCCCTAAACATCACACAGCTTATTTAACACCTGTAACGCCTTTGATAGTAATCTAACTTTCTGAAAAAGCCCTCTCACATTACTTTTTTGTAAGTGTGGTTCAAGCTCTTCATTTTCTCTCTCAATCCAGTTTTTCTTTAGCCTTTTTAGTTCCTTGTTGAGCTGTCTGTACTTTCTCCTTGGGGCAATCTTAAGCTTTCAGATGTTCTTGATATGCTTCCTTTTTTATTCTTGGTAGGTTTTTTTTCCTCAGTTTCCCCGTCTTTTCCGTTTTGCATCCCTAAAATACTCCTTGCTCAAGGTAGGAATGATGTCTTTCATCTCTGCCCAGAGAGGTTCTACTGTTGTGTCCTTTAGGTCTATGAGGGACAAAGCAGCCACCGATGGTGTTCTGAAAGGTTACCATAGTGTCTGTGTTTTTCAAAACTTCACCACTATAAAAAGAACAGGAGTACTTGTGGCACCTTAGAGACTAACACATTTATTAGAGCATAGAGTCTCTTGTCTAAAATAATAATAATAATAAAAAATTAAGGACTGGTCTGATCCTGACTCTTGCAACCAGTGATGGTCTGAGTCTGCATTTAGGTGCCTGTAGACCTTGCAGTCTAGTCCACTTGTTTTCCAGCATGGCCTTACTAAGATGAAGTTGATCATGTTTTTTGTAGTACCATCATTAGAAATCCATTCTTCTATACGGACTTACCTGTGCTGAAGTGCGGTATGTGTTATAAACAAGTAATGTAGAACTGAAGCAAAAATCAGTCTGTCATCTCGCTCATTTCTTAATTCTATTCCTCCTTTTCCCTTATCCACTTTAATCTTGGTATTAAAGTATCTCATTACGAGCAAAAAATCTCTAGATGGGGTTTGAGAAGTCTCTGAAGTTCATTGTACAATTGGTTTATGACATTATCTCCTGCATCGTGTGGGTGCATAGGTTTGTATTATGTCACAGGGCCATATTTCCCCTGTAGTTCAATGCTCATTATGTGGGCTGGTCTTCACTATGGGGAGACTGATGCTGCTGCAATTGATGCAGCAGGGATCGATTTAGCAGATCTAGTGAAGACCCATCGACGCAGAGCAATGAAGACACTGGAGTAAGTCAATGTGACGGTTCCCTGGTGTTATCTGGACTGGTGATCTCCTAGGTCACTCCAATCCTTGACTCTGGGAGCCAGCCTTACCCTGCTCGGCTGTGAGAACTCCTGGGCTGTTCAGGCACAGCCTCTGGCATGTAAGATGCTTGGATTGTGCAATCGAATGACACTAGCCAATATCTACGGTCCCAGACACAACCCTAGGAGTTTTGCCTGGTCTTGTTTTAAGCCATGAGGACGCATTTTCAGACTCATAACTATATAAAAGAAATTACAACCTATAACATTACTGTAACAATGCTCAGTGCATCATGAGCCTCCCGAAGACACCCGACATGACAAACTTTGCATTGGACACCATATAATCATATTATAAGGATGAACATGGGGGTACAGGGTGTTCCCCCGAGATAGTGTCACACCTGCCCCACTGACTATCTCGAAGGCAGTTTCTGTTATAGTTCTCTTGGCATCCTGCCATCAAGGCCATGAGGCAGCGTGCCTCAGTTTCCCCCTCACCCAGCAAACCAGGTTTGTTATGGTTTCTCTGCTGTCATAAGCTGTAAGTCTGTTTACAGGTGTTAATTGAAAAGTTGCATTATCATAAGGTTTAACATCCATGTCAAAAATTCTTTCCCAAAACTCAACATTAATACCAAAATTTTTATCACAGATGTGCGTTTACAAGTATCTTTGATACCATGCCCTCTGTTCAGATATGTTAGTTTGTTCCTTACCGATGGTGTCCTTTGACTCTCTCCCATGCAATCAGTTACTGGCTCTTCTTTCCCTCCAGTGCTCCCCTCTATGTAGGCTCTTAATTTAATCATGTTTCTGGAATTTTGGTGCCTCAGGGTCTAGCAAGATAGGTGTTCAGGGGGATCCTGCACATTGGTTGGCCCTTTGGTGAGTAGTCTTCCAAGCCCAGGACTGTACCTATACAGACAATTCAGCTCCCTTTTTGGGGTTACCTGGTGTTTCCCCCTCCCAGCACTGAGTCCTTCCCTGCCCCATAGAGGGCTGTGATCTGATTCACCTTTTCCCAGCAGCTTTCCCATAACTGTTCTCTTTGTCTCACCAGCCTGGGGGAAAACACCCCCTTCTCTGTCAGTTGGGTCATTTGTATTCTGGCAAACTATCACCTGGCAATTTCCTGGTTCCAACTCCTCTGTTACCACAGGCATTGGAGCTGCATCTTGATTTAAAGAAACAGTTACTTTCCAAAAACTTATCAGAAATAGCATCCTGAAAAATTGGGACCTGGATTGGGGTACCCTCCGCCACCCCTTTCTCTGTCCCTGAGAAGTCAGCTGTGTGACTGCTCCCCTCCAGGAGGTCAGTTACACAGTTCCTTCTCAAAACCTGGGTCACAGGCTGAGTGCCTGGGTGCACGGCTGCTGACCCAGCCATCCTCCTAGTGCCCTGGGCATCCTGCTTCAAGTGACTAGTGAGGAGACATTCCTGTATCCCCACTATTCCTTCCCCAGTTTCCACCTCTGGGCCCCCTCCTAAGACACATTTCGCTGTGCTCCGTAGGAAGGGTTCTATCCCTTGTTGAACTGCAAGCTAACAACTGGGACGGTGTCCTTAATCATTGAAAACACCTCTCCTGAGCCTGAGGGCATGTTGCCTTCTGCTGGAAAGGAGCTAGTCTCGGCCCCTCCCATACTTGGAAGTACACTGCTTCCCTGTGTTAGAGTCACAGGAATCCTCACCCACCTCAGTGGTTTCTGAGATTCCCTGCCCCTTCTCTGGGCTCTCCTCTGGGACATATTTCTCTATGCTCCCTAGAGCCGGGTTTGTCTTGGGTTCAGTAGCGACCTGCTGGCAGCTAACAACGGGGCCAGTTCTCTCCCTGGCAGGCATTACACCCCCATCCCTTCCTGAGGTGGTGTTGCCTCCAGCTGCAGTGCAGGAGCTGGTCTCCACCACCCTCCCACCTGGAAGCATGTGGCTGCCCCCTGCTGCAGAAGAATCCAGGAGACGCTCTCCCATTCTCTCAGCAATTCCTGAGATCTTACCCCTTCCCTGGGGGGTCCCAGCATAAAACTCCCTCCTGCTGCAGGCAAATACTTTAACCTGAGCTCCACAGAAAAAATCATTACCAAGAAGCAGGTCAACTAGGAGATGTTCCATTACCCCCACAGTCAAAACACTTTCCAAACCTTCCCACACCACATGGATTTTAGCTAGTGGTATGAGGAATCTGCTTTTGCCCACCCCCACAATCTCTGCCATTTGGCCAGGTATACTGGCCTTTGGGACCACACTCTGCTTAACCAGAGAGATCTGGGGCCCTGTATCCCTCTACTTTAAGCATTCCCTGTCATTAATTTGGACAGCTTTAACATGCTCCATATCTGGTTCTGCAGAGGCTAATCTCACAAAACCAATATGATAGGTTCCAATTGCTTGGGGGGTTTCTGTGTTGAGGACAGCAGAACTAACATGAGGTATTGGTTGCCTGCTTCCTCCTAGCACAGGGCATTTATTCCTCAGGTGATTAGTGGAATTACACTGATAGCACCTTTTGGGCTCTTCTGCTTTTACAGGAGATTTGGGATAGGAGTTACCAGTAGAGGTAACCAGTAGATTTCAGAGTAGCAGCCGTGTTAGTCTGTATCCGCAAAAAGAACAGGAGTACTTGTGGCACTTTAGAGACTAACACATTTATTAGAGCATAAGCTTTCGTGGGCTACAGCACACTTCATCAGATGCATAGAATAGAACATATAGTAAGAAGATATATAGATATATACATACAGATAAGTTGGAAGTTGCCATACAAACTATGAGAGGCTAATTAGTTAAGATGCGCTATTATCAGCAGATGGTCCATTTAGACAGTTGACAAGAAGGTGTGAGGATACTTAACTTAGGGAAATAGATTCAATATGTGTAATGACCCAGCCACTCTCAGTCTCTATTCAAACCCAAGTTAATTGTATCTAGTTTGCATGTTAATTCAAGCTCAGCAGTTTCTCGTTGGAGTCTGTTTTTGAAGCTTTTCTGTTGCAAAATTGCCACCCTTAAATCTTTTACTGAGTGGCCAGAGAGGTTGTTCCAGGGTAGGAGAATGTTTAGGCTCCCAACCCGCTTCTCTCTTCCCAGGGGCAAAATGGGATCCTCCCTTCCCACCAGTTTTAAACCCCTCTTTCTGTGGCCTGCCCTCAATAGACGCCTGAGTCTGTTCAAAGGCATCAGCTAAAAAAGCCGTCTCAGCCAGTCTTTACATCTTTGTCCTATAGACACTGCTTTACATCAGTCTTACATATGCTTAGGAAATGCTCTTGAGCAACAAGATCCAACATTCCTTCGAGGGAGAGAGTTAAGATGGAAACCTGATCAGCCCTACAAAGGTACTGTACAAGCATCTATAGGTTTTGATAGGGATTTAATTAAATCTAAATCTAAAAATAATGAAGCTTTTCTCCCTTTGTGACATCAGTGCATATGTTTTGTCACAGGGTCTGATGCTCTGAAACACACAGCCTTGTTTTCCAAAATATCAGCTTTAGTATCAGGGCGAACAGAAAAGCATGACTTTGATGATAATCTCCTTCCTGTGATCGCTGCACTTCTTCCTGAATTTTTTTCTCAAGCATCTGTATTCTTTTTTTAAGTTTTGATCTTCTTCTTTTGCAAAGATAAAATCATCAAAGGCCTTGCAAGTAGAAGACTACATTGGGAAATCTCCCACCATTGTGCTATACTGCCCTTGAAGCACCATCGGGAGTAGGAATGGTGGGGGCATGAAACTTAGGCCTTGTCTACATTACTGGGGTAAGTTGACCTAAATTACACTATTGCAGCTATGTGAATAATGTAGATGGAGTCGATGTACCTGAGGTCGACTTACTGCGGTGTCTATACTGCACTGCGTCGACGGGAGACGCTCTCCCATCGACTTACCTTACTCGTCTTGATCCGGTGGAGTACCGGAGTCGACCGGAGAGCGCTCTGTGGTTGCTTTATTGAGCCTTCACTAAACCTGCTAAATCGACCCCTACTGCGTCTATCGCAGCAGCGTCAATCCCTGGTATGTGTAGACATGGCCTGAGACAACATCTGGAGACAGGCCGGAGTATGCACAGTCAGGAAAAGAGATAGGCCTGAGTATATTTGGTATTTTACTCCAGGACCTGTCCAAAAGACTCATGTAAACATCAACAGTGAGCAGAAAAATTATAATTTTTGAACTGAATGTTTTGCCAAATATTTCAGGAATTGTGATTTAATGTGCTTTGTTAGAAAACTGAATTTTAAAAATGTATCTGCCTTTAAAATTTTAAGTTGGCAGTGATCCTTTAACTTCACTTTAGCATTGTTTTTATTGAATTTCTTGGATTTTTTTTAAAGAGGAAATAGAACAGTTCATCCTTAATGTTGCATTTATGTAGTTTGTTGCATTTTTTTCTGAAAATGTAAACAATTGAATTGTTTACCCTCTGTAGGATATATCTTTTCCACCAGAAGACTGTAGACCGCCACTATAAAAGACACAATAGCAGCATCAGTTAACCAAAGTTAAAAGTCAAAGAATGGACAAAAGTGGATAGGGATTGCCAACTCCTATGTTAAAAAATCAGTAGTCAGGCCTAAATATTATGTGAGTAAATAAATACATTTCGGTTCATTTTCATTTGTGTTTTGATTTTTGAGCCCTTACGTTGCACTTGAATCACATGTTCAAGCTTTTTTCTACAATCTGTAGGCCTAGAAGATTTGTTTGTTTTTTATTTGCTTGTTTTTTTTTAATGAAAAAGAAACCCGAGATTCTCATGTAATCACAAGACTCCATGAGCTGGAGCTTTGAGGAGAAATCTCAGACATCACAAAACTCATAATAAAATCTTGAGGTTAGTCAAAGTGTGGGAAGCAGAATTAGAAGTGGTTTATCTCTGTAAGGATTGAAGCACATTGGGAGGGAATGAGGAAGCTTGCACTATTATTATTAATTTTAGAGCATATGTAGCTCATGCAATGCACATTTCTCCCTGTCCTGGAGAGTTTACAGACTAAGGCCCCAGTCCTGCCAACAGTACTTAATTGTAAGCATGTCAGTAGAAGAATATGCATAAGCATTTTCAGGATCCAGGCCTAAATAAAGCAAGAAAACCATTAACTTTTCATGCAATTTCAGCTTTTCTACAAGTTGCAGCACAGTTGCCAACTTTCATGCAGTAAATAAGCACCCCCGCTTTCACAATAAGCCAAAAATCAAGCTAATCTCATTTTGAAACAAGGCCAAAAAACCCCTACATATACATACAGAGAACATGAAAAGGTGGAGTAAGAGGCTAATTAATTAAGATGAGCGGCTTATTGCTCCAGCTGATAATAGCTCATCTTAATTAATTAGCCTCTTACTCCATCTTTTCATGCTCTCGCTCTCTCTCTCTGTGTGTGTGTGTGTGTGTGTGTATATATATATATATATAGATAGATAGATATAGATATATATATAAAATCTTCTTACTATATGTTCCATTCTATCCATCCAATGAAGTGGGCTGTAGCCTACGGAAGCTTATGCTCAGATAAATTTGTTACTCTAAGGTGTCATAAGTACTCCTGTTCTTTTTGTGGATACAGACTAACATGGTTGCTACTCTGAAGCCAATCCCTAAGAACCCCAACACTCTGTGACTAGATCTCATGCAGTCTGGGACTGTGGTGGGCCTGCTGTGCACCCCTGACTCTTTCTTCTCCCTCCCCCTGCCCCCCGCTTGCTGAGAGCCAATCAAAAAAAAGAAGCAACAAGCTAAAGAAGCAACAAGCTGCAAGTCAAAAACTAGCCAACAAACAACTCACAAGCCAATTAAGCCAAAAACTAGCCCAATTTCTGTGATTTTTTTCGTGAGTTTGGCATGCCTTGTAGCGGTCACTCACTGTGCTATCCCTGTTCTTTTGACAACCCCAACGACTGAAGGCTTCTCTCTATCATTCTGGTATTTTTCACATGCACTAAATTCCCTCACTGGTAACATCTTATATAACAGACACAGATATATTGAAAAATACTTATTGACTATGAAATGATGCATGTATCTTCACTAAGCAGTGAGAGCTAATGTAGAAACAAAATTTATATAGCACACAAATGGAGTTGAGGGGCAGAGTTTTAGACTGGTTAAAATGTGTCCGATTCAGTCAAGCATAATCTTGGATATTGTTCTTTGGGGAAAAGGTGTTTAAAACAACAAACCAACCTGCAGATATCTCTAGTTCCTTGCACCCAGAAAAGCCTCTCTTGGAGAGCCTGCATGCTTTTTGGTCTGCAGATGTTTTGCCTGTGGTTGAGGAAATTGCACACAGTGACAGTAGGGTTTTGAAAAAGGAAGGAAACCCACAAAACTGACTCATTTGTCTGCAGTAAGAAACTTTCAAAAGAAAATATTTTTTGTCTATAGCCAGTGAATAACTTGTGAATAACATTAATGGAAAATGTTGGCATTTTAAAATCAAATAATCAACAGAAAATTTCCCCATGTAGCCAAGGCTTAAGAAAGACTGGTACATCGTTGTTTACTTCAAAATAAAACATTAAACATGAATGTTAAGATGGAGCTCTTCTCTCACAGTCTACATTTCAGGGGTTGGATTCTGAAACTCTTGATAATTTTATATATTTTCCAACTATGCCCTAAGCTAAATTTTGGGGGGATAAGCAAAAAGAATGATCTATTTTCCCTTACTTCTCTCCTAGCTTATTGTATACTGCCTCTTAAAGGACCTTCCACAAGAAAATGTGGAGCTACAGAAAAATATATAGGATACATCTACACTGCAATGAAACACACATGGCTGGCCTCGGTCAGCTGACTTGGAGTTGTGGGGCACAGGCTGTGGGACTATAAAATTGCAGTGTAGGTGTCTGGGCTCAGGCAAGGGGAAAGGGCCCAGAGCCTGGGCTCCAACCTGAGCCCAAATATCTAGACTGCAGTTTTATAGGCCTGCAGCCTGAGCCTGAGTGAGCTGACCCATGTCAGCTGTGAGTGTTTTATTGCAGTGCAGACATACCAATAGGGTTGGATACTCAGCTGGTGTAAATTGGCATAGCTCCATGGAAGCCAATGGAACAATGCCTGTCCTGAAGTCTCAGATTTTGCAACTCCTACAAGCAGAAGAGAAAAACAAAGGGTTCTCCTAGTTTCTCATCATCACAATTCCCTTGGCAGCTACTGGAGCCACTGATAAATTATCTTCTGTCTATTGTATTGTCACAACTTATATCATTTGATACAATTTTGTCTACAATCACATTTAGATCAATTCAACCTGAAGTTAGTTTTAGAGACTACCAAATGTAACTTTTTAGAGGAGTATGTTTAAAAAACAAAACAAAACACCACCTAGAGGAGACTGCACCAAGACCATAGCAGGTGCTTTGATTAAAGATAGCATCAAGTCTTAAGAAACTTGAGGTTTGTGAAAATAATATAAAACAATTAAATGCTATGCTCTTGGGTCTATCTGAGCATTTAGATGACTCAGATCCCTGTGACACACTTCCTCCATTCTTTGAAACAATCTTGTAAGCAGAAACTTTGCGCTATCTAGCTCACGTGGCTCTGTCCTACCACGCCTGTGAAGCATGCTGGACTTGGAAGAGGAGCCTTGAAAGAGAGAACCCCAGCCTAGAGATCCCTAGCCCTTGGAAGTGGACAGCTCTCTCATTCTTAACTTCCAGAGAGGAGCACAGCAGAAAGCCAAGCTGCTTTAAGTATCCTGAGAGCACGGAGGGTTCATACAGATGGCTGGAGGGTTCTTGTGGGACAAGAGGCCTAGTCCTCTTTTTTTATTTGTTTAGTTTTCTTTGCCGTGTGGGAGCTGGGGCCCAGAAGCAGAACCCTGCTGATAATGCAAGCACCCTGAGGAGAAAACAGGCTGACATAGGAAGTAGTTCAAGAGCTCTGAGACAGGTCTTAATCACTTATTGTAAGGTCCTGGAACTGGACTGGGCTGGAACCTAGGATAGAGGGAGGGACTGGGTCCCCCTACAGCCTCACTGAGGAGGCTAGCATGAAGACCCCAGACATAAAGGCCAGCAGGACTACTGGGCCTGGACTTGAGCCAATGATCTGATTTGCGGTTGTGGGTCTATTGTTGAGTTGAATTCTGGTTTACCCTGAAAGGGGCTGGACTAAAAGTGACCAGGCCTGAGGGCCAAGTTACCAGTTGAAGGGGCCCACCAGCAGATCTTAATGACCAGTCAATGGGACTATAAAGAGGAAAAATACCACACTGGGGCACAATGGCTGAGGAGGTACTTTGTCACGGGAGGTACTAAGTGACCTTGCCTAAGGTTACATAGGAAGACTGACCCATTAAAATGTTTTCCTCTAGCAGCTTCTTCCTTGTGCCAAACACTAATAGTTACTCTTGCTTCAATAAATGATAAAGACGAAAATTCCTGCAACTAAAACAATTTGCCATCTTAGGAGGTAATGAAAATGTGGAAGAGTCAAAAGCTTCCACTGCTGCATGAGCTTTGTCACTTAAGATCAGGTCCAGGATGTGGTCAGCTGAGTTTTTGGCTCAGCTGGGGACGGTTGTGTGAATCCCATGGTTTTCCACACAGGCAAAGTGTTTGGGTGCTCTCATGTCATTGGCATTGTCTATAGAAATTACAGGTGCCAAGTTCAATCATCACTTGATAAATTGCCCTGTTCTGTTCATTCCCTCTGAAGCATCTGGCACTGGCCACTATTGGAAGACAGGATACTGGGCGAGATGGACCATCAGTCTGACCTCATAGGGCCATTCTTATGTTCTAACTGGAGTGTGTACCATCCCTTTAAGGGACAGGTTGGAGCCTATGGCCAGGGACAGCCTGGAGTGTAATCAAGGAGACCCTGCCCTGAGCTGGGCTTTCTGAACAGGAACATGAAGCTGAGCAAGGGAGAGGGGAAATAGAAGCTGTGCAGGCTGAAGTGGGTTGTGGTTTCTCTCTCAGGCTCCAGGAAACTAGGCTGACCAAACTCAGACTGTATTTGAGGACTTTAAGTTTTGTAGTTCTGAACCAGGGTCCTATGGTGAGGGCCTTATGAACTGTTGATTATAACTGCTCCTCTCATAAAACCTTGTTAAAGGGGACATGCTATTTTGTTAATATGTGTTGGCTTCTCCTTGCCCAGACCTGTTAAAGTGAATTTTATTGATGCCCAATCAGGGAATGTAAAGTGGGGCTCAGCTGCTGTGCCACACCTGGCCACAAGGGAGCACACAGGGACAGACTGCTCCTTTCAACTAAAGAATTCCAGTTGGGCAGCAAGGTCACTATTATGTTTCACAGCATACAAACAGAAGTTAGATCAAAACAGGATTCCTGTGGGAAGGTTATAACCTAACATTCCTCTAATATTCAGAATGATAACACAAGAACCTGAACAGACAAATCAGGCTGCTCCCTTAATCAGAGGCACAACTCCCGCAACCTTACTCTCGAGTGGCTGGCTGCTAACTGCTGCTACACCCACTTTGCACACTTCCTTGCAGAGCCCCCTAGCCTGAAAGCAGGACTAGGAAATATCTCTGAGCATCTCAAGTGACCGCTTACAGTTTTCAATAAACAACAATAAACCCTCCAGGACTTCTGCAGGGTCTTCCTCTAATGGCCTGTTAGGTCTTGGTTCCTTTTCTTTTAATCTTACAGAAAATGTGGGGTGCACTTAAGGAGCGGGCAGTGGATGCACTCCTCTGGGCACCAAGATGCCCCTGGAGGCTTTGTGACACTGAGTTCTGATGCCTCCCATTGTAGTACTTCTCATATGGTCACCTGTTCAGGGGTCCCAGGTAGGCACAGTTTGGCTCTCATTGTGCAAGTTATACTAACTTATCAATGACACCCACTTTATCACTAACTTCAGATGTGTGACTTATCCCACTGCTGAATTTGGCCTGTACAATGATCTCCTAATTTAGAAACCAAGTTTCAGTTGTTTCTCATTAATACGTTTAATTTAATTGCATGGCTGAATGTTTCATAAAATATCTAAAACCTCTTGCAAAGTTCCCTAAGTAATTTAGAATTAATAGGCCTTTTTTTAAGATTTTTCCCTTCCCTAGGTAATACACCCTTCAGGGTGATAGTATATAGTTATTTCAATACATAATACCTGGGAGGCACAGGTATTAATTACACTTTTTACAAGTAATTGTGAGATGGCTTTTTCTTAGCATGGAGACCTAGAGCTTCATACTGTAAGTACTACTGAATAAAACAGAAAACTAGAGGAATATATTGCTAAATAAGTCACCTACATAGATTCCATGAACAAAGTGGCTGGAAAATATGCCCCTCATCTCTTCTGACTCCCTTAGTCATTGTTTTACTCAATCTTGATTAGGAAATAATAGACTCATAGACTGGATAGGAAGGGACCTGCTGGGTCACTTCGTGCATCTCAATTTATCACTGCAGGATAGTTGATCATTATTCTTACAGCCAGTACATCTGAAGACTGCAACCTCGTGAGAAGAGAAAAGAAAACCTAAAGAAAGAAAGATCTTATTATAATTTATATTTTCCCCAGCTTTTGTGTACAGCAGAAGTCACCTGGACCGCTGAAAATTCATGAGTCTTGTTGTCTTCTGATATCCAAAAAAAGTCAAACTAAAATATTTATTTTAGGCAAGGGCTATCAAACAATACATATAGAATTTGCAAAAGAAAAACAATTCCTCTAATTTTTAATAATTTCTGTAGACAATAAAAGTGGGAGTTAAGGATATTAGGCCAGATCTGAGGATTCCAGCCACCGGAACATACAGAGCTAATGGAATCTGTGAAGATACAAATATCCATGCGAGAGGTTTGGGACTCGAGAATAGCTCTGGTGCTCTCTACCTCCTTCACCTCGAACTAGCTTTTCCTGCCAGGCCTAGAAACAAGGAGGAGGTAAATCCGTGTGGAAGTGGAGAATGTGATCTGGCCTGCATGCTATTTAACTTAATCCACCAGTTGATTAAATAGTGCATCTTTTCATATACTCTGCTCTTCTGCAAGCCTGTTTGTATTGCTGCTGACAATCTCTTGCTAAGTAATCTTCGGTATCATTAAGCTGATGTGAGAGAGGATAGGTTCTGTGCATCTCCAGTAATAGATCACAGAACCTTAAAAAAAAAAAAAAAAAAAAAGCGAGAGTCTTACAATAGAGGAACCTAAAAAAAGTCAGAATCTTGCAACCTGAGCCAACTGTATCTGGAAACTACATACTTTCCATTCCCTTGTCTTTGTGCCAGCTGTACAGCTTGTCTGATCTATGGTATGACTAACACAGTTAGTAAAGCGTGCATTGTGTTCCCTCACTTGGTTTAAAAAAAAAAAAGTGTTCTGGATCTTTAAAGGAAGCAGGGCCATAAAGAAAATAAGTGGCGAGGGGGTGCAAGGAGTAGTGCAAGATATGCACCATGGTATGCAGAATTTCTCTATGGCCTCAGATGGACACTGGTACTATTGGAGAGCCACACCCAGATAATGCCTTAAACTCATTCAGGGTTAACTCAAGAAATTTTGTGAGTAATTTTCCCCTCCTGTGGGAAAGGGCAAGGGTTATAATTTACATGTTAATCTATTTGTTCTCTATAAATAAATATGACCCATCATAGCTTTATTGCCATATTTTCCTGTGCCTATGTTCTACTTTAATGCTACTTTCTCTCTATCCCTTCAGTTCAAGAAAGGTTTGAAAATAATAGAGAAGATGAGATAAAATGTGTAGGTCATGTGAATATCCAATCACTACTATTTTACTTATTGTTTCTATCATAAAACTTCCTGAGTAGTCCTAGATATTTGGTTTGTACAACGGATCTTGATAACCGGCGTCCCAAAAGACTGGCTGGCATCTAGGAAATGTGAGTCTGTGTACTCCTCTTTAGCTCTTGAGGTGAAGAGTGTATAATCCAAACTATGGATGTGCTAGATCATATTAAAGAAGTTCTGTATTAAAATCACAAATGAGTTTGATTCCCCATAGTTTAAATTCCAGGGTATTACTAATTAAGAGGTCTCTTGGTTTTTGGTACTGTTTCTCTCCCTCTATGTGTGAAACTTGCAAGCTGCTAATTGTCTTAGTACATTCTAAGACAGAGTCTGTTCTCAGAGCAATTCTTTGTAACCACAACTACTCACACAGAGAGAGACTCAAAGCAATACTCTGTAACAATAGAAACAGCACCCAGAGACTCCCCGCCCTTTTGTTGTATTCATCTCGCTTTGTTAACAATTGTGATTAAAATAGAGATAGAGGATGTATGTGGATGGGTGCTTGGTGTGGATAATAACTGAATGATCAGGGAGGTGCCAGCCTAAGAATGCAGTGTCCATCGGCTGAAGAAGGTGTCAAGTGGAAATAATCAGAGGACCCCTGGAGGGCAGACTGGAATCCACCCAACAGCCTCAAGAATGGGAGAACCAAAGAACAAGATAACATCTGGCAGCACGGAGCCGTCAGGAATGTGACATCTGCTGATTGATTCAGCAATAGCATGATGAAGCAATTCCCATAGACTGACATAGAAAGAAATTCCTATAAAAATGGACTCTGGAAAGTGAGACCTTTGGGGTCTGATTCTGCAAACCAACTTCCAGGAGCATCAGATGTGCATCTGACGAGGCCCTGCTCCCTCCTCATGTCCAGGCCACCTGGCTAGTGGCTTGGCATGAGTAACTCTAAGGCTGGTAACTATGATAACAACCTTGCAGAACCTGTGTGTATGAATGAATGAATGTGTGAATAAATATGAGATTGAATGGAATGTTATAGCTATAACTAACTGCTTACTATGATTCTTTCTGTATTCACAATAGATGTGGTATTTTGTTTTTTCCCCTTTAATAAGATCCTACTGGTTTTTATTTTATTGGTATAACAGATGGGGAAGCCAGTTAAAATAAGAAACTCATTTTGTCCCAAATTCAATGAATTTTTGCAAGTTTTGCAAGCTTCGTTAACTGTCCTATGCTGCATATTTGCCTCTGGGCACTTAACTGTTCGCACTGAAAATTAAAGCGCTCCGTATATCCATAGGAAACAACAGCGCAGGGCTAATGTGATCCTTGGATGCATAAACAGAGTAATCCTGGGTGGACAAATTACCTCTGTATTTGGCACAGTGTAACCACTGCTGGAATAGTGTGTCCTGATCTGGTGTCAACAATTCAAGAAATATGTTGATAAATTTGAGAGGGTTCAGAGAAGAGCCACCAAAATGATTACAGGATTGGAAAATATACCTTATAGTGCAAGACTCAATAATCTCAATCTAGTAACCTTAACAAAGAGAAGGTTAAGGGCTGAATGGATCACACTGAAGCACTTACATGGTGAACAAAAATTTAATTATGGATGTGATAGGTTCCCCCCTGGGGTGCCACCTGGAACTGGGGTACCACTGAGTCCTCTGACCCACCAGCCTGGGCTCCCTCTCACACTGTGTTCCTGTGACAAGGTGTAGACCCGCTCCCAGTCCTACACTTCCACCAGCATACACATAAGCATAGGTGCTGACTCTGTGGGTGCTCCAGGGTTGAAGCACCCACAGAGAAAAATTAGTGGGTGCTCTCCTCCCTCTCCCCCATTCCCACCCACCACGGGCGCCCGCCAAGCAACTCCTCCCCCTCCCTCCCAGTGCCTCCTGCATGCCACGGATCAGCTGTTCAGCAGCATGCAGGAGGCACTGGGAGGGAGGGGTAAGAGTGAGGACAGGGTGTGCTCAGGGGAGGGGGCAGGCAAGAGGTGGGGTGGGGGTGGAGTGGGAAGAGGTTTGGGGCATGGTTGGGGCCATAGAAGAAGGGGTTGAGTGGGGGTGAGGCCTGGGGTTGAGCACCCCCAGGGAAAATTAGAAGCTGGTGCCTGTGCACACAGGGAGGGACACACCCAGCTGCAGTGACATGCATGCTCTCTGACTAGCCGTTGCATGAACCAACAGTAGAAAGGCTAAAGCTGTCCAGGCATGTACTCCCTCTGGAGCAAACACCCAAAATTATACTGTCTTGTGCTGCACAGGGAACTATATAGCGTAAGCTCATAGAGTCCTCCCCCCCCCTTTTTGGAGAGGAATATGCAACAGACTTTCTCAGCTAAGATTCCTAAGCACTTCACTCCAACTCACTGGTGTAGATAAAGCAAAAACAAGTTTATTAACTACAAAAGATAGATTTTAATTGATTGATCTATTTGCTATCACTAATAAAGTAGATTACCAAGCAAAAAACACAAACTAAGTCTAAGATACTAGAAAGATAGTATATGAATTAGCAAATTCTCATACTGAGAGATGGTACAAGCAGGCTTGAAGATTCTTAAGGGACAAGCTACACTTGCTTTACAGCTTAGAATTCCCAGGTCTTTCATACACAGGCTAGAAATCACTTTAGCCTGAGTCCAGCACTTCCCCCAGTTCAGTTTTTGTTCCTCAGGTGTTCCCAGGAGTCTTCTTGTGTGGGGAGTGAAGAACCACAGATAATGTCACTCCCTGCCTTATACAGCTTTAGCATATGGCAGGAACCCTTTGTTCTAAAGCTTGGGTCCCAGACGGGTTTGCGGAAAAATACTGACATCCCAAGATGGAGTCCAGAGACATGTGGTTTCATCACATGTCCTTGTAGAGTCATAGCAGCCATTACTCAGAGGCTGTCTGGAGTGTTCTCAGAAAGGCTCACCAGGTGGGAGATAAGCTTCTCCTAAGGCCTGTTGTTTTCCCTAATGTCTCCTTGCCCTGAATAGGCCCTTCCCAACAAACTGTCGAGACTAAAAGCATCGTCTAGTGGGAATTACCCAGGTGTGACTACATTTGATGTACAAATACATAGTCAGTATTTATAACTTCATATACAAAAATGATACATGTGTACAAATAGGATAACCATATTCAGAAAATCATAACTTTTCCAATGACACCTTACATGACCTGTCTTGCATAAAATACATCATAATTCTATAATCAGATAATAATAGCGCTATGAAGAACATAGGGTGCAGTGTCACAATGGGCTCTGTAGTCTAACAAGATCCAAAAGTGGAAGTTGAAGCTAGACTAATTCAGGCTAGAAATAAGGCATGCATTTTTAACAGTGAGGGTAATTAGTCACTGGAACAATTTATCAAGGTTTTGGTGGATTCTCCCTCACCAGCAATTTTTAAGTCAAGAAAGGGTCTAGTTCAAACAGGAATTACTTTGGGGAAATTGTATGGCCTGTATTAAACAGCAGATCAGACTAGGTGATCACAGTGGTTCTGTCTGACCATAGAATTTATCAATCTGTGAATGCCACACTGTGGCAAGGCAACGTGATTTAAATCTGTTGTGGAATCACCACCATATGTAGTGGGCGAGCACCGTTTGATCAACTTGGTTACTCAGGCCTTAGTCCTACTACTTGGCCTACCTACAAGGAATCTGAGCTGCTTTGGTTATTTTTGAGGTGTGGACACTTCCCTACTTGGAAATAAAGTGAGATAATCTAATGCAGAGAAACTGGAGATGAAAAGACCTATTGGATGATCCAGTCTATCCCCTGGAAGTGCATGAATGTTCCCTACTGTATATTCTGGATTCCTTTAAATATTTTTAAATATGTTTCAATTCAGAGAGCCATTATAGGCATGACAGCTATACAAGTGTTGACAAAGTATAAGAAAAAACAGACTTGACAGGTATCTGTCTCAAGTGATGAGACATCCACTACTTTTGTTAGGAGATTAAGCTACAGTGTAATTGACCTCAATGATAGAAAGATTTTCCTACTACTTAGCCTCAGTTTTCTTTAACTTAAAGGGACAAAATCAGCTTAAAAATCACACTTCTGCTTGATATTTATTTCTTACCTACTATTACTACAAGTGATAATCAAGATAGGAAATAACTGTAGATTTCCTCTATTGTTTCAGCTTGTGTACTTTGTGCATTTTGCAGTACTTTGGTTATAGTCAGTTAATCACTTCCCCTTTTGGTGTGTGTGTGTATCTTTCTGAGACCAAAACAGGAAAACATGACTTTTAAACCACAGAAATTGGCAGGGACACTCCAGGGTATTTGCAATACCTGATGCTACTTTAAATTCATTTTTTGAAATTGACAAGATTTCAAAGCTGACGTCGCTTCAATTTTTTTTTACGACTAATTATAGCATCTTCTGACATTAAATAGAACTCTTGTATTCTTGGGGTGTGTCTACACTTGGGTATGAATAAGCCACTCCCCTGAGTGACATAAGTTACACCCACCTAAGCGTCGGTGTAGACAGTGCTATGTCAGCGACAGAGCTTCTCCCACCGACATAGCTACCGCCTCCCAGAGAGGGGATTTTATTATGCCAACAGGAGAGCTTACTCCCATTGGCATAGAGTGTCTTTGCCATCAGTAGCTGTAGCAGTTCTAGTGTGGACTAGCCCTTGCATTTACACCCTTGAGATATTTGTAGACTGTTAGCATGTCCTACCCTCAGACACTGGATAGCTATGTATTTAGCGCTTTATTATTTTCTCATAAAGACCTTCTCCTTAGTCAGACAAAGAGGCTATTCAATTTTGTTTCCTTTCTCTGAATTCTTTCTGTTTTTTTTCCACTAAGGCAATGTCGAAAAGTTGAATAGTGCAGCTGAGTTGCGCAAGGGGAGAACTCTTATCCCCATACAGTGTGGAATAATGCTTCTGTGTCTGGGCCTCAAGCTTTTTTTGTGGATTTGACATAGGCCACTGAACACTTACCTGATACTAGCAATGTTCAGTTACTGCTAATGGAGGCTGGATTTGAAGCAGTGAGCTAGCAGGGAAAAAGCTCTATAAACCATTACTGTTCCCCTGAGCTATCCAATCCCTACTGCATGTTTTAATGTCAGAAACTTTCATCATTACTTACTGAAAGAATTTTTTTGGACAATGATGTCCTGTTGTAGTGTACCAATAGCTTACTAACCTGTGACCATACACAGTCTGCCTGTATTCAGTTTCTCATAATACTGACCCTTTAAGTGCCAGCTTTGCTGCTGATTTATATAAAATTTAATTGTGTTGAGGATTGGGTGAAACCTTGTTGAAGCTTGTAGGCATAATAGCCACCCTTCATTCAGGATAAATTTAAAAAGCAATTAAAGCCTATTGTGGAATAGATAGCTGAAACAAGAGGACCCCTTGTCTAAAACACTGGCCATATGATAGACCATATGGGTCAACTCCTACTCTAGCCTGAGGGTTTGAATGCACATGTGGGGCTGGGTATTGTTTGATGAAGTGTGTGTAAGGAAACACAAAAGTGCACACAGAAGGCACCAAGGATGCCCAGAGACCACCAAAAAAGCACTTGTAGTGTGACCATTAAAAGAAGTGGAGGCATACTCTTAGCTGCCCCACAGTTTGGATTGTAGGGGGTGTAAATAGCAGTGAGCAACAAAGTACTGGACTGTAACTCTCCTGTCTGGATGCCACTGGCATGAATTAAACGGTTTCTAGTTTGCATTAATCTTATCCTGTTTATCTTATCTTATATGTTAAGCCCTAAAAGAGAGCTTTTTTGGGTAGAGTGCTGGCTGGAAATAGACTTGGAATTGTAAGCAGAGAAATGGTCTCTGTTGTTTTGATTCTTATGGTGTTCAGAGAAACTTGATATATTCTTTGCAAATAAACAGGATTGCCTCAAAGAAATACCTGACTTCATCAGTTTCTCCTCCTAACAGAAACAAAACATTGATTTACAAAACAAACTGAAGATTGGTTTAGTACTCAGGTAAAAAGAGGTAAGTATATAATCCACTCTGCTCTTTTGGATCACTTTCCCCACTAATAATTAAAATCTAACATTTAATATAAGATTGGTTATGTCTCTTCTACCTGCTGCAATACCAGCTTGAGGCTGTGACCTCTTCAGATCTAAGAAGTTAAAGAGGGCCAAGTTCATTTTACATAGATAGGAGTCACCAAGGAAAACCCAGACTGCTGCAGGAAGTGGTGTTCGTGATTAGTTTCTTGATATGCTTCCCTCAGAATCTGTACTGAACCAAAATGGAATAAGAGGGAACTATGGTGTTAGGCCTGTTGTTTTTTGAATAAGATGTAAAACTCTGGTTCTTCCACTTGTGAACAGTAAGACAAAAATTTTCAGTAAGGGAGTCCTCAGGTTCCCATGCAGTTGTTACCTACATTTTTGCCTGCATATAAACATGCTATTGCTGAGACAGTCTGTCATAAATATAAAGGGAAGGGTAAACCCCTTTAAAATCCCTCCTGGCCAGAGGAAAAATCCTCTCACCTGTAAAGGGTTAAGAAGCTAAAGGTAACCTCGCTGGCACCTGACCAAAATGACCAATGAGGAGACAAGATACTTTCAAAAGCTGGGAGGAGGGAGAGAAAAAAAGGGTCTGTGTCTCTCTGTCGGTATGCTGCTTTGCCGGGGTAGAACAGGAATGGAGTCTTAGAACTTTTAGTAAGTAATCTAGCTAGGTATGCGTTAGATTATGATTTCTTTAAATGGCTGAGAAAAGAATTGTGCTGAATAGAATGACTATTTCTGTCTGTGTGTCTTTTTTGTAACTTAAGGTTTTGCCTAGAGGGATTCTCTATGTTTTGAATCTAATTACCCTGTAAGGTACCTACCATCCTGATTTTACAGGGGTGATTCCTTTACTCCTATTTACTTCTATTTCTATTAAAAGTCTTCTTGTAAGAAAACTGAATGCTTTTTCATTGTTCTCAGATCCAAGGGTTTGGGTCTGTGGTCACCTATGCAAATTGGTGAGGATTTTTACCAAACCTTTCCCAGGAAGTGGGGTGCAAGGGTTGGGAGGATTTTTGGGGGAAAGACGTGTCCAAACTACGTTTCCCAGTAAACCCAGTTAGAGTTTGGTGGTGGCAGTGGTTATTCCAAGGACAAAAGATAAAATTAATTTGTACCTTGGGGAACTTTTAACCTAAGCTGGTAAAAGTAAGCTTAGGAGGTTTTCATGCAGGTCCCCACATCTGTACCCTAGAGTTCAGAGTGGGGGAGGAACCTTGACACAATCCATATAAATTGGGTGATTACCAGTATGTTCAAATTATTATTTATTTATTATGTATATAGCACCATAAATTTACATGTTTCTTTAAAAAAATATGAAAAATTATGGTCCCTGCTGTCAAGGCTGAATCCCCACTCTGAGTGCAGAAGGTGGGGGGTCCGCAAGGATTCTAAAAACTAATGCTTGCCACTCCAGGCTTGTATTAAACTCCCAAAGTTACAGCTTTCCTCTGACATTGGTTTGGTAAACGCTGCCACCATCCAAACGCCAAAAAAAACCAAACCAAACCCTTGGACCCAGGAAGGAGCACTTGAGAATTTCTCCCTGTGGGGTACCGTCAAGCTCTTTCACCTCACCACCACCCCCTCCAGGGAAGAGCTGAGAAAGGAAAAAAAAAAAGGAAATTAGCTGTTGCCACCAGCTAATCAAACAGCATGTGCACAAACCTCTTAGGACATCAAAAATCCAATCCTGTTCTTAAAAAAGGTAAATTTTAATAAAAACAAAAAGGAAGAAAATACATCTGGAACTTAGGCTTTTGCTAGATTTTAAAAGATCAATTCCAAAAATTAAGCACCCAAAATAGCTTTCTTGGGGGTTTAGCTTAAAGGTTACAAGCAAACAAAAGCATCTGGGGTTAGCACAGAGGAGTCCATAAGCCTTAAAAAATAAACAGAAATAAACCTAATAGCATCTTCCTAAACTTTCCTAATTTACTTACATATTTGGGTTTTTAAAAATAGTTCTAGATATGATCTGATGGTTTTCATATCTGGTTCAAACTTCACACAGCATTCCTGCTTATAGCATTGCTGCTTCGTGTCTCCTTCTCCTGAGAACAGACAAAGGGAAAGTTTCTTTCCCAATTTTAAAAAGTTCTACCTTTCCATTGGCTCTTTTGGTCAGGTGCCCACTTCCTTTTCTTTACCTGGGGGACTTTTAACCTTTTACAGGTAAAGCAAGCAGAGAACAGCTACCAAGAGGGATTTTACAGCTAACTGGCTGGCTGGGTGTCCATCAAAGGGAGCTATTCCCCACCGCTTCATTTATCACACCTGCCTTGAAGATTTTAGTCTAAGGGCCAGATTTCAAAAGTTTTTTTAGGCACCTAAAGATGCAGATGGTCTTCTAGGAGATTTACAAAAGTGCCTAGGTGCTTAACACCATGAGAGAGAGGCACCTAGGCACTTTTGTAATCCAACAATAAGAGCTCATCTGAATCTTTAGGTGCCTAAAATACCTACACACTTTCTCTCTCTCTCGCTCTCTCTGACCTCCCTCACCATAATAAACAAACAAACACATAAATAAAAGAACTATCAGTGAATTAAACTGCTTTCCCCTTTTCCTCCTGCAGGAATTTTTTTTTCTTTTGTATAACTTTCTCAAGTCAGGGCTTTTGTTTGACCTTTCCCCCCCTTCTGTATGTGTGGTTTATGTTATAATTCAAATGCATTCCCAGATTTCATCTCAGCTGTCTAGTTTATTTTCTTTGAAGCAAGAAGTCCACCTTCTGTACCTGAAAATCTGCTCACCCACCATTACAAATTGCATTTAAAACTGCTGATGTGGTACTACAATCAGCAATTTGCCTATATTTTTATGCATGTAGTCTGTCATCAATTTGTGTCTCCTATAGGCTTAGCAATTTGGTGGGAAGAAGTATTTTTTTCTCTAGGTTTTTATTAGAACTCTGAGGAGCCCCTTGTCCTCCCTTGTAACTCTCCTCCCTCACTTTGACCAAGTCATGACAACATATCTTTGACAGGTTTCAGAGTAGCAGCCGTGTTAGTCTGTATTCGCAAAAAGAAAAGGAGTACTTGTGGCACCTTAGAGACTAACCAATTTATTTGAGCATAAGCTTGCGTGAGCTACAGCTCACTTCATCAGTATGCATCCGATGAAGTGAGCTGTAGCTCACGAAAGCTTATGCTCAAATAAATTGGTTATTCTCTAAGGTGCCACAAGTACTCCTTTTCTTTTAACATATCTTTGCATTTTTGTAACAGTAATCATCTCTATGATCTGTAATGTGTCCATCCCTCTAATATCTGGCTCTGGTTACAGACATTTAGAGATACATGAATACCCTGAAGGAAAAGGAACAAAGCTGCCATTCCCTGCCCTCAGATAAGACCAAACAGGGATTAAAATGAGATAACCAGGTATCAGTAGCTCAGACTCAATGGAACCTAGAAGTTGTTGATTATAACCAGGCATAGCAAGGCACTGTGAAAAACTCCCTTTATTTCATGTGTAGGGAGAACAAATTTGGAAATACCAATCCATATCAGTGATTGACACTGACTCGCATTTGGCATTGAGACCGGGCACTCTGCTCATTTGTATGAGTATACTGATTTGAAGTGGCCCCTCCCAACGTCAGCAGCTAGAGCTTCAATGTGCACAGGCAGAAATTGTGGAAAAACAACATCGTTTGCCTCATAACCTAAGTTGTGCAAAATGCAATGCCATCCACAGCCTCAGAAACAACCCTGACATTATAATCAAAAAGAAAAGGAGTATTTGTGGCACCTTAGAGACTAACAAATTTATCTGAGCATAAGCTTTCATGAGCTACAGTATGCATCTGATGAAGTGAGCTGTAGCTCACAAAAGCTTATGCTCAAATAAATTTGTAGTCTCTGAGGTGCCACAAGTACTCCTTTTCTTTTTGCGAATACAGACTAACACGGCTGCTACTCTGAAACCTGTCATTATAATCAAAGAGGCTGATAAAGGAGCTGCTGTTGTCATCATGAACAGGTCTGGCTACCAGACAACTCTCCAATACCAAATTCTACAGGCCACTTTCCTCAGATCCCACCAAGGAATACACTAAGAAACTGCACGTAGAAAATTCTGTAGTGCAGAAAAAGCTATGAGCTTTCTGCTTCTCATGGGTTAGCACAATGCTACTGTGTTTGGGTTGCTTTGCAGGAAAATGTTTACATCTAGGTATGAGGTTTAATGGGCATGTGCCAAGGGAAGCTACTTGAACTACATGCTAAGTTGCCAAGGAAACTAACAGGACGGACACCTGTGGCACAAGTTTTCCTAGGGCCTGGGGAGGAAGCATACGTCAACAAAGGCTCTCTGCAGGGTGCATCATTTGGAATAGAATCAAAATCTCAGGCTCATCTGGTGAGTGGACTGAAGACCTCCGTGCTTAATTTAAGGTTCTCCCAGGCAGTGAATAGCAAGTCAGGCTTGCCTGCTGAGGCTACAATTGGCATAGCATCTCCTATTCCTAAGAAAGAGATGGGGGAGTAAGAGAACCTTAGTATCAAATTTTAGTTTGGTATCTGTGCACTGTATTTAAGTGTAGGTTCTCATAGTGTCTTGTTCCCCCCCCACACACCTTTTTTTTTTTTTGGTTGGTTGGTCTTTGAAGCTTTGTTCAATTTTCTCATTCTGTTTATTTTTGTTAGTCTAAGACTTTGTCAAAGTTACCATTCTCTCTCTCCCCACCCCTTACTATGTGGAGCCTCTTTATGTAAAATATCATAGTAACATACTAAGGAGGAAATACATTCTAATGTGGCTGCTTTCAGAGTATGCTACTCAGTGTTATCAACCAACTCCAGAGAGATGCTGAGCACCTGCTGAGTCTCTTACTTCAATGGGAGCTGCAGGTATTCAGTAACTCTTATGATTTGGTCCCATAAAAGGAATTGAACATTAGCTCTGGAAGAGTTAGGCCCAAGATCCTTGAATATGGCCAAGGACTGCTTGACTTTAAGCCAGCTTTGTACACTCCCTCTCCTGCAATTGCCATACATTGAATCTGTCTCTCCCTTCCCGTCCCCGTGAATTAATTACAGCAGCTCAAAACTTCAGCCAACTGTCAATGGTCTCATTATGGGTGGGTTTTTTACCCACAAAAGCTTATGCCCAAATAAATCTGTTAGTCTTTAAGGTGCCTCCGGACTCCCCGTTGTTTTTGTGGATACAAACTAACATGGCTACCCCTCTGATACTTGGTCTCATTATGGCAACCAGGGATCACCAGGGTGCAGCGTTACCAACTCTTGTGGTTTTTTGTGTTTGTTTTTTAATCACGAATCTCACAATATTGGTGTTTTTCTTCAAACCTCTGCTCCTGGAGGCATGTGACTAAGTGAGAATCTCAGCCTTCCTTAACAAAAGCTTGAAAACATGACCTGGGTGTACCATAGTGGCCCAGAAACCAAACATGGCAAACAAAAGAAACCAAAACTCTGGTGTTTGACTTTAAAACCAGGAAATTTTAAAACAATCTCTTTATTTTGAAGGCCTGACTCGTTATTATTGAATGCTTGGGATTTGGTGATACTTTGAAGCCCTGACAATACTGCGTTTTGCACAACCTCACTCCCTACCCCAGCCCTGCTTTGGTCAGATACACCAGGTTTAGAACAAATTTGCACTGGTGATGCAACATTGTACCCAGAAAGCAAGAGAGAATCTGGGCCTACATCTCTAACAAGGTTAATTTAATGTCATCAAACTTTTTTTACTTTACTCTATTGAAAGATCCATCAAATTGGTTGGCAGTACAAGGCAATCGGCTAAGGTTAAGGGTCACCATAATTGAAATTTTGAATGATCTATTTGAAAATGTTTCTCAACATTAGATTTTGTAATGCCTTTATTAAAACAAAAACACACCCCAAATACTAATTTTTGATCCTGAGCTTCAACGGTTAGTGTCGCTTTAATTCTAATCCAATGATTATATTGTGCACCTCTAAGAGCTTTTTCTTTTCTGAAAGCAATTTACACAGTCATCTATAAATATACAGTTCATTGTCCCAGGAAAAGCAAACTCTTCAATTATTAAGTACTGTGAAGCTCCACAAAAGTACAGTAAATTATAGCCCTCTAAGTTCCCTCTTTATTCCCACCCATTTAAAAAGTAGATTTGATGTCAGTTCGGATTTTTAATATTTCATTTCTATCTGAAGAAAACGAATGGTAAAGACAATGCTATTCATTTAAGTAAAGTGGTAGGTGAAATTTAAGACACCAACACAGTATTGTCTGAAGTAAAATAATACTACCTGTAATCTTAATGTTTTAGCAGTTCGTAGAGCAAAAATACATCGATATGTAAAAAATTTGCTCATCTACCACTTTTAAGCTGCACTAAAAACTGCCTATCTGGTACTACAGTCAGCAGTTTACCTATATACTTATGCATGTAATTTTTCATCCATTTGTCTCTTTGGGATTTGGCAATGATTTCTTCCAGTTATAGCATTCATTTCAAAACCTTTTTTTCCCCCACCCCTCTGATGCTCCTTGATAATTGGCAGAGGAAGCAATGGGGGCCGAGGTATTATAAACTAACAGGTGGTATTTCAGCTGCTGTGAATATAATGAATGTTGGATCCGCTGCTGCAAAGTTAAACTACCCTTGTTATCCATTATCCCTCTCACTCTATGTGGAAGATCTGCCACTACTGCCAGACTTTTCAAGGAGGAAGGGCTTTTCAGACTCTGAGAATAAATGAGTAAATGATCTACAAATAGAATAATTTCAAACAAGAACTATGAAAATCTGAACTACTAAAATACTTAGCTTCATATTTTAAGATTTTTATGTAGCTCAGTCTGATTAGTGTTGCCAATCCCAAGAGTTCAAATATCAAGACACAGGACATTTATGATCTGAGTTTGACTCTGAAGCAAACATCCAATCCCTTTGGTTATTGTAAATAATACTCTTCAGTCAATTTCAATAAACATATCTTTTTATAACTTGGGCTAGATTAATTCATCATCTGAATAAGGGAGAAATATATGTTTATTATGGTCAGGAGTTTAAGGGGCTGCCTTGGTCCTCAGACAATTTGGGATTCTTTATGGTTTCCAGCGCTGTTTCAGGGTTGTTCTATTTCATTGGAGATTATTCTATTTGTAGAATCTATTTTATTTCTGTTTGTAGATCATTTATAAAAATGGGTAAGAGGTCTGCTATTTTTGGTATAGAGTCTAAAATGTTATTCCCATTATTTATAGTCAATAACTGTATATCAAGAGAGGGGCATAAGGATATTAGAAGTGAAGAAAGAATCTGCATAGGAGAAGATGAGGTTTAATTATGGAGAATTTTTGCATGTTAAAACTGGGGGTAGGGCGACAACAAAAAAACCCTGTTACATACTTACTATAACCCTAATCACTTTCCTTATATGTTGCATCCCTTTTGCCCACACCCTTCATTTGTCAGTTTAGGGTATGTCTATACTGGCAGAGTTACAGCATTGGCAGTTACAGCGTCGCTCAGAGAGCGCTGAAGAGAAACCACTGTTGTGCGTTCACACTGTCAGCTGCCTGTGCAATAGTGTGTTCACACTTGCGGCACTTGTAGGGGTATTCGGAATGGTGCACCCTGGGCAGCTATCCCATAGAGCATCTCTTCCTCTTCTGCCACTGAGAGTTGTGGGAAGGCAGAGGGGGTCGTGGGGCACCCTGGGTCCTGTCCCAATGCCCCGTGATGCATTGCTTTGCATCCCAGCAATCTTTGTGCTTCTGTCTGCATTTGGCATCATCTTTCAACAGTTTGTGTACTGCGCGTTCTGCCTCTTCAGTCTGCAGGAATGGATCCCACACTGTTGACCAATAAGCTGCTTGCTCTCACTAACACGTCACGAGTGGCAATGGAGTTATTCCTTAAACTACAAAGGCAAGAGGAGTTTGTCATTGATCTCGCCACGTCTAGTAGCTACAACACGAGATTGCTTGTGGCATTCACAGAGGTGCTGACCACAGTGGAATGCCACTTTTGGGCTCGGGATACAAGCACTGAGTGGTGGGATCACATCATCAGGCATGTCTGGGATGATGAGCAGTGGCTGCAGAACTTTTGGATGAGGAAAACCACATTCATGGACTGTGTGATGAGCTCGCCCCAGCCCTGTGGGGCAAAGACACAAGAATGAGAGCTGCCCTGCTGTTGGAGAAGCACATGGCGATTGCACTGTGGAAGCTGGCTGTTCCAGACTGCTACCAATCGGTCTCTAACCAGTTTAGAGTGGGAAAGTCGATCATTGGACTCGTGTTGACAGAAGTGTGTAGGGCCATTAATCGCATCCTGCTCTGAAAGACCATGACTTTGGGCAACGTGCATGACATTGTGGATAGCTTTCAGAGTAGCAGCCGTGTTAGTCTGTATCCACAAAAAGAACAGGAGTACTTGTGGCACCTTAGAGACTAAAACATTTATTAGCGCATAAGCTTTCGTGGGCTACAGCCCACTTCATCGGATGCATAGAATGGAACATATAATAAGAAGATATATATATATATATATATATATATACATACATACATACATACATACATACAGATAAGTTGAAAGTTGCCATACAAACTGTGAGAGGCTAATTAGTTAAGATGAGCTATTATCAGCAGGAGAAAAAAAGCTTTTGTAGTGATAATCAAGATGGCCCATTTAGACAATTGACAAGAAGGTGTGAGGATACTTAACTTAGGGAAATAGATTCAATATGTGTAATGACCCAGCCACTCCCAGTCTCTATTCAAACCCAAGTTAATGGTATCTAGTTTGCATATTAATTCAAGCTCAGCAGTGTCTCGTTGGAGTCTGGTTTTGAAGCTTTTCTGTTGCAAAATTGCCACCCTTAAATCTTTTACTGAGTGGTCAGAGAGGTTGAAGTATTCTCCTACCGGTTTTTGAATGTTATGATTCCTGATGTCAGATTTGTGTCCATTTATTCTTTTGCGTAGAGACTGTCCGGTTTGGCCAATGTACATAGCAGAGGGGCATTACTGGCACATGATGGCATATATCACATTGGTAGATGTGCAGGTGAACGAGCCCCTGATGGCATGGCTAATGTGATTAGGTCCTTTGATGGTGTCATTTGAATAAATATGTGGACAGAGTTGGCATTGGGCTTTGTTGCAAGGATAGGTTCCTGGGTTAGTGTTTTTTGTTGTGTGGTGTGTAGTTGCTGGAGAGTATTTGGTTCAGGTTGGGCGGCCGTCTGTAAGCGAGGACTGGTCTGTCTCCCAAGATCTGTGAGAGTGAGGGATCATTTTTCAGGATAGGTTGTAAATCTTTGAAGATGCGCAAGTGGTTCAACAACAGGCTGAACAAGTGCAGAATGGCTGTTGAGTGTGCTTTTGGCTGATTAAAGGCCCGCTGGTGCTGCCTATATGGGAGGCTGGACTTGGCCGATGACAATATTCCTATGCTTATAGCTGCGTGCTGTATGCTCCATAATATTTGTGAAGGGAAGGGTGAAAGCTTCACTCAGGGCTGGACTGCTGAGGCTCAGTGCCTGGAGGCTGAATTTGAACAGCCAGAGACCAGGGCTATTAGAGGGGCACAGCACAGGACCATAAGAATCAGGGATGCCTTGAGGCAGCAATTTGAAGCTGAAAGCCACTAATATTTATTGTTATGCTTGGGAGTGCAGTGCTTGTAATGCTAGGAGGTGGTTGTGATTGGTGCAGATGATGCACTATGAAGGTGTAAGAAAATTGCCTGTTGCTTTGCAGGTCTCTGTTTGCTTTCAATTAATAGAATAAAGATTGCTTTCAAACCAAAACAATTATTTTATTAAAAAACAACAACTGGAGGAGAGACACAAACAAAAAAACACATCAGCACTGAGGGGGATGGGGGAAGGCACGGTGTCAGGAGGAAGTGGGGTCACGGGACGGTTAAAGATTTGTGTATGTCCAGATTTCATATCCAACCTTTTCCTTTGGAGTTCAGTGCAGTGGGTACTGTACTTCAGCAGGGCTAAACTACAGAGGGATGGGTGTTGAGTGTAGTGTGTACTGGGAGTCCGCAGGGCTGGACTGTGATGGGGCAGGATTGGAATGCGGTGGGTACAGACTGGAGCCAGGAGGTTGATAACAGTGTGTTGGCGGTGTCTGGGAGGCACATGGGAAAGAGTTTTGTGACAGCAGCTGCAGGCGAGGGTGGGCACGGAGCTACTCGGTTTGCAGTGCTAGTAGTGCCTGGAGCGTGTCCACTTGGCGCTCCATAACATTTAAGAGACCCTCCATGGCTTCATTCTAGAGTGCCACGTTCTCCTTTCAGTCCCTCTTCTCGCTGTCCCACCACTCCTTCAATTCTTGTTTTTCGGCCATGGAGTGCATCATGACATCATGCAGAAAGTCCTCTTTAGTTCTTCGTGGCCACTTTCTAATTCTGAGCAGCCATTCAGCTGGCGATAACAAAGACGGAGGCTGGGCTCCCAAGGTCATACCTGTGAAGCCGAATTGCAACGTTTTCCCAAAGCAGTAGTGTTTGTAGCAGACAGACCACTGATTCAGTGATTTAAAACACAGCCACTATTCACATACCTATCACTAACTGGCTGACCCCAGGCAAGCACACATGAGCCACAAGACCCGCAAAATGGTGAGTAACCTCAGGGGCAGGGGAAATGAGTGTTCCAGGACCATACTGTACATTGGACACATGGCTGTTAGGGACAGCCAGCACTGTAGAGGGGGCCTTATCATTACCGTCCTCACATTTTCTACAAACTGTGTACATTATGGAAGATATCTCACTGCTGAGGGTGAGCAGGGAATCAAGGGAGGGTCTTCTCCAAGACTGCAGCTTCTGCCCTGGCCCTTATGTAGCTCGCCTGTGTGCAGCAATGGTCCCCCCATCCCATGACGGCAGAGTGGTGTGGGAAAGTTACCCTTAATGGGGCAAGAAACAAACAGCTCTTCCAAAGAACATGCAGCAGTGGATTGCCCAGTATCTCCATGAGAGTTTCATTGAGATCTCTGAGGCATATTCCCGTGAAGAGGGGGAGTCAATCAACACCCTGTTCTGCAACTCAGACTAGGCATGTGGTGGTACACGCATCATACAGACAAAAGCCTGCTTTCTGCAACCCTCCTCCCCCCAACAACTCGCTTCAGCGATTCCCAAAATCAGAGCCACTTACCAGAGGCCTCCTCTCCTGTTTGCACTTCGCCAAGCTCCAACAGCTGTGACTGGCTAGTCTCCTCTGAGGTAGAGAAGAACTCCTGGCTGCATGCATCTCTGACCTCCAAGTCGTCCTCTGCTTCTGGGTCCCCCTTCCCATCCACATCCTCATCCAAGATTTCCTTCTCCTGGCTCTGTCCACTCTCAACTGGCACACGAGCCACCGAAGTATCCACCGGGGCCTTTGCAGTGGAGGTGGGTTCGCCCCCAAGTATCACGTCCAGCTCTTTGTAGAACCGGCAGCTCGTGGGCGCAGCACAGGAGCAGCGGTCTGCCTCCCACGCCTTGTGGTAGGCATTCCGCAGCTCCTTCACTTTGACCCTGCACTGCAGTGTGTCCCAGTCATGGCCCCTTTCTGTCATGCATCGTGAAACCTGTCCGTAAGTGGTATAATTCCTACAGTTGGAGCGCAGCTGGGACTGCACAGCCTCTTCTCCCCAAATGCTGAAGCGGTCCAGCAGCTTGACATTGCTCCAAGCAGGGAATCAGCTGGTTCATGGAGCAGGCATGGCCACCTGGAAAGATGCGCTGACACCACTGCCCACATCACCGAGCAAACAGGAAGGCGACATTCAAAATTCCTAAGGAATTCAAGGGGTGGGACTCATGGTTGGTCACCTGAGATCAGGGCAGTAGAGTTCAAACCGATGACCAGAGAGGTGAAAACAGGCATTGTGGGACACCTCCCGGAGGCCAATAGCAGCGCTGTAATTGACCAGGATGTGTACACTGGCACCATGCGCTGAAGCCCCGGTGCAGAAAAGTTTTACGCCTCTCGTCAGGGTGGTTTATTACAGCGATGCAACTGCGCAGTTTCTGCACATTAAGTAGTTTGGCAGTGTGTACATCTCGGGAGTTACAACGCAGAAAGTTGCTTTACTGCACAGAAACTTGCCAGTGTAGACAAGGCCTTAGATTTTATACTCTTTGGTTAGGTCTACTGCTTCCTATGTGCTTAGCACACAATGTAGACTGCTATTGCAATCTACATAATTACTAACACATCATTTTCTTTTGCTAATTTGGAATGTGTAATATTTCCCCCTGGCACACATTGTTAAATACATTCTAAAATTAACAATAGTGCTACACAGTGAAGAGTCTTATCCTGCACTCCATGTCCAGCAAAAGCTACTCTTGATGTTTTGCTAAATGTGTACTGCACAATTGTATTCAAACTTTATATCTAACTTCTGGCCTGCTCACAACAGTGTTTAAGTTGCTTCAGTTGAGCAACTTCCATAGGAGGCCATGATCAGAAAACAGTGCAGCCTACAGGTAAGGTATGGGTGGTCACATGCTAACAAGAAGTTGATAGCTTACACAGAATGTTTTTCCTCAGGCTTTGCTTAAACTACATGTAGTCACTTCAGCTTCAAAAACAAAGGATTGATATTTATCTTTCTTTTGTACTCTCAAAACAAAACAAGTCGCTTCTAAGAAAAGGAAAAAGAAGCACTACAAAGCAGTGCTTAAATTGTAATATAAGAGGTGCAGGGGTTCAAGCAATTAGGTGCCAGCACTCAAGCAATTTATTTACATTCATAACTGATGCAGCAAACCCAGAGGTGCTGGGGCTATGAATTGCCAAGTCTAGAGATGCTGGCGCTCAGTCAGTTGGATATGAAAAATACTCAATACAAATATATCCTAAAATGACCCTTAATAGGGGGCATGGATCAGTGTTCATGTTGCACTCCCTGTCAGTACCTCGCCGAAGCCAGGGAAGCTAATGATCCTACCAGCAGACCAAATTTGGCTATGAATCCTGGTCACGTGTCACCTGAGGCATGTTGCACATACGCTCAGAAGACCCTTAATCACAGGTTATATAAAAGTATAGCTTGATTGGATCACTCAATTAATTTGGTGAAAAATATTTATAATTACCACAAGAATCATCTACATTCATTGAAAGACATATTCTGAATAAGACTTATGGAAGTCCACACTATACTTGAGTAAGGATAGCTGGCAAGGCAGTGTACTACAAATGGAGAGATTTGGTTAACCAAATCAGTCATAGAGCCAGATTTGGCCCAGGGACTTTATAAAAGAGAAAGTCACAGTCCTTTCCCTTCTTTGGCAGTCCTTGCTGTGCTGTGGCTAATTTGGGGCCTTCTGCAAATTAGTTCTTACTCATGCATAGTGTCCTGTTGAAGACAATGAGACTATTTGTGTGAGTAAGAGAGTGTGCAGGATTGGGCCCTTAAATGGCAATCTCTTATTTGGTCCTGATCCTGCAATCTTTACTTGTGTGGATATTCCCTTACTCAGACAAGTCAATACTCAAAGTCCACACTTTTATAGATAGAGTAAAACACTAATCTAAGTCTTTATACAGAATATCTTGTTCACTTTCTGATTCTGATGGAAAGATCATATTGCTGAAGTTCTTTGCACAAGTGTTAAGGAGCACTGCCTTGGCAGACTGCGAGGAGTAGGTAGCAAAGAGATTAGAGCTGTGACGGCAGATATTGAAAGGAACCTAGAGACACCTTCAGTCCACCATGGAGAGGAGGAAATGTCCAGTATACCGCCCCCCACAAAGACACTTGTGGCCTGTCAGAATGGGGGAGAGTCTGTTTTCAGCCAGTCAGTGAAAGGACTGCTTGCAGAAGTTTAGGCAAGAAATCAGATCAGGGAGTTGGGGGAATGAGGTTGTCTTCAGCAGCCTGAAGAGACTCTCATCCTGCACTCATTCTGGCTCAGTCTGCTGGCCCTTAAAGTTAGGCATCCTCAAGAGCATGGACTGCTGTAATAAATCTGTGGCCCCTCCATGTTTTCCTATAGTTATTACTGTGCTGCACACTTGGAATTCTTTGGCATCTGTGGGTCTACAATTCAGATTCCCCTTGTACAAGCACAGTCCTTACCACTGTAGCTAAAGAACTAGCTCCTGTTGATTTGGGAAGTACAGGGCCTGTGACATACTTCTGAACAGTTCTAATTATATACAGTTAGAGAATAGTAGGACACATTCTTCTGCCCCCTTTCTGAAGATAGCTGTATGTTTTATGTATTTTATGCCGTGATATCAAATACAATAGAAGTGCCTGGTGTGCTATGGTATTGTTTAACTCACAAAGTTCTCTTGCATTTAAAATCCTTTTTATACTTTGTACTATATATTTAAGATCCCTAAAATATGACACGTTAAGACAAACACTAGAATCGAATGAGATTTTTTTCTGATATTTCTGGATGTGTAACAGGCAACAGATTCCTATAGTTATGTGCAATCTGTAGACTTTGCTGTGTCCGTGTATTCAGAACACTTACTTTTGCTTTGTTACAGAGAAAAGGCTTCCATGGGCCATGAAACAAATTATTTTTTAAATTAATCAGAATAAGCTTGATTCCAATATATTGGTAACAACTGGACGAGACACTTATAATTTAAGTATATTAAAATGTTCAAAGCTGCACAGATTCACAAACAGAATACATAAAACTATATTGATGTCCAGATTTGTTAGCTTCTAAACAATTAGAAAAATTACATTTATCTCTTAAAAGATATTAAAAATCTCTTTCTCTCTCTCTCTCTCATATACATACATATCGTAAAATATTTGATGGGCCATATGGTACTAAAGGAAATATAGACTTCTGTGATCTATATCTATCTATAGATAGATATATAAAAATATAGATATAGATTTCTGTGATATAGATTTCTGAAATTAGGATCAGATATATGAGTAACCATGTTTTTCCCGTATATTGGTTTTCCTCATCACTTACATTTGTTGTTCAAAAACAATTCATAGAGTAATGTTCTACCATGTTTAAAGAAGTAAGACTAAAGGCCTAGTCCTGCAACCCTTATTTGTGCAAGTAATCCTCCATGTCATAGTATGAAAACTCACTTCAGCCTAGTGTATTTGGAGTTGATGCAGGTTGGGAAGTAACATTTATCTCCCAGGGGAAAGGGTATGAGCTACCATAGAACCTACGATAGCAGCTGCATCCCTCACAGCCAGTTACTTGGGGTACTTGGACCATTGAATCTTCGGAATTGTGAATCCACAGGCCTGCTGTCAGCCCACCCCCAAAGTGGCTGTAACAGCAGTGATCTTTCTTCTTTAAGGGGGTAAGGGTCAGCCAGCCTGACCATGGCATGGCCCTGTCAGGTTTTAGGAGTTTTGATGTACACAAGAACTTCGGAAATGGCAGAGGCATGTACTAGGAGAGAGGAAGTGGAATTGTGGGAATAATTAGTGGTTGAGGAAAAACCTGTGCTACTGTTCCTTCAAGGGTCTGAGACCTGGAGCCCAGTAGGACAAAGTTCCCCTCTCTCCCAGCCAAATAGGAGAAGCCCTGGGAAGGGAGCAGTGCATGTGCTAACTCTTCCCTAATAACAAAGACTCAAGCAGGAGGGGGTGTGCTGACCCCTCCCAGCCTAGGGACGAAAGGACTGAGTGGAAAGGGGCCTGCTGGGAGAAGCTGGCTGCTGACTGAAGCTGGCTTGAATTAAACCCAGCTCCAGAGGGAGGGCTGGGGGACTTCTGATCCAAGGAGGGGAAGCCTACCTGCACTATTATGCAGACCCCAAAAGGAGCAGTGTCAGACTCCTGAACTTAAGTGAGGAATCCTGTTTGAATTAGCACCTAGACCCTAGAAGAAGGTGTGGACTGGAGGGATAAAGTTTTGTATTTGTAAAAAAGTTAATAAATAAGACCCCACAAAAAGGATCTTGTTCTCAGTACTTTACTCTGGAGTAAATTATTGCAAGAACCAAGGAACTGTGGGCAGTATGGCTGCAGGACCATTCTGTGCCTCAAAGAGGGGTGGTTGGAGACAGAACCCTGCTACAGTGGTCTTTATGGGGCCAGCATGGAGACCATTTCCTGACACCTTTGCAGGGCCACACAGCTGGCTGACCCTGCAAGGCAAGCCAGGATGGTGAGGCCACTCACTGACACCTGCCCTCAGTGTGAGAAACCTTGTTTGTACCTGCTAGGGATCAGCTCCCTGACACTCCCAGCCACAGGCAACACAAGCACACCCATCTCCGCAGGTCCGCCGACAGAAATTCTGGGCCTCAGAGCTGTGGGGCGGGGCCTGGGGCACAAGTGACAAATCTGTCACTTCTGGGACTACCCGTCACTCCTAGGCATGTGCAACCACTCCGGGCCCCGCGCTTTGGAGGGTTCCATGGGCTGGCACGATTGGCCAGCGCGGTCACGTGTGTGCCTAGGAGACCTGTGGCCTGCCCGGGTGATTTAAAAAGGCCCGGAGCTCCTGGCCGCTGCAGCGGCATTGGCTGGGGGCCCCCAGGCCCTTTTAAATTGCCTGGGCTCCTGGGCAATTGCCCCCTTTGCCCCCCCGCCCCGTCTGTGGACCTGCATCTATGCCCAAGCAGGCTCCGCTGTCCCTCCAGGCTAGCAACAGGCACACTCCAGCCTCCAGGCATCCCCCTGTGGTGTCCAGCATCAGTTTCACTGGACGCTCTCAGAATTACCAGCTCCTCTGTTCCAAAAGGAGCAGTGCACCATACACAGCTTACTAGTTACACTTAGAACACAACTCCACTTAACACAAGGCCCTTAGATTTGTTTATGGAGAAAAGCAAGTGTAAGTTTATTTAACAAAGAACTGAGATTCATATGCTAGCAAACAGAAATATAGGAAACAAAGGGTTGCATTCAAAATGAAACCATAATGCACATTCTATAGCTGAAACTCAACAAGAAGCCATCTTGTCTAATAAGATGCTGTTTACCCAAAAGTCCTTCTCTGTGTTTTTTAACCAGGATGGCTGAGGCTCTACTTTCAAGAGACAAAGGCCACTGGCAGCTTATTTCCCCCCCATGAAGGATTCCAGGGTGTGTTTTTGCATCCCCTAGAGATTAGATCAGTTCTCTGTTGTCAGCTGCAAAGGAGGGTGTCCCCTTCCCACACTGTTTACTGTTAATTTTCCTTCTGAAGTCACCACAAACTCTTTATTAGCACTTGACTCAATATGCCAATAGACTTCTATTGTAAGACACACAATACACAATGGTCAGCTAGGGAGATAAGTTACTCCGACCTCCTGTCTGTGAAATCTGTCTCAACCTGCAATTCACTACAAGGCCTTGAGAATGTAATTTACAATCTCTCTCTCTCTCTCTCTCTCTCTCTCTCTCTCTGTATGTGTGTATATGTGTGTGTATATATAAATAAATCTCCTTGCATATTATCTGCACCTGTTTTGCAAAGATTGTGAAGACCAGTGTGACACAGGCTTTCAGTAGAAACCATACATGATCGCTTTTAACTAGAATGTCAACACCAGACCAAGGGGATTCCTGTAAGCCCTAGGCCCTTCTGTCTTTATTCAGGCCTAATTAGACTGGGACTGGATCGATCACTACAAAAAGTAATTTTCCCTCTGCTGACACTCACACCTTCTTGTCAACTGTTGGAAATGGGTGCCGTCCACCTTTATTGCATTGGTCTTGTTAGCACTACAAAAGTAATTTTCCCTCTCTTGATATTCACCCCTTCTTGTTAACTGTTGAGAATAGGCCACTTCCACCTTAATTGAACTGGACTCGTTAGCAGTGACTCCCCACTTGGTAAGGCAACTCCATCTTTTCACGTGCTGTGATATATATATACTGTTTACTGTATTTTTCACTCCATGCATCTGATGAAGCGATTTTTAGCCCACAAAAGCTTATGCCTGAATAAATTTGTTAGTCTCTACACTAAAAACTCCTCATTGTTTTTAGTGTAAATCAGGAGTAACTTCACTGTAGTCAGTGTAAGAGAAAGCATAATCAGGTGGTAGGACTTTGTGTAGTCTTCAGAATAGCTAGAAACTATAGCCACATTCAAACAGGAAAAAATCAAGCATACGATGATTAGGTGCTCTGTAGTGCTGGGCAAAATAATTTTAATCACTAATAGCTAATTTGGCACTCTTCCTGTTCCAAATTATCCTTGAAGAGATATGAGCCAGATTTCTAGCTCTACTCAATCAACACTGGATGCAGCTTTGGGGTAGGGGGCATAAAAACTCTACTGGCAGTTCCTTAGTTATGTGGCTGACTTGATGCCAGCCTGCTCCCTATCATAGTTTAGAGAAATAGAGAAACCTCAAGACTGCTTTGAACTATGCCAGGCAAAAACAGCTATCAGGGACTGTTTTGCCAGCCCTGAATTTCTGAAGAGCAGGGAAACTCACTCCAGCTGTACCCATTGTTCCTGGCCTTGCTTCCTACACTTCTACATCACCTAAGGATTCCCCAATGCCAAGAAAATCCTCAGCTGGTTGAATCCATCAGGTTTTCTAGCCCCTTTTCTTTACTGGACAGGTGCAAATGGGTCACAACATGTTGGAGTCTGATTTTTATGAATGTATGTGTTATGTTGTGTGTCATTGTTTAACAACTACTTTGTGAACATATTTGAGGCAGTGGGTTGCTTGCAAATTATTCACTTCAACCATATATCTGACTATTTCCTCATGAAGTGTGATTGGTCAGCTGTGTCACATGTTATTATATCGGCCCCCTGATTGTATGACCGACTGTATAAATAGGGGGTCAAACATTTCTGCCTCAAATATAAATATATTGATATGGTTGCATATGGGTATTACCCAGAAAACAGCCATTCCCTAATATTTTTTTTGAACAAGCAAGTAAAAGGGGTGGGAATGTTGCCAAACTGAAAAAGATTTTCAAGTGTGTTCATGAACAATTTTTCACACTATTTATCCAGCTCTTATATTGTAACTGAGTTTACCCAAATGCATAAGTCAGTTCCCTGAGTATTTTAGGAGTCTATCCAGCTACATTTCTCTTTAAACGTTCCCTTGTCAGTATACAATGTTGTGCCAAGAGCTATATCTGTGTAGTTTAGAGAATTTAGATAATTATGTAGGAGGATGGAAAATTAATTTAATAAAAAATAAAATAGGGTTTATATTACTGAACAGTCTGTTGGTGCATAGCAAATATCACCAAGGCATAATGACTGAAATAAATCTTCTTATGTAACGTTTTATCACTGCTCTGCACACCATAACCTAAACTATAATAAACAGCATCTCTGTAAAACCAAAATAGTTTAAGGACAATGACTGACAGATTAATAATTGATTTAGGAGAACAGCAGATATATAAAGAAAAGCTATCAACTTCCACTCAAAGCAAGCATTTATTTTCCAAACATTCATATGTGCAAAGATTAGGTGTGACCATGCAGTTTGCATCATTTTGGTGATAATGATTCATCAAATCTAAAACACAGCTTTAAATATCTACTCCATTTTTAAACAAGGAATCTGTAAAAAATGCCCTGGTTTTCAATGGTGACTTCTTGAGATATAGATATATAATTTCCCATTCCAGATTTGTCTATCATTGATTAGAGTTAGTTTGTTAATACTATTATAAATATTTGTCATATACTGAATAGAGCAGAATTTGGTTTTGTAGTACAAGAACCACAGTGTTAGATACACTAAAATCCATGTGAAACCACCTCATAATTCATAGGCCATCACACCAATTAATTATGAACATGCACCATTTGTACTGATGGGTCTGGTGTGAGGTCAGGGAATACAAGATTCAACCCAAACAGATGGCGGCTCCAGCAGGATTTGCAAAATAAGTCATTCAGGTGGTGACCACTCAGTTTCATTTAAGACAAAAAGAGGCGCTGCTCCTAGTGACAGTGGCATTTGGGAAGAGAGGAAGAACAGAGAAAGATATGGAAGAGCTTGAAAATGCATCAAATCCAGGTACGTATAAAATCAACAAGACAAATTTTCTAATTTCTGTGAAAGTTTATAATTCTTTTGTAGGATTCTAGTGATTACCCAAACCTCTCAAGCATCAGTCTTGGTTTTATTGCACTGCCAGAACTCCTTGATGGAATTATAACTTCTGAATATATGATAAGGACTGAGAAACGAGGAAGATAGCTCTTATTGTGGTAAGGCAAAGGAATAGTGTGGTGGTTAGATGTTGCTTATAATTATTAGAATTGGGAGCACTGGCTGTTGGGAGTCTGAAAGGACAGGAAACAGGAAGGAGCAGGGAGGAGTTGAGAGGCTGGGAGACAGCTACAGAGGGTGCAGCAGCAGCTTGGTAAAGAGGTTTCCACTTTGAAAATAAAGTCCCGTTGAAGCTTGTTAGTACCTTGCCTGGTTGATACAACAAACAGGTGACAGGAGAGCATCTTTGCCAGGTACTTAAGGTGTGACCTTGGGCTTGCCACATAGGGTCCTGCCTTGTGTATTGTAGAGTAACTTCTGCACGGTCAATATGGGCACCACAAAGAAGGCAGACATCATCTTGATTTTCAAAGGCTGTCTATACATCTTGTGGCCTTTCTCCTTGAGCAAAAGTTTATGCCCACAAATCAAACAGTTTAGCATCTAAGAGCTAATATTTACACCCAGAATGAATATTTACACCCAGAATGAACCCACTCTTTTTTGGGGGGATGGCAAGAAATTCAATTTACATCTCCAAACAAGAAGGCTAGTCTTATCCCAGCTAAATATCTACCCCAAAATGAGTCTCTCTGAATTTGGAACATAATATAGTACATTATAGTTGAGAAGACAAATCAAAAATGTAATGGTTATAACTTCACTTTTTGCTCATTGATATTCCAAGAGCAGATCAAGATTTTTCCTGAACTTATTCCTTTTTCAAAATTATTCAATTACTTTTTTGTAATTTCATGGAATATTTATTATTCAAGCTGTGTTGGTTAGTTGTGGTTAGTCAGAAGTCACATGATTGTTTCTAACCCCTGATTGGTAAAGAATCCAAGAATTTCTGGTTCAAAATCTCATACACAAATTTAAAATTCAGGTTTTGGAAATATTTGTGCATGCATCTTTGAAATTAACTCTTTGTGAGTGTTTATTTCTCTCATTCAAGGTGAATGTGGAATGGGTGTAAGCATGGCCAAAGTGAATTTTTTTAAAAATCGAAGTGACTGTTCGCGTTTTGCACTAGTTACTCAACTCTGTCATACAACATGTTTTTACCTAATCTATCTTTTTCATCTGTAGCAGCACTCAAATAAGAGTCTTGAAGTATGTTGTAGTCATCAATAAGGTAGTCTAAAGCAAGGCTAAACAAATACATTTTTAAAATAGACTTGTCCATTTCTAGGGCTATGGGGCTATTTGACACACAATATATGTTACTGTATAAAGCATCACACAGGAAGCTTGAATGATGAGGTTTACTAAAAGCTTTGGCTGAAGAAAGTACAGTGTTTGGTTAAGTTCTGATTGCCTTGAAGATTGAGAACATAAATAAATCTTACTTAATTTTAGCAGTATTATGGCTATGAGAGATTGCAAAAACCTGTCTGGCGGGCAAGTAGCACTCTTTCAAAGCAGAACAAACAAAAAAAACCATGTGAGCTCTCAAAGTTGAGAAATTTTGCTGGCTTTGGATTAACTTCTGTACCACCAGCACAGTAAACGTTCTGTAAATTTACAGCAAGAAAGAGCTTTTTCTTGTAACTAGTTCTCATTTTCCTTTGCATTTGCTTTATAAACATTGAGGGTCATTTAGTTTTCTTTCATTAGTTCCTCCCCCTTCAAAAGCACACTACTAAACTGCTCAAGAGAGTTAAGACCAAAGGAGACTGTGAAGAACAAATGGCAAATGAAATTTAATGTGGATAAATGTAAAGTAATGCACACTGGAAAAAAATAACCCCAACTATACATACCATATGATGGGGGCTAATTTAGCTACAAATAATCAGGAAAGAGATCTTGGAGTCAAAGTAGATAGTTCTCTGAAGACATCCACGCAGTGTGCGGCGGCAGTCAAAAAAGCAAACTGGAAGTTAAGAATCAATAAAAAAGGGACAGAGAATAAGACGGAGAATATCTTATTGTCCTTATATAAATCCATGGTTCGCCCACATCTTGAATACTGCATACAGATGTGGTCTCCTCATCTCAAAAAAGATATACTGGCATTAGAAAAGGTTCAGAGAGGGGCAACTAAAATGATTAGGGGTTTGGAACGGGTCCCATATGAGGAGAGATTAAAAGGGCTAGGACTTTTCAGCTTGGAAAAAAGGAGACTAAGGGGGAATATGATAGGTATATAAAATCATAAGTGGTGTGGAGAAAGTGAATAAGGAAAAGTTATTTACTTGTTCCCATAATATAAGAACTAGGGGCCACCAAATGAAATTAATGGGCAGCAGGTTTAAAACAAATAAAAGGAAGTTCTTCTTCACACAGCGCACAGTCAACCTGTGGAACTCCTTGGCTGAGGAGGTTGTGAAGGCTAGGACTATAGCAGGGTTTAAAAGAAAACCTCCATGAATTATCTAATTAAGTCCATTAATGGCTATTGGCCAGGATAGGAAAGAATGGTGTCCCTAGCCTCTGTTTGTCAGAGGGTGGAGAGAGATCACTTGATCATTACCTGTTAGGTTCACTCCCTCTGGGGCACCTGGCATTGGCCACTGTCGGCAGACAGGATACTGGGCTGGATAGACCTTTGGTTTGACCCAGTATGGCCATTCTTATGTTCTTATGTTCACTGTTCTAATCATTGCTGTCCCTGTTTTATGGAGTGGTACTAGTTCCTCCATGTGAAGGTTGAACCCTATTTTTAATGTGATTTTAAAACCACTCCCTAACTTAATGAAAACAAAAGCCATCCACCTGAAATATCATAGGTGTGATCTAGAGTACATCATCTGAAGGGTTTAAAAGTGAAATGAACTCGCTTCTTCAAACATTCTCCTTTTTTTGGTTCATCTTAATTCCATATTGGGCTTGGCCTAGGAACTACAAATTTGTTTCTCCTTGGTTTTGGCAAGGACTGGTATCTTTGACTTGTTTAGAGTCTGTGGAATTGTTTAGTTTTTAATAGTGTTTTCCATGTGCTGTGCATTATGGACACAATAAAACTTATAAACTCAGCATGGACCTGATGTAGATGGTTAACTAGCCATAATGGGGGAAGTCGCTCTGAAGCGCACAGGAATGTCCTGTAATTTATGAATACTGTATGTGACATGGTTATTGGAATAGTCACTGTATGGTTTTATTGGATCATTGAGGTGATTATTGTATACATATGCTGGTTTAGTTTAATATCAGGTGGATGGGAAATAAGCAGGACAGACAAATAATGATGTCAGATAAAACACTTCCTGGTAGATCCTTTAAGGGTTAAGAGACAATGCCTGAGCTACTAACTGTGAAGAACCCACTTCCTTGGCTTCAGCCCAGTTACTCAGCTGTTTTGCCAAGAATGGGAAAGAACAGACCAAAAAGGACTGTAAATAGTTAAAAACTCTTTCTATCCAGGGGTAGGGAGCTGTTCACAGAGAACAGACAAATACAGGCATCCATGAAGAGATGAAGAAGTTAGGCCTGCCTGTGCATCTAGGTAATTGTGATCTTTGGGTAAGAGAGACCTGCATGGAGCCCTTGTTTTGTTTTAGGATCATGGGATTCCATCCCAAGAAAGGTAGAGGCACGGAGCCTAACATCTGAGGGGGTGCACTCAGAGAGACCAGAATGGGGTTCAGAGGTGCAGCTAGCTGTGTAGCCATAACAAAACCACACAGGGGCACGTTGCAGGAGTGGAAGATAAAGAACCACATGGAGCAAAGAGCAGTCTGGGAAAGAAAGAGGCTAATCTAGCAGTCTTGAATCTGTTCCCCAAATTAATCCAATAAATCTACTGTACATATCAAGCATGCAGGTCTCTATGATGGGTAGACAGGTGGAATAGAGAGCGCTCTGTGAGAGGGAGAGGTGTAGAAGGGAGGAAGCCACCGGGGCTCACTGGGGAACTATCCTTGTATAGCTGCAAACTCCATTCATTGAACAATTCTTAATTGTTTAATAAACAAAAATTATAGTTCAGGCTAGGTTTGTAAATATCTATTGATTACTTAAGAAGAAAATCTCTTGAATGAGCTATGCAGTTAGGTTGGAAATTCAAAGTTAAGGTTTTACTTAAAAACCTCCGATTTTAGAACATTTGGAAATACAGGAGAAGTAACCATACTTCTGACCTAGTATCACCATAGAACTGCCAAAAATCCTATTATCAGAAAATATACATTTTTAATATTAGGAGCTCTGAAAACCGAGTCATGATCAAACTGAACTATCTTACTTTTATTGACAGTCAGAGAGTGTGTGTACTGCTGTTGTAGCATTTAAACTGAAGTTCACTGGTCTTTAAATCACTACACAAACTTTAAGATGTGCAGTCACCAGGAAAAGACAGACTTATAGATTTCATCCATAAAAGCAAACACATTCAGGATAACTGTTCAGTACAATTCACACAAACTATACTGAGTTTCAAATGTAAAATTCTTATGAGATTTAGAATAAACATGTACAGTAACTACTGTACATTGATCAGTGAAACTCCTAAAATGAGAACCTAATTTAGGTGCCTTATCGAAGGTCACAGGTGGTGAGAGAATTACTTAAATATCATAGATCTGCATATACAAAATTAAAGGCATATATTCCAGTGTTTCTCAACTAAAATGACATCAAATAAAGTGGATTTAGGCTTCCAAGACTGCAAGCTGTAAAATTCTTAAGGTCCTAATCAAAAGATGCCTCATAAGTCTTTACTGAAAGAGGGCTGGGGCCCTCATTTTCACACCCCAGGGACCTAACTTTGGACTCCTAAATCTGTATTTTGGCAACTATAAAAAAGTGACCTGATTTTCCAATCTGAATACTCTTTGTTCTCACTGACTTCAGGGGGAGCTATGGACGCTTAGCACGTCTTAAAATCAGGCCTTTTTTATTTAAATGCCCAAAATATGAATTTAGAGGTCTAACTTTAGTCATCCAGGTTTGAAAATTTTGGCTTGGATCCTATCTGTGGCCAGTATATGCTTTGCAGAGCTGAGTGTGGGGAAGTGGGGGAAAGTGGCTTTAAGCCACCTTTGCATTGTCCAGATCTTGTGGCTGGTTGGACACTGGGGCTTGTTCCCAGAGTAAGGCAGAAAAGACTGAAGGTTGTTCTCTATTATGCCATGCTGCCTATGCTTCAAGGGTTGTTATGGAAGTGAGAGATCCGGAGCTGCAGCATAAGTAAGACTACCCATCCATTCTGCCTCTGCTGCAGAAGCAGCCTCAGTGCCACCACTAATCTGCTCCACACTCAAGTTGCCTTCCTTAATTCAATGTTGTTCAGATTGGAAGGATCATATAGTATATACAATACATGTAGCTGGATTATCAATAAAACCCATGTCCAGAATGATTAGCTTTCCTTCAACCTCTTCTTATATCAAGATCACAGGATGCGAATAATGTCTCCTGCATGACTTGGAGTTTCCAACTCATTGTTCCATTCTGAATAGTGGTGGGGAGGGGAGGAAAGGAAGGTTTTCCCTTTTCCTACTATCCGCTCCAGAACAGGGAGAGTAGTTGACTCCCAACACCCATGGATTTTCCAAGACATGCTGAAGACTGGAGTTATCTGCACATAGAGCACTGTACCTCTATACTAATTCCCATACCTCTGCCCACCTGGAAGCATGATTCCTCTAGAGCTCTGTTCCCGTGGGTCCTGGAACAGCAATCAGCCTCTGAATGATTCCGCTTGTGGTAAGGAAACCTGAATGATCCCCATCACTGGAGGTTTTGAAGAACAGGTTTGAAAAGCAACTGTCAGTCTGGGTGCAGATAAACTTTCCACTAAGGTTTATTACTAGGATTTTTTCCTATATGTTTGTTTGTCAATTGAAATTGTCAGTATATAAATTGCTGGTGTAAATGATGCATTAATGTCATAGATTTTAGAAATAGTTTGTGTGCAGTAGAGTAATTCAATGAACATTAAAGAGCCCCCCCTTGCAAGGTGCTGAACACCTCACTGACCACCCATTAAACTTCCCTTAAAAGTACTGTTTTTTCCCTTGGTTTCATTAACCTTAAACTTCTAAAATTATCAAAAACTAGAGCAGTCATCAGCCTTTTCTGGATCCTTGTCAGGTGAGGTGGTGAAGAAAGCAGAGAGCTGCTGAAACTCCCCTTGCCTCTAAAGGGGAAGAGCAAGCTGCACTGGGCAGCTCCTGTCTCTTTCAGGACAGAGTTAGAGAAGATGCAACTCATTCCCCTCCCAGTTCACCCTAAAGAATAGGGAAACATGAGGAAGTGAGGAAATTAGATGGGGAAAGGGGAAGGGAGCATGAAATGGAATTGGAGGGATGGATGGGATGAAGGTGGAGGGAAAGGAGGAGGGTATGAATGAACTTGTTAGAAAAGGGATACAATGAGAATTGGGTGAGTGATTAAAGATGCAAGGGTGGGAAGAATATGGGTAATGGGGAGAGACGGGGGTTGTCGAAGATGAGAAAGAAATGAGGTTAGTGGTGGAGGAAAAACAGAGCAATTACTAAAAGAAGGAAGATATAGTAAGGTTAATAGAATCAGAAAGTTTGATGTTAAGGTGTAGTGGCATCTTGAAGTGTGATCCCAGCTCCCACTGCAGCAGAAACTACAGAGATAGGATTGTCACATATGACATCACTAATGTGGCCCTTTGTGGTGTCCATAAGATGAAAATTGGCCTTTGTACAAAAGTTAGTGATGCCACTGTCATAGCAATACTATATGTCTGTGTCTGGGCATTAGTGCTTTCTTTTGACTTATTTTATATGAGATGGTCCTTGCTGTTGAATATGATGCATTAAAAAAATTACAGCCATTTTGAATATTTCAGCTATGAATTTAAAAAAGTCCTTGTCCCTGGCTCATCTTTTAATGCTTTGCTATTTTTTTCCGGTTACTCAATAAAGTTCAAAGAGGTCTTGGACTCCATCTCTCTCTGTCATATTCCCACTTGAAGTCCATACAGACAAATGAACTAACACTTCTACTTAAAGTGCTCAAATTACCTATTTCACTCTGAAGAACTTCATCACCTCAAAGTTTTCTTCTGAAACTATGTTGCTTTTCTTTTCAGGTGTGCTAGTACTTAATCTTGCTTGGTTGCATTCAATTTCTGACTCACAGGACTCTAGAATTCATATACTGTTTCTTGTCCACTTTTTGTGAACACAGCTTAAAGGCTCTTATTGAGTGTTTCAGTCTTGGTGCATGATTATTTTATTTAATTTCTAATTTCAGTTTCTAATCCAAATCTTTCCATTTCTGTTTCTCATTAAATTTGTTTTATTATTTATTATTTGTATTACAGTAGCACCTAGAGTCTCCAGTCAGGGATTGGAGTTCTATTATTCCAGGTGCTGTACAAATGTAGTGTAAAACTAGTCTCTGCCACAAGGAGTTTGCAATCTTGGTTGAGCTCATTTATAATCCCAAGAAGTTTGTCGTCAATTCCATTAGCTTCTTTATCATTGCATTTTCTTTTCAGATCTTGTTGCTTTAAAATGTTCTCATATTCATCCTCCTCTTTCTGAGTCCACTGCGTTTTGTTCCATTTTGTGTTTCCTCCCTCAACCTTTCAACATAAAACTTTAAGCTTCACCTGGTTTTCCTGCGTTTATGTTATCAAGTCATCTGAGGTTTGTGTTGATTAAGATAAAAGGTGTGCTGTCAGAATGTGTTAGCTATAAGGGCCTGTTCATTTGTGCTGGGTGGGAAACAGTTTTCACATCCCATGAAATTTTTTTGAGATATTAAAAAACTTTCTTGTCCAGATTCAGGACAAAAAGTCAATCTCAAATTATCACAAAAAAATTGGTTCAGGTCAATTGAAATACTTCATTATAATAATTTCAAAATGTTTAGTATTATTTTTGAGAATTTTTTTAATTTAAAAACTATTTTTACTATAGCTTACATTCTGAAACAAAAATAAAACACTTTGAAACAGAAAACTGGAGTATTTTTGTTTAGAAAATGTTAGGAATAAATGTTTAGAAATAAAACATTTTGACAATTTTGAAACTTTTTTCTCATTTTTTTAGGGTTGAAACATTCATCCAAACCAAACCATTCCATGAACAGTTTTGGTTTTCACAATCAGCATTTCCAGTGAAAAATCTTTTAGTTGAAAAAATCCCATCCAGCTCTACTGGTTAAAAGATGTGCTTTAAAAATACATTAAAATCTTAATGCAGATAGGACAGGTTGTAGCTTAACATGTATTAGCTGGTTGTGTATTCTAGACTTACCCCCAAATGTTCTGCTTGACCTGCCAACATATGTTAAAGAACAAGTTACCCCATCTCTCCCGGGTTACTAAATAGTTATCTCATTAGTGATCATATTTTAAAAGACACTTTTTATCCTAGTATATAAACTGCCTTATCTACATCAAACTTTTAGAGTGTTAGAACATATTAACACCTCTTAAAATCATAGTCAAGACCAATAGGTTTGAGTGATGGCCAAGAGGTTCAAGAATGTAATCGTTCTAGAATATTTATCTGAAGATGTTGAATATTCTTTCTGCAAAGTACAAACATGTAATTGTTTTTAGCAGACTTTTGGTGAAAGTTATTTTAATGTCACAGGCCAAATATTGCTTACTTAATTTTTGGAAGATATTTTTACAATTCACTCACAGATTCTGTGATGGTGGGAATGAGAGGAGCATTATTGTGACAGACCTCACAATTCAGAAGCTGGAATTTTTGTGTCATTGGCATAGCCTATCTGAAGGTTTGGTAGGAGCTGTACTTCCCCAGGAGAGCTCCTGGAGGCATTCTGTCTTCCAGATCTCTCAGGGCACAGAAGCTGCATGTTTGCTGCTACCCCCTTTATGGCATGCAGCTTACTACCATCTATATGACTGACAGGTGTATTGTAGGATGTGGCCATCCCCATCTGCTCACTGCCTTCTTACCCCTCTTTGATTTTCTGTGTGCCCCAAGGATTGCAGAATTTGAACTTCCCCAAGCAATCCTGCTTGTCCTCACATTGTACGCACAATTTTTAGGAAAGGCTCCTTACATTTTTTTCCTCCACCCTCACCGCCATGCACTCACATAAAAGCCAAGCACAATTTGGCCTTTTCTGAACAAATTTCATGGATAAGGCCCTACTTCATAGCAATACTGTGGAAATTGCGAATCCTGCAATATTAGGCTTCCTCTGCAATTTTTATTTTAATTAGCTTACTTTGCACAGTCCACGATTTTGCATACATTTTGAGAATGCAATTAGCACTGCACCAACATTCAATACCTGTAAAATGTAAAAATCTCAAGTGACTGGACTTGATTTCTACAGCAGTTGTGTTAAGACTATTAGTCTTCTGAATTTTATATTGTAACAGTCACTTTTTTAAAAATGAATTTAATATAGCTGTAGCAAAATGTCTGGTTATCAAAAAAAAATTAGCAGGTATAACATAATACTTGAGTGTTCATATTGTTCCAGCAATTTTTTCTTAAAACAAATAGGTCTTCTCTGGCTTTTCCAAATTACCACAATTAATAAATACCATTATTACTTTTTCACGATTTTCCATGTCTTGTCCGCAATTTTGCCATAATTATTTTTAGATCATCCTGTGATTCAAGTAGGCCCTTATTCATGGATTATTTTATCAGGGGTTAATAATTCCCACTGGACAGTCTACACCTGTACATTTGTTATCCTGATTACAGCAATCAATGCCCAGCAGAGATAAGCTCCACATACTATTTGTGGTTTGCACCAGTGCAGCAACTTTGGTGCAAGGTGATCAATGGCTGGAACTGGGACAAATTCCCTAGATACAAAAGTCTTAGAAATTTGTATCTCACTAGTGTCCCTCTTGCTCAGAGCAGGTAAGGATGGAGACAGTATTTTTGCTTTCTGGGAGGTTTGGAGTGAAACTTAAAATCCTTGCTTTTCTTTCTTTAGGAAATCCTCTTGTAATAGAAATACAAAAAGGACTGGTTTTAGAGACAAGTCAGTTTAGTTTAGCTTGAATACAGCTAGAGTGTTCTCACTTAGACTAGAGTGGACTAACTGGTGAAGAATAATTCACCATGATTCTATTGACTAGCTAGAAGGTAGTATCAAGAAAAGCATCAAACACATAAAGTTCTAATTATTAGGAAGATGTTCCTTACTCATCATCTATAAGTCACATTAGCCTAAGCTACATGCAATCCCTATAATAGTATGACTACATATTTTGCTCTTTATTAGGATTTCATTAATACACTTCAGAAATCTTAATAAAAAATTTGCAAAGAAAATAATTTAACATAGCAATTAGAGTGGTGATTAATCACAGTTAACTCATGCGATTAACTCAAAAAAATTAATCACAATTAATTGCAGTTTTAATCATATTGTTAAACAATAGAATACCAATTGAAATTTATTAAATATGTTCTGATGTTTTTCTACATGTTCAAATATATTGATTTCAATTATGACAGAATACAAAGTATACAGTGCTCACTTTATATTATTATTTTTATTACAAATATTTTCACTATAAAAATGATAGACCAAAGAAATAATATTTTAATTCCCCTCATACAAGTACTGTAGTTCAATCTCTTTATTATGAAAGTTCAACTTACAAATGTAGATTTTTTTGTTACATAACTGCACTCAAAAACAAAACAATGTAAACTTTGATCCAACAAGTCCCCTCAGTCCTACTTCTTCTTCAGCCAATTGCTAAGACAAACGAGTTTGTTTACATTTATGGGAGATAATACTGCTCGTTTCTTATTTACAATGTCACCAGAAAGTGAGAACAGGCATTCACATGGTACTTTTCTAGCTGGCATTGCAAGGTATTTACATCCCAGATGTGCTAAATATTCGTATGCCCCTTCATGCTTTGGCCACCATTCCAGAGGCCATGCTTCCATGCTGATGATACTCGTTAAAAAAAATGTGTTAATTAAAGTTGTGACTGAACTCCTTGGGGGAGAAGTGTGTATCTCCTGCTCTGTTTTACCCACATTCTGCCATATGACAGGTTTCAGAGTAGCAGCTGTGTTAGTCTGTATTCGCAAAAAGAAAAGGAGTACTTGTGGTACCTTAGAGACTAACCATGAGCATGAGCTTTCAGAGTGAAACTGCTACTCTGAAACCATTTTAAGAACACTTTCACTGCAGGTTTGACAAAACAAAAAGAAGGTACCAATGTGAGATTTCTAAGGATAGCTACAGCACTCAACCCAAGGTTTAAGACTCTGAAGTGCCTTCCAAAATCTGAGAGGGACGAGGTGTGGAGTATGCTTTCAGAAGTCTTAAAAGAACAACATTCCAATGAGGAAACTATAGAACCCAAACCACCAAAAAAGAAAATCAACCTTCTACAGGTGGCTTCTGTCTCAGATAATGAAAATGAACATGCCTCGGTCTGCACTGCTTTGCACAGTTATCGAGCAGAACCCGTTATCAGCCTGAACATGTCCTCTGGAATGGTGACTGAAGCATGAAGGGACATATGAATGTTTAACATATCTGGCACGTAAATATCTTGCGACGCCAGCTACAACAGTGCCATGCGAACGCCTGTTTTCACTCTCAGGTGACAGTGTAAACAAGAAGCGGGCAGCATTATCTTCTGCAAATGTAAACAAACTTCTCTGGGCGATTGGCTGAACAAGAAGTAAGACTGAGTGGACTTGTAGATTCTAAGGTTTTACATTGTTTTATTTTTGAATGCAGTTTTGTTTTTGTACATAATTCTACATGTGTAAGTTCAACTTTCATGATAAAGAGATTGCACTCAGTACTTGTATTAGGTGAACTGAAAAATACTATTTATTTTGCTTTTTACATGCCAAATATTTGTAATAAAAATAAATATAAAGTGAGCACTGTACACTTTGTATTCTGTGTTGTAATTTAAATCAATATATTTGAAAATGTAGAAAACATCCACAAATATTTAAATAAATGGTATTCTATTATTGTTTAACAGAATGATTAATTCTGTGATTAATCACAATTAATTATTTTTAATCGCTTGACAGCCCTAGTAGAAATCAATGGGACTACTCACTAAGTGGCCCAGTTCTGCCACCCTTATTCACTGTTAGGTAGTACCTTCCTGTGCAAGTAGTCCACTTGGGTGAAAGGACTTGGTCAGTGTAAGGGAGACAGAATCAGGCTGTGTGAGTAAGGAGCTGCCAGATTAGAGTCTTATTAGACAGCTCTCTTATTCACTGGTCACTCATCATTTCAACGTGCTTCCTTTTGGCCATCTCTTAACACTCCTTCTCTCACACTGATTTTACAGTGGTATAACTCCATTGACTTCATCTGAATTACCTAATTTACACTTGTGTGAACCAGAGAAAAATCTGGCCCACAGGAATGCAAACCTGTTTCATTGACTGACAGAGCTGGACTCAAGGCTATAGTAGAAATGACATGCATTGAATATCTCAGGATAGAGACCACTCGACTCTCAAATGATATTGCTTTCATTGTTCTCAGTTGTCCTTGAATCTGAATTCATATGGAACCTTAAATTATTTGTAAAGCTTTTGTTTTTAAGATTTTGGTTTTGACATTGGTATAATGTGCAACATCACTCTGGTTACAGCATATGGTGTTGTGGAGACAGAGGATCATTGTTACAATAAAATTTAGGATATTAGGTCTGTTCACAGTTTCTGAATGTTTTGAAAGATGGTTTTTTTTATTTTTTTAGCTCTACAATACTGTCTCCTTAGTTTTACAACAGGTTCCATCTTCAATCAATTTTTATGAATTTGGCTGATCATAAATCCTAATATTGTTACGATGGGCTCAGTTGTCCATAGTGTAACTGCACTAGAGTCAGCAGAGATATTCCAGAGACCAAACTGGCTCATTATCTGGAAATTTAAACTAAGGCACTGAGCTTGCTTCATGATTAATAAACAAAATACAGTATGTTGATACAGACATTTGCACCAGGCTTTCTACTTTATTTGAGTCCAGGTGGTGACATCATGAACCAAATTCATCTCTGTGTTAGCTCCACTGAAGCCAGTGGTGTTGCTTTATAGATGAAGTTTTTATTCACTTGTGTCTGGTCTATGAAATTTTACTGTGGCTGAACAGGGAAGTAATCAATCATGTTAAGGGGCATGATGCTGAAAAAAAGGGTTGGTCAGTGTAGAACAGGACAAATTCTGTACAGCATCATGTCAGCTAACTATTTAAACCCTCACTGTGATTAGTCTAGCAGGAAGGGGGAACAAGTGGCCTCTCACAGGACTTTAATCACAGTTAGCAGATGCGATCTAAATGTGGTTTATCCTGCTTTGTGCTGAGCACTATCCTGCAGAGCATTGGGAGAAAGGAGAGATGCAGCAGAGATGGCATTGCACTACATAGCAATCTGACACCAGATCAGGAATGGACACTAATGACAAACAGACACGGGCCAAAACCACAGCGTAACCTTTGAAGATACACAAGGGGTCTCTTTATACACTTTGACCAAGCTTGTATAACATATTGTGCCAATAAAGTCTCATTAAATTTTGTCAGTAAAAACAATTGTTGTTAACTGTATTCAGATACAGTAATATCTTGCAGGGTAGCCTAGACTCTGCTGAATGACCACATCACTTCAAGCATCACTGAAGTGTTTGGAAGGCCAAATTCTGATATAACCCTTCTTTGTTTAGTGGTGGAGATTATATATAGTATTTCTAGCACTGTATAGTATTTCTATCAGCCTAGAACTACTCTGTTGTCTTTGAGCTGTATCTGTTCACTTTTCTCACTAATCTCTGTCCCCTCATTACCACTTTTTCTTGTTTAATGAAATTGGAGCAACGATAAATATGGACCCCCAGAAAATGTCATTTTTATGGCATTTTTTCTAAATGTATTTACACTTTAAAACACATAATAAAATAAAGATCACATTTATTCCCCTGTGCCTGAACAATACATACATCAACAATACATGATTAATACAAATTTGCCTAATGAAAATGCACCAAAGCAATTGTGCTCAATAATGAATAATCCATGGTAGCTGATTAGAGCTGGGTGAGGACTGAAACAACAAATTCTATGAATATTCTTTTGAATTTTTAAACAAATTGTCTTCTGTTATGTTCATTCCCATTTATTTGTTATGAATTATTCACCTAGCTCTTGGGCTGATGAAGGGTAATTGGTTTTGCAGGCATTGAGTGAGACTTCACCATTCCTTCTGAATTGTGTTATAATGGTTATTTATTTACTTGTATTACAGAAGCACCCAGAGGCTTTGATGTGGACTCCATGGTGCTAGGCACTGCACAACAGAGTAAAAGTCCCTTTCCTGAAGAGGTTACTATCTAAAACAGGATTATCAAAGAGTGGTGGGTAAGGGATGTGATATATACCCTGTGTAATCAGAGATGGGTGACAAATTTAATAGTAGTTCCATAGGGTTGATATATACAAATAAACCCCTACCTTCCCCACCCACATAAATAAGGGGTGGGATGAGCAGGGAAGTGTAGGGGATGAGTTCATTGGAGCACAGGAATACAAAAAGAAGTAATGACTGAGGGAGAGGGAAGGAAGATGAAATGGTGACAGAACTGGCAGAGAAAAAACAGCTAGAGTCAAAACAGAAGAAAGTAGTATGACACCACTGCTCCTGCAAGCTTTATTCTCTGCTAGTCTTGGGACTTGGGGGTACAAGCCCACTTAAGTGTGTCTCCCCTGTTGGACCAGGTTCAGGAGGGATGGGGAACAAGTGGTCTTAGTCACCTCAGGGATGCTGGAACAATTTTTAGTGTGTGTGTGGGGGAGATTGCTGAGAGCCATTGAACCAAATGGTAAACCCTGTATATGATGGAAACCACTTCAACCCAGAAGTTGCAGCAGCACTCCTGGTTCCAGCACCTATGCCACCACCCTTCTTCCTGCCAGCCTGTGACTTCAGGAAAACACCTCTGCTGCTGGGGGAGAGCTCCCCAGTGCCCCCGGCTGTGGGAGGGGGCAGGCCACAAGGGGCCTCTTGCCCCAGCTTGTTGGATCAGCAAGAAGGTTCCCTCTGTTGGTCTAGGGAGAAGGCGGGGCCCTGACTGGACTTCAGTCCCGTTCCCCTTGGCCAGCTCCCCTTCCCTCTCACAGCTCCTAGGGGCGAGGAGTATGTTTGCGCCAGTGGCTGGGTGCACCCCCTGCTGCCATGACTGTAGGGGGCCCTGCTGACGTGCTGGAGCCGAACTGCCCCCTCCTGGGGCTTTGAAGCGCTGCTGCCCTCTTGCGGATCCTGGTATTTTCCCCCCTTCCCACCTGAGAAATTGCTTTATAAATATTGTCTCTCTCCCGCCCCCGTACTACCTGGCTTCGTGCCAGGCGGTAGCTCTAGGTGACGGTTTCCCCCCTCGTGCCCCTGAGGTCCGGTCGGCCGTTAGCCCCGTGCACGACCGACCCGGGCTGGGTCGCGGGACACTTGCATCGAGCGCCGTGTGGCGCCAGTAACCTCTGCGCCAGAGGGAGCGTCTTGGTGGCGGCGGCTGTCTCTGTTGCACATGCCGTTTGACTGCCAGCCTTGGACCGCGCTGGGCAGCTGCCTCCGCTCCGCCTCCGCTGGGTGCCTTTGCCCTGGGCGGCGCCGGCTGTTTTGACACCCCCAGCTCAACAGCAGCCGGCAGCAGCGGAGCAAAGGACGTGTGGCAGGCGGCGTGTCTGTCTGGGGCTGGGAGCAGCGGCGGCGGCGGCGAGGGGAGGGTCTGCGGCTTGGCGTAGCTGCAGCAGCCGTCTCGGCCTCTCTGGGAGTGATCGTGTGTGCGCGCCTCCAGTCTCCGCCGCTCGCCGAGCTGCTCCTGCCACCGCTGGTGATTGTTGTTGTCGCTCTCTTCTCCCCGGCTCAGACAGCCCAGCACGGCCAGGGGTGGAGGGGCAGGAATGTGAACGGGTTTTGTAGGGGCTGTGTGGGGTGTGTGTGTGTGTGTGTGTGTGTGTGTCAGTCAGTCAGTCACCCCGCCACCACCAGCATCCTCATCAGCTGGATCTATTGTCAGGAAAGGAGGAAATTGCAGTCAAGCAGAAGCAGCAGCAACATCTGGGCGGTCACATCTGGGCATGCAACATCGGCTTCCTCCTCCTCTTCTTCCTTCACCCGAGTGGATCACTTTGGGGGTGGAAATACTTCTGCAGTCAAGCCAGAGGTTCCATCTTATAACTGAATATTGAAACTGGAAGAGAGGGGGGTGGGCTGGGGATAAAGGCTGCTTCCCCCCCCCCCTTTGGGATTTATTTCATGGGGATGTGTTCAAGACAAGAGAGGATTCAGAAGGATATTGACGTTGTGATCCAAAAGTGCAAGGCGGAGAAGGACTGCCTGTTTACAGGTGAGTTTTCCGCCTGGGCTCCAGGTTACCAGCTGCCACTCTCTTCCCCTCCCTCTCTGCCTGCTTCAGACGTTTCCCCAGCGCGACATGTTTGGTTGGGGTTCCCTTGTCCCATTTCTGCTGTCATTTTGCAACAGTTACAGTGACGATCGCTGACCCTTAAGTCTTCGTGTGTATGTGTGTGAAATAGGTCTTCCTTTCCTCCTCCCCCCCACCCCCAACACACTGGCAAGAGAAGGCAGAACAGGTACTGTATGAGAAAACAGATACAGAAGTGGAATGTATCTAAGCACAGGGAGGAATGCAATACACACAGAGAGAGCAATTTATCTGTTCTTAGCATCTGCTACCACGAGAGTCCTCAGATCAGAGGGAGCCCCTCAGCCCACGGTCGTTTTTAATGCAAGACTTTCGGTTTGGAGCCGAGTTGTTTTGCGCAGTTGGCGGTGGTGGTAGAATACAGCCCGCTTTGTAGCTGCTCAGGTTAGGTCGTTGCCATTTGGGGCTGCTTAGCTCTTGCTGTAGGGGAAATTAGATTTTTTTTTGGTCATCTAGTTCCCTAAATACATTGATCCAGAGCTGGAATATTAGCAGTCATAAATGAGTCCTTTCCGTGCAAAGCCTTGGTGTTTGCTTGTTGCTTTATGGTGTTCACTATTTACAGTATTTGATTTGCCAGAGCTGCCTGGCTTGTTGCTGCCTGTTGCCTTCACTGACAATGGAAATTCCAGTCGTTGCCATAGCACCAGGGCACTTGTTGCAAAGGGGAGGGGGGGTTCCCTGCTGCAGGGTGCTCTGACGGATGTTAACCCCCCTACCAGTAGCAGAATGAGGGCGGGTGAGACATCAGCTATTTTAGGCAAAACCAAAGAACTAGAAATGATCACTTATAATAATGCAACTCTTTGTATTTTAGATTTCAGGTATTCAGACTCCACCTTCACCTTCACCTATATTGGAGGCGCCAAAAGGTACTTCTCTGTAATAATGAGTAACTTCATTTCCCATTCACTGGCTAGTGTCTCCTTTTTTCTTAATTGTTGAATAGTAATTTCTTTTTCTTTTGCAATGAAAGCAAATGATTAACATCCAGTGGGACATAATTAACTAGAGAGAGAGTGTTGGGTCTGAGCAGGTGATCTATGAGGTGATCCCATTCATCAGAGACTTATTCATCAGAGTTTTCCCTCTGTGTAATTTGTGTGTCTTGATATTCAGTCTACAAAGATAAGTAAAATTAGTGCCTGGTGCAAATGGTATAGAAAAACAAAAACCATTGAATGCAAGATGTTTAAAAAAACTGACTATAAGAACTAATAAGAATAGGCCAAATTTTACTCTTACACCAGAGTAACACAGAGAGACCAGAATTTGGTGCTAATAGATGCAAATCATTTTGCAATAGAACAAATTAACAGTATAGAGGAATTAAATGAAAATGTCAATAAAGTTTATGATGCAGATAATCATTTAAACAACCAAATATAAATCTAAATATTGCTTGTAAGCACACTTTAGTTTATTCACAAATTAGGGTGTATATGTAAATGGATACTCATTTTTATTATTTGCATAAGGGGTTGCAATTTATATCACTTCTTCAGTTGCATTTCATTGCTTGTGTTATATCATTAGCCTGGATTCTGCATACCTGTCTGTTTTCAAAGTAACTCAGTTTTTAAAAAAATTTCCTGTTGGTGAATGGATTTTTTCCCAGCTGTTTGTTTAGTTTGTGAATTGCTATTGTATTTGTGTTCATATTAAGCCAAATAATAAAGTATAGCTAGGTTTAGTAGAATTTTTTGTTTAAATAATTCTGATATAATCAATATTTATTTTTAAGCATTTTCCCATTTTTATTGATTTTAAATTTTCACAGTTGTAGGAAATTATGGGGGGAGTGTAAAACAGTAATTATTTAATGCTAGTAGATATTGAGATTCAGATTACAATATCACATGTCAAAATATACGAAGTAAATATTCTTAAATCAAACTAATAAATTCTCAAGCACAATTTTACTTACCTTGCCTATATATAGAGAGAGTTCAGTTATTAACTATGGGAATATTTTTCATGGGTTTGTGTGTGTATGGTGAAATTGACATTTACTGACATTTACTTATAAAACTATAATCCTAATCCAAGACTAAATATAGTTTATCAGGTTTAAAAAGAAGTCTCTTGATTTAGATAGCTTCAACAGTTCACTATCTTTGGTGCTTACTTTTTTCAGGCCACCTCAGTTTAAAAGGGAATGGATCATTAGGAGTTATAGGCCTCTATCCTGCAAGATGAACTTTGTAGGTGGATACCTACATCTGAACAGGGCGCTGTTGACACCAGTGGGTTCTGTGCAGTTTCATGGATCCACCTGCCCAGGTCAGCTTGTAGGATCAGGACCATAACTGGTAAATGGGTTTGCAGTTTGTTCAAAAAATACTTTTGTCACATTAATGACCTCCACGTGCTCCGACTGAAGGGGGTGGCAAAACTTCCTGTTATTAAGGGGACCATTATCCTGTGCCTAATGGTTTAGAATTAGAGATATTCTCAGGTTGCTTAAGGCCCAGATAAAGGGGTTTTAAAATTTTCTTTTGCTTTAAACAAAGTTTTTATAAGATGTAATATGAGCATGAAATTATTATTCTTTAATTAAAGGATACAGTCGTTCGGATTTAAACATTCCCATGCAGTGTTTGCAAGCCAAATGTTTCAGCATGGAACCGGGAAGTGAAACAGACTGCTGTTTCCATTGTCCAAACTGAGTGCAGTAAAAATGTAACAAAGCGTAACTAGTGGAAAGTAAGCTGCATTTTTAAAAAAAATGCTTTCACTTTTACTAATCAAATCTGGAATTTAGAACACATAGTGGAGTCTTACTGGACTGGCCACTGAGAACCAGTTTCAGGATCTGGAAAATTCAAATTGAATTTAAAATCTCATGTTATACCTTGAGAAGATGATACAAATAGGTTTCCATAGTGCATGTTCAAATTTTACATTCCTTCTGACATTTAAAGGACACTTAAAACTAATCAATAGCTTAAAATAAGGGATTCATACTGACTTCTCATCTTTCCTGTGGGTTCCCCCCCCCCCCAGTCTTTCAGAATATCCATAGTACCCAGAGGTGCACTGGCAGCTGAGTTTTCTGTGTGCTTTCTTTTTGTATAAAGTGCAAAGCATTAAGGGCCAAATTCTGATTCCCATGCCAAAGCTGAGTAAACGAGTTTCATGCAGGGAAACGATGCATGGCTGCAGAGGATGTAATACTTCCACATGTAACCCAAAGCCAGGGCTCAAATCAGCTGTGCAGCCACTAATGCAGATTCTGTAGAAGGCTGTAATAGTGGCCTTCTGTGTATTCCCTACTTGGGAGTGTATCCCCTCCAAGTTAAAACTGGGTTTATTGGGCATTCCCCTCCCTGAGCTAGGCCACCAACCCCATCCCTGTCCACAGTACAGCAGCTATAGGTTCCCTGCCACCCACTGGCAATTCTTCTCTGGTTTGAGTACTCTTGGCAGGAATTGCCCCTAAATGACAAACTTTATTAGCTCATGGTACATAGCAGCTTGTAGAATAAGTATCAGGTGATACTCCTGATATTATCACCTCAGATACTTGCAATTGTCTGATTTTCTATCTTCTGTGCTGGCACCACTGCATGGTTTCAAGAAATGGGAGAAGGGATGTACTCTGGGCTTTTTTACTGAGAAATAAATTTTAATGGCTAAGTGATGGATCAGTTGATAAGGAAGATTACAAGATGCTATCTGTAGCCACATTTTGCAATTCTATCCTTTAGTGCTTTATTTCCCTTAGCTATTTTCTTAGCGAGCCCTGGAAACTCAAAGCTAGTGCACATTATGGTTTTACTTTGTCTACAGTGCAAGAGCAAAATACATGAAACAAGAAAATATGTTTTATGTCTGATGCTAAGTAGAGTATTTTTTGTTTAACTGATTGATGACCTTTTTCTAGGACTGCTCACCCTTATGTAAAGGCTGGCCTATACAATCATCAGGTTAAACGGACCTAGGGATTTCTTCTGCATATCATTTGTGTCCATTAGGCATATTAAGTCTACTTACTAGTGGTCTTAACTTCTGCACTCAGAGCCAGATTCTCAGGTGCTATAAATCAATGTAATTCCACGAAAGTTAGTGTATATTGCTTCATTGCTAGCTGAAGTTCTGGACCTTGGTTTTCTTTTCTTTTTTTTTTTTAAACTGTTCTAAGGTTCATATTTGTGAGTTTTTTCTACTTAGGGAGAGATTTTCCCAATTTAACTGCATTGTACCCTTTCTTCTTGGACTTGCACTGCCCCATCACATGTTACTAGTTCTCAGTGTGCTGCTGGAAAGAGCCAGGCGGCACACTACCTATCTCAGGTCCTCGTCCTGATACCACTTACACTGCTTTTACACTGATTTCAGTTGAGTTATTTTTAATTCTCACTTGTGTGCAAGTACAGAATCAGGCCCTGTGGGCATGATCTTGCTATCATTCTACATACAGAGCAATTCCAGCATATGTCTCTATAAACTATATTGAGCTGGTATATTATTTACACCAGTGGTTCTCAACCAGGGGTATGCAGAGGTCTTCCAGGGGGTACATAAACGTATCTAGATATTTGCCTAGTTTTGCAACAGGCTATATAAAAAGCTCTAGCAAAGTCAGTAAAAACTAAAATTTCATACAGACAATGACTTATTTATAATGCTTTATATAATATACACTGAAATGAAAGCACAATATTTATATTCAAATTGATTTATTTTATAATTATATGGTAAATGAGAAAGTAAGCAATTTTTCAGTAATAGTGTGCTGTGACACTTTTGTATTAAGCAAGTATTTTTTAAGTGAAGTGAAACTTGGGGGTACACAAGACAAATCAGACTCCTGAAAGGGGTACAGGAGTCTGGAAAGGTTAAGAGCCACTGATTTACACAATATGAGACTAGTTTTAGGCTAGGCATAAATATGACTACAGTGGACTGGCCAGCCATTTAAATGAATTTTCTTGAAAAGTTGCAGGAGGGGGAAAACATTTCTTTAAGAACGAACATATTTCTATTGCATGGATTATCATAAATAATCCTTTCCCTGTGAAGCACGAACAATCATTTTGGTCTCTGCTTGTGCAACACTTCATTTTTCTAAAATGAACTGTGTTCACATCACATTTCTAAATTATTAGTTTTTTTGACAGTCCTGGGGTGCTTGCCGGTTTTGAAATCCTGTGTGACAAAGTTCCTCCTCTGCCTCGGTGGGTCCTGCGCTTATTGGTGGATTTTGTTTGCCTCAGAGGTTCACGGCAGCCCTCAGTTTGGCCACTCTCATGGCTCAAATCTGCCGTTCACTCAGTTAGCCTCATCACTGGCCAGGATGGGGAAAAGGATGAAGAACAATCTCTGCAGTCTCTGCTGATCCACCTAGTGGATCGGGGAACAGGCCAGAGACCTTCCCCACTGGTGGAACCCACAGTCCTGGTCAAATCCTCCGGTATCAAGTATGGAGTTGGGAGGATGGGAGGAACCCGGGTCGACCCTCTACTCCGGGTTCCAGCCCAGGGCCCTGTGGATTGCAGCTGTCTGCAGTGGCTTCTGTAACAGCTGCGTGACAGCTACAACTCCCTGGGCTACTTCTCCATGGCCTCCTCCCAACACCTTCTTTATTTCTCACTACAGGACCTTCCTCCTGATGTCTGATAATACTTGTCCTTCTCAGTCTTCCAGTAGTACACCTTCTCACTTTCAGCTTCTTGCGCCTCTTGCTCCCAGCCCCTCACACGCACGCCACAACTGAAGTGAGCTCCTTTTTAAACCCAGGTGCCCTGATTAGCCTGCCGGGCTTAATTGATTCTAGCAGCTTCTTGATTGGCTGCAGGTGTTCTAATCAGCCTGTCTGCCTTAATTGTTTCCAGAAAGTTCGTGATTGTTCTGGAACCTTCCCTGTTACCCTACCCAGGGAAAAGGGACCTACTTAACCTGGGGCTAATATATCTGCCTTCTGTGGAGAAAAGAAGAAGGGGAGATCTGCCATCAATGAGGTGGTGACTAGGGAATATACCATCAACATTCACAAACGAATCCATGGAGTGGGATTCAAGAAACGCGCCCCCCGTGCTCTCAAGGAGATCCGTAAATTTGCAGTGAAGGAGATGGGTACTCCTAATGTATGAATTGACACCAGATTGAACTGGGCCAAAGGGATAAGGAATGTTCCCTACTGCATCCGTGTACATTTATCCAGAAACGCAATGAGGATGAAGATTCATCCAACAAACTATACACGCTGGTTACCTATGTACCAGTCACCACTTTCAAAAGTCTACAGACAGTCAATGTAGATGAAAACTAAACCGATTTTCAATACAAAAGTGACCAAAAAAAAAAAGTCACTCTCCTGTAGCCATCTGGCCTGACCCTGTCACACCTCTAATTAGAAATTTATTAGTGAAACCCATCTTTGTTTTGTATAATGTGGTCACTAAGTATGAAGCACATTATATGACAATTTAATCGTTTTTAATTTTATTTTTAGAAAGCGATAGGCAAATTGGGAGATATTTCTCACAGAGTGACATGTTCCTTCAGGTGCTGTGACTGTGCAAGATTTACCCATATTTAACTGCTGCTGGCAGAATATCAGAAACATCTGGATTCTTTCTTTATTCTTTAGGGTTTGTACTGCAAGAACTAACAAGGATGTTAAAATGATAACACATTGAGAATCTTGGTTTTTTAGAATCCCTTCTTATTTCTGCTGTCCTACAAACTGACTCCTTTTGTGGCACATTGCTTCTTCCAAAACTCAGCAGACTGAACAGAAGTACTGACCTATCACCTTTGTAATGAAGCCACATAATGAATGCCCTAATGTTGTTTTCAGGTTATAGATATAATTTGACTTAGTTTGCAAGAAAAGAATGCCTGGTTGTCCTGAGAGAATATACTTCTTTTTCTCCTGATAAACAAGATGATCAAGTCAAGTGCTCTTCACTCATATATGTGCATAACTCCCATTGGCAGTGAGGGACTGTGACAATGAAGACTGTGCATGAGAAGAACAGATCTTTTACGGAGGCATTTTTTTTTTTAAAGAAACAAGACAAGGCCTAGGAGAACTAAACACATGGATTAATTTTGTCCACAAAATTCTCCCTTCCAGTTTGCCTGGCAGCTCTTGACTCTGATGTTCTGTCCTTCCTACATGAGCAGAATGATGAGAACAATGGCAGTTCCGTGCATTCAGGGAAAGCTGAATTTCTGTATGGAATTGATCTAAGAAGATTGCTCAGTTCTGAGAGGAGAATTTTCCTTGTAGTCTTCCTTAAAGTTATGGTAAAATGTAAAGATTTATTGTCTTTTTTTTTAAGTTTTGTCTCTGATTTTTATATAATTATAGGTTTTTCCATGGTGCTTGTTACTGTGATATGAAAGCACCTCACTTAAACTATTGAATTAATTCCTACCTCAGTGAGGCATAGAAATATCTTCATCCCCATTGTGGCATATAAAGGGTAAGTGACTTCCCCAAGGTCACACAGGAAGTCTGTGGCAGAGCTAGGTACAGAACCTAGATGACTGAAGTTCCAGTGTAGGGTGTTAGCCACAAGACTTCTCATTTGAGCAACCTGAGGATAAGTGGATGTGATTAATTTTTTTTTTTTTTGCTTTAATGGGGTACTGACAGGAATTTTAGGTCTATCTACATGGCTTCTTAAGTTAATTTATTAGAGCTCTACAGAGGATGGAAATTCTGTTTCATGAAGGATTTTAGGATTTTGAAGTTTGGCTTTGTTCCAAATCATAATGAAAACCAAGCATTTCTAAATTCTCTCTGAAGGGAAATTTTGTTATGTTTGTTTTTGATTGATCAAAAAGTTTTATTTTTATTTTGACTTTTGTATTATAATATATAATACACAAAATAAAAAAAATCCAAAACAAAAAATGAAAAGTTGAAATGTTTCGTTCAAAAAATGTCAAAATGAGACCTTTCTATATTGTTGGAACTTGCTTCCTGATTTTCTTCTTAAACGAAATTCTGGAAAAATCTACCTGATTTCATGGTGATTCAATTTTGATAGAATATGGTTCCATTCAAGTTTCTCTGACCAGCTCTAGAATTTACCTTGCCATGATTTTAGCCAATGCATTGCAACAGAGATTTTGGTCACCAGTGCTACCATGGCAATTCTACTCTTTTTTTAAGCCGCATTATCAGTGAGGAGAGCTATCAAAAAATATTGTACAATACTGCTGAAGGTCTTGTGACAAGGTAGAAAGGTGCTCCTCAAGCCTCTGCTCATGAGGGGTTATAACTCAAACCCCTGCTTGTCACATGTGTGGTTGAGGGTGGGGATATAAAAGTAAAGGGGAAATGGCAGAGGTGGTGACTGCCTAGATGGAGTGGTGTCATTTCCCCTCCCAGCTAGCTTAGAAGCTGAAAAATTGGAACCCACTCTTCTGAGTGTTTTTGTTGGGAGTTCTCTGTTTATGAATCCATAAAAGAATGTCCTGAGGCCAGGGAATGAATCTACTGTTGGTGAGAACATGTTTCCTGCTGGTGATTCTTCCCATCATCCTGTGGGTTCTAAGGGCAGTACTTCAAGTATATACTTGTTTCCACAAAACCAATACATTCCACAGATGCACAGCTTTGTGCTCATGTTCCACTTTTTGTTCCAAAATACCCAGTAAGTTGTATATACCCTCTTTGTTTTAATTTTCCTACAGAAGCATGGATTGGCATTTTTGGTGGGAGAATATATTCCTGGAACACTGTAGATAAACCTGCAATATGAGACGGCTGTCTGCATAGGCTAGTTAGATAAAACAGTCATGGGCCACAGACTGGTATTGATTTTTACTTTCATGCAAAACTTGCAAAGACTTCAGGGGGAATTCTGTACAAGGAGTAGTGGCAGGACATGGCCCCATGACCATATTCCATTAAAAACAGTTTTGCATAAGGGTTTTAACTAGAGTTTATTTCAGCTTTAAAATCTCTCTTTAAAGCAGAGAGTGTGCGTTCTCCTGCTAATAATACCTGACAGCATTATTCATCTGTATTTATTACTAATTACTATTAATGATTGGATATTCGGGGCATTCTTTTAATGCATCCAGCTATTAATTAAACACTTCTCCATAATACTCATTGGTAGAAAATTAAATACAAATGTTAAGGGATCAGGGAAAGTAAGAATTCAGCTTTACTCAGCTAATGTTACTCACATTTCCTTTCTGATATTCAGTTTGTCTTTCTAGAAGGTTCTTATTTCTTTTTGATGGCTTTCTTTCCTTGCTGTTAGAAACTCATTAATGTTTGAAATAAATTGGATCATCATCACTACCTGTTGTAAAAAATAATCTGTTTTAGAAGAATTATGGTGTCCATCCTGGTCCTATGGAGGTCAGTGGATGTTTTGATCCTGCAAAGTGCTGTGTTCCTCTAGCAGGGTGCTCAGGTCAAAATATTCAGATTTGGGTGCCTAATTTTAGGTACATAAACTTGTATTTCTAAATATGTGATCTGATTTTCAGAGGTGATAAACACCCATAATTGCCACTAAAGTCAATGTTACTGTGTGGTTGTTCAGCACCTTTGAAAATGAGACCATTTATTTAGGTGCCTAAATATGGACTTGGGTGCATACATTTAGGCACCAAAATTAGAACATTCTGTCTAAGCATGCAGCTTGGAAAAGTGATTAAATATACATGCAAAAATATTTTCAGCAACTTCTTTCTGTGCTTTCATCATATTTTCATCATATTTTAACACATCACATCATATTTTAACAGGCCTAAAAATAGACCTCTGGGCCATCATTGTTAAAGAGTTAATATGATAAGACAAACAAATTTAAAAGCCAAGTTCACTGTGACAAAATTTATTTAGATCACTTTTGTCTGTAAAGTGAGCAATACCATAGCTGATTTTTACCCTTAGACCATAGTAATGTGCAGTGGTTTTCAGTGTTCACAAATAAAGACTTCTAGATACCTGTCAGTAGGCATATATATACGTATATGCCTACTAACAGGTATATGTAATACACAACAGTTTAGTTTTGGATTAGTTACTGTAAAATAACATAAAGTGGTTTGGATTTGAATAATTCTCATAGGTTTTTGTGTGAGAACCTAATAATTTAAAATCAAAATACCTTTCTTAATTTATAAGCTGTAAGCAAAGTAAATCTTAAATTACAGAAGGAGTTCAGTTCACGTATAATTTATAAAAAGAAATTATTGTATTGTGAATAAATCTAGAAAGTTTCCAGGATATAATTTTGCCTTAGCGTTAAAAAAATCATGGCGAAGTGTGTAACTATCGAGAATGAATTAACATTATTTCAGCAAGAACATTTTAATTATTTGCTTCTAACTATTAAGGATTTTTACAACAATTTTCATTGAACTCACACCGCTGGCCTCTGTCTTCATGAAAAGGAGCCCATAATCAGCATGTTCCCTTATTCAGGAAAACACACACTGAAGGCTGATGGCATCTAAAAGTGGATCGATTAGTTAAAAGTCACTCTTAAAGATAAACTCAGAGACTGTTACAGTAGTGGGTAAAGATCACAGTGTATGTGACTCTACGTACGGTAGGTAGAATCCATCTGCTTACCCTATGGATAGGACCCTACCAAATTCACAGGTCCATTTTGGTCATTTCACGGGCATACAATTTAAAAAATCTTAAATTTCATGATTACAGCTATTTAAATCTGAAATTTCACAGTGTTGTAATTATAGGGATTCTGACCCAAAAAGGAGTTGTGGGGCGGTCACAAGGTTATTGTAGGGGAGATTGCAGTACTGCTACCCTTCTGCGTTGCTGCTGGTGCTGCCTTCAAACCTGGACAGCTGGAGAGTGGCGGCTGCTGGCCAGGAGCACAGAAGTAAGGATGGCAAGGTATAGTATTGCCACCTATACTTCTGCACTGATGCCTGCAGAGCTGGGCCCTCAGTCAGCAGTCACCACTCTCTGGCTGCCCAGCGCTGAAGGCAGCAGCTCAGAAGTAAGGGTGGCATGGTATGGTATTGCCATCCTTACTTTTGTGCTGCTGCTGGCAGGGCACTGACTTCAGAGCTGGGCGCTTGGCCAACAGCCATCGCTCTCTGGCCGCCCAGCTCTGAAGGCAGCACAAAAGTAAAGGTGGCAATACTGCAACCCCCTAAAACAACCTTGTGACCTCCCTGTAACTCCCTTTTGGGTCAGGACCCCCAATTTGAGAAAGGCTTGTCTCCGCCGTGAAATCTGTATAGTATATGGTTAAAGCGCACAAAAGACCAGATTTCATGGGGGGAGACCAGATTTCACGGTCCGTGATGCATTTTTCATGGCCGTAAATTTGGTAGGGCCCTATCTGTAGAGCCCCCAGTGCAGTCAAACAACTAAGAGACAGATTGTGTCCAGCCTTTATGCAAGAGAACAAGGGTGGGAAAGAAAAGTATCCCTCCTCCCCAACTGCACCGTTGTGTAGGAGCTGGGCACAGTCATCTTTATGAGTTGGATTCTCAATCGAAAGACTCACATTAACTTTATTGGGCTTTGCATTAGGCACTATACTCCCTGAGCACATGGACTACATAACATCAGTCCTGCTTTCGGTGCTATATGTCCCAGTGGGAGCGATCCATGGCCTTGCCCTCGTCCACGCCAGCTAGCAGTAAGAAGGGGCATGCACATTGCTAAAGGTTGTGGAGTGCCCACCTGTCAAGGTTCCTTCCCCACTCTGAACTCTAGGGTACAGGTGTGGGGACCTGCATGAAAAACCCCCTAAGCTTATTTTGACCAGCTTAGGTTAAAACTTCCCCACGGTACAAACTATTTTACCTTTTGCCCCTGGACTTTATTGCTGCCACCACCAAGCGTCTAACAAATATATAACAGGGAAAGAGCCCGCTTGGAAACGTCTTTTCCCCCAAAATCCTCCCAAACCCTACACCCCCTTTCCTGGGGAAGGCTTGATAAAAATCCTCACCAATTTGCATAGGTGAACACAGACTCAAACCCTTGGATTTTAAGAGCAATGAAAAAGCAATTAGGTTCCTAAAAGAAGAATTTTAATTGAAGAAAAAGTAAAAGAATCACCTCTGTAAAATCAGGATGGTAAATACCTTACAGGGTAATCAGATTCAAAACCTAGAGAATCCCTCTAGGCAAACCTTAAGTTACAAAAAGACAAAAAAAACAGGAATATACATTCCATTCAGCACAACTTATTTTATCAGCCATTTAAACAAAACAGAATCTAACGCATATCTAACTAGATTGCTTATTAGCCCTTTACAGGAGTTCTGACCTGCATTCCTGCTCTGGTACCAGCAAAAGCAACACACAGACAGAGAGAACCCTTTGTTTCCCCCCCGCCCCTCCAGCTTTGAAAGTATCTTGTCTCCTCATTGGTCGTTTTGGTCAGGTGCCAGCGAGGTTATCTTTAGCTTCTTAACCCTTTACAGGTGAAAGGGTTTTTTCCTCTGGCCAGGAGGGATTTAAAGGTGATTAACCTTCCCTTTATATTTATGACACTACCCTCCCACAAGACCCCTGGAGACAGTTCCTGCATGATCCCCTGTGGTGGGTGGTGGCTTAAAGTAGCAATTGGACCGTCACTATTCAGGGCCAAATTCTAAGTCTCTTAGACAGTTTTTGAGGCAGACTTCCATTGTGCTTTCTCAGAACTTGCCTTGATTAAAGAACTGGAAAAGAAAAAAACAAGCAAACCTTCCGGGTTTCACCCTGAATAGTAGAAGCATTGATCAAACCTAAACCATAGGCATGCCTTATATGTAATGAAATGTAGCATTGCAGAAAGAAGACCCTCAAGTGGTAGATAATTAAAGAAATAAGTTCTACTCCATCAGTATAACAGTCTAAGCATTCAACAGCATTTGATCAAATATGATCTAGGATGCAATCTTGAAGTCTTGGTTTCTTAAATGTTACAAATGGTGATTTCATTTGCTGTTCACAGATAGGAATTTCTAATTTATGGATAGTTCTAGAAAATTACAATTTTGCACTAACTGTTTTTTTCCACCTAATATGGCATTTATGGCAGACAACATTTGCTTTCAAGTAGAAAAGACGGCCTAAAGGATAGAGATGGCATTCCAAGTCATGGACTTTTCTGCAAATGATAGAATGTTTTCTTTCTTTCTTTTGCTCTTGTTCATGCTTCCTCTTTCTTTTCCCACCATCTTCAATGTTGATAAATTCATCTTGGATCAGGCCTCTCAACCATCCATGCTCAGTGAAGATATGAAATTAATTGCGAATGCTTTTGTGTCAGATTAGGAGTTGGAATTTATGGAGGATGTGTTTAAAAACCTAGAATGATTCTTATGTCATAAAAACACGTACTGAGGGAAAACTCCTGATCTCAGTTACACTAACGTAAATCTGAAGTAACACCATTGATGTGAGTAGATCTACCCTGGGTTTACAGCAGGATAAGTGAGAGTTTCATTTGGACCTGAATGTTTCAGTGAATCAACATGCAGTTGATTTTTCACACTAGGGGAGCTATGAAATACAGCATTCTATTTTATTACTGCTGTCTTTGAAGATATGCTCATTTTGGAGTACTTTCTTAAATGGTGAGAGACCTGCAATTTAAGAATGAAAGCTTTCTTTCATGCATTCTTATCAAGTATCTGCCAATGCAGAGGGTAAAGGTAGAATGCCAATTGTCAAAGCTGTACTTTTTTTTCTGAATCTTTTTGAGCCTTGGTATCTGGGTACCAGATTGTCACTGAAGCCATTCTTAAGAACATAATTTGTTAGGCCATATGAAAAATCCTTCATATGTCACTCGTATTGAATCAGCATTCCGTGTTAACCAAAACAGCGTCATAGCATTTTACAGGTGAAATCATTAATTGAGAATAAAAATGACCATTTTTTAATATAGAACAATCTGTGAACATGCATAAAAGGGCTTATATTGACTTAATTGGCAATAATGTGAGTTCTCGTCATCTCAGAGTGTGTTAGTTCCAGGGTGTGGAAATACCATAAAAGATCACATCTCTAACCTTGCGTGGATATAAAATTTGGATCCACGTCCATCTGCGATCCGCAAACATGGTCCACGGATATCCGCATCTGCAGAGATTGACAGATATAAAGCGGATATCCACAGATTTTCATGACTCTACACATTATTTTAGACCCATAAAGAGCTCTCTGAGGCATAACAAACCCATGAAATCCATAAACACAAATACTGAGATAATTGATTATCTGTGATGGCTGCAGTCTACAAGGGAAGGGTCATTCTCTCCAGGACAAGTCCTCCAGAATTTACTAGTTATTTAAACCAATAAGATTTTATAGAGATTTAATGAGGTGCTATATTTATACCATGCTATAGCATTTTATACTTAGGAGGCTCATTTGTCTTTCAGGATGGTGGAATTTTGCAATGAGGTTTACATGTCCAAAGAGGATCTTTTATAGGTCCAATATGTGAGTTGAATGGGGAGAAGAGAGAGATTGGGCAAGTTTTTAGGACAATAGGAGGAATATTCTGAAGAAGGAAATTACTCCAGAGGTTACGATGCCAATAGGAGTTTCAAATGAGCTCAGTATGTGGTGTCAAACTTCCAAATTAGGGAGTCAAAAGAATCAGCTAGCCAAAGGGACTTATTCTGTCCTTTTGCAGACCTACTTCCACACATCTCATAGTTTTGCAAATGTGTGAATGACACAAGAGCAGTATACTATTTGGTATATTACCCTGGCTTTCTAAATGCGCACTTTCCAGAGTTAAATAGTGATGGGGTCTGTGGGACAAACTGCTCTCAGTTACACCTGTGTAACCTTTTTAACCTCAGTAAGGTTGTGTAGGTTTAAATGAGACCACAATTTGGCTCTTTATCTTAATTATTTTTTAAATTATTATTGATCAAATAGGACCTTATTACCCCATAATTTTTCCATTCCATTGTTCTTTGCTTAATTTGTTTTCTGTCTTCATTGTTCTCATTGACAAATTCTTCTACTCTACACATTGTGCTATATTATGGATAGTGGATTAAAAGAAATGCAGATGCCTCACTTGCACAGGCCTTTGTATTTCCCCGCTAACCACAAAAAACCCAACATACAAACAAATAAACAAATAAAATCTAGACAAAACAAAACAAACCTCACTAGGTTTTGGTAAGTCTAAGTCTAAATCTTCTATTAAACTACCAGTTAGTCTCTTGTTTGATTTATATTATCCCTCTTGTTTTGGATAATTGGGCACCGTATTGTGTCCATGTATTAAACTTCAATATATAGATATTGTAAAAAATACCACTGTGTAAAGAGTTACCATTTATTCAGGCATGAGAAAACATACATTGATCCAACAATTCAGCCAAAATCTTCCTTTGTCAAGGACAACAAACACACATATGTTGAGCATAAATACTTTTGGCAGCTAGCACCATCTGGCTTCAAGGCACAAATGGATGAGTGGAAAGCCTCAGTATCATACTGAGCTAATAAGGATTAGGCACTTGCTGTATAGGAAGAGAATAGGAGTCACAGTTACATTAGTCAGGATAAAAATTACAAAAGCTATTGATCCTTCTGCCATAGGGCATAAGCTGATCATAAGCGGGGGTCAGTTAGGAGTTTTCACCCACTCCCCCAAAATTAGTATTGCATAATCATAGAATCATAGAATATCAGGGTTGGAAGGGACCTCAGGAGGTCATCTAGTCCAATCCCCTGCTCAAAGCAGGACCAGTCCCCAACTAAATCATCCCAGCCAGGGTTTTGTAAAGCCTGACCTTAAAAACCTCAAAGGAAGGAGATTCCACCACCTCCTTAGATAACGTATTCCAGTGCTTCACGACTCTCCTAGTGAAAAAGTTTTTCCTAATATCCAACCTAAACCTCTCCCACTGCAATTTGAGACCATTACTCCTTGTTCTGTCATCTGCTACCACTGAGAACAGTCTAGATCCATCCTCTTTGGGACCCCCTTTCAGGTAGTTGAAAGCAGCTATCCAATCCCCCCTCATTCTTCCCTTCCGCAGACTAAATAATCCCAGTTCCCTCAGCCTCTTCTCATAAATCATGTGTTCCAGTCCCCTAATCATTTTTGTTGCCCTCCGCTGGACGCTTTCCAATTTTTTCACATCCTTCTTGTAGTGCGGGGCCCCAAACTGGACACAGTACTCCAGATGAGGCCTCTGTT